>NC_135788.1:88943767-90143767 GCF_051106095.1 Pogona vitticeps | reverse complement strand
GTACTGTTGTCTAGCCAGGTGCCTTCCATCCTATATATGTGCAGTTCATTTTTTCTGCTTAGCTGTAGGACCTTACATTTCTTACTGTTGAAATTCATTTTGTTAGTTTTGGCCGAGGACTCTAATCTGTCACGGTCATTTTGAATTATAATCCTGTCCTCTGGGGAATTACCCTGTTTCCCCAAAAATAAGACAGGGTCTTATATTATTTTTTGCTCCAAAAAAGCATTAGGGCTTATTTTCAGGGAATGTCTTATTTTTTTTTATTTACAACAATCTATATTTATTCAAATACATTTATGTCATCTTCTTCTGGTTGCTGCACAATGGTGGAGGGCGGGGTTTCACTTAACTAGGGCTTAGTTTTGGGGTAGGGCTTATATCATGAGCATCCTGAAAAATCCTACTAGGGCTTATTTTCCGATTAGGTCTTATTTTAGGGGAAATGGGGTAGCAACCCCCGCCAATTTGGTAATCTGCCAATTTAATCAACATACTCTGTATTCCTTCATTCAAGTCATTTATAAAGATGTTGAATAACTTGGGACCCAGAACAGAACCTTGGGGCTCCCTACTAGTCACCTCTTTCCAGGATGAAGGGGAGCCATTTGTGATCACCCTTTGGGTTCGGTCAGTCAACCAATTACAGGTAGATAACATCCCAGAGAGATAGAGGTTGACTTTGTGACTCTTGGCCATCTTGGTGATGTTATGTCTTCTGAGCAAACCCTTTCTTGGCTTCTGGACCTGGTCACTTCCAGTCAGACATTCATGTCTTTGCATTATATGTTCGTTCCCATGCATTCTTATATTACCACCCATTATTTGGTGTCTTCTAGATGTGTTGGATCACTAACTCTTAGCCAGGTGAAAATTGTAGTCTAATATATCTGTAGTAAGGGAAGGTTATATACTAACGGGCCTACTACACCTGCACACAACACCATTCTCTTGCCTCGTTCATGTGTGCAAGTTACACTCTCCCCCTCTTCCATTTGGTATTCTTTCTCACACCTGTGCACTTTCATGCACACACCTAGATGCACATGCACAGACACACTCTGTCGGCCCTCAAGGAAAAAGCTTTGGCCTCTGAGCCAGTTAGTCACACATCTGGTTACTTGTCCCTGTTGCCATAGCAACGAGGCTGATTCCAAGAGCATCCTTCACAGTTCCAAAGCTTTCCGTCTGCCCAGAGAGACACATAAAGAGTCAGAGGACAGAGCAAATAAGACAGAACCTTGCACCTTGTTACCTTTTTTTTTGCCATTCCAAGATAAGCTCATGGAGGCATTTAATTTTCAACATTATCTGATGCTGCTCTTGCTTTTTAACACCAAGTGATGTTGGAAAGCAAAAGAGCTATTGTATTGTTGAGGATAGGAGGTGAAATGCTGGTATTTTGCTTGAAATGCTGAGTCTCAGCCTTGAAGTAATTGCGTAGGAGAATGTGCCTCTGATCATATGGAAGTTTCTTTTCCTTCAGCCCTGAGGCAACCCTAAGCAACCTATACACAGTTAGAAAGTGTAGGCTTGCAGGTTTGACTGGGTATTGTGCCTGGTTCCCGCCCCCCAAATTAAACATAAATAAATAGCAAGGGATAATAAAAAGCAATCTGAAAAGTATTTGTTTGAAAAGAAAGAACACATAGGTTCACATAACATCCATTTGTCTGGCTTTTGGAAATTAAGCATTATGCCTAAGGGGTCAGAGGTTGCAATAAAAAGCAAATTCCACTGAGGAATCCAGTCAGATATTTCCCTCCTTAAGAATATTACTGTCAGTCTACTCAAGACCATTTGCATCAATCTCAGTGCATCCAAACCACTAGCATCTGACTATGACAAAACCTCAGAAAATCTTCCTCTAAACAGAGGAATAACCTTATGAGGTTCAAAGGCAGAATTTTAAGGAGCACCTGCTCTAAGTTATCAAGGAGGTTTTCCTCTACTGTCTTTTGTTGTATAAAATCAAGTGTGAGAGGCAGCCGTCTTATTGTTTTATGAACATAGATGTGTATTCATAGCCTTTCAAGGGCCTCTCTCTAGGACTCCATTCAAACAATAACACACAATTTTAACACAATAAAAATGAGAACAGTAAAACCACTACAAACACAAAGTAAAGAAATAGCTGACAAAGTTAGTGTACAAATAAAATCTATCCAAAGTCTGGTGAAATAAAAATGGTCTTTCCTGCCCATCTAAAATATATCAACAAAGGTGTAATTAGTGACTGAAATCCTATTGTGCATCTCCACATGCCTACAACGGGCATGTGTCCCTGATTATAGACTTCCTTTGGTGATTTTGGGATGCATGTGACTTCACTGCATTTTGTATGAGTCATGTACACTCCAAAATTGCCTTTAACCAAGTGCAATTTCCCCCTAAGAATGAGGTCATCTCTGTTTTTCACACAGGGGGTACGCAACAGGATTTCAGCCAATGTGTGCACTTATATTCAAATGTGAGGCAGAGATGGCTAAAGTGCAGTCTGTGAATTATTTTTTAATGCTAAGCATCCAAGTTAGAATCCTGAACGTTATATACTTCCATATATAGATTTTCATTAGAAGAGTAATTTCTAGGGAAAGATGGTTGATCACACGGGCTTCTTTCCAGCCAATTTTGTGCAGCAAGTTTGTCCAGGTGAGAGAGTCCGGGGATGCTGCAGGACTTTTCATGGCAACCAGAAGAAAGAAGCAATTGAAAAATAGGATAGCAAAATACTTGTATATACAGAGTGTTGGTAGCCTTGCTGATGAATGTAGCTTTAACCTCCTGTCTTACTATAGGAATCATACATCTGGTTTTTTCCCTGATTAATCAGAACTTTAATGCGGCTTTTAAACTAACACCTTGGCATGTACTCCAAGAGGAAACTCATGGAGGCAGCCACCTAAGGTGACAGATGCTGAGAGGAAGTCTGGAAAGTGCCAGCCTTCCCAGCTGTTCCTGCTGAACCTCTTCATTATCTTTTTCTCTTAAAAGGACAGAGCTTTGTGTGCCATACAGCTTTGTCCTCATTTCCTAAATCATCCTGCTGGTGTCTGGCTGGATAGCTCAGTGGTTTAAGTATCTGGCTGTGGAGCTAGAGGTTGGGAGTTCAGTTCCCCACTGTGCCTCCTGCAATAAGAGCCAGCCTGTGTGGCCTTGGGCCATCTGCGCAGTCCCAGGACACCCCCAGAAGAAGGGAATGGTAGACCACGTATGTGTCTTCTGTACCTGGAAAACCCTGAAAAGGGTCACCATAACTCAGAATTGACTTGACAGTGCATCATCATCATCATCATCATCATCATCATCATCATCATTATTAGTATTAGTATTAGTATTAGTATTAGTATTAGTATTAGTATTATTAAAAATCATGACTGCTTTTTACTTCCCTGGCGATTTTAGGTGATATTTTTGAACTGTGGTTATTGTCACTTATTTTTTATAAGGAATTTTAATACTCTTAATGTGCAAACCACATTACGCTTAAAATTGTACACAGATGCAATTAATGAGGTGAACAATGGCTTGTTATTTTTTTTGTTTTAATTTTCTAGGGGAAGATGGGCGATCGCATGGGCTTCTTCCCAGCCAATTTTGTACAGCGGGTTCGTCCAGGTGAAACAGTCTGGAGATGTGGCAAGACTTTCTATGGCAATAAGGAGCAAGGGCAGCTCAGTCTTAAGGAAAACCAGGTAGGAGCCAACACCCCACATGGCAGGGGTGGGGCAGGGGTGGGCAACTCTAATCCACAACTCTATGGTTTTCAGCCAAAGATTAAAAGCCCCTGCTGTCAAACCGTTCAGACCTCTGGCGGAAACACCCTGTTTTTCCCTTTGCAGCTGCTGAGTAGAAGGAGTGTCAGAAAGAGAGAGATATTAAAAAATAGCATGACAGAAGAAGAAAGAAGAGATAGCCATGTCCACATTAATATATGGTTCAAAGGGCTATTAGTAAGGAAATATATGTACCCTCAAGAACAACATCAAATGTTCCTTATTTCTACTGTACATGTTCTCTGTGCCTTTAAGGAATTTATGCATTAGATAGCTGAAAATTCCAAGCATCACTTAAAAAAAAAATTAAAGTGAGTTTCTAGTTTTTGTTGTTTTAATTAAAATTCCCATGGATCTCATTTTCACTCTTAAGCATACTTTGTTGTACTTGAACTCCAGGAGGCAGTGGAAGACAGGAGGGCCTGGCATGCTCTGGTCCATGGGGTCACGAAGAGTCAGACACGACTAAATAACTAAACAACAACAACAACATGTGATCACTGTCTCCCAAGTCAGAGTCATATGACTAAATTGGCTTGGAAAGTGGTCTGTTTACATGATCTGATATGCTGGCTTGACAACACTATTTTCACATCTTTGGCTTGTACTCTGTTGCTAGCAAAGTACTGGTGTGGTTGCCTTGCTTGTTTTGAAAAGAGAGCATTACCATTCCATTCCATATTTATTTATTTGTTTCATTGTATTTAATTTTTCATTAGCATTTATTTTAAAGCCAAGCAAACAACAATATGAAGAATGCATCAGCTTAAACACAGTCAGTTGTAATTATTTCAAACTAGGCAACATGAGAGAACTGCTAGTGTATCACAGAACAAACAAACAAAGAACAAAGCAACCCCCCCCCCAAAAAAAAATTAAAACAAAGATCCTGTGCCTACTAACAGAAGAGGCCGTCTAATACCAACAGATCAGAAAAGTTGGCTTTTTGAGTACAGCTCTTGGAAGACCAGTATTCGCATGATCAGTGACAATGCTGATTGGGGTATTCTGCAATCATAGTATGAAAAAAGTGACTTTTCTTATCTCTGCCGATACATCTCTGGATGAATCACATCTGCCACCTTTACTCTTTCCAATAAGCCTCTGGGGCCATGTGTCCCCTGGCTTTGACTGGAATATTATTCACATCTAAGACCCCCAAACAATTACAGTCCCACAAATATATAGCAAAGCAAAGCGTGCTGCTTAGCCGCTCAGAGTGGTATAAATATACCAGATGGGCGGGATATAAATCAAATAAATAAATAAATAAATATACCGCCCCATAGTGCTTCAAGCACTCTCTGTGCAGTTTACAAGTTAATTATGCAGGCTACACATTGCCCCTCCCCCGCGAGCTGGGGGGTTCAATCCCAGGTAGCCGGCTCATGCTTGACTCAGCCTTCTATCCTTCCGAGGTCAGTAAAATGAATACCCAGCTCTCTGGGGGGGGGCAATGTGTAGCCTGCGTAATTAACTTGTAATGAATATCCAGCTCGCTGGGGGGGGGGTAATGCGTAGCCTGCATAATTAACTTGTAAACCGCCCAGAGAGTGCTCGAAGCACTATGGGGTGGTATATAAGCAGCACACTTTGCTTTTTTGCTTTTTATTCCTCTGGCTTTTCAGGGAGGGTAACACAACTTGGTGAAGTGATCCATCTCCTCACAGTGTACAGCATCATTAGTGACTTATATCCTGCCTCACAGACATATTAGTGCTATTGGCGATATCAGTTCATGTCCTTGTGGCACATAGGATACTTTCCCTTTCACCCTAGTCATGACATTAGAGCCGTCATTAAATCTGCTGCGGGAACCATGAACTGGATATTCATGTATTACACTCCCAACAGGAATTCACATCCTCAAGTGGTTATCACTGTAGCATTTGAATCTAACCCTCTGTGCATTCCAAGTTCCCTTCCCTCTTGGACTAACATAGACCCGCTAATGATTTACTGGGAGGCACTTGATTTGTCTGGCTGATACGCCAGCATCTGATCCCAGTGGGCCCTGTGCCAGCCGACATAATTCTTTCTGTGCATCTTAATACATTTCAAGCAAACAAATTTAAACTAATCTCAGGCACGTACGAGGCAGAATGTCTAGGCACAAATTTTAAAAAGGAAATGAGATCCAGTAAATTTGGATGCAAATCAGGAGAGGGGCACTTGGTGGATGGGTGAGGGGGAAACGGGGGGGAAGCAAAATTCATGAGCCTCCAGAGCTAGGTGACAGTCAGCCCTGCTATTTGGCAAAAGGAGGCAGGAACTGGGCTGCAGCTGATTTTTTCTTATTTTTTTTTTGGGCAGGCAAATGCTATCATTTAGTGATTTTCTAGTAAATCACCTAAATAATTTGATCAACCTTGGACTGCAGAGGAGTTTCTGGATGTATATAGTAAATGAGAAGGGACTTGTTCTGCCTCTATGCTACAGATGCTCATGTGACTAGAGTTTTTCTTTTGTGGTGGGTGTATCTTCGGATCTTTTTGGTAATGTTCTGCTCCTCATCTCCTGTTCCTCCCAGATCTGTGTTGGTGTGGGGAAGACCAATGAGAGCGATGGTTTCATCAAGGTGACAAGTGGCAAAAAGCGGGGGCTGGTGCCTGCTGACATACTCACAGAAATCTGAAGATAGACTAAAAAGAACTCAAGCAAGATGAAAAAGTAGAAAGAGAGATCAACAACAGGTGGGGGGCAGCCCTGCCTTAAGCTCTAGTCTATCCCATACCTGAGCATCTGGCTAGTTAATCACTCTTTCACGGAATCTTCTGGATGGATTGAGGATAGCATTGATTTGAAGGATGGAAGAAGGAAGAGGGGATCGGTTTGAGTACCATCTTCTTTGTGGTGCTCCTGGTTCTATCTAGTCAGGACTGGAAATTTACCTCCAGTCTGGGTTTTTTTCCACATCACTCCCTCTGAAGGTTTTCTTTTTGCTGACAGCTGTGTGGCATAAAGTGTGCGAGGGAGCTTTCCACATCGCTGTGATTCGCCCACACCCACTCTTGTCTTTGGGTCACGCTTCCACAGCAACAGATGCCAACTGATGTCAACCAGCCTTACCCTACAGGCCTTTCTTTATATCTTGGCATAGTGCGCTGTCCTCAGCCCGATGATAATTCTGTGTCGCATGCGTACCACGTGGAAATACGATGTCGTTTTCTGGCCAAAGAGGCCAAGCTGGTGTGTTGTGTCCTTCTGTCTGTGTATTAGAGTACCCTCGAGGTTCTCTCTGTGTCCGTATGTGTGTGTGTGTGTGTGGTTGTTGCTCAGGGTTGGTACAACCCCTTGCCAAAGACAAAAAGAGGCAAAACAACTGTTCATAGCTTCTAAGCCGTCGTTGACTAAGAATCTCATCATAGAGCCTGTTCCACAGTTAACTCCTAGAAAGCTAACCATTCTGTGATTTCTCTGTTTCCCGCCTCCTCCTTGATGCGAGATTCAGGCTCTTCCCTGATCACTATTTTGCCCTTCCTGCATGTGGTGGCTTACCACCACCACCACCACATAACTGACAGCAGTGTGGACATTTTCTCAGGGATCTTCCTCAGCCAGACAGATTTTGGGAACTAAGCTGAGATTGTTACTGTGTCACTCCCAAGAGGAACTGAAAGACCCTGCTCATCTCTCACCTGTTCTCACTTCCCTGGCATGCTTCCAGCATCTGTAGATATATTTTTATAGTGGGGAAAAAAAGAGTGAGACTTCAGCTTTGGAGGCAGGACTGTCGTCCGTGTATCAGCAGCATGAATGAGCTGGTATTTCCCTCAGTGGATTGGATGGTTAAGAAAAGGACATCCTTGCTGAGAACCGCACGTCCACAATGACATCAAACAGAAGACAAGACCTGCTGGATCTGACCAAAAGACTATTTAGTCCAGTACTCCAGTCCCACAGGGGTGAGCTCTCAGCTTGGACATGAATGTGGTATCAACCTCTCAGTGTATGCAGAGATTGACAGGGCCTGGAAATATGGCTAAAATCCTGTTGCCAGGTTGCACAAATGTTGTAACTTTTAGAGACAAATTAACGTAAGCTAAGAAATCTCCACAGAGTGTATTTGTGGCACGCAACTCAGGAGGGCAACAGAGAATGTCTTTGGAGATTCCTTAACTTATGAAAATTTACTTCCAGAGCTTGCGTAACTACACAACAGGATTTTTAGCCATTAAATTTTTGTATTACAGTTCTCAGAACCTCCTCACAAACAGGAGGATCCTGGGAGTTTTAACCCCCCCCCCAAAAGAAATTATTCCAAACTCTGGTTTGTACACAGCACAGGCATACATAAAGCATTTGCCTGAGTAAACATTGCATGTATGAAATATATTCAGTATGTGTGCTAGCCTATTCACACAATGAACCTTATCATAATTACACAAAAACTATACAGTATGCAAATGATCCAGTGCACATGGTAAGTGGAGTCAGCTGTGATAACTGTGCATGGGAAGTAAGTGAGCACTTTGCCTGCCTCCCACATGACATAAAGATCAGGCATTTTCCCCCCCATCTTACAGCCTGCCTGTTTCTTCAAGACAGGCATTTCTTTCCTTCCAGGAAATAAGGTGTTTTATTTTTTTAAAAGGCTCTTCCCTGTCATCAATGAGTCCCACAGGGAGCTAAAAAGACATTACAAGTTTTACGGTCTGAAACATAATTCATCAGTGAATTCAGAAAAGGGTTCTATTTGCATCAGCATCTTCTCTGTTTCAAAATTCATCACAACCTAGAAAGCAGGAAATGTTCAGCTACAGTTTATGTACAGCTCAGATTGTTACTGTCTTTGGCACTTCTGTAATGCGGACTACTTTAGAAGCTGCTGTGCATCGATCTGCAAAACAAGAGGTGTGTAAGCTGCCAAAGGCCACATGCTGAATCTGTGGCAAATGTGTGTGATACTGAATCTTCCAAGCTCATTGCTCTTGAACAGCCACTCTCAACAGGGGTTGGAGGGGGGGAAAGCTGGCACATTTGAAGGGAGCCACAGACTGGAAACAATCCTTCACACATCACCTTGTAAGGTTCATTATGCAACTTATACAATCCTGATTTGGTTTATATTTCTTTCATATTGTATTTATGTTTGTGGCCAAAAAAAAAAAAGGTTGAGATTGGCTGCTCTAGAGTCTAGTTTGTGGATCCAAATGGCACTATTCTTAAGAAAATATTTTGACTTTCCGGTTGATCCAATTTAATGTTGTCACATGATACTAGCTTCTTCCTCAGGCAAAAATAGTTAATTTCTTGTATGATAGCTGAAAAATAAGGTTTGCCCCTCTCACTATACAGAACAATTCCTAACTTCATATGGTGATAGCAGGCTTTTACGATGTATGTTCTGAAGTAGCCATTTGTGTACTGTGCTGTGGCCTCTCCCTGTTCCTTGAAGGCAGAGGAAAGGGCCATTTGAAGCATGTCTTGCTCATGTACATGTAGGGTATTCTGTTGTAAGTTTGCACAGGCAGCTTTTTCACCCATGTATTCCTAGAGCATATATGCTTGAATTCATTCTTTTAAGCCTGAAGAATCCACTAGCTTGATCCTTACGCACATCTTCCATATTGGATTTCTGGAAAACTAGATCATGGTCTGCAGATGTGATTGGGTTAACACAGATTAGGACTGGCATGTCATTTCAGGTGTAGTGCTTTTCAATGGGAATGAATTTGCCCATCGCTATTCAAATATAGTTAAATCAAATGAATATGTGAGCTAGCCCCTAGCTTGACACATTTATTTACTGTGCTGCGATTGGCTACGCTGTTAAAACAAATTAAACACACAGTAAGAACTTTTTCAAATGTTAGCATCACCAGACAATGGTATCTATGGGGCAGGAAGAAGGAGGGTAAATTTGACAGATAATTGCAGGGCACTAAACCACCATGAGTGGAATCTTCTCATTTAATATTGTGAGTAGATAAGTTCCCTTATGAAAGAGATCCCATAAACATGTAAGTATCTAAATGATGACTCAGCAGTATGAACAAAAAAGGAAAAATAGCTGTGTTGAACATGTAAGGGAAAAAAATCCCCCAAATCGTATTTGTGTAACAACTTTATGTTAAGGAACAAGGTACAATAATTTGTGCGAGCTTTAAGGATATCCAATTCTTGAAAGCTTGCACACATTTTAGTCCTCTTTCAATTCTCATTTAAGTATTATTATCAATTTTTCTTTTTGGTGCCCAGTCCATAATACATTGTCATAGCTGAATACTACTCTTGCAAGTAGGAGATCAAAACTAATCATGGTTCAGCATGCTTATGTTGATCTTTGAACCATGCTATACAGCAGGGTTTCTCAACCCCGTGGTCCTTGAAAGGACTGGGCTGCCAAGATATATTTTCGAAGGCCAAAGGAACGCACACACATGTATGCATGTGCACACACATACACACACACACAGATGACCGCCACCACCCCTTGGTCCTTGAGAGAATGGTCTTCAACTAAACCAGTCCCTGGTGTCAAAACGGTTGGGGACCACTGCCGTACGACTTACAAAGCAAAATAGAGCAATGTTTTGGTAAACCAAAACCTTAGAAAAATGATCTCAGGATGTGGTGAGATTTTGAATTATTTTCTTTTCATTCTGATATCAGTTTCTGGGAACTTAAGCATAGTCTTGGTGAACACATGTGTTCTCAAGACGTACAATACAACTCCATAACTCTCAGTATATCTGAGAGATGATGCTAACAGTAAGCTAGTGGCAATATTGAGATCTGTCAGTTTGCATAGGCTATAATACTTAATATCTATAACACACGAGCACTTCATGTTCATAATCTCATGAACAGTATAAACAATATGGTGGCTAGATTTTAGCAGAAAGCAGCGCTCAGCTAGCCTCTCCTTCATAAGGTGTATAATGGAACATTGTCTCCAATGAAAGAAGCCTTATTTTGTCCTCTCTCATGCTCATAACCACACTAAATCACATGTTGTTCCAGCTGCTATGCCTCCTGTAAGGTTTTGTTTATGCCTTTCCAAAGGCTTTCTCCAGAGGTGCATAGGAGTTAACTAGAACATACATAAGTGTATTGAAGGGTATGGTGTTTGTTTCACACCCAGAGAGCAATTAAGGACTACTGTATTAAAAACATGAGGAAAACAGTGAGGAGGACAAAGAGATACGCAAATGCTATTTGGCAAGGCATGTTCAATCAATCTATAAATATGGTAGGGTAGACATGGCTGGATCACACATCTGCCATATTAAGGAGAAGGAGAAGCCAAACTCTGAGTGGATAGAGGTGAAATGAGATGTAGACAGAAGGAAACATGATGAGAACTCAATTATCAGGAAATGACAGTCTTCCCCTCTGATAGAAATATTCCTCCTGGTGCATCACAATAACTTTCCCTTTTCCTTCTGCTTCCTCTTCTGAGTTTGGAGCAAGGGGCTGACCTGAGCTTATTGCTGGGTCTCCTGAGCTTGTCATGTCTGTTTGGAGCACACACACACACAAATTATATACAGTATATCCTGATACACTGAGGGCCTAGCACACAGGAATCTCATTTACTGAAGCAATAATGTCTGGGATCTTGCCAGCTCTACTGTTGGAAGGTGGCTTTGTAACACGCATTGTATATGTTGAAGAATGCATGAGATTTTATGAATTTAGATGGCCAAAGACCCCAACTGGAAACAAACATCTGGATTAAATATTATTACAATGCACTGAATATCTTGCTGTTGCGTCTTCCCTATCTTCTGTTTCTTTTTGTCTATATATATAAATATATGTTCTGTGTAAAATTGATTTAGCACAGAGTCTCAAACACAAGAGGTCAGCACCTTCGCCCTGGCTGTTCTTACCAAGCATTCTCTGTGTCTGAAGTTAGCACTTCAGATACTTGGATAAAATAACATATCATTAAAAAGTTGGCTGGATAGTTCAGGGAGCTGGAGCACCTGGATGTTGAGCCAAGGGTCAAGAGTTAAATTCCCCACTGTGACTTATAAGAGATGAATCAGCCTATGTGGTCTTGGGCAAGCCACCAATACAGTATATCCCCAGAAGAAGGGAATATACACTCTATACTTAGATAAACCAGGAAAAGGTTGCATAAGTTGGAATCAACTTGATGACACATAAGTATTAGAATAGTTCAGTGGTTCCTAACCTTGGGTGACCCAGGTGATCTTGGACGGCAGCTCCCAGAAATCCTGGCCAGCACAGCTAGTGGTGAAGGCTTTTGGGTGTTTTAGCTCAAGAACATCTCGGGACCCAAAGTTGGGAGCTACTGGTTTAGTGTATTTGTGTGAGAGACATACAGGCATAGGAAGTGGGAAGGTGTAACCTGACACATCTGAAGGGCATACGTTTGGGGAAATTATAATTTAATCCATGGGGTTTTCAGTTGCTAGGCTGTGACTCACAACTGGCTTTCGTCCTGACCTCAGATTGGTCCCCCCAGGGGCACTTTCACCATTTGCTTTTGGCTTGCTTATTTTTAAATGCTCTTCATAGGAATGGCCCCTGCTTCCTGTGCTAGAAATGGCTTTGAATGGAGAAAAAAAAAACCTTCCAGGCCATTAAAAGCCAGGACATTCATTCCCTACTCTGCAATCAACCTGGTTCTAGAATCCCACAGAGGAATTCAGATTCAGTATGAACTTTAAAGTTCCCAGGCCTCATGTGCTTCCTAAATCTGTGCAACCTATGTCAAAGGGGAGCCATGAGGGGAAATAAGCAATGGCAAGCAAGCAGGACTGTGAACTTTGGACAACATATTCCTCCAACCCAATGGAAATACTTTTAATTTGGCAGCAGTTGGCTTATTCAGTTTGTAAACTAAAATTTATCCAAATTACCCTGATATTGGGTTTGTTGCACTTCTGTGTACCTCTGTAGTGAAAAGGAGTGATGTGTTTTGATATAAGGCAAGAGCATGGTTGTGAGGGGACTGGCAACTCCTTTTGTAACCCTTTGTGGAGGGACATTCTAATCCATACATCCACTGAGGCAAAATCTGAAGCCTGCCTCCTCTGAGCTGATGCCAGCAGCCCCCATTTTGAATTGAACAAGGAAGCTTGGCCCATACATCTGGCCATGGATTTTGGAAACTATATGTTTCGTTGGCACAGACATAGCTCTATAATGCCCAGCCTGAATAAGACTCCTACAGAATCGAAGTTAGCTTCTGTTGGTGAGATTTTAGTGGCTAGGAAAGGTACCACCCACCCATGTCTTTGGAAGCTGTTCTGTGTATTGCCAAAACTCAGGCCAAAAAGCCTGATGGTGAGGTCTGGGAGGAGAAGAAAAAAGAGCAAGATTAAACATGGGTTCTAGTTTGAAGACTTAATGGTAACAAGGACAGAATTCCCATTGGCGGCATTTGGAAATTTCAGTTGTATAGAGAAACGGTGACTCATGCAAGATAGGAAACAAGGGCAACTACAATGCCTTGGAATTCCTCTGTGTCCAAAGCTGAATTATTACCATTTGCACAACCAAATCTTGGTTGTGTGAATCAACGCCTGATACTATCTTATTGGCAGGTGGTCATGTGGAAAATAGTTGCTCCAGCAGTTAGTGCATACATGTGTGTACAGCTGTAGAAGGGAGCAGCCATGCACTGCTATGCCTAATTTCTGAATTGGGGGGGGGGGAGAGACCCAGAACCTTGAAAGCCAAACACATGGAAAGCAAAGCTAAGTGACAAAAGGTCCCATTTTTCTTTTGTGTTGATTACCAGTCCTGTCAAGCCACAACATCAGGCCTGCTGCCCTTTTCTCTCATCTCTTATCTTGTGCAATAATGAATCTGTCTTTCAGAAAGTGCTCCAGCCCCAGCATTGGGTCTCCTTCCAAAAGGTTACACATGTGTGCTGATCGATCATGCATTAAATATCCCAGACAAGACAAAGCTTCCATTCAGGAGGGGCTGCTAAACACAGCTAAGCTACAGCAGTGATGGATGGGGAAGGGAAATGCAGCTCCAGCGAAACCAGTTCTTGCACTGAACCTGTAGCAGATCTGAAGCAGAATTTGGAATAAGTTAGTTTTTCTGGACTACAGTTTCCAGAATCACTCAACCAGCATGGTCACTGAAGGTTGTGGAAGGCGTTGCCATCAGAAGAGTAAAGAAGTTCATGCATAGGGGTCATATGCATTTTGGAGAAAGCATGTACTCCAAGAGGAAGCTCATGGAGGCAGCCACCTAAGGTGACAGATGCTGAGAGATGATCAGGAAAGTGCCAGCCTTCCCAGCTGTTCCTGCCGAACCTCTTCATTATCTTTTTCTCTTGAAAGGACAGAGTTTTGTGTGCCAAACAGCTTTGTCCTCATTCCCTAAATCATCCTGCTGGTGGCTGGCTGGGTAGCTCAGTGGTTTAAGTATCTGGCTGTGGAGCTAGAGGTTGGGAGTTCAGTTCCCCACTGTGCCTCCTGCAATAAGAGCCAGCCTGTGTGGCCTTGGGCAAGCTGCGCAGTCCCAGGGTGCTCCCAGAACAGTTTACCACCTCTGAGTAGTCTCTGTCTCAAAAACCCTGAAAAGTCGAAATCAGATTGACAGCATGCAATACATACACACATGCCAGTGCTGAAGTGAGGCCCAGCTTTTATTCATGGGGACAGAGAAGGGCACTGTTTTTTTACCTTTCCTCAGGAAGCAGGTCAATCCTGGTGGTCTAATCATTCAGCAGCGGAAGGAGAGAACTTTGTCATCAGGAGGAATGGCCAGCTGGAAAAGCTGCCCAGCCCTAATCTGCTCTTCAGCAAAACCATCTTTCCACCTACCAGCCCTGCTGCCTAAGACGTGGGACTGAAAGATAGCCAAAGGACATAGGAACAAAACAAAGTTCAATAGGTTTTCATTCTTTGGGTGAGGCTTAGCTGGAATAGGAAGGTCTTATATTCCTTTCCAAGAGGATCCTAAGGCTACCTTCATTGCTGGGATCCGTTCAGAGCCTAGAGATATTAAATTGTCTAGGTAGATTCTGATCCTTGAGAGAGTTTTGTGGTGTTTTTTTTTAAACTACAATTTCCAGAAACCTGACTTGAAGATTATGGGAGTTATAATCCAAGAACATAACTTTCACAAGCTTTCTGATGTGCTACAACAATATACAGTCTAGTGGCACTCCACAAACAGAACTACCACGTGACAACAAAAATGATTCACATTCCAATCTCTGAAATAGATGCCTGAAATATGGGCTCCATTTTCCCCCACTTGCAAAAAGTAGGCCCTGGAAAAGAAGACTCCTAAATTGGAATTGCTCGTTGGATCTCAGTAATGCTGATCTTTTCATGGAGCCCAAGCAATGCAACCCAGGGCAGTCAAAAGACCAGATAGAATCTGGAAGAGTGGAGTAGAACTCAGACAGCATCAGTGGATCGGATGAAAAAACTGGCACAATATGGGCCCTGGGCAGAGCATACCAAACATGGCAGCTTATTTCAGTAGAACTTGGAAAAGTTACTTATTTGACAACTTTTCACCATAGCTTTGGAAAGTTACTTTTTTATTATAAATCCCAGGATTCCCCTGGCCAGCATGTTCAGCTTGGCTATAGGATTCTGAGAGATGTAACATTTCCAAGCTCTGCTTTCCAGGCAGAGAACTAGTTCCCTAGAAGAACACAATTCTATACTTTGGGTTGGTCAGGTTGCTAACTGGCAGCCCTGCTAGGGTTATCTGGAGGTTGTTGATGCACAATTAGTCATGTATGGATCAGCACCATGGACAAGGAATTCCTTGTGTTCAGCTACACCATCCTTATTGTCTTTCTATCTTGGTTTATTTGTGCTGAAAGATCCACACTCAAAACATTACTCAACAGAGGCAATAAAAGTGTGCTTTTCTATGAAATATGTTTTATGCAATGATTAAGAAGAGGGAGGCAAGCAAGAGTTCCAAGTATAAGAGATGTTCTTCTTTTCCTTTGATCAGGCATCTTGATCAATTCCTTGAAGAAATAAGCAACTTTGACAACATGATGAGCTTAGGAAAGTGTTGTCTCAAGATGAAAAGAAAAGAAAAAGTGAATTTAAATAAGAAATTCTGATCCATGCATCTGGCAGTGAGTTTTGGAACTTTCTTCTGATGAAGATTCATGCAGAGTTGAAAGTCAGCACATGTTTGTGATTCTTTTTTTATTGGTCTAATAAAAGTTAGCTTATGTTTGTGATACTTTTTTATTGGTCTAAGGAAAGTATCATCCACTCTTGTCTTTGGTTTGTCTCAAGATGCATGGAACTGATCCCTCCGCCATGCACTCTAAATTATCCCTCTTAGTTTGAGTAAATTGTCATGGAATAATCAACCACTCTCATTTTCAATACTTCCTACTATTACCTTTCTTTTCTAATTGCCAGAAGAGAAGAGGTGGTGGAATGTGGTGGAATCAGGAAGATGGCAGATGGGAGAAAGGGATAGCTATTCCCTACCCTACATGCCATCATGCACACACCCAAAATAATTGTTTTGGAACCTAAGAGGCACTTCATAGAAGCCTGGTAGAGAGGAATACTGAAAGAGAAAGGAAAGGAAAGAGAAAAAAGGAGAGCAGGCAAAGAAAGAGAAAAATGAGAGAGAGAGAGAGAGAGAGAGAGAGAGAGAGAGAGAGAGAGAGAGAGAGAGAGCAGGGTAAGGCAAACAAAAATGGTTCTTCCTGCCCATGTCTGTTCTGGCTCTAGCCTCACCCATTTTGGCTTCAGTTTCAGCAGCTATCAACCCCAGCAGCCACCCAGACCAAGTGCATCACTCCAAAGAACATATCCCTAAATCAATATAACCCTGTATATAAAAGCAGTTCTACACTCCTGCAACAAAGAAGCATTAAATGTTTGTAACGGAGACCCTAAACTCCAAAGAGCCAGGATCCTGGGAACTGGCAGCTTCCCAGTTCTGCCCTGCCATGCCCCATTATCTTCCTGGAGCTCTCAAGAGAACATTGTGATCTCAGTTCCCAAAGCTTCTCCATCCTAATTGCGCAGTCCTGCTCACTCCCAGCCAGTGAATGATGGGAGTGTCCATTTGCCTCCGGTCCCTTCGCTTGCCCCCACAGAATCTGCAGGGGTGCATAATTTACTATAAGGACACTTCGTTTGGTGATACAACTGTCCTATTTTCTGCAGGGCTGCTGAGATTGTGTTCATGATGATGGCAGAGTTGGCTTTGATAGGAACCAGGGAAGAATTTTGAAAGGCTTGGCTCTATGACAGCCTTCCTGGGTGACCTTGAGTCCTACTTCATTCATCCGTTAGAACCCCAGGAGAGAACCAAATTCTGATCCATTGTTTCTGTCACATCTTTCAATGAAACTCTACACACAGTGGATCAATCTATGCCTTCACAACAATCCTGTAAAGGAAACTAGCGTGGGTCTGGTTTTCTTCCCTCCCCCACTGTAAAGTTATTCCCTTTGCACTCTCTATGAACATGGGGGCTGAGAGGCCACAGCTTTCCAAGCCTAGCCTGCAAAGTCTCATGGCTGAGCAATGCTGTCATTAGGGCAGGGCACTGGGACAAATAACTACCTTTAGAACAAAGAGAAGTAATGTGCACTAAAGAACACTCCTCCCCAAACACACAAGCTCATTGAGTTCCAGGGGCTAAAACCACCTAACTGAATCCCAGACCTTGGATATGCTGCCTTTATAGTTCCCATAATTCCCATTCTGGGAGCTGTAGTCCAGGAAGATAACATGTGCATGCTATGATTGAATCTTCTCATTGTCTTACTCAGAACTTGGGGAATTACTTTTTTAAAAATAATTAGTTACTGTTATAGTTCTACAGCTGGCTGGATAGCTTAGTAGTTTAGGTATCTGGCTGTGGAGCTGGAGGTTGAGAGTTTGATTCCCCGCTGTGCTTCCTGCAAGAACAGCCAGCCTGTGTGGCCTTGGGCAAGCTGTACAGTCCCAGGGCACTTGTAGATGAAAGGAATGGTAAACCACTCCTGAGTATTTTCTATCTGGAAAACCCTGAAAAGGGTCGCCATAAGTCAGAATTGATTTGATGGCACATGATGATGATGATGATGATGATGATGATGATGATGATGATGATGATGATGATGATGATGGTGGTGGTGGTGGTGGTGGTGGTGGTGGTGATATGATAGTTGAACAGCTCTCCTAAGTAGTTAGCTATTTCCCAGTACATTTCGTTTTAAAAGAAACGTTTGGCTTTACCATTTTTCAAAAATAATTTTATTCTGTTTAGTTACTTTTAAAAATCTATATGTAAAAGGCTGCTGTCCTGTGGTGCAAAATGAATGGTCCTTCCATCCTGCTTGCCCTGACACACATCATAGAATGCAAGACCACAAACCAGGACACACACCACAACCCAGCACTTGGAGACATGTTATTTTCCTCCTCTTCCACTTAGAGAGACCACTTTCTTCCACAAATATAAAAAATATCTGAGAACATACCACTATGTTGCAAAAGAAGTAAAATCATTCCTTGTGAAGTTATAATCTTCATGTAATGTAGGCTTACCTACTGGGGAAAGGAATAAATTACAAGCAATTATGCCATTAGTCATTTGGGGCTAGTTATTTCAATACAATGGAAGAGAGGATGATCAGCTTTTCCTAGGCTAGTTACCAAATCTCTTGTCTTTCCTCATGTTGCCTGACTTTCAGCTGTTGAGGAAGTAGGGCGTTTTTTGCTATATTTGCTCTGATCATCGTTCTGGAAGCTGCAGCCCAATATCTATGGAAGGCGCCAGATGGTGGGGTCTGGGGTAGGACTGACACAGAAGAAGGCACTGATTTGCCCATCCTGAGTTCTCAGTCCCACCCTCCTTAAGAGGAAAATTCTATCTTCTTTTGCACCCTTAATTTAATTGATTTTGTTCTTTTTTGGTATATTTATATCCCAATTTGCTCTGATTAGCTCAGAGCAATATACTCGGCTTTCTTCCTCCCCACTTTATTCTTCTAAGAACTTTCATGAGATAAGTCAAGGTGAAAGATTGTGAACAGCCCAAAGCCACCCAGTAAATGCTAAGTGGGAATTTGAACCCAGATCTCCTGAGTTCAAGTCCCACACTGCAGCCACTGCACCACAGTGGTACTCTCGGTTAACACTTAATCCTGGTCCAAGCTCTCTTAAAAGACTGAAGTTCTGCTTTCTGCAGAACAGGCAATGGGATGCCAATTCACAACCAGGAGATGGCAAAGCACCGAGTACCCGGAGGGCAGTTCAGTCCCATCAGTTTACATCAACATTTCCATAGCAGAGACTCTTGTGACTGCATTGCATCCGTTCACGATGGAATTTGATGCCTTGTCAAAGATGACAGCAGGGGAGGAGACTTGTCTGTATGAGCATCAGCAGCAGAGGAGCAAGACGTGAGGGAACTAATGAAATCCAGAAGTTTCTTTCTTCACTATTGTCATGTCATGTCATGACAGACAGACAGACAGACAGACAGACAGACAGGACAGGACAGGACAGGACAGGACAGGACGGACGGACGGACGGACGGACGGACGGAGAGACAGAGAGACAGAGAGACAGACAGAGAGACAGACAGAGAGACAGAGAGACAGAGAGACAGACAGACAGACAGACAGACAGACAGACAGACAGACAGACAGATAGATAGATAGATAGATAGATAGATAGATAGATAGATAGATAGATAGATAGATAGATAGATAGATAGATAGATAGATAGATAGATAGATAGATAGATAGATAGATAGATAGATAGATAGATAGATAGATAGATAGATAGATAGATAGATAGGGTGGGCAGCTGTGGCCCTGCAATCATCTCATCTGGAGGACCATGGTTGCCTATCCCTGCCTTAAGCTGTAGTTACTTAGCTTGGACGAAAATCCAGCATGAGCTGATCCAAGGCAGAATGATACCTGGTGCTCCTTTTATTCAGGTCAAGGTGCAAGAGTCCCCAAAGGCAGTCCAGTTATTTTGGCACAAGAGGCAGAAAACCTCCCAAACACCTCTCCCCACCTCTGGCCATAGCAATGCAATCACAACAAATGAAACAAACCATTTGCTGCCCTTTTGTGACATCTATCACTTCATAATGAGGAAATTATTTTTAAATTTCCCTCCAGATAAGCATTCCTTCAATGTTGCCATGCTTAAGCATTCACACTTGCAAATGAGGTCCATGTTTACCCACTGATGACCAATAATGAAACAAAAATTAATTCATTTGCAATTTGCGCAGCTGAGGAAACCTCCTGCTAGGCTAAACAAATGTCTTTTATCTCTCAAAGCACCTCTGCTTCTAATGATATACTAACTGAACCATCTGTTTTTGACCTGAAGTTCACAATCGCCCTTCTATTAAGAGTTATGTTTCTCGGTGCTTCTGCTTGAAGTGAACACAGAAGCTATGTGCTTTGACTCAAAGGCAGTGGATAGTTCACCAAGAGCCTTGAAACTTCTTTTCTTTACTGATAAAGATAGACCATTACTTCTATACTCCTGCAGGTGCAACATGAGAGATAACATCAGATCTTAAGCCAATCTGCCTGACCTGTGGTCATCCTTTAGTAGCTCCAGATCCCATGGCTATACCATCTGGCCAGGATGGTTCCTGCACTTTTCTGCTTCTCCCCCACATCTCAGATTTCACAAAGCCCAGCCCGGTGAGGAGCTTTGAAGAACTAAAAAGCTTCCAATTTTTATGCTTCATTGGTGCCTTAATACAGGCATTGCCCGACTCTGCTTTTTGTTTTAAAAAAACAAAGTACGACTGCTTTCTGTGCCTGGCCATATTTTTAGCCAGACGTTCTCAAGCTAATCATGAGTGCTCTGAAACAAATCAATTTGGCAGTTTCCTTCCCCTTGCCTTTTGTTATGCAAACGGTTTTGATTAATGTCAACCAGCTTCAGCCATCCTCCGAAAACTATCCAGATAGCAAAAAGATCACATGTGATTGCCCTTGGCGAGCTTGTCTGGGTTATGTGGTTCCACTGAACTGGGAGATAAATGAAGGAGTGAGGAAGGGAGCAGCTTGTATTTCTTGGATGAGAAGCACCTTTTGCCTTTGCCTTTCCTTGGCCCCATTTCAGAGATGCAGAAATCAAGGGATGGGAGGGGGCTCTTCGATCTCACAACACGTCAAGGTTGGGGGAACAGAACAGCAGCAGGCTTCACTGCGATGATAGATTGCAGGTCTTTTTGCTGCAGCACACCTCGCTTCAGGGGGCAGGTCACGGATTCAAATGCCATCAGCTCAGTTTTTGTCTATTAATAGCCGTCAGCAGATCCGCTGAAAGTGCATGCCAGAAGGTCTTGGGACAATCTTCTGGGGCTCAGGGTTGACAAATCAAATAGAGAGAGACAGACAGACAGAAGTGACGATTATTATGTATTGAAGACTGTCTCCTAGAACAGTGGTTCTTAACGTGGGCGATAATGCCCCCCAGGGGGTGATTTCATTTTTTCAGGGGGGTGGTAGAACGAAAAGGGGTGGCGTGGGGGTGCTGGAGCAGAAAGGGGCGGTAGGGGGGGCGCTGGAGCAAGCCAAATCTGCGAAGATGGCTGCAGCCTTTTTACAGTGTGCATGAATATATATATTTTCCTCCAATTTTAATTTAGTTTCAGACTTTTTGTCTTGAAATTTTTAGTTCCTGCATTTGTTTTTATGCCCTTTTTATATTTCTTTTTGCGTCTTAAAATTCACTTGCAACTAAATCATTAAATGTTACTTTTTGGGGGGCATTTCATTTTCTTGGCATTTAATTTTGTTTTCAGGGGTCATTGGATTTAAGTGTCATAAATAAATAAATAAATAAATAAATAAATAAATAAATAAATAAATAAATAAATAAAGAAAGAAAGAAAGAAAGAAAGAAAGAAATAAAGAAAGAAAGAAAGAAAGAAAGAAAGAAAGAAAGAAAGAAAGAAAGAAAGAAAGAAAGAAAGAAAGAAAGAAAGAAAGAAAGAAAGAAATCATCACCGCGGGGAGGGGGGCGATGATAACTTCCTCAATGGCTCAAGGGGGCGTTTCTTTCAAAAAGGTTAAGAACCACTGTCCTAGAAGAGTTGTATACTAACCAGGGTTGGGGATTCAGGCAATGGAACACATTTAACTATGCAAACAAGACATGATGTGAAATTCTCTTCCACAAGATGCAGTGATGGCTTCCAGCATAGACGGCACTAGTGGGCACAAGTCAGTGTGACTTCCACGGTCACAGCAGGTCCTGTTCATCTTGGTACAGCGTAAGTTTATGCCTGGCAGGATAGCTCCGTGGTTTAGATATCTGGCTGCAGAGTCAGAAGTTGGGAGTTTGATTCCTCACTGTTCCTCCTGGAAGAACAGCCAGCCTGTGTAGCCTTGGGCAAGCTGCACAGTCCCAGGATGCCCCTAGAAGAAGGGAGTATTAAACCACTTCTGAGTAGTCTCTACCTGGAAAACCCTGAAAAGGGTTGCCATAGGTCAGAATTGACTTCACAGCACATGATTGTTATTATTAAATGTGCCAGTCATTCCCCCAGGCAATGAGAATTGCACAATTGTATTGGGCAATTGGCCATGTGGTTCCCATTTTGACTGTTTGCACAACATGTCTGTGGAATTGCTTGGTGAATCACTCTTCCACTTTGCATGGTAAGTGGGAGTCCTTGCATCATGTCAAGTTCCACAAGCATAGTTTGTAGTCAGTGAATAACATCTGAGGAAGAATGCCAACAGTTGCACTGAGAGTGCAGTTGCACTGATAATGCTGCTGGCAGACTTCGCACAAACCATTGGTTGGCCAAAAGACTAGTAGACCTTTGGTTTAATCCAGCAGTGATATTCTTACGCTCCTGCGGTGGGGCACGTTAGCAGGGAGATAGGGGTCTGGTTAATAAGAGAGAGCGGGAGAGCAAGCAAGCTAGAAAGTGGGCTAGAATGTGGTGAGATAAGAAACAGAAGTAGAAGAAGAAAAGGGATAAGAAGGTAGGGAAAGAATAAGAGTTAAGTGAGATATGGTTGAAAACTGTCCTTTTAAAAAAAATAATTAAAAAATGACCTGGCCTGATTTCTCATCTTCAAATCAGTTGTTAAAACTGCTTGTGCAAAAGCTAAAAGTTTGACTTGGTTGTCAGAATGTATTTTGGCAAAGTGGGATTTGAGTGAAAGTCAGCAGTCTCAATGGTCTCATTTGGTGGGAATCTGGCCAATAGACATGTGTTGTACTACCGTGTTTCCCCGAAAATAAGACAGGGTCTTATATTAATTTTTGCTCCAAAAAAACACAATAGGGACTATTTTCAGGGAATGTCTTACTTTACAGTCATGTCATCGTCTTCTGGTTGATGCACAATGCTGCACAAGGTTGGAGGGTGGGGTTTCATTTAACTAGGACTTATTTTTGGAGTAGGGCTTATATTACGAGCATCCTAAAAAATCATACTAGGACTTATTTTGAGGTTAGGTCTTATTTTCGGGGAAACAGGATAGAGCACAAAGAGGTTGTGCTTAGGCCCCCAGGACATGATTTTGCATACTGCTGACTGTGAGACCTATTTTAAAAAGTAGAAAATTAAACTAGAAGTGTCCAGATAGCTTCTTCCAGTATTGAAAAATGGGTATTAAATAAATAGTTATTTAAACATTCAAGGGCTGCAATTAATTTTTCTTTGCAGGGAAAAAGAGGTGGCTAGGGGAGAACTGGGGGCCACAAAAAGAGTTTTGGGTGGCCACATGAGGCCCCAGGGCTGCACTTTGCCCACACTTGTCATAGGGCCAAATTAAACATTACAGGTAGATGGACATTAGAAGGGGAATTCTAAATAAGTGGTTTCAGGCAGACCTTCATGACTGAGCAATCGAACAAGCCTATGCCTTACCTCCCAACAACCAGTCACAAAACACAGCAAGCTCATTTGGAAACCAAAATGGTGTGAAACATTCCTGCTGTGCCAATTAGATGTTTTCAGCATTTAAGGCATTCCCTCTTTTAAGAGAAGTTATTTTTAACATTGTTTGGCCCTAAGTTTCTACTAAGCCTCAGTTAAGGCTTTGTGGCTGCCCCCTTCCCTGTCTCTGCTCTGGTCCATGGGGTCACGAAGAGTGGGACACGACTTAATGACTAAACAACAACAAAAACTTGGTTTAGAAGGTGTGGGTGAGAAAAAAGGGGTGACATCTTACCCAGGAAGAATTCAAATTATGTTGGACTTAGGTCTCAGAGTTCCAAGTTTGAGTCCACACTGAAGCAAGTTACTTTGAACAAGTCAAAACATGTCATCCTGATCTACCTCACAGGATTTTTGGTAAGATAAACCAGGATTGTTGGGAAGGTAGGGAGAAGAACCATGCCTTCAGCTTCTTGAAGGAAAAGCAGAACAGAAGTGTATCTGGATAAATAAAAAATAACATTAAGACCTACCGCTGTTTGGATGCAGGGCTAGTCAAAGTTAGTCAAACTTACTGTCCTTTGAAATTAATAGACTTTCAAAGTAACTGATTACTTGTCTCACTGATTTCATCTTAGTGCAATTATCTCCCTCTGGATCCAGCCCCTTGCACTTAGAAATCCCATCTCTCTTTTTTTCTAGACTACATCCAATGCCCTTCCCAGGGAAGACTGCAGTCTGCCCTTGTCACTTTTTGATGGAAAGATAATACGCACAGCAATTGATTTACTAGGGACATGTCTTTTGCCATAGTGGTGTTTTTGTTTGTATCTCCCAGAATTGTGAGTGTTCTTGAGAGGTGGAAGCAAAAAGACAGGGTTTGGGAAACAAAAAGGACTAGGGGAAAGTGGGAGATGGAAATGTAGCCAAAACATGGGGAATCTCCTTTTTGTAGATGACAAACTCCCAGAATCCCCCAGCAAATGTTGACCAGGGGATCTAGCTGTTGTAATCCAAAAAGGAACTGGCCCAGTGCTAAGAAGTATGGGAAGCATATTTTCAGGATTTCCAGACTTAGAGGTGACTTGGAAGCATCTGAAGAACTTACTTTCTCTTATAGGACATAACTTCCACAGTCAGGCCTGGCCCAAAACCATAGGGTGCTAAGAGAACAGACAAATTGCACCCTTCCCCAATTGTCATGTAGAAACCAATTATATTGGCAACTGGATAGCACCCTCTAACACACCTGAGGACAGCACGCTAATTCAAGGGGTGCAGGACAACCTGTAGGGCAGACACAACTCTGTTGTCCAAGAAAAGGGCAGCAACGGGGGGAGGAGGTGGGGCCGCCACTGCTGCTCCCCACCAACTGCTGCCTGAGGTGGTTGCTTCATTCTACTGAATGTTTGGCTAGCTACCTGCATAGTCTCGTGTAAGATAATGGTCAAGAGGTCATCAGGAGCAGGGGAACATTTGGATGATGTGGTCAGAGGTTGTTTTGCCCACTCAAGAGATCCAGAGAGGGGGAGGGGGAGAAGGAAGCAAGGAAATGAAAAGTGATTAAAGCTTTAATGTTCACCTCAGGTCTGGAATCCATTTAGGACTCAGAACCTGGAAGAATGTGGTCAAGTTCTTTTTTTGAGACTACATATCCCAGAATCCCCCAGACAGAAGTGACCATGCTGGTTGTCGTCCAGACAAGTAGACTTTCCAAGCTCTCTGTCCTATCCTAGGCCAGCTATTTATATAGCTTGTAATAAGAATACGCTAGGAACACTTTGAAGTACTAAATAAATGCTAATTTTTAAAATTGCTTTGAGTGGGTTTTCTTTAATCCAGACATTGCATCAAGCATTTTTAACAGTAGTCGGTAAATAAGAGCTATTACCTTAATGTTTCTGTTATGAATCCTAAGGGAGCAAACACAGCATGGGGACAATTATGGTTTACCACTGCCCTCTCGTGCTTTCCAAAAAAAACAGCAGCGGTGACAGACAAAGCACTACAGTACAGTACAAAAAATTCTTCCCAAAGATGCGATCCTTGTACCAATATCCTGCTATGTAAGTTACATTGAATTCAATGGAAAACACTTTTGAGCAGGTATTTACAGTGCCACCAAGTCAAACCAACAATCCTAATTGGGTTTCCAAGACAATATATTTAACAATGATTTTACCAGTGTCAAAATCCAGTGAGTTTTCATGGCCAAGTGAGACTTTGAACTCAGGTCTCTTGAGTCCTATTCCTAGTTACAGTATCCACAGCATCACACTTATCTATCTCCATTAAATATACTGACTCTGTAGTAGCATTCAACCAAGCTGGATCCCTTTAGATGTTTTGTACAAAGTGTCCATCATCCCATGCCATAGACCTGCTAGCTGGTTGGAGTTGCACTAAAAAAAAACTTTTAGAGAGAATCAGGTGCAATCAAACGGGCATTTACAACCCCCCACCCAGTTTGGTCTTGGGTGAGGACAGGTTGGTGTCCTTTTCCTGGTGACCACTTGATCTCTCATTGTGGATCAGCCCACCCCTCATCAATGCCTCTTTGAGTGGGTGGGTAGGGCCATTGCATTTTGGTTCAGTTTCAACGGTGGTCATCACTGGGACTGAACCAAAGCAGCTAGCTTAAGCCACTTAACAATCTTTAGAAATGGAAAACTTCCTTGCCCCTTGCCTATGGAGGGAAAGTTTTCCATTTGTTTTTAATTGTTAGTAAACCATCAGCGATACTGTACTCTTGAGCTTTTTTTAAAAAAATCTCTCTCAGAGCATAATTATGTGCTGTGCCAGTCAGCAACAATTAGAAAGAAATAGAAAACTTCCTCCCACTTCCCTTCCACAGGCAAGTAGCAAAGTTTTTTTTTCCATTTCTCAAGACTGTTAAGCGGTTTTCGGAAAGCATGGAGGAGGCAGGAGGGGAATGTTGTTGTTTTGTTTTTTCTTTCTCTTCTGTGATTGGGTTCTTTTGTAAGCATGGGCGGGCTCAGGGTTTCGGCGGGAAGAAAAGAAGGAGAAGAAACGTCCGGTACAAATAATGGTTCTTTATTCACTTTAACATCAACAATTCCCAAACCAAATGGATCTAGCTCGTTCACCTCCAGCAATAACTTATAACTTTTAACTTTCCCGAACTCATCGTTTCTATTATTTCTTAATCTTTCTTCACTCCAAAGGGGTTTGTCATAACTTTGCTCAGCACTGGGGAACTCAGTACATATTGTCCTGCAGCATGGGTGTCTCACGTAGTCTCCCTCCAGAAGGGGGAGAAAGCTGCTGGCACCAGAAGGGATCTCCTTCTTCTTCACAACCTGCATAAAATAAGCCACTCTCATATTCCATCCTGCTTTCTCACTATGCTTCTTCTTAATCTCGCTAGGAGGGTCGGGCAGCAGACCTCTTCCGGTCAACAAATTAGGGGATTCCTTTGTTAGATTTATAAATTTATACCTTGTCTCTCCTGTCTCTTCTGTCTGTAAGTTCTTGTCATCTTTCGTCCTCTGCCCCTCCTCCTTCTCCTCCTCTTTTATCTCATTCCATCTCATTAAATCTAACTCCACCCTCTTCTGCTTCTGTCTTCCCTCTGCTAGAAACACCTCCACAGCGTTGCTCTGCTCTATTTCTCCATCATCGATCTTAATCAGTTTCCCCACAACACATCCTTCTGTCCCTCCTGTCTAATTCTTTGGGGAAGACAGCACACTTGTCGACCCTCGTTCACATCTTCAAAGGGAAAAGATCAGTTTAGATCATCATACACAGTGTTGCTTGAAATACAATGTGGTTGATCCTTGCATGTGGATGTAAGGTTCACTCCAAATAACGTAAGGTAAAGGTTTGACAATTTATCCAGTCGTGTCCAACTCTGGGGGGGGGGTGCTCATCTCCGTTTCCAACCCATAGAGCTAGTGTTTTGTCTGGACAACCCTCCATAGTCACATGGCCAGTGTGACTAGACACAGAACGCCATTTACCTTCCCACCAAGGTGGTACCTATTTATCTACTCCCATTTTTGCCTTTTGCATGCTTTCGAACCGCTAGGTTGGCGGGACCTGAGACAAACGACGGGGCTCAATCCGTCACGTGGATTCGATCTTACGACTGCAGGCCAGGATAATTGAGCCTTCTAGTCACACCCACAGGTTGTGGAAAGGTAATTCATATTTGGAATTCTGATTTGGTTCTATAAGTGCAGTCATTCATGCAGCCTAAAAAGCAGCAACTACTGTATGCAGCTGAGGAGCAACTAGGCAGCAGAGGAAGATATTAAGTCAATATTTACTGAGGCATGAAATTTTTTAAAAAATGAGAGTTTCCACTTCTTTTAACTTAGTACATATTTAGTGGGCTGTATTCAAAAAATTAATCTTCCCGATCCAAATTCTAAAGCAAGTGCTCTCTTGGACCCATATTGCAAGTTAAGAGAGGCTATCACTGGGACAGCCCTCCAGTGGTGTTCAGGTGAACTGCAGCTTATGCTCCACACTGGAAAAAGTCAGTGTTGTTCAGAGGTACCAGATACTGTACTGTATAATCTAACAATTAGATCCTTTTTGAAAATTGGAATGACACTCTGAGAATGGCTTGCAACAAGCCTCCTCTTATTCACTGCTTTTCTCCCACTATTGCCATGTAAAGGTAAAGGTTCCCCTTGACAATTTTTGTCCAGTCGTGTTCAACTCTAGGGGGCGGTGCTCATCCCCGTTTCCAAGCCATAGAGCCAGCATTTTGTCCGAAGACAATCTTCCGTGATCACATGGCCAGTGCGACTGTTACAGTTAAACTCCCATTGATTTCAAAGAGTCTACTGTGGGTAAAGGATAGCGATAAGACTAGGACTCAAGACTTCACCATGGAAACTCATGGAGGTGATGGCAGAACTGGTAAAACTACTTCTTGAATAGCTCTTACCTTGAAAGCTCTAATAAGGTTGCTATAAGTCTATTCCAACTTGATGGCATAACACACACACACATCTGGATCCAACTAAATACTACTAATTGTTATAGAAATGGCATTTAGTCATTGACTGCTGTTGTCAAAATGATTTCTATTACCCTAAATTCTACTGATATTTTATTCTAGAGGAAGTGGAACTGTGTACAGTATATTATGGCAGCAAATAACATCTAAAGAAGTACTGGACCCATGCCTGTGACCAATCATGCAACTGGCATCTTAATTTACTCCGATTTGCTACAGTGGTTTACATGATTTTAGCTACTCCAGGGTAAAGTCTGCTTGACTCATTTAAAGTTCAATACTCATTACAACTATATGAGGCAATGAATTAACTGGAGCAGAGGTTCTCAACTTCCAGCTCCTGGTTTTAAAGCTTCAATTGTCCAGCATTCTGGGAATTAAAAGTCCAAAACTGCTGCAAGACCAACGTGGAATTTCAATAACCTAAAATATAACCCAGATTTTGCTCTCTGTGCCACTTTTGTGAATACTGTGACAAAGAGCTCCATGGCCCAGTGGTTAAACAGCAGAACTGAGTTCAACCCCGAGAGATTCAGTTAGCTGGCTCAAGGTTCACTCAGCCCAACATCCTCCCGAGGTCAGTAAAATGAGTATCCAGCTCACTGGAGGGCAGTCTTGCTTGCATAATTGTGTTGCAAAGTGCCCAGTGTGTTCCAAGCACTATGAAGCAGTATATAAAAACAGCTGTAGATCAACTGTATCAAGTAAAAACCTGCCACTTACTGTGGTGCAATGATTAGAATGCTCCTAGTCGCTACTGAAACATGAAATCCCCAGGAGACCTCTGGCAGTTATACTGTCTGACCTACCTGTGGTTAGTCCAAAGATAAATCAAATAAAGAGAGCCTTGAGCTCATTGGAGAAAAAGCAAAATACAAACATTACTTCTTGTTATGTCAACATGTCACTGCTGAACAACAGCAATCCTAATAGAATTTTCATAGCATGCAAGAAGATTTACCTTGGCCCCCTACAGTGAGTTTCCATTGAAATGCCAGGGTTTTATTCCAGGTCTTCTAAATCCTAATCTAAGCATCCATCATAATCTGCTGGATCCCTGAAAATATAAATACTAAATCAACCTCTGACAGGAGGGCCTGGCCTGCTCTGGTCCATAGGGCCACAAATAGTCAGACACAACGACTAAACAGCAACAACAAATCAACCTCTGACAGGTTTTAAATTTCAAGCCTCCCTAGAAAAGCTTGAAAATCACTTGGTCTGTATTTGTGGATTGAAACTACCAGTACTTTGATTTTCTGTGTTTCACCTGTGTTTTAAGGTGCAGATCGTTTCTCATTGTTAGAAGCCTTTTGGTTGCAGCCCAAAGGGCTTCTAACAAAATTTTGACACAAAATTATAATTACTAATTCTCATTTTTCCCTCTCAGAAAATGGGCAAATATTACAGAAATATTATGAAAATGACCAAGTGATAAAACATATTTTAAGCACAATAGACTAATTTCTTGGATTCGGCACTGTGCCTAGTGGGGATAAAACCATTCACTCACATAAAACATTATCCAAAATTCAGGTTCCCTCTCATTCATTCCAGAGGCTAATTGACTTGATCTTTGTTGGCTATGTTGAGATTAATTATCTAATTAACAAACAAGACTTAGCAGCCATGGGACCATGTCAGTTGCTAGTCATTACTGGCATCAAGATGGCCTTAGGTGATGCATGCAACCAAGGGGGAGTAAGGTTAGCAAACTGAATGCCAGCAAAAGAGAGCATGTAAAAGAATATGCTACAATTTGACACACTTTGGGGCCCAAATTAAAAAATATATATGCAACAAACAAATACAGGGATGAGGATTAGCTACCAGTTAGTTCAACCTAAATCAAAAAGTGTACAACATATATTTGATGGGTCATCCTTAGAATTAAAATCCATGCCCTAATTAAATAATGTATTTTTTTAAATTTATAATGCTGCTGATCACTGTTTTGTCTGCAGCATGTTCAAACTGCTAATGAGCTAGAGGGAGATGGGCTGGAATACTGGAAACACAAGCAAAGAGACATGCAACTCCTTTCCATACTGGGAAGTTGCACCTACACCTAAAAATAAGGCACATTAATCACATCTTTAATGCAACTATATTCGCAGGAATAATCAGACCATATCACATGGCGATAATTCAGACTGTGAATTGGCCATAGGAATCAACACTATTTCCTTTATTAACCTAGCTAACGTTCTTTACTAGTTTCATCCTGTTCTTCCTCCAGAGACACAGAATAGCATTATCTCATCTTAACATCATATGAACCTTTAGTAAAGTTAAGTACCGTAGTCCTGGTCACTATTTCTGAGACTAAGGTTACACAGAGAGAAAAGATGCACAACCTGTTGTGTTCTACAGTACCAACCTAAGTGTGATCATTCATATATGCCTTCTCCTGGTACCTATTCCGCCCACACCACTTTTTCTATGCTTTTAGTGTAGTTTAGTGCCAGTGTAGCTTAGTGTAACACTAGTATAGTGCAGTGGTTAGAGTGTAATAGCACTCAGGAGACCTGGGTTCAAATCTCTGCTCAGCCATGGAACTTCACTGTGGGCTGGAAATGGTAAAACCACTCCTTAAGTATTTCATATACCACAGAAAACCTATTATGGTCACAGTAAGCTGGAATCAAGCTTAGCAGCACACAACATACAGCAGAAGTAGTAGAGCAAGAGCACTAAGTAACACAATCCCTGATATAAGATGGAAAAGTAAAATACTTCCTTTTAGAAATCTGCAGATTCCTGTTTCTGTAGGAAAAAATTATATGAGAATGTCTGGAATGGGATGCAGACTTCTCTTTAACTTTCTCACAGAGTCTGACACAGATAATTCTCTTCCACCAAAATACAACACGTGTTTGCATATCATATGTATGCACGCACACAGCCTTAGCTTCAAACTACGAACACAAGATTACCTTAGAGACAAAGTGGTTTTCTATACAGAGGCCTAAAATCTTTTGTAAATGGCTCTGATCTAGGACTTTTTATCGTGCAGCTCAAACACATGAAGTCTGTTTTTCAATTATTAAGTATAAACAGGGAAAAACAAACTTACAAATGTTACTACATCATACAGTACTTACCCAGTGTATACATGTGAAATAGCAAAGAGAAAAAAACAATTTATAATTTAATATAATACAAGCATACTACCCACTAAAACCATATGTATTTTTGCCATGTCGTTTTCTAGCCATAGTGTTATTTTATACCAGAAAATACTATGCCCCAGTTTATTCTATGTTGACATCTAGTTATCTTTAAAAAGCTACTAGGCACACATGAATTGTAGGGAGCTTTATTAGATAACCTTTGAGCATTATGTACACAGAAAGGCAAAAATTATTTCTTGGTTTCTTCCTCCTTAGATAGGGTCTTGATGATTTCCTCTTTCTTGGCTTGCAGACGTTCTTCACGACGCTTACGGGCCTCTTTGGTCTTGGACCTGCGTGCCTCAGCCTGGTCACTGAAACACAAAAAGGAGCATGAAAATCGGTACTTCATTTCCTTCCCTATATGCATGAGTCAAATACCACCCTTCCAATTTTCTGAAACCATTCCTCCTCTGTCTTCACAGAAGACAGTTTCACACACTGCAAAAACTTCAATCATCCATACCCTTGCTAAATTGAATATTTTGTCTTAGCACTTGCCTATCTAGGAATCAAAAGACCCCCAGAGGACATTTCGCCATGGAAATAGGGAAGGGGGGGAAACATTCCAGATTTCTGCTTCCTGTAATCAAGTAAACTGGATGCAACAAAGTGACATCTCTTCCCAAATCAATGATGTAGGCAAAAACCAAAACAGCTTAACAAGCAAGGTTAATTTTGACTGATAACTAATTGAAGCCATATAACAGGTGGGATGGGAGGAAAACAGAACTACTGTAGTTTCAGTGACTTCTGTGCTATGTAGCTTGTTTTGTACCTATGTACAAAACAAAGAAATATTTTACCAGGCTAGAAAAGTCTGAATGATGGCAAAGTCTGTGGCCCCACCATGATCTCTTGGAATTGTAGCCAACTCAACTCGGAAATGGCTTTGCCCATTTCATACTTTCTTTAACCAGTGAAGACACAGTGCAGCCAACTCTCCAACCAGTTCATGCATTTCAACTACATCCACTGTAGAAACTGGCTTTGTCACACTACATCTTCCTGATTAGGGAAAAGCATGGCACAGGTAATGCCCCAACTCAGGCTTGAATGGTTCTTTGTATAGGCAGAAAGAAAACACAAGCCCAAACCTACTCAAAACTCATGGCAGAATGAAATACTTACGCCAATAATTTCTTGCGAGCCTTGTCTGCCTTCAGCTTATGGATGTGCTCCATCAAGATTCGCTTGTTCTTGAACACATTACCTTTAACTTTCAAGTACAAGCTGTGGTACCTAGAAGAAGAACACCAACACAGCTAAGACTCAGTGGGTTTCTCCAGAATGCTGGATGAATTACAAGATCCTTAGGAACACTTCCCCGAGGAAACTACATGGCTCTACCAAGCACCAAGAATGTGGCCTTTGTAATGCCTAAATGAAACCTACCACAACCTTCAGATATGTTGCACTCAACATTCCCTTTAAGCCACATGGGCACACAGCGCTACATGGGGCGCATGCAGCAAGCCCATGCTGCCTCCCATTTGCTTTCAGTTGTGGCCAGAACATTGTGCATAAGGGCCGGAGCCCCCATACAGTGCTCTGGAAAAAATAGAGGGAACACTGTTGGACAACAACTCCACCAGACCTAGTCACCAGGACCAGTGGTCAAGAATTATGGCAAATGCCTGGCTTAAATGTTCAAGACAACATGTTAAGTCTTTAAGGTACCACAAGACACTTTGCTGTTTTTAATGCAATGGACTGACATAATAACACAATTCAGTAAATCTTCAATATGCAGACTTTATTTGACTTTGAATGATAGATGACAGACTAATCTATGAAATTCTCTCTTCAACAGTCATTATTTGTAGATAACACTAAATGATAGGTGACACTGAGAAAAAACATTTATCTCCCAGACTTACATATGGCGATCAATTTTCTTGGACTCCCTGTATCTCCGAAGGAGACGTCTCAAAATCCTCATCCTTCTCATCCAAGTAACCTTCTCAGGCATACGGGCATTGGCTGTACCTTTTCTCTTACCTAGGATGCAAAAGAAAAGGCTGTTAAAAACAATTGATTTTTTTTCCTGGACATTAAAAACAAAGTTTATTTTTGCAGGAGCCTTAAAAAAAGAGAATTAAAATTATTCAATCTATGTGGCCACTTCTATATCGCCAAAGCCAACTGCTTCCAAAACTGGAAATATTCAAAGTACAGAGAAATGAGTACTTACCAATACCCATGTGCCTGCCCTTACGACGAGCCAAGGTGTTTTTACGGCATCGGGCTCGTGAGTGAACAGTCACTGGCTTACGGATAATGAGACCATCTTTGATCAGCTTTCTGATCTGCTGACCTAAAAGGCAGAAATAACAATGAGCAATGATATACACTACTGCCAAGGAGAGAGCCGAAGATCTGATTTTCACCTAACTATATATAACTACATTTACACTCTCTGTAATTTCACTCTCCAAACCAATATAACACTTAAAAGAGCTGACTTTAAAAGTTATTTCCCTAATTCACATTGCTGAAACATAACACATTTTAACTGAAAAATACTAAGAGTATGCCTTACTCATAATAACAAGGTACCCAATTAAGTTTGCACATAATGCCAGCAACTCCAAAGACTGATTAAGAATTCACTGAATATCAGGCTGTACATTGGCTAATAATCAGTGAACATTTTTAAATAGCAGTCAATTCATAGGCTTCACTAAGATGCTAAAGTGAAATCACTTACGAGAATTTGCATTTGCAATCTCGTTGGTCTCATTGGGGTCCAGCCAGACTTTTTTCTTGCCACAGCGCAGAACGCTGGAGGCCAGCCTCTTCTGGAGCCTTAGCATACTGGAGACAGAAAAAAAAAACATACGTTAATAATTTCACAGGTAAATGGGGGAAACAGATAAGAAGCTTTCAGAATTAACGTTCATCCGGCACAGTTCTAATAATAAAACTTTTACACAAATAATTAAACAACACTATATAGTTTTTAAACAACTGAGATCTGCTAAGGCAAATACTGTATAATCATTAGTACCTTAGATGTTAATGCATTTGTATATCTACAGATAAAAATGTAATTATCCCAACATATTTCTGATGAACAACATATGGCCCATGAAGCAGAACATCATTTAAGCAATTGTAGCTTTATTGCAAAGGAACTCTTCCAGGAACTCTGCCATCCAACCTCTGCTTTCAGTTATGTAAACAGCCTGGGAAAATAAACCACCTCAATGTTTCACTGGACAAAATACCAATAAAATACAAAGCATCAAATGATTCCTTTATAGTTGTTCATAGCAGAGTTTAAGAAATAGCAAAAGAACATGGGAGTAGGGCATCAGATTATCTCACCTCCCTCAAAAATTGCTGCCCACCATCTTCCTTCCAATTTAAATACTTCAAAATAGCAACAAATACTTGTATTTGGGCAATTAATGGTAACAGGGCTCCAGATATGTACAGTATACTAAAGAGACAGAGGAAGGGATTCTATTCCAATTTCATATTAGTCAGTGATGTACTGGGTACCTTTTATCTCCTCTTCTCTGTTAACTGTAACAACAGATGGGATTATTTTCCAGAACTATTAAAAATTGAGGCATCCTCTGTTAAGCATTTAGGCACCACTGTTCTCAAACTGGAGACTCTGTTTTCCTTTACACTGCCATTCTGGAACATTAATTATGGTTTCACGGAAGTGTTCATATGTCAAGTTTAAAAACCAATGTTTCTTGGTAATGGAATAGTTCCTTGTGGTTACAGGCCTAGGCTTGAAACAATAAAACTGCTGGTTTGACTGAAGGTGGGAACTTCCTCAGATACCCATTTTTCAAGCAGTAAACTGTCCTATACCTCCTGATAGCCTATAACTACTTACAGGGAAGCAAGTCCCACTAAACTCAAGATGTACCACTGAACAAACGGATAACAAATTGCACTTTAAACGAAGTATTTCCAGGGGACATCTCGTTTAAAGTACAATGCGGAATTGTACAGCGGAATGGCGAAAAACACAGGGAGGACCTATAGACTTACATCTTAAAACACGGTACATTCCTCGTATTTTTCGCCCTCCCGCCCCGGCGCCGAATCTCTCACTTCACCCTTGCCCATCTGGCCTCAACCAAGTCCCTCCACGGCCGACACCGTCTCCGGTGCCACCTTTCCCTTCATCGGGGCCTCCTTGCGCGCCACTAGGCCGCGTCGCCTCAGCCTCACACTTCTTTCTTCCACCAACTGCCTCGCTTTTATTTTTATTCCCCCCGCTTCCATCCTCGTCTTCATCTTCATCTTTCTCTCTCTCTCTTTTTTTAAAACGACTTATTGTTATAAGAAATCCTCGTGGGCCCAGAAAGCCTCCACCTTGGCTCCTCACCTCATGGCGGCAACGCCAACAGCTCTGAAGGGAAAGAAAGGAAGCGGCGAAGGGCAGGCCCACCACCTCACTGGGTGGGCTGAACCACTGAACTCCCAACACCCTTCCCGAATCTTATTCTGTCTTTATGGACACACCTGAACGCTTAACTAAAACTCAGCAGATCTAAAGATTAAACAAAGTATGTCCTGAAAGCAAATTAAAAGACTGCTGGGGCGGGGGGAATAGATATTTGCACTTTACTCCCCTCAAGAGGAATGAGAATGGTATGGGCTGAAACGCAACTGCGCTTGCGCGCACTTCTTGCGTATGTCGCTGTTAAGAAGGTGGCTTCATGGGGATTCGTGCTTGCGTAAATTTTGTGCGCATGCGTGTTAATGACAGATCTCTGCAAAATGTAGATTGATTTTATCCCTTTCGAAGATGTGTTACTGTCTAAGAATACTTAAATTCTTGAGACCCATACTTTCTCTTCTTCCTGCGGGCTGGAAGGAAGAGGGACCGTTGACGAGAATGTAGATATGGAGACGTTTCAGATAAATATATTTAGGGCAGCAACGTCCTCCTTCCATCGTGCTAAAACAAAGAAAGCAGCTAAATGTGGACTTGCGTTTTTCTTACAGATTGTGTTTGAAAAACGTTATGTCATCGTTTAGTGCTTAATTACCTTAAAGCATTGTTCTGCAGATAGAGGCACCAGGACAGCCTACCGCCACCCCATATTTCATTTCATGAAGAAATGAAGATGGTTAGAGACAAGCTCCTCTTATCCTGTGCTAATTTTGCAGGTTAAAAGGAATGTCCGAGGCTAGAGCGGATTGACAAATAACTTTTCTAAAAGAGTTTCCGAACTCAAGCAAAAGAATCGCTTTAAATTACCCCCAGACCCTATGCAAGTCCATATGTAAGACTCAGTTCCTTGCAAAAGCTTTGTGCTCCCTAGACCTATGCATGGACGCATGTGGTTTTTAAAGCAAAGCTGTAGTTTTCAATCAAAATGAGACCTAAATTGCAAACTGCAAGACTCCACGCTTGCTGAGATATTTTATTAGCAGTCGCGTGAAAAAACGCTGTTACCCTAAGTTACAAATTCCTCCCGTTTTATGGGGAAAAAAACATTTTACACATTCCAAAGAAGAAACGAAAAAAACAGGCCACCGAAATTAACCCGGAAGGTGGAGGCCGAGTGTGCGGTGATCTCCAGAAGTCTATGGTGAGCTCAGCCGCCTCCTGCGCGAGGAACGTGATCGCCCCCGACTTGTCCGGGCTTGCCTTCCGCGGGTGCGCCTGTGGGGAGTGGAGGTGGCGCGTTGCAGTTGATAACGCGCCCGGGGGAGATATTGGATCTACTCTCGGGATGGTTCGCGGTCGCTGTTGTTGACAGGCAGGGAGAGGCCAAGCTAGCTGTAAAGATGCCTGTGACAGGCGATGTGTCCAAAGCGTAACCGTGGCACGTCCTTTCTAATCGTTTTTTTTTAAAATACACGCTCATATGAGGTTTTCGTCCTCTTGAATTTGCACGTGTTCTCGCCTAGTACGGATACTAGTACACTGTATAGCATGATGGGCAACAGTCGTGAATGTGAAACAGTTACTGTCCTGCAGTACTAAGTTGTTTTCTAGGAAGACACAGATCCTGTTGTTGCCCAGTTAGCTATAAAATTGACTCGATGATCCACGGGGAACTTTTCCAGTTCTGCAGTTCTAAGATGATGATGATTACATGATCTTAGGCTAGCTGCTGCATTTCCATCTAACCGACCTTCCAGGGTTACTGGAGAATAAAATGAGGGAGACAGGTGTAACCCTCCGGATTGTAGGCTGCAAGTGCACAGTCAGTTTTGACTTGCATGTGTTGGAAGCAAGAAATATGGGCAGCGAAAAGGTCTGAGTGACAAGGGCCAAATAGGGATGGTTAGGTGACTGGGTCAAAGCATCTCCAAAACGGCAAGGGTTGTGGAGTGTTCCTGGTATGAAGTGGTTAGTACCTACCAAAAGTGGTGCAAGGAAGGGCAACCAGTGAATGTGCATCAGGATTGCAGGTACCCAAGGCTCATTGATGCACACGGGGAGCAAAGGCTAGTCAAGTGATGGATAACTTTTTTGAGCCCCAGAGTCCAAACTGGAAAAAAAAGGGGGGACAGCAGGCGGCAGTGGAAGGGGAAATCCCACTCGGGATCAGCCCCCAATCGTGCCACCACCACCACCCGCCAGTGCCAGCTGCTCCGGATCTTGGCCCGCCACCTGTCGGGTTGCTAACACCACAGCTGCAGCCGCCTCCTCAGGTTTGACTGCTGGGGGTAACGATCTGGTGACTTATGGCTCACCTGCCCGCAGAGAGAGCTCTGCATGCCAGCTGTGGCACATGTGCCATAGGTTCGCCATCGCTGAGCTAGCCTGCCTCCTGCCTAGTCTGATCACACAGAAGAGCTACTGTAGCTCAAATTGCTGAAAAAGTTAAGCTAGCCATGATGGAAAGGTGTCAGAACACACAGTGAATCACACTTTGCTGCCTATGAGGCTGCATAGCCACAGACCAGCCAGTGTGCCTTGGATGACCCCTGTTCACCACCAAAAGCACCTACAGTGGGGTAGTGAGCATCAGAGCTGGACCATGGATCAATGGAAGAAGGTTGCCTGGTCTGGGGAATCAGTTTTCTTTTAGATCAGATGCACAGCCAAGTGTGTGTACATTGTTTACCTGGGGGGGGGGTATGGCAGTACAATGCACTACAGGAAGAAGGCAGGCCAGTGAAGGCAGTGTTATGCTCTGAGCAATGTTCTCCTAGGAAACCTTGTGTCCTGGCATTCATGTGGAGGTTACGTTGACACATACCATTTACTTAAAGATTGTTGTAGATAACATACACCCCTTCATGGCAATGGTGTTCCCTGATGGCAGTGGCCTCTTTCAGCAGGATAATGCACTCTACCACACTGCAAAAATTGTTTAGGAATTCTCTGAGGAAAATGACAAAGAGTTCAAGGTGTTGCCTTGGCGTCCAAATTCCCCAGATCCCAATCTGATGGAGCATTTATAGGATGTGCTGGAACATCAAATCCAATCCACGGAGGCCCTTGCAAGACTTGAAGAATCTGCTGCTAATGTCTTGGTGCCAGACACCACAGGACACATTTAGAGGTCCTGTGGAGTCCGTGCCTCAAGGCATCAGAGCTGTTTTGGCAGCACAAGGGAGACCTACACAATATTAGTCAAGTGGTTTTAATATTTGGTTGGTCATTATATATGGAAAGATTACAACTAGCTCCAAAACATGTTGGCTGGAATCCTATTAGCTATGCCCACTAGCACATCTCCCATCAGCGTATGTTTCAGCAGAAAATTGCCAGATTTAAACTAGTGTAAGCATTTCCTACTGTGCACCTGTTGTGTGACTTTGCATTCATTAGCAAATGCCTTAACTTAGGGTAATTCACCACGGACAGTTATCCTGGAGTTATATCACTGTAAATATGTAATATGGTTCTAGTTCTTTACTCAGAAATAGTCCCAAGTTCAAGAAGATATTTTCTGAAGAATATGATTAGAATAGCAGCCAATAAGAAACAAGCTAATTGGTGTTATGTGCCATCAAGTCGCCTCTGATTTATGGCAAATTCAATGAATTGTACTTATAGTCTGCCTGGCTGAATATCAGGAATGGGCAACAAAGGTCCCACCCCCACCCCAAATTATAACTGGGCTGCTACTGCTTTTCTTCCTTATTGTTTACTGGCTGTGTTGGCGAGGGCTTATGGGAGCTGAAGTCCAAAACCTGGAGCCACATTCCCTCCATCCTCCCCATTTTATGTGCCACATTTCAGCATGGTTCAAAAGCAGAATAAGGCAAACAACTGACAGTTTTATTGGGGTCCTGGAAAATAGTGTTTCATTGGTTTAATGATGTGTTTCAGGTATTTTATTGTGTTAGTATAGTATCTGGATTCAGTGTTGTGTAAGATCCAGTAGTTATAAATAAATCCTGGGACTAGGATCTTGTTGAGGAAAAACATGCATGCCACAGTATATTGCACAAACAGGTCACTGCTTGGGCAGAATGTATTATGCAACCAATTGCACTCTGGTTACAAAAACGGTTTTACAATGGACACCCTCCAATGTGGGAGCCACTTGTGTGATTGCCATTGTGCATATGTTTTGTTTTGGCAGGACTATGGTCCAGAACTCAGTATGGTAACTGGGCTGATACTTTTTTTTTAGCCTTGTGGTGCAGTGCTTAGACAACAGTACTGCAGTCAAGACTCTGCTCACAACTTGAGTTTGATCTCAGGCTCAGGTAGCTGGCTTAAGGTTGACTTCCATCCTTCCAAGGTCAATAAACTGAGTACTCAGCTCACGGCGGGGGAGGGGTAGAGTTTGCAATGTGTAGCCTGCATCATTAAATTGTAAACTGCCCCAGAGAGAGCTTTAAGCACTATGAGGTGGTATATAAGCAGCACGCTTCACTTTTGTGATAGAATGCAGACAAAATCTCAGGTGTGCTGGTATCTTTCTACTGACTGTAAAAGTAGTTCTACTAGCTACATCCCTACTTAACTGGGCATTTATGGCAACAGAACATTGTCTTTGTAATCTCAACTCCCAGAAAGGAGAGGTGTTATTTCAACCCCACCCACACCGAAAGGCCTTCCCATTTTATCCGGAAAACAAATATTTCCACGTTGGTTTTGAAATGTAGAGAATATTAGTAAATATGTGCTTGTCAACAGTTGCAGATTCCCCACTCATAATACTGTATAAACAATTTACTGTATAAACAATTTAATTTTCTTTCAGCATCCAGTATATCCTTCAAGATGAGAACCTGATGCCAGGTGCTTTTTTGAGTATTGGAGTCCTTCTATACTGATTTCAAAGGGGATAACTTCAGGCATGTGAGGTTTAAACAAGAATGAGGACCTTTGGTCTTCCAGATGCTTTGTCCTACAATGTCCGTCAGACCCACTCAGCATAGCCAGGATTGTAGTTCAGAATATCTGTAGGGCAAAATGTTTCCCACCATTGGTTTGAATCACATGGCAATTGATATATCTAATGGGATTATATTCAGGGACACTAGGGGTTCCTTTTCATTTCTGTTCTTACTACTTTTTTAATATCCTGCTACATGCTGCGGGTTAAACTGCAGAAGCCTCTGTACTGCAGGGTCAGAAGACCAGCAGCCATAAAATCAAATCCACTTGACAGAGTGAGCTCCCGTCACTTGTCCCAGCTCCTGCCAACCTAGCAGTTCAAAAGCATGTAAATGCGAGCAGATAAATAGGTACCACCTTGGTGGAAGGTAAAGGCGTTCCGTGTCTAGTCGCGCTGGCCACGTGACCATGGAAACTGTCTTTGGACAAACACTGGCTCTACGGCTTGGAAACGGGGATGAGCACTGCCCCCTAGAGTCGGACATGACTGGACTAAGTGTCAAGGGGAACCTTTACCTTTACCTTACATGCTAGTAATGCTCTAGAGATCCATGTTAGCATTTTGCAGTAGTAACAACACTTTGCAAATTACAAAAACAAGATGTGGCCCATGCTTTTGAACAGCATGTTTACCATATTGATTAGTGTTTAGACTAACAAATTTTATTGGGCATACGTAAGCTTTTGTGGGCAATGACCCACTTCACCAGATGCATCAATGAAGCTGTCATAAGCACCGCAGAATGACTTATGCAAAATTAAATTTGCCACAACAATGTTGTTTTTCCTACAACAGACTAGCATGACTGCTAGCCTGGAAATTTTTGTGTGTGGCTTAAGTACATTTTTAAAGCATGCAACTTTTTATTTTTAAAGTCTTCCATTATGCACTTGCTGCAATTTTTTTTCTAACCTAAAACATCCTTACTTCCTTTTTTGTTTTCATCCTCCTTGTTTTTCCGTTACAACTTCTTTTTCCATATGTTGTTCCCTTGGGAAATCCTGGCTGTTGGTGAAGAAACCAGTGAGAGCAATGAAATTCTGAAAGCACTGCAACAAAACAAGCTGAATTTCTTTTTTTGTGAAAATCTGCTGCTGACAATTACAGAATAAGTTGGACAGGCACACATGTACTTGCATTCAACAGGGATGAGCTAACCTCCCTGGAGAGTGATTGATGCCTCAGATAAAACCAGGGAATAAACATTTATTTGAGGAACTTCAACACTAATTCATCTTCTTTCATTGCCAGCAAAGAAGGCTACCTCAAGGATTCCAAAGCCAAAAACAGGCTATCAAACCACTCCATAAATTCTAATATAAACTTCTTTGTTAGTTTGCTGGTACTAAAGCTAAAGGCATGTATACTGTTTAGAGCTCAAATTCACAGAGCTGAGGTCTGCAGATATTCAGGTTTCTGTTAACAAAGAAAACAGCAGACTTGTCTTGCAAGATCTTTATACAAGGACCTTTAATCTGAGCTGAGATGTAACATACACAGCAGCTTTGTTTTACAAAGTGCTTAAATTTGATCTTCTAAGCTGCAGTTTGGCAAGGTTAATTATTTTACTTCTTTTACTGAGGAGCTGAATGGATGACTTCTCCTTACAACACAATCCTATACATGTATACTCAAGCAAGTCCAATTATATTCCATGGAGCTTAGCTTCAACCTGTTAAATAGGCATGCAACCCTAATTGCCAATAACTGAGAATTAAGACATCTTAATAGATCTTATCTAATGCAGATTGAAATGGAACAAAGGCAAAACTGGGATTAGTAAAATGGAACAGTGAGTCTTAAAATAAGGTGTTTCTAATGTGGACATTTGTGCTATCGGGAGCAAAACTTGGGGACAGAAGTGCAGTGTACCACTTGGAAGCAAAAACAGAAGACCCACTAGACATCACAGGGCTAGTTTTCCAATTTTTTGAAGCAGAAAAAAGTGCATTACTCTCTAAAGAGCCCCTGTTGCTGGAACATAAAGGGCTTGAGACTGTAGACCAGAGGTCTCCAAACTTTTCAGTATCAGAGAGACCATGTACACAAAAGTAGTACATGAAACATGGAGGAAGAGCACACCTTTGATCAGGTCACACGGATTGCAGTTTGGAAGGATAAAACACAGCCAGCTATGTACCTATATGTACATGTTTTTTGTTCCCCCAAAGAATCTCTGTAAAGGGATAAGGCTGGCTGGGTTTCCTTCCCCGGGGTGGGTGACCTTGCTTTCCAATCTAGATCGAAGACGCAGCACAGCTGGGTTTTGTCTCTCTTCCCCCAGGTGAATAATAAGACCAATCCTATGCAAATAGAACTCCAAAACTGGACAGTCATTGCACAATACCTTTTCCTATACAAACATTATTTTCTATTGCCTTGGAAGTTTCCTTTTCACCCAATTTTATAACCTCTTTAAAAGCAATTTGTCCAGTCGTGTCTGACTCTAGGGGGCGGTGCTCATCTCCGTTTCCAACCCATAGAGCTAGCATTTGTCTGAAGACAATCTTCCATGGTCACATGGCCAGTGCGACTAGACACGGAACGCTGTTGCCTTCCCACCGTGGTAGTACCTATTTATCTACTCGCATTTTGCATGCTTTCGAACTGCTAGGTTGGCGGCAGCTGGGACAAGCGACGGGGGGGGGGCTCACTCTGTCAAGTGGATCCGATCTTACGACTGCATGTCTTTTGACCTTGCAGCACAGAGGCTTCTGTGATTTAACCCCTGCAGCGCCACCACGTCCCTCTTTGCAAGACAATAAATTGCTTTCCTGTCAGAACAATACAACAATGTAACCATGTATTTCCATAATTGCTGTCTATAGACCCACCCTGTTGTAAAATTCTCTCCCTTCTGTGATTCCCACTCCAATAAAGTTTGGATTCCTTTGTAATCCCATCCCTTCTGCCAGTAGGTCATAAGCCACCCATTTCTCCATTTCTCCTCCCATCTCCTTGTACCACGAACCACCCATTTCTCCTCCCATTCCCTTGTGTAACCAATGTTATAAAAGTCCTGGTCTTTCCTGTGCATGACGCGGGTGTTTTTGCCTACACTTGGAAGCATGAATTCTGACTGCCTTTTATTTAACTAAATAAAACAGCAACCATTTGAACTCTCTCTCCTGTTAAGGTTATTGGCATTAAAACTTTGACTTTTCCAGGAGACTAGCTCCTGATTTCAACAGTATGAGGGCCACATCATGTATTTTACACATTTTTGAGGGCCAAAGGAGGGAAAGGGGATCCAAGTGCAAAGATAGCGGGGGTGGGGGATCACTTCTATCAGGCTTGGGTTTCCCTTCCCTCCTCTTCCTCTTCCCGGTCCAGATAAAAAGGCCAGATGTGGTCCACTGGAATTTGGAAACCCCTGCTATAAATTATGCAAATCTGAAGACCTGTATGAATTAAGGGGGTGGAGCATGGAAAGTGTGTGTGTGTGTGTGTGTGTGTGTGAGAGAGAGAGAGAGAGAGAGAGAGAGAGAGAGAGAGAGAGCAAGAGTTTTAAGGAGTGGTTTTCCCAGTGCCACCCCAATCAACCCATTGAGTTTCCATGGCCAAGTGTGGGCTCAAACCCAGGTCTCCCCAGTTCTAGACTGGGTACAGTGAATTCCTAGCCAGAGCAATATCGACCATCTCAGAAAAAGACAGAGAAGAAATAACAAAGAAGAAAAGAGTTTGTGCAGGGAACCAAGGGAAATTGCTTAAGAGTGCACTTCCACCTTGACATGCTAGTAAAGCAAGGCCAATAAAAGAAATGAGCAGGCTTTTGCTTCCCTCCGTGCATCTCCCAGCAAACTGTAGCTGGTCCTTGCAGACTTGAGGGCATTTTACCTCAGAACATCACCCTTTTGCTTCTGTTGATGGAGCCATAAGATCCACACCGCCCTTTCCGTGTAAGCAGCGGTACACATTAGCATTCCTCGCCCTAACTACCCCATGTCTGTGGAACCAAACCCCATCTTTCTACCGCCCTTAACCTTCCTCACCAGGAAGCCTGAACACACCGGTTCGAGGGGCTAAAGGAATAAGGCACCGAAGCGATTCGCCGGTCGACACCCTCGGGGTTCTTTGGCACGACGCCTCCCTCCTGTGGGGCTCTCACGGGAAGGCGCCTAAGAGAGGAGGGGAAGCCACGATTTGGTTGGAAGCAAGATGGTCGCGCGTGCCTCCGATTGAACGGGGGCTGCTCGGGCCAGGAGCAGGTCCGTTTGGCTAAGATAAAAATTGAATAAGATAGATAAATAAATAAACGCGGCTGGGTGGGAAGCAGGACAAGACTTTCCTTTCCCCCCCCCGCCCCGCCCCGCCCCTTTGCCTTCCGCCCTGACAGCAGCAGGTGGATCCCACGGGGCTCTCCTTGGGGTGGTGGTGGGGGGGTGGAGAGTGGCTGGATGAAAGGCAGGGCAGGGACCTGATAAACTTCCATCTTCGTCTTCCCCGCCCTCCCTCTCCCTCGCGGCCTCGCCTCGCCTCCCCGCCATCTGCTCAGCCCCACTTGGGCTCAAACCACACCCACCCCCTTCTCCCTTCCCCTGGGGAGCTGGGACGCAGGAGCCCTTGACCAGCCCGTGCCAGTTGTTGCCAGGAAGAAGCCGCGCGTTTGCCGTGCCCTGTGATTGGAACGCGGGGCGCCTCCATCACCGCGCGGCTGCTGGCGGAGGCGCGCGCGTAACAGGGTGCCTGCCGCGGGCTTCTCGGGTGTCTGCTAGGAGGGTGGGGGGCATGCCGAGGCTACGGGTTTAAGGAAAGAGGAGGAGGAGGAGGAGGTTGTGGTTGGTGGCGGTGGTGACTTGTTGGCTTTCTCAGCAAGCCAGAAGCAAGCCAGAAGCCCCCTCCTTCCCTCCCTCCCCGCCCGCTGCCACCACCACCACCACTTCTACCCCCTAGCTTTTACCATGAGTCCGGCTTGAGCGCACAGCCGACGACGGCGCGGGCATCTCCATGGTGCAGGACGGCGGCATGTCACGCACACCTTACAGCTCCAGCCAAGACATCCAGATGGAAGTCTTAGACAACCCTGGCCTCCAGGTGAGTAAGAGCCGGCCGGCGATCCGAGGCGGGCTCCTTCCACTGGGGGGGGGGGGGACTTTTGAAGGTGTCGTGCGGGATGGGGGGGAGGTCGGATGATTAGGTGTGCGGGGAACTTTGGACGGAGAAGTCTTGTCATATAAAGAAAGGAGGGGTGGGGAGAGAAACCCAATAGGTGCGACCGGGCGTCCTCTGAACGCAGGACTGATCCACCCCGGTCCCCGGTGGCACTGTTTTCTCTGCCTCCCCCCACCCCTCTTCCAGCACGTACTTGAGGAGACGATGCTGTCGAGGCGGGGAAGGAGGGAAGCAGCGTTTCTGTTTCCTTGGATCCTCCCTCCTGCCTTTGATCTTGAACAGAGAGCCACCCTACAGTCAGCCAGCCGGGAGCGGGCGGGGTGGGGGGGGGAGAGCTTAAGGAAGATGTGGAATTGATGGAGTTGAGAAGAAAGGGCCGCAGCAAATGATTTCTAAGGAGCTTGGATTTACCAGCCACGCTGATTCTTTCAGCTTAACGGGGGCTTGGTTATCCGTTAAACCTAGGTCGCTGCCTTGCATCTTTCACTTGCTGATTTGCTCCCAGACACCAGGAGAGCCCAAGTACTTAAACACTCAGAGACACACACACACACTTTGCTGTTTTCCTTGCAATGCTTGTGCTGCTGTACCTTAATGGGCGAGCCAATGGCATTAACTCAGTGCCGATCCATCCGTGGATCCACACACACAGGGACATCTTGCAAAGCCAGATCCAATTGCTAGGGTTGTAGAGGAGTGGGCTGTGGCCTGCCTTTGCCAATCTGAAAGTGAACAAAGGGCTTGCGCAGTAGCCCGTAATTTGGACTTCGTTCCTGGCTGAGGGAAGGGAACTGTGGCAAAATATAAAATGCATTTGGACATGAGGGACGTTGGCTCCTTAGATGTTCCTTTCTGTGACTGAATTCCAGAAGCATCTCTGGTGACTCAGAATCCTCCCTTCTGGAAATCAAATATATAGTTCAAGGAGTTTTGGTAGATCTTCCAGTTCACCTAGAAGAGAAGTCAGTGGGAATTTTAAGGACAGTGGAGAGGAATCTCTTGATTAACCTTATGACTAAATACCAGAGTTTGGAAAAGTTACTTTTTATATACTTCAAAAATCTCTCCACCAGCACATAGTGTGAAAAATAAGGTTCTTCAGGCTCTGCTAAATAAAGATGATACAGAACTAATATTTCACCTCTGTGTTTCAACTTACCACAGCAAACAGAGCTCTGATCAATCCACCAACAGGTTTCAGAAGGACACGAGAATATCAGAAAGGTAGATGAGTCTATATGTCTTCTAGAGGAGGTGGGAGACAATGGATATTCTAGAAGGCAAGGGTGAACCAACTTCCCTCTTATATAGTGGCTTTGTTTTTTGGTCTTAGCTGGAACTTCCAATGTTCATTTGGGTGTGTTAATATTTGACAAAGCACCTCTAAGAGTTAAGGGCATGATGCTATGAGTAGTCATGAGCATTTATTTCTTTATTTTTCTATTTAACCCCAATGGTCCATGTGTGAATTTGCAATATAGACCAAACAACAGAAGCGTCTTTGTGTGCAGATGAATGTACTGTGCCCCCAACTGAAACTTCCTTGTTTTATCACCTGGAAATACAAGAGGACCATTTTGCTGCTTCTCTTGCTTTTCATAGTTGCCATCTTTTTAACTTTATTTTTTAATATTTTTTGTTTTACTTTATTTTTTGCTTAGAAACACAAAAGGAGATGGATCAGACTGAAGTCAACTTAGTTCTGCAACCTCAGGTGATCCACAGGAAATTGGCAGAGGTCCCTTGTGTGTGTGTGTGTGGGGATTGTTGTTAATATGCTGCCGACTCTTGTTTCTCAGAGGCAGACATTTTGTTCAAGACTGGAGACAGGAGAAAACTGGTACTCTGATAAAAATGTGATGGATATTGCCAAGGTCCAGCTGATGGACCTAAGAGGTTTTATTGTGGAAAGGTCTGACATTGTTTCACAAGCTAGAAAGACTTCTAGGGGGTAGACATGAATGAGCAACAGAGAGGATCCTGGTATGATTTCTTTTGTATAATTTAATTTCAGGCATGTAGAGAAACTAGATCTTGGTGAACCTAGAGAAGAAATGTAGGCCTTTGGAGACAACATAGCAGGTGGGACAGCAAGTTTCATAGAGAGAACAGGAGATACCAATATACTGTACTCAGTTTATCTCTCCCTCCTTTTGAGTGGAAAGGAGGATCTCAGTGGCAGACTATAACAAGCTACAAAGAAAATGCTAGATTACCTGGGACCTGTTGATAGCTGAGAGTTGGAGACTCTCAGCTATCTTTTTATGAGCTTCAGAGAACTGTGAGAATTACTGCTAGAGGTAGCCTAGAAGTGGTTGAAAGGCAGATCTCAAGATCTCAAGAAAAGAGATGGCAGTTTGAGATGAGAGGCAAGAAAAGTAAAAAACTGATGCCCATTCCTGTCTTATAGTAGGAGTGACAGACGGAGCCTTGTGGGTGAAAGAAACAACTCTGGATCCACTTTAGGACATGCAGTTCTCCCTACTGGTGTGTAGTAGTGGACTGTGTGATCCTTAACTGGTCCAGTCAAGCTCTGCTTAACACACCTCTCCCAAATCTATTGTTTTTATATAATCATCCCTGACTTCATCCTAAAGGTTCAGAGCCGCGCTGAATCCTGACAGGGGTGTGCATATCAGCATGTGTGGAATGTCATCAGCGCCAGTACTCTTTCCTTTGGGCACTTCCTTTGTCTCTCTCCTTTGTGATTCCCCCCAGGTGGTGGATCCCCAATGCATGCTGCCTGCTGCAGCTCTGAATGACGCACGTGCCTTAATTAGAACAAGGGGGGAGGAAAAGCCTAAAAATACCAGCCTCAGCTCTACCTCCTTGTCTTGCCCTGCCCGGCCTTAGAACTACGAGAACCATGTCGTGGGGGCCTAGTAGCAACTGTCTTCTCCACAGCCAGCTGTCTCTCTCCCTCTCCCTGAGACATGCTTGGAAAGTGTCTGGTTCATTTCCAGGCCTTCTCTCTCTCTCTCTCTCTCTCTCTCTCTCTCTCTCTCTCTCTCTCTCTCTCTCTCTCTCTCAACACATCCAGGACAGAAAGGTCTGGATTTTTCTGGGAACTTCTGCAAAGGACCTGTTGTTAGGCAGAAAAGACAGTGACCTCTGGTGGCACATGGTGTGTGTGTGTGAGAGAGAGAGAGAGAGTGGGTGGGTGGGTGATTCTCAGAAGCAGGTGAAAGGATGAATCCCATGAATCTACTTCCTCTTTCCTAAAAAAAGAAACATGGTGCCGATTGGCTGCTTTCTATATAGAGGAAGGCAGGCAGGTTGTAACGGAGGGAGGGGTTTTGCTGAAATTAGTGCGAAAAGAAGCATGGTTCTAGTCATGTCCTGCAGTAGGGCTGTGTTAGCTACAGAGTTCTGGATATATAATCCAAAATAGGAATTTCCCCTGATGTATAGTTCTGCTTTTGTGGGTTAGTATTCTCTCCTCTTTTCTTCTCCTTGCTTTAACTATTCTCTCTCTCTCTCTCTCTCTCTCTCTCTCTCTCTCTCTCTCTCTCACACACACACACACACACACACACACACACACACACACACACACACACACACACACACACACACACACACACACACACACACACACACACACATTTTTAAAATTATCCGCATATTAAGCTTGGTTTTCCCTAAAGTTACTCACTGAGCTGAGAGTTAATCTAAAAATTGAACTGGGGATTCCCAGCTCCTGCTCTGAATATCGGGGGGCTATTTTGTGATTGGTGGCAAGAGGAAAATACCAGGCGGCTTCCATCTCCCTGCCCGGGAGGAGGAAATATTTTGAGCTCAAACTGCAATACCGATGGTGGTTACGGACCTTTCTTTGGGCCACTCTCTTCCTAGCATCTCTCAAAAGGAGAGCGGCTGTGAATGACACAGAAACTGCTGTATTTAAACAGTTCGGTAATTCTCACCTAAATGCAGGCTACCAACACATTTCCAAAAAGAAAAAAAGAAAAAAGAAATAGATTTTGCTGTTCTTTTTTTTTTTTTAATGATGTGGTCAGGGCATGTGACACAGTGTTCTCAAGCACTTTAGTGGGAATGGAAAAAAAACTTAATTGGATTCAACAGTCTTGATTAAAGTCATGTTTTGTACCTGAGATAAAAAACGCACATTATGAGCCTTCTGTAATTGTTCTGATCAATAAAGTGCATGCAATACTATGCCCTTGTTTTTAAATGCATGCAGTTTGAATATATACTTCTTTTAGTCAGTGAGAGAAAATGAACGAATGAGGAAAATCCATAAAGGCATATTCTAGGTAGAATGTAGCAATAAACATGCAGTGGGGAAAATGTTCACCTATGAAGTCAGGAAGTATCCTACCCAATGCAAAACAAGGATGGGGAAAACCAGGAGGTGGGTTTTGGGAAAATGCAACAAAATTGAGAATGATTTTCCCATCCTTTTTTGTGTTAGTTTGGTGCTTGTTTACAGGGGCTCATGAATATGCATAAGAAGCTATAAATGAACATTATCAATCACACAGAAGAAGAGCATCTTTGGTGCATACATGTGAGAAGGTCACCACCAATTCCCTGGGTCTGAGGCCATAGTTCCCAAGTCCCTAGTAGAAAAGATACCTGTGATGGAGCTGGCTAATGAAGGCCAATTTCGAGAGGGAGAGGGCAAGGCAGGAGCCAGGATAAAGGAAGAAGACCAAGAGGGGCTTCCTTCAGAGGGAGAGATGGAGAATCCTGAGGAGGAGGAGGAGGAGGAGGAGATATGGGGAGAGGCCTCTAAGGCTTGGGATCCCCAACTCTGTGCCTCAGCTGAGGTGGAGAGTGACTAGGAAGAGGAGCCCTGAGACTTAGCCGTTAGGGAAAGGAAGAGATCATGGACAAGGATTCCCAGACCCAGGAGTCTAGGAGCCTACCACACCTCCAACTTGACCTTAGTACCTACATCATCCAACAGGAGTACTGGCGCCCACTTTAATCCAGCTGTGGTGTTGGCAACAAAAGCGCCAGCATGAGAGACAGAGGAAGAACAGAGGAGTGGGTATCAGTATGCCCTGCCCAGCTCTACTGGCTGCCCTTGAAGGGTCTTCAACCGTCTCCATTTTTGAGTCCAAAACTCTCACGTCACCCTGTAGCCTTAACAGGAGATTCTTTTGAAAGGACATTCCCTGAGGGTTAGTGCAATGAACTCAACCCTCCAGGACATTCCCAGAGGGAATTAAAGGCAGTGTTTCTGTTTCAATTGGTTCTTCAGTTGCAATAAAGTCTGTTCTTGGTCATTCTCAGAACTTTAAGCCCATGGAATATTGCTGGGAGACTTGCCAACCACTGGTACCATCAGAGGTGGGTCCAGTGACTCTCACAAAGCAACAGGGATATGTTTGTAGGTTCATGGAGCTATGAGTTCACTCATGGGCATAGCTTCTGTGCAGATGTGCCAAGGGTAGGGAAAGTAGTGGCCCTCCAGCTGTTGTTGGACTACAGCTCCCATTACCCCTTCCCACTGGCTGTGATATGTAGGACTAATAAGAGCAACAGCCCAACAGCATCTGGAGGGCTATAAGCTTCTCCCCCTGAGTGCTGTCCTCTGATGATGCCGGCCACAGAGACTGGCAAAACTTTAGGAAGAACAACCTTCAGAACACGGCCAAAGAGCCCGAAAAACCCACAACAACCATTCTCCCCCTGACTTATGCTTTATATGCACGTGTGAGACAGAGTGGGGCAAGAGGGATGCCCCACTCACTGGATGGGGAGGCGGACCTCAGACCCGTACCGGAACCTTTGGTGGAGCCTCCACAGGAGACAGTGATAGAGGAACTGATGGAAGGTATACAGAAAGTGACGACAGGGGAAGTTCAGGAAGAAAAGGTGGGAAGGGAAAGGAAAAAGAGGGTGGCGTTTGAAGCAGGAGCAGGGGAAGTAGAAAGGAGAGAGGGGCAGTTACCGCCTGGTTGAGAATGGGTGTGGATGCAGGATCCGTGGACTGAATTATGGCAGAGATTGAGAGTGCCAAAGGAGGAGGCAGATTATAGGAGAAGAGTAGAGAGTCCTCCTAAGCCCTCTTATTAGGGAGAAACAGAGGCGAGGGAGTGGAGGAGAAGACTGAGAGAGGAAAAGGAAGGAGTAGAGAGAGAAAGGAGAGTGAGAGGGATGAAGAGAAGGAACTACAGGGAAGACCCTGGGAGAACCGAGACCCCAATGGACGGATCTTGTGAGATGACGATCTAGATGAGGAGACCGCGCCCTTGCTGGAAGGCGCAACGAGGCAGACAGTAAAGGACTGGGTCTCAAACGATCTCCAGGGACTGTGGGACAGTAGTTATAGAATCCTGTTCTTGATCGACAAATGGAAGCCCCTTCCGGAGCAGCTGGCAGAAGGAAAAAGGACTTGTAATTAGGTTCCAGACACTTGTTTATTGTTTAATCCTCCAGTAAATCCCCACCTGTTTTAAAACAACATGGATCTGCTGATTTCTTTGAATTGAATTTGGAGCCTAAAAACGAACCCTCACAGCATCGGAAGGCATTAATATTGCAAAAGAACATGGGTGCACATTCAGTGCATACACCTCTTGCCTACTTCAGTAAAATCACATACAGTACATGTTTAGTAACGTACAGATATAATGAATGGAGAAGAAGAAGTGGCTGAGCTAATCTTGTCCTTCCAATTTTCTAGCAAAAAAAAAAATCCAATGCATATTATTTTAGAGTAATTCCTCCAATTCCTAATTTAAAATATGATTAGATCCAGGGCGTTGAGGGAAAGGGCATTATTAAAGTGCGCGAAAACTGGAAATGCTTACAATTTTAAGTTTTGAAATTATCCATCAAAGTTGCGTCTGAAAAGTGTTATTCCAACTGCTGCTTCCACCTCTTTTCTTTCCACGGATAAAACTACATAATGGCTTTTGATTGGTAATAATGGGAGAAGGGCCATATGGAAGAACCCGTAGGTCTTTTGACAAACATCTCTAGCTCTTCTCTCTCTCCCTTTCCCCTCCATAGCCCATCTTCATAATAAGAACAGAGATTGTTTTTTAGTTGTTTCTCTGAGATAGACCTTGGAAAGATTCATTTTTCAACTGGTCATGTTCACTGGGGGATCGCTATAGTTTTGCTCATTGGAGGATCGGTATAGTCCAGAAAAAGTAATTTTTGTGAGCTCTGCTGTGAGATCAGGATCTTCTGCTTCAGTTTGAGCTGCATTGCCCATCTTCCTGGAAGCTCCTCTTTCTTAGTCCATTGTACAGTCATCCTTCAGCTACCAGGACTCTGGGCAATCTGCCCCATTGGCTTCCTTACCATTTTTTTTCCAAACCTTACCATTCTTTGAATATAAGATTTCAATTCCTGCCAAACAGACCACTTTCTTTCCTTTTGTAGAAATTTGGTTGCTACTTTATATCCCAAACAGCTCGACCTTTGTAGAGATTTCAATGGAGTTCTTTTTTTGTTGCGCGCTGTGTAGACTTAAGTCTGGAGTGGAAGGGACACATCTGCATAAGTGTTCTTGTGTTGTTTAGTCTATGTGTAGGCAATGCATATTCATATATATATGTATTTTACCCTGCTGACACATTAGTTATTCGTTGTGCGCTTCTACTGTATGTCTCTTGGTGGTGTGTAAGAGAATGCTTTTGTATAGTAGAGTACACAGAGTATATGCACGGGGGGAGAGCAAGCATTGGATATTCTGAACAGTAACCATGCTGGCTTCAGGATTTTAGAATGTGTAGTTTTCCACGCTCTGTTAATTGATTTGTAAGCTGCCGTATTTTGAAAGGCATCATGTTCAAGGCAGTTTTTTTATATATATAACCACATACCACGGGCCTCTGGAGAATGTAGTCTTGTAGATTTCCATCTCTCATACTGTTATCCTACGTACTTTTAAAACTGAGCTGCCTTCAGTATACGTAGTAGTAAATCAGTCCAACATATAACTGTTGGTGGTGTTAGAGGTGTGAAAGTAATAGTGATTCTGTTCAGCAAGAGGAAATGGAGGTACAGCTTCAGGAACTGCTATTTGTTCCTGGCAATAAGGGAGAGTAATGTATGCAAATACTGTATCCTAGTGTTTATGAGTTTCCTTTTTTTTTTGGTCTTTTCTCCTATGCAGCTTTGGAGCAAGTCTATGCTAAGCCCACGCCTGTATCTTATCTATTTCCTATCTCTCCTTTTTTTTTTCCTTACCCTACTCCCAGCCATTAATACACTAATTTAAATCTCCTTTTTTAAAATTTTGGAATAAATGTGGATTGTTTTCATGCAAAGCCTTCTGTGAGGTGTGGTTCCCCATTATGCTTGCTAATTTGATATGCGTGATAATTAGCGGTTGGATATCCTTCCACTACCATCCACCCTCTGCTCTGACAATTGGTGTCTGTCTGGGCTGTCAGCCTGTGGGTGGTGAGCTCTTCAAGGAATCTGAAGCTCCCACGCAGCCAGTTTGATATGATTCTGGTACACATTGGGCATGTATCATTATTTATGGAAAGGGCAGAGAATCCAGGAGACAAATCCTGATCTGGGAAGGACCTCTCAACACATTCCAGCAACGGGCAGGCAAAATGCATGAAGCTGGGCTAACAGCAGAGTAGGAAGAGCCAGAACACAGTGGGTAAGGCCAGCTCTAATTTCGTACATATTTGGACATTTTCCCCACTAGCCATACAAAACAAAGCTGGGTTCTCTGCATGCCCAGTCAGGAGGAAACTCCAGAGCAACGACTTCCTGTCTGTTTAGTTCAATACAAAAACCTTTGAGCCTGTAACCTTCTGCTCAGTTCTGTGCAGGGTATTTAAAGTTTAAATACCTTTAAATGCTATCTTACCTCTGATTAGCTGGCTGGATGGTTCAGTAGTTTAGGTACCTGACTGCGGAATCAGAGGTTGAGAGCTTGATTCGCCACTGTGTCTCCTTTGTTTTTTTTTTTTAATATAATTTTTTTTAATTTCTAAAACTATAACAAAAACAGAATCATATACACAAAACATATAAACTCAAATACAATAACTGTGTTCCCCACCACCATGTACGGGACCTCTTGCCATATTCTTCTTCTTCTTCTTCTTCTTCTTCTTCTTCTTCTTCTTCTTCTTCTTCTTCTTCTTCTTTCTTCTTTCTTCTTTCTTCTTTCTTCTTTCTTCTTTCTTCTTTCTTCTATTGTCCTCTTCTCCAGAACCACATAGATTCTTGATTTGGAGCTTTCCCTTTCCCCCTTATTAGCACATATTCCAAAAATTTGCCCCATATTACATAAAAATTGTTCTTTTTCAACTCTCCTTTCTTAATCTTTAAATTACAAGTTAATTTATCATTTATTGCTATATTCCATATTTCTTTATACCATTCTTCAATTTGTAATTCAATCTTTAATTTCCATTGCCTGGCAATAATCAATCTAGCTGCTGTTATTAGATTAGTTATCAATTCTTTAGCCATTGTGTCTCCTTTGAATATGGCCAGCCTTTGTGGCCTTGGGCCAGCTGCACAGTCCCGGGGCACCTCCAGAAGGAGGGGATGGTAAGCCATTTCTGAATAGCCTCTATTATTGATTGATTGATTGATTGATTGATTGATTGATTGATTGATTGATTGATTGATTGATTGATTGATTGATTGATTGATTGATTGATTGATTGATTGATTGATTGATTGATTGATTGATTGATTGGATTTATACCCCACACCATCTGGCAACCAGGTCGCTCTGGGTGGCTAACAACAAAATAAACAGCACAATATCAAGACACGACAAAAAAATAAAATAATACATACTTTCAAACTACTATAATAACCAGCAAGGTAAATTAAAACAGATGGCAGTGTTATTATTGTTATTATTGTTATTATTGTTATTATTGTTATTATTGTTATTATTTAAAATCTTCCTTTAACCTTTCAGGGGAAATATAGCAAAAGGAAGAACCGCTTCAAACGCTCTGATGGCAGCACCTCCTCTGATACGACTTCAAATAGTTTCGTCAGGCAGGTAAGAGCAGGGAATGGGAATCATGCTTCAAAGGGAGGGAGGGAGGGAGGGAGGGCAGGACAGAACTGTAACATTTATAAGCAAGCAGATTAATATCTGTTATATACTGTACTATGAACTCCTTATCCATTCAGGGCATTTGGAAGAATTTTAATGGCAGTGTTTCCTATTGTGAATTCATGATTGTCTCCCTCCAGTGGACATTTTTTTTTTACAGCAAGCTTGCTATTTTCATCATTGCAAACACCAGGAAGAGGAAAAAAAGTGGATAAGGTTTCCAAAACTGTATGGGATGGGGATTCTTTACCAAGGACACTGCCCTTTCCCCTCTGCCAGGGTTTACAGCCTGTGCTCCATCCTTCCACTCATCAGCAATTCCAGATATTTATTCTCACTCCCTCTTATCCATTTCCTTGATAAGGAGTTCAGATTTCCCTTTCTCTGTCCCAGGATTTTATCTTCAACCCCTTTCCCTAAAAATATTTTATATTCCTTGCCATCTACTCTTGCTTCCATTTGCTGATGGGAAAATCTACCCTTTCCCCCTGTGTAATATCCAATTCAGTGGGCAGGGCTCTGTTGAAGGAACAAAGACATTTTTATGTTAGACAGGGCAGGCTAAGTCTTTAATGCTAAAGATTCCTGCTGGGTCTCCTTATGTGAAGGGCACAAAGAACAAAGCAGCAGATGGCAACTCAGGCAGGTGGTTGTTGGATACATTGACTACAAGGCTGTTTCTGGGAGCAAGCCTTTCTGAACTCAGTGGAATATACATCGTAGGAAAAATCTAGACTTGCACTATTCAAACTCTGAAGCTAGAGGATTTCCATCAGGGTTTCCCAAACTTGGGTTCCCTGGTGTTTTGGACTTCCCCTCCCAGAAGCCCAGCCGGGATGCCCAAAGGGCAGGAATTCAGACAGTTACGGTCTAAAAACATCTGGGGACCCAAGACTGCAAACCTGTGATAGGTTCTAAGTATTTTTAAAAGGCAAATGCAGTTGGTGGTTGGACTGAAGCAGCTGAGAAGGACCATTGGCTTTTCATTCCAGCCCACAGCCGGTGTCTGTTATACAGGGGTGAAAACTTTGGTCCTACTAGATTTCTGGACTAGGTAAAGGTAAAGGTTCCCCTTGACAATTTTTGTCCAGTCGTGTTCGACTCTAGGGGGCGGTGCTCATCCCCGTTTCCAAGCCATAGAGCCAGCATTTGTCCAAAGACAATCTTCCGTGGTCACATGGCCAGTGCGACTTAGACACGGAACACTGTTACCTTCCCACCGAAGTGGTCCCTATTTATCTACTTGCATTTGCATGCTTTCAAACCGCTAGGTTGGCGGGAGCTGGGACAAGCGACGGGCGCTCACTCCGTCGCGTGGATTCGATCTTACGACTGCTTGGTCTTTTGACCCTGCAGCACAGGCTTCTGCCGTTTAGCCAGCAGCGCCACCACGTCCCTGATTTCTGGACTACAGCTCCCATAATCCTTTAACATTAGCCCTGCTGGCAGGGGCTTGAAGGAGTGGAAGCCCAAAACATGCAGTGGCTCTGAATGCCTGCAATAAATGGCGGATGGCCCTGCTATCCACAGATTCTCTAAGACAGAAAAATCTTAGAAGGGTCTCAAGACGTTAATGATGAAACATAAGCCATTTCTTTGTATCTCTCAATTATTGAGGTTTTTAACCCATCACTGCTTGTTAGCACGGTTTCACTTCACAGCTAATCATGTTGAGGCAAAGGAGATCCGTGGGCTGTAGTCTGACTCTCTGTTTCCCCTCTCATGATTGCTGAAGGATGGAAAGTGTGAAAGGAACAATGAAAGGGAGCAAAAATCCGAAAGAATAACTTTTCCCACTTCTGAACAAGATATGCAATAATCTGCCCAGTTTTGTTCTATTTACCTTTGAAATCTAGGTCAAAAAAAGGCATGACTTGTTTCTTCCTCTGCAGCCTGTTTTAATGCCCCATCATTTCAGCTACTCTTGTTAGTTCCTTAGCAGATTAAAAACAAACAGAAACCTCTTCATGTATTGCCTAGGGAAGCAAAGAGGTTGCCATAGCAATACTCCATCTGGTGGAGTGTCTGGAGGGCAGCATTAAAGAAGCAACATACAGTACTCCTTGCAAAGCAGATTTTGGTAAAAAGAGATACAAGTCATGCAGAAGACATGTCTTGGCATCTGCTGGTGACCACTCCGTGGTTGCTCCCACAGGATTTTTCCTATGGTGTGGGTTGCTGTGTTAGTCTGTCGTAACAAAAGCAACCAACAGTCCTATGGCACAATAAAAACTAACCAGTTTTATTGAGTATAAGCCGTTGTGGTATGCAATATAAATCCATGGTCTTCTGCATTAAAAGCAGCAGGTGTCTGGGATTAGATACATAGGCAAATACAGGAATAGGTGATACCTTAAATCAACCATTTAGAATATAAAACATATGCAATTGTATTTGGAATCGATTTCTGGTCTTTACTGATATTAGAAAAAGAGAGGCCATATTCACTTACTTACTTACTTACTTACTTACTTACTTACTTACTTACTTACTTACTTACTTACTTACTTACTTACTTACTTACTTACTTACTTACTTACTTATAGTAGGACCCTGGTATCCTTGGGGATATCAGTTTCAAGCCCGCCCCGCAGATGCTGAAAAATGCTGAACGCTATTTTAATAATGAATGCTATACATAGCATGGTCTCTGGCTTTCTTTAGTGGCCTGTTCTGGTAACCTCTTTGTTAAAACTATATATTTGGAGGAAATTTTCTTTTAATATTTTAAATATTTTCAGACCATGGATAAGTGAATTAGTAACTGATCCCGCAGATAAGGGAGTCCTATTGTATTTGATTTATATACCACCACATTAGTGCCAGAGCACTATCCTGGGTGGCTTACAAAAATAGAACAAAAACCCAAATAGAAGTAAAACTGTAATAGATAAAAACATTTTGGACCAATAACAAATAAATCAGATAGCAGCAGAGGTGATTTTCCCATAATGGCCGGATGAGAGTCAAAGAGTCAACTAGGGTTGGTGTGGAAGGCCTCCCTGAAAAGCTATGTTTTCAGTTGCCTCCTAAAGGTCAGCACAAAGGAGCCAGGCCCCTTTCTCTTAATCCTCTCTGTGGTTGCTCTCTGGCAATGTTTTCTGTGTCCAGGTTATAATGCAGAACTTAGGACCCGGGAAAACTTGCTTTTTGAGCTACAACTTCCAGATATGCAACATGGCCACTTGCCATGATGGCTGGAAAATTCCGGGCACTGTAATTTAAAAAGTAACTTTTTTCAGTTCAGAAATTACTGTTGCAGAGTTCATAAGTTGGCTTTACAGTTACATTTTAAGCTTACCACCTATTCTTCTGGCCACTTCTGATATTCTTTAGTCTTTGTACCACCTACACACATAAGCGTGTATGCACTTTTTTATTTGGAATTTGAATTCTGTATAAATTCCATAGAAAAGTGTAATATTAAGCAAAACCGTGATAATTAAGCAAATATGGAATATTTTGTATTAAATCATTCTTCGTCAAAGATCAAAGATTTTGCATCTCTTTGGATGAGGACATGCAGGACACGGGGAAAGAAAGGGGATGAGTGATAAGTGGGTTCCAGAGAAAGAATGGAATTGAAGAACTGTACTATAGTCTGTTTCATCTGCAGCCCTACCTACTCTAAAGACGTTTTGAAATTCACAGAGGCATAGGTAATGTTATGCTTAAGCAACCCTCTTCTCTTAACATCAAACCAAATCCACACTGAAATTTAAATTTTTAGCCATTGTCCAATGGATTGTTCTTGGTTGCTATTGAGAATTCATCAGGTCCTGCTCATGGTTTGTGTGTTTTTAGATTTTTAACTCCAACTATGGGCATACAGTGGCCAGAATCCCATTGGTTTCCCCATAAGATATTTGTAACCTGTTTCAGCTAACTAATAAGGTGTTGGGGTGCATTATAGCTGCACAGTCAAGAAGTCGTGCAGCTGAGATGCACCCTGGCACCTTGCCACTTAGCTGCAATTAACCATGGTAAGTTATGCAGACCTTGTGCAAACACCAATAGGATTCTGGCTACTTTATTTTAAAACATACAAATAGACAGATCATGATGAAAGCTGATAGCACCATTTATGTGCAATTAAAGGCTGGGGGACCCATGACCCTCTGAGTATTATTTGACTCTCCTTCCCATCAGTTCTTCTCAGCCTAATCAATAATGAGAAATGATGGGATTTGTAGTTTATCAATACATCCAAGGCCTGCTCTACAGAAACCTTCAAGGAAAAAGTGGGGGGCTGGTGGTCCTCCAGATACTGCTGGACTCCTGCCACTATCCCACACCTCCAACAGCTGGAGAGAGCCATTGGTTCCTACCTCGTTTTTAAAATGTATTTTAGCTTGAACTTTTTCAGGATGAAAGTGCAAGATTGCCAACCGTGGAGGCAGGGGCAAATTTGCCTATGATGTAACACTGAGTCTAAGTTTTAAAAAATATTTTTCAGTGTTAGGTGACAAAGATAGGGGAAGAAATCTGTGAAGGTCCCATTGCTCCGGTCTGATAATGACGTGGTTCTATGCTGTGTGAGACACTGTTCAGAACCTTTATAATGAGTGATTCCATCCAAGACCTGATGATATTTTTGTCCCTGAATACACACAGCCTATTGCAAATGTATGACGAAAAAGATTGGGGAATGGAAAGTGTGCTGAAGGGGGAGGGGTTGGAGTCTGTGACCTGGACTTGTGTTGCCATAGTAATGACGTAGGAAGCAGTTGCTATGGAGGAGATTCCTTGAGCATCAGGCTTCCAGCAGGGCACCAGAACACATTTAAAGAGCCAGCGAGCTGCGTGTTCCCCTGGTCCACAGTAGAGGCCCTTTGTGGGTCTCAGTCCCACTGCAGAGTTTGGGGGTTGAGGAAATAGGCATAAATCATGGCGAAAGGTTGTTTCTCAACTTCAGCTAGGAGCTAGCCAGAGAAAACCATTTCAGCAACAAGGAAGTCGGAAACTCAGATCACTATGGGGATCAATCATAAACCCTAATAGGAGTCTGACTGGGCTTGACGGGTCTCAGAGATATGTACGGAACCTCAGGAATCAAAATCTTTTCCTATTCTGCAAGTAAGAAAAGAAATCTCAAGGCGAGTGGCACTAGAAGAAAACAATGCGTTTTTGGTGTGGCATAGGTTTAAAGTGTGGATGTCCATCCATACTTTATGCTGAGCTAGTGAGGCGAGGGACATGTACATGTTCTGCACTTGAGCAACCTTGGTGCATCAAAATGTCAAAGGGTAGAAGTGGAAACAGCCAGTTGCTCCTTGCCCCTGGGATGATTATGCCATTTAACCTAAAGCAGGGAGTGAAGCACTGGCATCACAAGTCATGAGACTTTTTGTTGCAGAAGCCCCAGTAGTTGTGAAGGGACTGGGAAAAGCTTTCTACAAGCCCCAACAGCAGCAGAAGGCATAAAAAAAGCTCCACTCATGTCATGTGTGTTATAGGTTTAGGCAGCACAAGAAGTGAACATTAGCAGTAGTGGTAGAACAACTTCTCCCTACCTACAATATGTCTTTTTGCCCATGCTTTGGGTTGATGCATTACCTGGACAGCTGAGCTTTACTCTGATTCTGGGCCTAATTACTCGAATTCCTCTTATTCCCATTTCCACACTCAGCTGTCCCACAATCAGTTAAGGTCCCCTTCTCCAGCTTTGCCCCTTTGAAATTTCAAGGAGCCACCCTGTGACATCACACAGCTTCATCTTTTGTCTCATGTTTTGGCCCCCTTCAAAAATTAAAGGAATAGGGCGATTTCTTTGCTTGAACTTATATACTACCCCCTAGTGGAACACACACTCTAGGCAGTTTACAACAAAGCATACAAACACGAAGAATAATAGCAAAACAATATACAAATACTAATCAACAATCAATCAAGAAAACCACTGACCAGCTAATCTATCTTTAGATAAATAAACAATTTAAGATGACGTTGACACCACAGGTATGATAACCGATAAAAGGCAGCTTTGAACAGTTCTGTTTTTACTGTTCCTTAAAGGCTGAGAGGGAAGGCACCAGGCAAAATGCTGCTGGAAGTTTATTCCAATGGGATGGAGCCACAACCAAAAAAAAAAGCCCGGTGTCTGATATTTGCTCTTTTAGCCTCCTTTGGAGTTTTTAACATCCTGGACTACAAAGTGCAGGTGGGATGGGTAGATGTTTTGTAGAAGAAATGTTCCACCTGTTATCCTACACCTGGTTTCAGACACCTACTCTCTCCTTATTGGTTCTCTCTTCTTCCTTCTGGAACTGAGTGTCCCATCTTTGCACAGCAGAGAGCAGTATATGCATGATTCTTGTCTCATAGCTAGGAGACTTTGAATCCCAAACTAGAATACCATGGTCTTAATGGATCAGTGGTGCAAATCAGCTCCTTTGTACCCTTTAATATCTTGTTGCTCACAGACTGATGTATAGAGGCAGAGCATAATCAGCAAGAAGTTGTTTTGTGTCACTGTATACCAAAGAGAAATGTTGAGTGTAAATAGAAGAATTGTCATGGTTGGCCATTACATTGGGTAGCCTTGAACATACTACTGTATCTAACTTTATTACTTTTAATTTTTAATTTATGTTAGTATAATAAATATTTCCAGTGTGGTGTAGTGAATAAAAGGATGGACTAGGACTCAGGAGAACAGGGTTCAAATCCCCATTTAGTCATAGAAACTGGCTGGGGGAGCGGAACTGGTAAAACCATTCCTTTAATATCTCACTTATCTTGAAAATCCTGTTAGGGTTGCTATAAGTCGGTTCTGACTTGACAGCACGTAACAACAACAATAAATATTTATCATATGCTACTGTTCAGGAAAAGCACCCACAGTAGTGTGCATTGGTATGCCATCTGATCTCTTTATTGGAAGGTCTGGGTGGAAATGTGTTTTATATACAGTATATCACTCGGAAGATCAATTTAGCTTCCTTCTCAGAGGAGAAAAGCTAAGGAAACAACATTTCAAAAATACTAGACTGGGGCATTATCTTTGTGTTAGGGAAGGTTTTTTTATTGATGAGGTGAAAATGGAACCCATTATCAAGAAAGTCCCGCTCAGTTATCAGTATTCAAGCAAACCTCAGTAGAGACACTGAATCAAGAGAGGCATATAAATTTACCAAGGGAAAAGCCTTTTTTCAATCAGAGAGAAACAATGTATGTTTCTTCATGCAAAGCTTATTTATTAATTTGTTTATCAGCTAAGTAAGTAAATTACAGTATTAAAATGGATGAATATTGTTCCTTTGAGGAAGATGCAAGAAAGATTGTCAAGACAACCTTATCCTGAGAGACTTGTCCATGTGACAACACTAGGCTGGATACTTTTACACATACTTTGTGTTATTTTGTGTTACTTTTATGCAACTGCAACTGAATGTTTTATTAAACTTTTATTTGATTTACTGAAAACATCACTCTCTGGAGACCTTGTTCCTAAACTCCAAGAAGATAAAAAAAATCTTCATTTTTCTAGAACAATTGCTAAATTTGTTGCTGCTATTCAGTCCTCTAAGATAATTGAATTGCTTGATGATGTTTAAATATTTTGTTTTATGCTACTCAAGAATTTTTTCATGAGCTTCTGAGGGAGGCAATTCTCTGCACTACAGCAGAGAATTCTAAATACCTCCCCAAACTACATGTCTCAGCATTCCATGGGATGGAGCAATGATGGGTAAAGTGGAATCAAACTGTTACCATTGTGCAGTTTGGATGTGATGACAGTCAATGTCTTAGAAAACAGAGACCCCTCACTTGTTTCTTGGAGAGGGTGCACATAACAGTCTATCAACTTATTTGCTGGAGGACATGACAAAGAGCCTTTGTATTGCTATCAGTCGCTGAGGAACAGAGAATGGAAAAGCCATGTTTTCTATAATTGGCCCATGGCCACTACTGACTGGGTCTGCTGACTTTCCCAATCTTTGCCCCAAAGAATACAGGCATAACTGCAAAAGGAACAAGAATGAAGTAGCTAGTGTGGTAGGTGAAATTAAGAAACAATACCCCACTCAGATCTTGACCACTGAAAATGTGGTTAATTTTAATGTTTGGGGAGTGCATCTCTAATTCTCCTGTCTACGTCACTAAGAAATCTTCAGCCATCCCATCCATAATGTGGGCCACAGTATTAACCTGGAGTCATGGTCACAAGTGTGGGAATACAATATTAAGTTAACAAAATCTGTTGATCATACAGAAAATATATATAAGATGTTCTATAGATGGTATATGACATCTGAAAAATGATTGAAAATATATCAGAATACCTCTAACAAATGTTGGAAATGTAAATCAAAAGAAGGTAGTTTTTATCATATGTGCTGGACTTACAGGGAAGTTAAAAGCTTTTGGAAACTAGTTGAGATTTTACCAAAAAAAATGTTATCTTGTACAATTCCATATGAACCGGAACTGTTTTTATTGAATATAGTACCAGATTTGATAGAAAAAGAAAAAAGATACTTGATCATACATGTAAGTATGACAGCAAGAACTTTATATGCAAAACACTGGAAAAATGAGGAGACACTAATAATCCAGGAGTTAATAGAAAAAGTTTTCGAAGCAGCAGAGATGGATATTTTAACTGAAGTATTAAAGGACAAAGAAATTGAGGTTAGAAAAAAAATGGGAATCTTTGTATAATTGGATGAGAGATGAGAATATGAATGGGTTAAGATTATAAGAAAGAAGAATTAAGATATAAATATAAATCTTAAAGGGTTAGAAAAATTGACAAGATTAGTGTGGTGTAAGCTTAGTACGAAATTACATAGGTAAAAGTAATAAGGATATAAATTGTTCTCTGCCACATTCTGTACAGTACTTTTATTTACCGCTCCTGCTCGTTTTAAAGTGGTGGCGGAAGTGTGGTCTGTGATTGGGTCCACAAAAAAGTCGAAAGTGGCCCCAGATTTGTTGATGTTTCTCCATGCCTGGCCTAAAGAAATATGAATTTAGGGACAAAATGGTAAGACACCTGAATGAAGAGGTTGAAGTTGGACTACACTCTCCCAGCTATTTCCTTTAAGATCACTCTGGAGCCAGAGTCCTGGAGGTAGTTCGTGTCGTTCTGGCAACTCCTGTGACATTGCTGGAGCCAGTTGTATTGGCCCTTGCCTTTCCATTGGACTCTTTCAGCAATGTGGAGAGTGGGGATTTGCTGCTTGGGTAACAGTCTATCCTCCATATTATTTTACCCAGGCTTTGTGCTCTGGAGAGGACACACCAGCTTCGCACACAGCGTCAAAGTCCTCCATACAGAGCACGTTACCATAGTCTCTTGAGACGGAAAGATGCCTATGATGATGATGACTTTGTTCCAAATCCCCTGTCCTACGATCTTCCCTGACCCAATGTAAAATGAATAAAAAATAAATTAAAAAAGAAAGAAATCTTCAGCCACCCCAGGAATTAAAATTGTCTCTCCTAATCCCCAGCCATACTGTCTTGCTCATGGCCCTCCATTTCCCATTTCCTAGGCACAGTCTAGGAAGGCTGAGCAAGCCTTGTGGGAAGTCATGAAATGGTATGTTAGCATTTCCTAGTCACAGTCTAGGAAATGCTAGCATACCATTTCATGACTTCCCACAAGGCTTGCTCAGCCTTCTCTGACTATTAAATTCAGAAGGACAAAAGACTAAATATCTTTCTTCCGATTAAGAATGATCAGCATGCGTTCCACAGATTTACACTATTAGATCTATGCAGAATTTGAGTCATCCTTGATGCGACTTGGGCAGCAGCGTCCCCAGATGAACCTGGGCTTAGCATAAGCCCTCGATGTACTTTCTACATATAGAATGAGGAGTTAAACAGGAAATGTATTCATATATATACATATTTACACATACATACATACATACATACATACATGTAGGGGAGACCTTCAAATGCAATGGGAATTAGATGGTTTTCCTACGAGCAGTGATTGGAAATGTTGCCTTTTTTTCCTTTCCAACTATAAATTGCAAAATATCCAAGCCACCTAGCTGGGGGGGGGGGTTCTAGATAAATTATCCAAGTTATCAGAATGAATTGGGTTATTCTCTCTCTCTCTCTCTTTCTCTCTCTGTCTCACACACACATACACACACACACAAACTTGTGAGGAGAGGGACGTCAGGTATGTTGAAAGTGGTCGATTTTAAAACAGTTTAAGCTGCCTAATGGCTTTGTTGTTCATAGCAACCCATAATATCCCATATCACAGGGACTCTCCTTAAAATTCCTGGTCCTCCACAAGGTGTTGCTCTTTCCTCCTTTTAATGCTGCCCACCCACCCACCTTCACAAGCCGGACCATTTGCTTCTACAGTATATGGGAGTCAACCAGAATGACTCTTGGCATAGCCTCGCACCCCTACCCCACCCCCACCCCCACCCCACTGCTAGGATGTCCAGTCCTCAGGCTAAATATACCCCAGCAGTTTGCAAATCTAGCAGTATGTTTGTAACCTGAGCTCTCAGCAATCAGACTGAGACACCTCTGTCCACATAACACCAGGCCCAGCATGGAGACGCCCGGCGGCAAAGACTCCAGGCCCGTTTTGGTGAGCACTTGCACTCCCTCGGCTTTCCAAGGCTTGGGAATGTCCTTCTCAGGAGAAACCCCCCCTTTTTTTTTTACCCTAGCCTCCTTCTACCCATCCACCTTACTCTGTCATTAGCTTGACCCCCCCCCCATCCACATATCTGAGCTCAGGACAGGCTCTACTGGTACCTTCATGGTATCTTCCCTGCCGCTTTTTACCTAGCATTTCCATCCCAAATAATTCCCCCCCTCCCTCTTAATGTTTCTTTCTACCCCCTTTTGCCCAGAAAACTACCTTGTAGCCCCCCCCGTCACCTGCAATTCAAATGCATTTTTGTTGTAGCAGGTACAGTTAGCTCCTCCCCCACAGATACTACTCTGTCCCAAATTTGTTTGTAGTATTAGAATTTCTCTTTCATCTTATTGGCAGATTTCAAACTCTGAGCTGCTTTGAAAGCAGATTTAAGGACTTGGGTGACTTCTTTTTCTTCTGATTTCTTAAAAATCCCCAAAACGATGCTGTCTGATAGCTGAATGTGTAGCAGAATCCTAGAGGGAGGAAGAGGGATTTGTTAGTGAATAAGTGTAAATATTGGAGTTTTCAGGGGCATGAGAAGATATGGATTTTGAAATGAAGGTTTCTGGATTGCTTTAGCAGGATGCTGGCACTCATAAAAGCCGTTTGTTAATGGAAATAGCTTGTTGCTGTGTCCCATATTGTAATATGAGGTACTGTTTTCCTGAGATCAACTGTTATAGGATCATTATCCATACTTCAACCCAACTCTCTCTCTTAATTAAGAATAATATGAACCCTTTCTTTATTAATATATTTCTAACACCTTTTTTGCTTTCTTGTGGGGATGGGGGAAGGGCACCTAAAAAAACAGATTTCTCCCACTTGTTGGAATATATTTGTATTCTCTGTGTTATGGTGATTGTGAGTTCTTGTTGGTAGATTTGAGGGTGACATTGGGGAATCATGGCAGTTTCAGGTTTATTGAACTGGGAGTAAAATGCTGTGGTCTTGTTCATGAGCTACCCACTTTCAAACCTCATCACTTTACTTCCCATGTGTTCTTGGTCCCAGTTTGTTTCCTTACCTCCAGAATCCCCCGACCTGGAGTTCTCCAAATGTTCTGGACTGCAGATACCATCATCCTCTCACTGTCTGTGCCAGATGATGGCAGTTGTAGTACAGCACATCTGGAGGACCCCAGGATAGGAAAGGCTTGCCTTACTCAGATCTTCCCCCTGATATTGACTAGTCTGAGGTGGATATCTTCTAGTCATCTGAACTGGAAATGAAATCATGGTCCTCAGTACATCCAGCCCCAGCAGATTTATAATTTACTGCGAACGCTTCCTTTAATTCACAGAACTACCCCTTTTTCCTAAAAGAAAGGACCAGTGAATCAGCATTGGCATGTGAGAAGTAAATGGACGATGTAATCCAGCTGTTATACAGGACCATAAGATGTGTCCTGTTGCAGAGGGTGTTAAAATCTGTACTGCCAGGGAAATGAAGCACATCTAAGCAACAGAGTACATGCTTTCTGTACAAAATGTCTTACATGTGTCCGAAATACAGTAGAGCTCCCGCTAGATAGCATAGATCAGAGGTGTACAACTTTGATGGGTCCAGGCTAGACAGGACAGAAAACAATAAATAAAATAAATAAAATATGACTCAGCTTTGCTGATTCCATCTCTGTAGTCAGGCATTTGGCTACCTCTGACTTTTTGTGTTGAGCTCTTTAAGAATTCTATTTGGTTTAATAGTCCACGGCCAGAGTGGTATGTTTTTGTGGCCCCTGATGTTGCTGAGTTTCAGTGCAGTGGCCGCCACTGAGGATGAGCACCAAGCAGCTTGTAAGCACGGCACATGTTTTAAAGCATGCTTTGCTTTAAAACACATTCCACCTTCTGCTTCTTATTTTTATGGGACAGTGACAGGAGATGCCATCCCCATCAGGTTCTGATACGAAGAGAGCAGCATCTTGGTGATGATGTAGAGCCTTCCATGTACATCCATGTGACCTCAGCAGAGAGACTACCTTTTCTTCTTCTAATATTATTTCTCTTAAGCCGCCTTGGGTCCTTTTAAATAAAGGATCCTAAACAAACAAATCAACCAATCAACCAACCAACCAACCAATCAATCAGTCCTTTTAGGGAAGTTGCCCACTCCTAGCCTATGGTATGCATCACTTTGCTGCAGAATGGTTCTGATTAATTTTCATTAATTAATTTTCAATTTCATTAATTTCTAATATTCTTATTCTATTACTGCTTGTGTTTTCTATTTGTATTCCTTATGTTTTTTGTAAGCCGCTGTGAATTTTTTTTTTAAAAAAAGAGGAATACATGCAGTTAATACATGATGAAATAAAGGTTCCAGCCTTTTCTTTCAATCTATTTGGGAAATATTTAATCTGTTGGTGGTGTTGTGCATTCCATCTTATTTCCATGCTCTAAAACAGTGGTTCTTAACCTGGGCGATATTGCCCCCCAGGGGGCAGTTTCATTTTTCGGGGGGGGGCGATGGAACGAAAAGGGGCGACGTGGAGGTGAAGGAACAGAAGGGGGCGATAGGGGGCGATGGAGCCACCGCGCCGCCACCATTGAGGAAGTGATCATCGCCCCCTCCCCATGGCGGTGCCCCGCGGCCGCCCCACCACCAGATCCAGAGCAGCTGTGCTGGCAGCAGATGTGGTGCCACTGGCGCCAACACCATTGAGGAAGTTATCATCGCCATCCTCCCAGCGGTGGCACCATGCCGCTGCCGTGCTGCTCCCACCACAGGGAGGATGGCGATGATAACTTCCTCAATGGCTCAAGGGGGCGTTTCTTTCAAAAAGGTTAAGAACCACTGCTCTAAAACAGTCACACAGGCACAGTATTAGAGAAGTTCAAAGATCAATTAATGTTTCTTGTGAAATTGATCTAAGATTTTCAAATTCGAGCATATTATGCACATAAGTGCACTTATCAGTTACACACACACACAAAAAACACAAAATCAAACTCAATAGCTAAGAGGAATTACACAATTTTAGCTGAGCCCATTTGTTTCACAAACGTTTGGATTATTTAACTGCGTATTTTAAAAGAAAACAGGCCCAGCCCTGCAGTAGTGGATAGAATGTAGGAACAATAAGGTTTCTGGTAATAGTGAAGGACATTAGTTGTGGTTTGAAAGGCAGAAGAGCTTATATTTGAAGCTAATGATCAATATTTTTGGCAAGTTAATAGTGCTGGGTTTTAAAATAATGTTTAAAGAAAGTTCAAATACTTATTCAGCTCTGGAATTCACAAACTGTCAAGGGTAGTTGTGAAAATAAAGCAGAATTGTATGTCGTAATATGCATTCAGCCCTTGAGGCAGGATAGGAAAGGAATCTTAAATATAGAAGTAAAGACACATGGGTATTTTCGAACTTTACAGTGCTCACATTGATATAAAGTTAACGCCAAATTTTAAAAGGCCACATGACTGGGTAGCAGGCAAAAGTTGTGCAAGAATTTTGGGAGGGCAGGAGAAGCTTAATGTTAATATAATTTGCATGTATTACATATGCCAATACAGAAAAAAGGCTGAAATCTAGTTGTAAGTCACAAGTAGTGTAGGGCTACTAGATCAGTAGAGGTTTGGTGGGCCAGGTCCTCCATAAGTCCCATTGATTCAGTGGGTCTACTCTAACTTAATACTGAATTTGCATCTTTGTATGTTAAAATACAATGACATTGTTATTATATGTTAAAATAATAACAAGTTTGAAAAGTGCTTCTGGGGGAACCCTTCTCCCTCCATAAATATCCATGGTGTGAAGTTTTCAAAACTTACATAAGAACAAAAGAAGAGCCCTACTGGATCAGGCCAAGGGCCCATCTAGTCCAGCTTCCTGTATCTCACTGCCTCTGGGAGCCCACAAGACAACTAGATACCTGTCTCCTGATACCCCTCCCCTGCATCTGGCAATTTGATGTACCTTCCTTTTAAGCCTGGAGATTATACATCCCCCATCATGGTTTGTAACCTGCAGTGGACTTTTCCTCCAGGAATTTGTCCAATTCCCTTTTAAAGGCATTGAGGCCAAATGCCATCCCCACATCCTGTGGCAAGGGGTTATACTGAGAAACTATAGCACCTTACAGGTACTGCTTCTCACAGCAAAAACTTGTGCCTATTTGAGTCCAGTGCACTAATCACAAACCAGACTCAGTTTTGTCGGAAGAGCTGGCAAGGATGTATGCAGTAGACATGCCCTGCCTTCTTATACCTCTGGCAGCAGACTTTTGTGAGATCTGGAATCTTTATGATGTTGTTTAAAGATTCTCAAGAGCTCTGGATGATCTGTTCAATTCCTTGATGTGCATGCACCTCTTTAATTTGTGATCTGCTTGTGACTTCATAATGCCTGTGGCCCAATAAACTAAGGATGTATATAGGGCTGCTCTTGTTTGCTCCAGAAATACAAAGACTACTGAATTATTAAGGCGAGATAATGATTCATGTGAACAGTCCCTTTTATCACTGAATCAAGTTGAATTCCAGCGCCTCACAAAGTACTTTATCACATTACATACATATACCCCACAATTCTAACTCGCTTCTTAAATAGTGAGGCTTTACATACACATGAGCATACACAGACACCTGGACCACACATCAGCTTTACTAATAAATGACACACAAATGAGTAAGCCAATTGCATCTCAGAGCTACGTCATCAGCTCTTGGCTGTTTCTAACTCCAGTCAGTAAATCTGATGCGTTGGAAGTTGTCAAACCAGCAAGGTTCTTGTCCGGGTTTCCCTCTCTTTGCTTCTTCCAGAATTGGGTGGGAGGAGAAGGAAGCTATTGTTTGCTACGTGGATTTGCCTCCCTCTTTTTGCCTCTGGACACCCTATGATTCTGGAGGTGTTTGGTTCTGACTTCCCCTCGTAGCCGGTGCTTCCTCCGAGGTTTTCCTTGCACAGTCGAGGGTGTGTGTTTGTGCTAGTCTTGTGCCCAGACCTCACTGTGTGCCTGCTAAGCCAGGATGTACCTGTATGATTTGGATGATGATTCAGAGGCGGTGAGTAATGCCTTGTGGCTAATTGGGGTCATCGCCTTCCACCATGCTTGTTGCCTATCGCTTGCCTTCTCCCCATTTCTCCTCTCCCTCTACACCAAGCCATCACTACTGGCACTTTTCTTCTTTTTGCTGCTTTGGACCACATGCTCCACTGTTTTGGCTCACTTTTTCTGTCTTCCCTTTTCAGTGATATTATCCACCCACTGGTGTATCGAAAGCTCCTTAAAATGAAAATAACATGACCTCCCATCTCCAAACCAGTTCAAGTTATGTGGGCGGAAATGGAAGCCCTTATAGGGGAGATAAAAAACAGCATTTCTTGAAAAGCCTCCCAGCAATCTTGCTTACTCTGTTCTTGGCTCCAGTTTTTCCCAAATACAGGGTGTGGGTGGGGTGTTAGGAAAAGGGTTTGCAACATCCTAGATTCTTCTCTCCCCTCCCCCCTTTTCTAGTGGGTTTGATCCAGGTTTCTGTCTTGGTCTGTTTGCTTCAAGAGATGTTGGGACTGCTGGAATCATTGCAATTTATGGATAACGTATTTGAGGTTTTGTTTCTTTTATATTTGTAGCAGAGTCAACCTCAGCTCTTTTCTTCCAGATGTTGATGAGTTTTGGATGAGGTTGCAATGCTACTAATTTCACTTTCACCTGTACTCTCTGGCTTTTACCTATTTTTTACCTATTTACCTAGTCTGTGTATAGAGACCAGAGTTTGGAAACATTATCATTGGGGGGACTTTTAAGTCCCAGAATCCTGAGCCTGTAGAGATTTATAGGGGCTATAATCCTGAAAAGTGATGTTTCTGAGCTCTGCTATAGACTGTCTTTGAATTGCCCTTTCTTTTGGTTTATAGAAGGTTAATCTTCCCATTTGGAGCTGAGCTGGAGGGAAGAAAATCAGTTGTGTGCATTTGGGGAGAAGAAAAGGATAGCTGAGTGACTTTGGTTTCTGGCTGCAGAGACAGAGGGTTGGGAGTTCGATTCCCCGCTGTGCCTCCTTGACAGGGGGCTGGACTCAATGACCTGTAGGGTCCTTTCCAGCTCTGCAGTTCTGAGATTATAAAGCTCAGATGTGTCTCCAAACCTCATTGGGCTTTGTTTTAGCAAAATACTCTTTCTTATTTAAATTGTCCCTTGCCACTCCCCCCGCCAACCCCGCTGCAGGCATCTTCTTTGCAAGGTTTTTCTTCTTTCTCCTTGAATCTCTTGTGTTTTTCTGGTGAAGTCGTATGCTGTGTCTCCCTTACCTTTGATAGTAATAACTGTGCGCCATTGACTTAACTGTGATCCTTTTCAGGGTTTTCTAGGTAGAAAGAGGTTGGAAGGGGTTTACCATTCCTTTCTTCATGGGGTGCCCTGGGATTGTGCAGCTTGCCCAAGGCTACACAGGATGGTTCTTCTGGGATGCACAGCGAGGAATTGAACACCCAACCTTTGGCTCCAAAGCTGGATGTCTAACTCAGCTATTCAGCCAGCCCTAATAATATAGCTTTTAATAATATAATTTGGGTGTTTCAAGTCTATTCCAACCGATGAGGACTCTTTCCAGGGTTTTCTAGGAACAGAGTACTCAGGGTGATTTAGAATTCCCTTCTTTGGGGAGAATGCTGAGACTGTGGTAGCTTGCCTAAGACAACACATGCTTGCTTTCCCCCTCTACATGGCACTGTGTGAAACTGAACTCCAGACTCTTGGCTCTACAGTCAGGCACTCTTGCTCATTGACCCAAAATTTCACTTTTTTTTCAATAGCATGGTTGCTTTTTAAGTTTAGAGAGCATTATTCTGTGCTGATGTGCATTCTACATTTTGCCTTTGATTTCCTTGAAGCTGCATTTGGTGAGGGCCTGCTTCTTGTTTGCATATTTCACTACAAGGAAGTACAATATAGAAATTTTATTTATTTATTTATTTATTTATTTATTTTTGGACTTGTATACCGCCCCATAGCGCTACAAGCACTCTCCGGGCGGTTTACAATTTTAATTATACAGGCTACACATTGCCCCCCCAGCAAGCTGGGTACTCATTTTACCGACCTCGGAAGGATGGAAGGCTGAGTCAGCCTTGAGCCGGCTACCTGGGATTTGAACCCCAGGTCGTGAGCACAGTTTTAGCTGCAATACAGCGTTTTAACCACTGCGCCACGAGGCTCTTCCCTACATGTGTATCAAATGGTGGCCTCATTGAATGGGCTGTATTCCCCGGAACTGGAAACAATTTCTTTTAAGAAAAGGATCAACTTCAGATGGAGAAAAGGTATTTGTAGATGGGCACTTACTCTTAGGAAGCCATCTGTACAGAATGAGGTTACAGCAGAGTTCCTTGCTGTCATCATGCTATATTGACTGACAGCTGCCCATGGAGTTCTTGTTCCCATGAGAGTTTTCAACTCAGCTTTTGCAGTAAACCTAGAGGCTTTATTAGCTTCATAGGGGGGCTGTTAATTAACACTGACATTTTAGCCCCTCACTCTCAACCTGGCCAAAATGCCTCAGTACAGGAATGGTGGGAGAGATAATGATCCTTCATCAAAAGAACTTTTCTCCTTCTGAAAGAGAAAGGTTAAAAAGAATCCAAGTAATTACAGGTTACAGATTAAGAGGAATAACCTACCAAGAGGTCTGTTAGAGAGGTCTTAATGTATTATAGGCTTGCTCAGAAATAGATTAGACCTTTGTGAAAATATTTATTTGTAGCAATCAGTAATCGGTTAGGGACAAATTTGAGTCTGCTGGATGTGGCTGTCAGATATGCTAAGGATAGGAGTCAGCAGCTATAGAGAAAATTAGCAGTTTTATGTGAACAAAGTAGCAATTTAATGTGCACTTAACCTGGAAAATAATGTCGCCTAAATTCAGTAGATGTTATTCCTAGGGAAGGAGGAATTAAAGAGAAGCAAGAATCCAATGAGATGTTTTTAATGATAACATGGCCTTTCTTTAACTTTATCTTCACAATAAATTGTCATAATTTAGTAACATAGAACTAGTTACAGAAAGGGAGTTTTATTTTATCCCTGTACTGTATCTCTCTTGCTGGGAGAAAATAATTAAAATGTCATTTTAAAATCAAAGACAAATGTGTCTTGTCTCCCTCCTATTCTGCCTTTGAACAGCATACATGTGGTTTTTTGTGAGAATTATGGCTTAAGTGACAGTATACAACAGACTCAAGGAAAGTTACTTTTCTGGACTCCCAGCCTCACTAGGCATTTCTGGGAAATGGACTTTTTGTTCTTTCAAGGATTGGTTCTCAGCTGCACAGTTTGGAGCAGCTGCCAACTAGATGGAACATCAACATATGACAATTGGAATCAAAATCCACATTCAGACAAAAGACACCACAATGGCCCTATCATTTGACAGGATGAGGCAGCCACCTTGAGCAGCTGCTTAAAGGGCAGCAAACTGAGAGTAATATTAATTTTTGCTTCCAGGAGAAGCAGAGATATTTTGAGATTTTTCTCCCTGAAATGCAAAAAAAGAACTTGTTTGGTCTTGGATATGATGCATCAGGAGCAAAATGTCTTGCATTGGCTCTGCTTTCAACAAAACAGTGGGGACCCCAAAGCAAAAAATGTATGGAACGCTCTTCGGCAGGGTGGTAATGGTGTCCTTTTGTGGAACTGGTAGGTATTCTCTGCTTCGGTTTTTGGGCACTGGTGAGTTCTGTCCCATAGAACAAAAATGATCTGGAATAAGCATCATTTCCATATGTTTGATGGAATGTTACTGAACACAGTTCCAGCTGCTCAGAAACTCAGAGAGAGTAGGAAAGGTTGAAAATATTGTACACGTTATGTTACACATGTGTGAACAGGTGGGCTACAGAGTTTTTAACACTGATTTGAACAAGTCAGCAGGGCTTTTGTGGCATGACATTGGGAGCAAGCACTTGAGTTGTTTAGGAGCTTAAAAAGCAAATTAAATAGAATGCAGAAGTTCATAAAATGTCAGGGGCAAAGGGACAATGAATACTAGAGCGTGGAGGAGAACTGTTCCATTAGAGCACTTAATGGTGGTAGGGTTCCTGGGATTCTGCTTACTGCTTTGGCATGTGAACCTCAAGGCAAACAGCATAGCTGCTTTGTCCATAGCATGATGGACTTTGCCATTTCGAGGCAGGAAATGGGATTCTCTTGTAGATGTTGTTGAAGTGCATATAAGCTACCTGTGAATGGCTGGTTTGTTTGTTTATTTATTTTACTGTACTTATATGCCTCCTTTCTTCCTGTAAGGAAGGCGATCCCTACACTGCTTCATACCCTCAAATACTCTTTTTTTTTTCCAAAACTGGAAATGCATATTCAGCCATTTCTGATTTTATTTTTTGTGATTTTGGTGTTTTTGGTGGTCTGTGTTATCTCCAGAAGGTTCTGGGGACACAAAACTGTCCCTGGTCCCCAAATCCACTAAAAGTTGACTACATAAGTAAGTATACAGCATGCTTTTCATGCAAGCTTAAACCCTAACACCCTCTCTTTACAAATTTTCAAATTTAAGGCCACTCGCATTTCCTTTGCTGACATGATATGCTGGTGAACCTAGTCTTTTCTGCAAAAGTGAAATGTTTCTTGAGAGCATGCAGGCAAACATAAGTCAGTATGAGATATGAACAGTGTTGTAGGTAGGACTGAAATGGTACTGAAATCCAGGGCAGTGCAACTTGTAGGGTGCAAATGACCACCCAGAGAATGTGAGTTAATGAGAGAGCAATGCCAGATAAATAAAGCATCAGCCATTGGGCCAACAGTGCATTTATTGTTTGGGCCTGCCAGAGTTGCCTCAAAATCCTTTCTTATTTTGTAAATTATTTTACATTTGGAATGGCCAACAGAGAATACACCTGGTTCCAAATACTTGTTCTGTCTATTTCATTTTGGAAACGGATCCCATTCTGTAACAAAATCTTTCTGATTCCCAATAATTCATTATGCAGAGCAACAGAAAAACATTCCATGATAATGGCACGGTTTAAGTCAGTTTAAAATGCAAAGCTATACATGGTTTTGAAACCAAGCTTTCCTTTGTTTTCACTCGGGGATGTGGAAGTAGTGTAGAGAATGGAATAGCACTGGGGACAGAAGAGAAAAAAACGTTAATTATGTTTTCCCAGCCAAGGTAAATACACATGGCAGTCAAAAATGATGGGGGTGGATTGTAAAATCATTATGCCCAGAATCTAAAGTGGCCTAGCTGCAGTGGTGGACATAAGTGGGTGGTAAACTGTAGACTGTTAGAATCCATTTTATACCTGCCTAGAATACAAATGGCCAGGAGAAAGTATGATGTGATAGCAACCTCTCGCATGAATTCAGTGCAAATGGTCTTTGGAAGTTTAATCTTGACCACCACCCCGTCTTCTGTCTTTCATCCTACCTATCTTCAGGGTTCTGCTGAGTCCTACACGAGTCGTCCATCTGACTCTGATGTATCCCTGGAGGAAGACCGTGAGGCCCTGCGCAAGGAAGCAGAACGTCAGGCCCTGGCACAGCTGGAAAAAGCCAAGGTAAAGGCAATTGTCCTAGAATGATCTTCCCTAATTGACTCGGGCTTATGGGATTTGTAGTCCAATGTTTCTATAAGACATCAGGTAGGCAAAGGCTGTTCTAGTGACTTGAGGTGATTTTGGAAGATGTTACTGTAAAACCAGGTAGTTATTGGGCTTCAAACTCGCAACTGAAATCCTTTGAGGGAGTCCAGTTTGTGGAGTGTAGGGAAAACAGATGTTTCCGTCTTGCTCATATTGTGTAGTATCTGAAGGAGAGGAAAGTTGGTGGTATCTCCTACTTTGGGCAAACAACAATTCCTTCTTCAACTTCAAGCAAAATGCTTCCCTGACATCTGTTGGCTAAACCCAGACAATAATTTTGGATTGGTGGTCTTCTGAATTTGCAACTCATTCCCTTCATGTCTGCAAAGGATCTTTTTCCACTTACATATCATTTGGCTTTATTCATGTCCTCTTGCCTCTCTGGAGAGAAGAGTTAAAATGAAGAAGGAAACCAAATATTAATTTTCCCTTAAAAGAATGGGTTTGTTACTTTTGAAATCCTTGTTGCTATGAAATTGGCCAGAGAGAGAATGACTGTTCCCTTTCTTGAAAATAGAACAGACGAAAATTCTGATCTCTCTCTCCCTCTTTCTCTCTCTCTCTCTCCATGCATCTTTTCTGAACAGAATATTTCTTCAGAACTAATGTGGGCAGCATGGCACTGCCTGTAAAGACTGACCACACTTAAGGTTATGATTCATGTCCAGGAAAGATCCTTGTATCAAATTTACAGTTACTTATTAGACAGTTGCATGCCAGGAACCACAGAACAGCCAACGAGTTATTACAGCTATCTGCTAATCTTGCTGAAGTCCAGTGAGCATGGTGAGAAGAATTTATCTGTGGCTCACTACAGCTTTTGTACAGGGATTTCTCCTTTTTTAAAAAAAGCCATTCATAATTGTGATCTTTTATGGATTCCCTGATTCTGTGAATTGAAACAGCTTCAGAACATTCTAGAACCCTGAGCTGATATTGGAGCCTCGTCCAGTCAGGAAGACTGGCAGCAGTTTGTACATAATTTGGTTACAGCAACAGCTTTTGGCGTCTTTTGACCACCAGGACCTTTTCACTTGTAATTTAAACAGGTATCACTTTTCAGCATGGGGTGTCTCTGTATGTCGTTTCTCCTATTAGCCACCTGTACACCAATGGCTCAGCAGGCTTCCTGATGAGCTGGACTAGGCTTTTTAGGGAAGGCTCTGATTGCAGGTGGCTACCACCAGTGTTCGATTTGTTTTAGTGAGTTTCACGAAGTGAATGCTAGCTTAAGTCACCAAACAAGCTTGTTCCTGCCAGTTCCTACAATATCTAGAAAAGGGCAAACCAGCTTATGGAAGCTCTAGTGGTGTTAAATGACTGAATCTTCTGTTCAATATTCACACCTGCATGTGCATATGTGCACACATACCATCCTCTGTGACTGCCAGAGCTACAGTTTGAGGCCCTGGTCATATGCGGGAAATGTTTTCTAGTTCTTCTGATACTTTCCACACCTCTGTTGTACTGAATCGTGGTCATGTGGTCTATGTCCCAGAATGAACATCCCAAGAACTTGTAGTGATACCAGTTCATTTCCTCCTCTTTGAATCGTTATGGCCAGCTACACTATGGCACCAATTTATTTTCTCTCTTGCTTCAGTGGAGAATTTAGCCCCTTGATTTATCTATATTTAAAATAATATTTATCGATACATTTGTATATCAGGAACAAGGTTCCCTTTAAGGTGTGTGATTGTGCGAGCATGCGTGACTCTGCCCCTCTCCTTGCAGCTTTCCTCCTCCCCTATGCACACACAGTGATTGTTTCCACCCTCTTTCATTCCGGTTGCAATGGAACCCCGTGGGGGGGGGAAGACCTGTGCATGTGGGGGTGGAGCCCTGCCCAGCGGAGTTGAAAATTAGAGAGAATGTTGATCAGGAAGGAATTTTGGCTTAAGAAATTGCCCCTCTATTGCACTGGCTGCTCCTGCAGAAATGCATTGCACACAATGGTCATGGAATATCCGCGTGGCAGTACAGGTGGTCACCCCCCCCCCCGAGACATTAGCATGCCAACAGTTCAATGTATCTTCCTATAGAAATAAAAATATATTATTATGCACCAGTTATGTAATGGTGGCAGGCCCCGATGACATACTTTTATCAACATATCCAAGTATCAGGCATTAAAATGTTTTTTAAAATTAATATGTATGTCGTAGTTATGGCGACCACCTTCCTGGCTTTGATTCTGAAAAGAAGCAAGCCAGGTCATGCGCACAGGCAGTCGTGGTAAGGAATGTGACTGTACAACAAAGGTACAAAATAACACAACCCTCCTGGCAATGGGGAAATGTTCCGCAGTTACACCGCTAGCCAGAAAAATGTCTCAATCCTGACTGTGTGTCTTGTGACCAGGGGGGAGAAGGCAACAAACTAACTAGGGGATAACTAGAGGACATTTCCCTCACGCGACCGAGGCTTGACTTTAGATCTTCCAGATTCTGCTTCCGAATTGTGTCTGCAATTTTGAAATCAGCGACTGCTAACCTCTGGGATCTGAGTTATTGATGTCCTCTGAGACAATGCCCCTCAAATGGGCTTGATCTTCCCTACATGCCTGTAACGATGATGTTTAACTCTTATCTGTCCACTCAACTTTCCAGCCTTCCACAAAACCAGCTATAACAAACCACAGCTGATACACTCTCTCAGCACCATCCGTGCCAGTAACATAACCAAGCCCAGTTTTCTCATGTTTGATAATATCACCAGCATCATTGATCCTGATACTAGCACTAGTGTCAGCATTATTGTTCAGTTTTCAAGCTACAGACTGTGTTAATTGCATCACATCCAGAATGGTCAGGAATGATGGGATTTGTAGTCCATTGGAAGGCACCTAGTCAGATGAAGGTGCAGTTTGTTAGAGATGGCATTAGTCGAAGAGTGTATATATATATATGAATTAAAATTAAAAGTGTGACAGAGATTGCACAGAGGAAGCTGGAGCTGTAGTACTTATTATGTCTTCCCTTTCTCTTATGAGGGCTAAAGCTCAGGCAGGGCGCAGGGAAACTTAATTCTTATCAGTGGACTTCTCTCTTTTTTTGGTATCCCATATGCATAATAGCAATAATTATGTGCCGTCAAGTCAATTTTGACTCATGGTGGCCCTTTTCAGGGTTTTTCAGGTTGAGGCACAATGGGGAATTGAACTTCCAACCTCTGGCAGGTAACTTAACCACCAGGCATGGAGAATTTAAGATGAAAATTGACTGGGCAGGAGTCTGAGCGTCTTGTATCTCTGGGTGAACCTAATCTGTGGATTGGGTTTTCCATATGCTTATTTGCAAGTGAACAAGATGATAATTTGAAGTTGCATGCCAAGAATGTAATAGACTTTGTAGTGTTGCCCTAGGACAGCCCCATCCACAGTCCATGTATTCACACAGTGCACCTTTGATGCAGCATCCAAATGGGTACTGCTTAGTTGGAGTATCTCAGTCTTTAGTCTTATGGTATCTTAAATATGAAAAAGTTTTATTTGGCATAAGCTTTTGTTTTCCTTTTTCAGAAGGATAAAGGGCAAGCCACAAAATTCTGGTGATCCAGTTTCCCTACGAGTCTTTCTCTCGTGTTGTCTACATTCAAATTAGATAGCAGGGCATATTAAGGCCATATTTCCTCCTTTTATAATTTTATCCCTGTAGGCCCACAGATCTTTCAGTGTTGCATGCCTGACACATTAGACATGCAAACAAAACCATGCTGATTCCTGATGGACCAGTTATAAAATAAAAGCGAGATATGTTGCCAAATGTGGATGGAAGCAAATGACTGTTGGAATAAACAGGAAGAGTTTTCCTTTCAGGGGTCCATGATTCTAGGTATGGAATCAGTACAGTGGACCCTTGACTTACAGATGGCTTGACTTACAGACTTTTTGAGTTACAGACTTCACTGGCTGCAAACTTTAGGTTTGACTTGCAGACTGAGATTTGACTTACAGACCAGAAAAAAACCAAAATGGAACAAAAACGGCCTGTTATGGGATTAATCGGTTTTCAATGCACTGTAGGTCAATGGAGACTTGACTTACAGACTTTTTGACTTGAGAACCGCCTTCCAATACGGATTCTTGCCCACAATAGTAGATATGATAGTCGTCTGAATTGAATGCGCTTATTCCCATCCATTTTAGTTCACTGATGCCCAGGATGTCAATGTTTATTCTTGTCATCTCCTGTTTGATCACATCCAGTTTACCAAGGTTTATAGATCTTACATTCCAGGTTCCTATGTCTTATTTTTCTTTGCAGCATCAGACTTTCCTTTCACTTCCAGGCGCATCCGCAGCTGAGTGTCCTTTCGGCTTTGACTCAACCACTTCATTAGCTCTGGAGCTACTTGTCCTTGTCCTACGCTCTTCCTCAGCATGTTGGATGCCTTTTGACCTGAGGGTCCCATCTTGCCGGTTCCTGCTCCAGGTGGATTGCATTTAGTCAGAACTCTCCACTCTGATCTGTCCATCTTGGGTGTCCCTGCATGGCATAGGCCATAGCTTCTCTGAATTGCTCGAGCCCCTTTGCCACGACAAGGCAGCAATCCATGAAGGAGTTCAGCCAACTTAGCACTTAGTAAATACTAATTTCAGTTCCAGATGTACACTTTAGCATTGTGCCATATTTAACAGAATACACACCCTTGCTCTCCTGATGTATTAGGTGCACCTCACATTGCAGCAGACCATCATCCATAGTGGCTGGGGCAGATGGGCGTTGCAGTCCAAAATATATGGAGGATACGAACTACCATTGACCAGTGGTCCTAGTGGAGTGAGGTTCAGCAAATCATTGCAAGATGAGGGCTCTTACTTCTTATACTGCAGGTTGCCTCCAATGGCAAGGTGAGAAAGACTGTGAAGTATCATTCCTCAGGATTCACATCTCTTGTTGCTGGAATCAAGGGTTGGCTTCTCTACTGGAGAATCTGAACTTCTCTGTAGAGGAAGTCAACACATGGTCCATGCTTCAAGCTTGAAGCACAGGAACTAGTACTGACTGTCCATGGCCCAGTATTTCAGTCACTGAGAATGTGTTTCCACTCTTTAGATTGGCAGGGGCAGAAGGTCTCTGGGAGGAAATCCATGGTTCCCAACTAGAGATGTAAATCCTTGGTTGTCTTCTTTTTGCATGCAAGGAAGAAGAATTGCAATATAATTTTTTCACCTGCAAGAATGGAAAGAAATTTCCTAGAACTTTGGATAGAGTTCTCATGTCAACACACACAACATATTTGCATAAAAGCAAGTATTTTAAAACAAAATTATGTGGTTGTGTGAGTTACACCATTTTCCCAAAACAAGGAATGGCTGCTGCTTTTAAAACTTAACATGTTAGATGTGGCGTTTCCATCCTCCTTAACAATCAGCCAGTCATCCTGTGCTTGTTGTGTATGGGAGAGTGCTTTACTTCTCCAAGGGAACAGCACTGGACATCTTTTGTGCAAATTACAGAGACCTTAAAGGTGGAAGAGAAAACTTTTTTCTGTCACTAGCAGCAAAGAATCTCCCAGTCTCTTCTTATTTTTTTGTCCTCTCCTGACTGCCTAAACTGAAAACAGGAGATGTATATGGCACATATCATTTCCATTCCTACTCTGCATGCTTTCTTCCAGGAAAACATTTACTAGATAGAAGACTCAGAGCTTAGAAACGCTGCTTTCTTCTTCTTTGGACTCCATCTCCCAGAATTCCCCAGTCAGCATAACCACTGCAGCTAAAAGTATCTCAGGAGGGCTGAAATACTCCTGTCTTAGCAAATGGTGATCAGCATTCCTGTTTCCTATCTGACAGACAAGAAGACGCTGGAAAAGCATCTAGTGTGGAGCTCTTTCTGGACCACTTCCTTTCTTCTGCGTTTCGTCTGTTTTGTTTTTTTTTTAATTCCTTCACCTACTCCAACTGAGTCTTTCCGCAGAATCTCCAGGACTTCACTGAGCTGCATTTCTTTTCCCCACCATTAAAATTGATTATCTCTAGAATTCTGTGCAGTGGTCATTCTGGTGCCTAAAATTCCCACCCAGAGTTCATTAATTTTCATTTTCATGTTTACCTCCCATCTTGCCCAAGCAGACCTCTTTGATTAGAGGGTTTCTGACAATCCAAGTCCCATGTGCATTCCCCCTTCCAGTTCAATCAAGATACACACAAAGCTAATGACTTGTCCTGTGTGAGATTTTCTGCAGCTGGCTTCTACCCACAGATGCCTTACAAATCCCCGGCTGGCAAGGCATCAGTGTATTAATATGGCTAATGGAACGGTAAAGCTTTATCTATTCAGAGGGGAGTAGGCAAGGCTTCAGTTACACTCTTTATTAAGTGAACTGGAACCATAAAGCAATACCACCTAAACCAAAGGAAAGGGCTGTGGGTTGGCAGAGACCCAGCCCTTCTTCTCAGCGTATCTAATTATGTGCCCTACAGGTGTTCTGCTGTTGCTCCCCACTGCATGATGCTTCTAGGGTAGGCATCATTACAGTGGCCACACAGAAGCTATTATAGGAAGGCTGCCTATGGTTATGAACAGCCCTGAGAGCTTTCTACCATGTCAACCTTAGCCGTACATAAAAATAAATAAATCTGTTTTGGTCTGTTAGTGTCATTGAAAAATAAAATCTGATAGAAACAGAGGAGAAAGATGGGTTGATTAAAGGAAAACAGAACCCAGGAATGATGATTCCAAAGTATGCCGTCTATGTTGGGATGGTGTTTCTTGACATCTGGATAATTAAAGAGTTAACAGGGAAGGAGAGCTAAGACAAATTACAGTGGTGCCTTGCTTAACGATGATAATCTGTTCTGGGAAAATCGCTGTTAAGCGAAAACATCATAAAGCGAAATTAAAAAGCCCATTGAAATGCATTAAAAACCATTCAATGTGTTCCAATGGGCTGAAAACGCGCCGTTCAGCGAAGATCCTCCATACGGTGGCCATTTTCGGTGCCTGTATAGTGAGGAATACATCCCTAAGCACAGCGGGGAGCCACTTTAAGCACCCGGTGGCCATTTTGAAACCCCGACGATCAGCTGTTTTTTATCGTCGTAAAGCCAAAATTGGTTCCCGAAGAAGGGAACCGATAATCACTAAGCGAAATTCCCCCATTTAGACCATTGTTTTGCAATCACAATTGCGATCACAAAAACATCGTCATAAAGCGGATTCGTCATAATGTGGGGTAATCGTTAAGCGGGGCACGGCTGTACTTTTTAAAAAAAGACTACAGCTCCCAGAGTCAGCATGGCCCCTGACTGACGGTTAATCCAAAAAAATATATTTTGCCCAACCTCTGCAAAGAAGGCTGAAGGCCAGATTATTGATGTGGTCAGAATAAGGGGCCTTTATGGCATTTGGGATGCCAAGACGGTCAAACGTCTTGGCTGTTTTTTCAGAGGGTTCTGGTTGTTACAGCAGGCAGTTCATGCCCTAATCATCAGCAATCCACTCTTTCTCTGGAGCATCCAATCCTACTTTGGCTGCAGCTCTGTGACTGTAACGGATGCAATTAGCTAATGAAATATCCCAGTTCCTCTTGGTCGCTGCTTCTGGTTGTTGGCATAGCCTGTTGCCGCAGCAGCCTTGCAATTAGGATTCCCAAAGTGTTTTGGCCACTGGGATCCAGTCCAACCTCCTCCCAGCCAGGATGATCCAGGAGAGAGGGAGCAGTGGGTGGGAGTGGGTGGCACCCAGAACATCTCTAGGCTTCTGCCTTCTGGGCTTTGAGTCAATAAGTTTTGTCCTCTGCCTTCTCAATGGGTCTTGTAGCAATGTGTTGAATACAGTCTAAGGGCATGGTTACAACAGCAGCAGAGATCAAGATGGCAGGGGAATTTTGGGAGTTGTAGTCCAAAGCTCTATGCAGACCTACAAATGCATATATGCCAGTGGGCATGGCACTTCCTCAGGCCAGCCCCAAATATTTTTCTGTCTCAGGAAGAGAACAAGCTGATAGTTTCCATCTTGAAAAACACCACATGTGAAATCTGACCAGACTGGCAGTTGAATCTTATTCCAGCACTGGATTTTATCACTCCTGAGAGTAGGTGGCTAATGTGGAGAGCACAGAAAAGCCTATTGTGGTGCATATACAGCTGTATCCTGTGCCATGACCACTTAATGACACCCTCCAGCATCTGCTATCTGAGGCAGATTCCTAACTGTACCTTGGCCAAATATAATGAGCAGGGGGAAGATTTCTGTGACATATTTTTTTCTGCAACCTGTGTTTGAGTTTATGGGTGGATTTGAACATGTTTATGATTAATCTTGGGAGAAAGACCAGATTACTCATAAACATGTTTGAACTTGCTTATGGGTTCAAATGTAGGTTGCAGAGAAAATGTGAAATGTCCTAGAAATCCTTCCTCTAATCATGAGTAATTATGTTTGCTTCTTCTTCGTGGTCTCTGTGAATGCACACTAATGGGTTAATCTGCACCTGAGCAGAGGTTTCCAGAATCTTCTAGAGCTTAACACTTGTTCACCAGGACCGCCCACCCTATCGCACGTGGTCTGCCCGTCCTGGCTAGCGCCTCAGTTCCTTTTTGCCATCGCTGAGGTTTCTTCTCTCAGATGAGCTGCATTCGTCTCCTGCACTGAAAAAGGAATTTTCTTGTTAGAGATCCTCAGATAGTGAGAGTCTCCGTTATTCCTTCCTTTTGCTGCCCCCCTTCTTTAACCATCTTTATTTTTTTCCTTGTTTATGGCCTCCTCTGGACCATTTAAACACTGCACTTTGTGCCCCAATAAAATGTCATTCACCAGTGGCCACGATTCCTGCCTTTTCTGCTTGGGTGAAGCTCACCAACTGGCTTCTTGCCCCTTTTGTAAAAAGTTTACAAAACAGGCACTTAAGTTAAGGCAGCAACGCCTATGGTCTTATTTGTGGGAATGTTCCCTTCGTCCCATACCAACTATGGAACCTGCATCATTTTCTCAAGTCCAATCGGTTTCCCCAGGAGCCCTGGTTGCATCTTCGGTGAAATCGAAATCTAAGTCTAAGACCATTATTAAGTCTAATACCTCGGCTGAGGTTACGGTACTGCCTTGTTATGACCATTCGAGACCTTCGGGCTGCTCTGTCTCTGAGTGTCAGTTGGATTCAGCTTCCATTGCTGGTCCACAACCTCCGGACAAGCGGACCCGAAAGGCACATCATACACCAGGGACTGGTCCTACTGATGTCGACGCTCCACTTCCACAGACGTTGACAGGATTATTTGCATCCCATGATTCACTTTCATGGTACTGTCATCCCAAGAGGGTTACCCTCGATCAGCCACCCACGTATTATGAGCTCCCGCCACAGCGATACTGACAGCGTTGATACTGGTACTGGTGCCCTGATATGGAGGTCTATATGGAGCCTAAGCACTCTCGATACTCCTTCTACTATTCCGATTCTAGCTCTGAATCTCCACTTCCATACCAACCATGATACCAGGATCAGTCTACCTCAGCAGAGGACTCCTCAATACCAGTACAGACACAGTGAGTTCAGAAGTCCTCCAGAAAGAGGAAACATACCTCCTCGCATCCCTCTTCTACCAGAACAAATGATATTCAATAAACTTCTGCTGGGCTCAAATGAAAAAGTAATTAAGAAAATGTATGAGTATTTGTTTGAAATTAAAATGCAAGATGAGATGGTAAAAGAATGTATGATTAGGTGGGCACAAAATATAGGACATAATATTGATATTGATCAATGGTTGCAAAGATGGAAAAATAACGTAACTCTCACAAAATCAGTAAATTTCAAGGAGAACATATATGTTTTATATGATTTTAAAAAAATTGTCAAAGATTTATACAGAGGTGTCAAATGTTTGTTGGAAGTGAGAAGCACAAGAGGGAAGCTTCTACCATATGTGGTGGACTTGTAGAGTAGTGAAACAGTATTGGATAGCAATACATACTCTATTACAAAAAATACTGCTTTGTAATATTCCACTAACCCCAGAATTGTTTTTACTGAGCATTATACCAGATAATATAGATAAGACAAAGAACTACCTAGTTCTATATATATATAGTCACTGCAGCCAGAATTCTTTACGCCAAGAATTGCAGGAAATCAGAGATACCGAAACAAGAGGAACTCATTGAGAAGATACGGGAAGTGGCAGAAATGGATATTCTATCAGAAATGTTGAAAGATTGGCCGATGCAAAAGGCAACTGAATGATGGGATTTATTATATACTGTAAATGGCTTGAGTCACCAGATAGTGCTTGAATAACATAGAATTAAACTAAGTAGTAACTGTAAGTTGAAACCTGGAGGGCAATCAAATTGTAGAAAGACGAAAAGGCTACTTGATATCGCAACATGAACATATTGGATGATAGTACATTTTGTGTTCTCCTTCCCCCCTCCCCCCATATCCCCCTCTACCTTTTGTACTCCTTACCTTATCCCTAGTTGTTAAAAATAAAAAATAAATTAAAAAAAGAAATGTTGCATATATGTGCAGCTGCATATTCTGAAAAATCTGATAAATGTTTAAAAAATTCAGCCTGACCTTACCCCCACTGTTTGCCTAAACTCAATGAAATCTTTTGTTTTGTTTTGCAGACCAAGCCAGTGGCATTTGCTGTAAGGACAAATGTGGGCTATAATCCATCACCCAATGACGATGTGCCAGTCCAAGGCATGTCTATTTCCTTTGAACCCAAAGACTTCCTTCATATCAAAGAGGTAAGGGCAATAGGTGTCTAAAGTAAATATGAGGTGTCATTGAGGGACAGCGGACCCATGGATGTAGCCCACTTACACCCAGCAATTTGCAAAGATGTACGCACCTTACACAAAATAAGTCAGAAAAACTCAGTTTTCTTCCTCCCTTACTGCCTGCTTCATATGTCTCACAATATGGATGCTGTCTTCTCCACTCCAGAAATACAACAATGACTGGTGGATCGGCCGGCTGGTTAAAGAAGGCTGTGAAGTTGGCTTCATCCCTAGCCCTGTCAAGCTGGAGAACATGAGGGTGCAACAGGAGCAAAAGATGAGGCAACACCGCCTCAGCTCCAGGTGGGATAGGATGAGAGGAGGGGACGGGAGGGGATGGGAGGAAGAAGAGGCAGAACATAGAACAATGGTTCCCAAACCTTGGGGCATCACACCCTCTTTTTGATCTTTGAGAAACCCTGATCCTTCCTCACCTCCCTTTTACCACCATCCAACCCCTTTTAACAAGCAATATATACTTTAAAATTAAAAATAAACAAAGTTATATTTCAAATTAACACAAATAGTTTTTGTTAAGAAAGCTTGAATTCAATTTATAATATCTGGCACAGAAATCATTTAAGCTGATGAAAAAGACCCTTTCCAGTATGAAGATTTCACAGTCTTATACTCCCTTTGAGAAATGATGATATATAATCTTCCACATCATCTTGCCTGGCATTGCCATTTAAAGTAGGGTGGGATAACCTTTGGCCTGCCAGATACCTGGTTGTAGCTCCTATCACTCCTGACTTTTGACCATGAGATGGTGCAACTTAGAGCCCAATAACATCAGAAGATCAGAGGTTCCCCACTCCTGGTCAATTGCAGTTATGCTGTAGGGAAGTTCTCTTCCTGAGAAATGCAAGGTGCACTTTCTTCAGCCCGAAACCTTGGGCTGCAGTTCCCACCAGCTCCAGTAACTATGCTGGTTGCTGTCCAACACCTCAGGAGGCATCAACTTGGGGAAGGCTCATGTAGGCGACTGCCATCCATCAGAGCTGATAGTATTAAGCAGTTAAACTTAGGACTCTGTCAGATCTATTACTGGGAAGCCTGGAATGGGAGCCGCAGCAACTTGTTTGAAACTGTATCCAAACAGCTTATGTCCTTAAATAAATATGCCTACTGTTGATATAAAAGTGGGAATTTGAAGGACTTCGGAAGGGCTATCATACCAGGCCTGGATCATCATGATGTGGGAGATCTAACAACCAAGGTGTGCATCCGTTGTACCTGAGACCAGGAATAAGATCTTGGAAACATTCTGTTATGGGTTGCACCTCCTTAAATCCCACAGCTAGCATCGACACTGGGAGGTATAGCTTGTGAAAGTAATTTTATCAGATGGAACAGATGCTCCTTCACTGAGAGAGAATGAGATCTATCTCAGTGAAGAAGCGTCACCATCTCATAGTCTTTAGTAAGAAGGTCTTGAGCTTGGGTCTGCTTCTTTGGTCTTTAAACTCTATACCTGTCCTACTTTATTGGCTCTTTCCTTTTGCAGTAAATCAGGAGACAACTCCACCTCCAGCCTGGGAGATGTGGTGACAGGCCCCAGGAGACCCACCCCTCCTGCCAGTGGTAAGACTGTTCCCACCAAACACAGAACGATGTTGGCACCTCCACCTTTCTGGAGCCATCCCAGATGTGAAATGAGGAGAGTTTGAAGCCTCCCAAAATACATTGCTCACTTTAGCAGCTCTTTATGCTTGAAGCTACATGTGCTACAGAAGTAGATGCTAGTCTAGAGGTAGCAGGGTGGGCTGGATCAGTTTTGTTTCTAGGTGCGGGTTGTCATGTTTGAGATAAAAAAAAAAACACCCTCTCTACAAGTCAAAAAGTTGCACATCAAACAAAGAAGGTGTTAGTCAGCCCAGTCCATTCCCTCTGCCTTGTTTTTGGAATTTGCAAGGAGCTTTTGCTTTTGGCTCACTGAACCATGGGAAGTCTTCAAAAACTGGCAGTCCAGCACCTACACCCTGAAGCAGTACACTGTGCTCTGCTACTATAGAATGATATCACTTATCTGCACATACGTACCTGGCGTGAGTCTTAGGCCTCCATAGTAGCCTTATGACAGTCCTTTTATTGCTTAATGCCCTCCCTTTTTAAAGAATGCTCTGGAAATTGGAATCTCTATTCCGTATGCTTTATTTCCTCCTTCATTCTTTAGATTATATTATTTCATTTCATTTTGATTTTCCTTTCAAGGAATTCCTTTTAATTTGTATTTCTCACCTTTTTCAGTTTCTACTACCTCTCTTTTGTTGTTGCTCTTGTTTGTTTGTTTCCTATTTTTTCCCCCTATCTTTTATTTCCTTCTCCCCTTCCCCATCCCCTCCCAGGTCACTTGGACATGACTAACTTAGCTTATGACCCTGACGCCCTTGAATTAGAGGAGGAGGAGGAGGCGGCAACTGAAGAGAACCAGCGAACCCCTAAGACTAGTGTTAGCAGCGTCACCACACCCCCTTCTACCACCAAGCGCATCCCCTTTTTTAAGAAGGTAATAGTGCCCCTGTCTCTCCTCACACTTGCTTGCTATGTTCTCTTATGATGCCTGCCTGTGTGTGTAGGCTTTTCTCACCCAGAAATCAAGCGCTTGTGTGTGTAGGATGGAGGCGTTGGGAGAGGCATGTTCCAGGAGGATATTTGATTAATGGGCCTGATCACCCATAGCATAAGGGTGCACTGTGGTGGGCCCCCAAAAGCCAACTGCCCTCCTACTAGGCGAAGACTGGAATGGACAACATCTTGGGGAATACAGAAGAACCAAGAGGCTACACATACTGTGTTTGTCACAAACTTAACATACAAGGCACAAGAGTGGCATGTTCCAGTGATCACACACATTCACATGTGTACGAGTTAAAAGATGCATTGGCAACCAACTGACTCATACCTTCATGTGGATCTTGGCCAATGAATTGGGTCCAACTGACTACACCTCCTTTTCCCTGTTACATCATGCACCATGGGAGTGCAATGATCAAATGGTTCCTCCCATGGGAGCAATAAAAACAGAATGCTCCAGGACTCCTGTTTTCCTCTCATTCCTTCTCCTCAATATAAATCCTTCAAAGACAAAGATTCTAGTCATTTTCCCCATGAGATCTATGCAAGTCGTATATTCCACTCCTTCCCCTGTACTGTATGAGATCCTGCCATTGTACCAATTCTTCCCTATATGGATTCCAGGGGTGGAGCATTCCTGCAATCCATTCTCTCACCCAAAGGACTTTCCAGTAGTGGAATATTGCTGCATGGGAACCAAAAAAGTGACAGAATCAAGCAACACACTTTGACAGGGAAGCGAAACATCCCAGCACCCCATAACAAGCTTGAATATGGGGTCGATTTCCAACTCCATTTAAAGGAGACATTCCTAATGCTGTTCCCCCCACCCCTTTCTCCTCAAGACTACAGTTTGGAATGGTATATGTCTCTGCAGATTCTCCTCTTTTTTTTTCGCTTGGAGCCATTTAGAAGAGTAATAGACTGGAGGCTGATTGCTAAGCAACCTCTAAAAATGCGGGATAGAAACTACTTGAGGGACAAACTACATGTTACTCTGACAGTCCCAGAATGCTTTGCAACAAATAAAGAGATAGAAGAGAGAGGGTAACTTTTCATTGCCAGCTGCTGCTCTGCAGAAACTCCTTCTTTCACCTACAGTAGATTCTGGACCAATGCTCACAAGGGTCTATAATACTGGGTAGGTGGGAAAGGAACAAGCAGGTGGGTGAGGGATTTTTATGCGGGAACAGTTCACAGTAAAATGGGGAAGAACTCCCTTCATCACTATTTCTCCACTGCAATATAGCTCACCTCAAAGGGTCTGTCAGGGGTAATATTGTACAAGGCTGCCCAGGCAACATGTTGTTTGGCCTTAGAGGGATTCAAACAGTTGGGCTACCATGAACAGATAAGTCAACCATGCTGGGCTAGGAGAACATGGCCTAAAGGAGATTTCAAGTCCAGAAATTTCAATCTGAAGTCAATTCCCCACCTCCATTTGTGGGAGTTAATTCAGAGCTGGGACGTGTTCCTTTTCCTATACAACTCGCAGAATCCCTCAGCTAGAATGACCACTGATGATCACTGACTATTTTGGCCAAGGGGTTCCACCAGTGGCCATTCTGGGTGAATGATTCTGAGAGCTGTAGTTTTTAAAAAATGGAACGTAATACACACCACATGTGCTTCCCTGAGCTCTACTTGTGTGCCCCCTCCCACTTTCCTGGGCCTGCCTGTGCTTCTGCTGGAATGAGCTGTCAGTAACATGCATGCCTTGTTTGTTTTTCTCTTGCCTATCTCTCCTTCCGTTCCCATGCCTCCTTGTCCCCCACTCACCCATTAATGGCGATCACTGGACATAGCCAAGCAGAAGCAAAAATCGGTAAGTAAGCTTATAAAATATCAGCCTAGACAGTGGCAGTTTCCCATAGAAATGCTCCCTCCCAGGAGACTTTTCCTATCCACTTAGCAACCAATAGGAAGGTGATATTGAGACCCCAAAGCTTATGTGTGTGATTGCTCCCCCACTCCAATATGCATTCCTTTTTTCTTTAAGGCACAGTCAACAGCAAACCTTGACTGCAACTCCAAGATCTTATGTCATGAATTTCAGCACTCAAACAAGAAGGGTGGGCAGGAAGAATCAGCAAAGGGGAGGGGGGAAAGAGGTGAGAAGGTGTGGTACTAAAGGAGTCAAGGTTCTACATCTGCCTGCATACAGCTGATGCTATATGCATGCATCTACTATTCCTTTATTTTTATTTATTTATTTATTTAAAATATTTATATGCTGCCTTTCTCCCAAAGGATCCAAGATGGATTACAACATTAAAAAAAATAAAGTTAAAATCTAAATAATAAATTATTACAAAATCAAAAAAGCATCAAACAGGCATATTAAAAGTCATAATAAGAGCAGTATTAGAAATAAAAGTAAACCAATGGAATAAAACAATCCCTTTTTAAAATCCCCTTGATCAAGCAGTCATTTAAAGGAAAGTCTGCCTGAAGAGAAAGGTCTTTGCCTGCTTGTGGGAGGACAGCAAAGATGGGGCCAGCCTGGCCTCCTTTGGGAGGGAGCTCCATATTTTGGGAGCAGCAACAGGGAAGGCCCTCTCCTGTGTTCCCACCAAGTGCACCTGTGAGGGTGATGGGATTGAGAGAAAGGCCACTCCTGATGATCTTAATACTCAGGTAGGGTCATAAAGTGAGGTGCAGTCTTTCAGATGAGCCATTCTCAATCTTTTTTGGGCCACAGCCATAAACACAATATGAAAGGAATCTCAGCTGACTCAGGATTGTATAAGCTGCATAACAAACCTCATAAGGTGGTGTGTGAAGAATTGTTTCCAGTCTCTGGCTCCCTTCAAATGCATCCGAGACCCCGGGGGCTATAAGAACAACTGCTTTAGATAGTTTGGAGCTAGAATCGTAACAAATTTGGCATCAAACAAAGAACAGAGAGTGTTTATTTCTTGTTGTATGCATGTAAGTCACCTGGTCAGTGTTCCAAGACAGATTATGCATGAAGATGTATCAGCTCCATGGAGGCAGTTGTTGTTTATTTCATGCTTCATCCTGCAAGTGTCAGAGTCATATTCTGAAGGGCTGGGACCTCAATGCCCTCTGCTTTTTCTCTCCACACACATCACAGCCTCTCCATGGTGTGTGCATGAAGGAGCTGGCCCCATTAACAAGAAGAGCAGTTAGGGCAGTTTTGATTTCAGAGTTTCGGTTAAGCAATTGAGATTGCGTCTAAACAAACCCAGTGCCTGTGGTACTGAAGTGGAGGTATTCTAGAGCAAGCCTTGTAACTTCTTATTTTCTCTTTCCTTTCAGACCGAACACGTGCCACCATATGACGTGGTTCCTTCCATGCGGCCCATCATTCTTGTTGGCCCATCCTTGAAAGGTTATGAGGTGAGGCATTAAAAGAGGCAAGAAGTGCATGGGGTAGAGAGAGACGTGACACTACAGTGAATGGAATGCAGGGGCAGGGCAAGGGTCTTGCTTGCTGTGGGAATGAGAAACACTCAGGAGGGCCAGTTCAAGTCTGCGTTGCCTGTCGCAATCCCCTGTTCAAACCCTTTCCAGCCCCTTCTGCCTGGTTACTGGACTGTGGTGTTCCAATCTACTGGAGCTCCTCCCAGCTCTGTTATTTAGGGCCCCCTACTGTAGGCCACGTCCCACCCAGAACGGCTGTCTGTTTAAGTGGCTTTTTACACTGCTTTCCAATTTCTACTTCCAATATTTTGCTGGATTGTTCTGCTATAGGCATCCAGCTGTGCAACTTAAGCATTTTTAGTACAATGGGTGGAAATGAATGGGAAGCACTGGGGCACAGAGGCTGGGTGGAAGAAGTGGTGTTCAATTTTCTTCTTTGCATGTTTATTTACAGATGAAATACAGTGGTGCCTTGCATTACGATGTTAATTCATTCCGGTGAAATCACTGTAAAACGAAAACATCGTAAAGCGAAAACAAAAAAGCCATTGAAACGCATTAAAGCCTGGTTAATGCGTTCCAATCAGCTAAGAACTCACCGTCCAGTGAAGATCCTCCATAGGGGCATCCATTTTCAGGTGCCTGTGCAGCGAAAAATGGCTCCTAAACACAGTGGGGAGCCCTTTTGAGCACCCGGTGGCCATTTTGAAAACCTGCCGATCAGCTGTTTTGATCGTTGGGAAGCGAAAATCGGTTCCCGAAACAGGGAACCGATCATCGCGCAGCGAAATTCACCCATTCAAAACGTCGTAATGCAGATTCGTCGTTAAACGGAGCGCTCGTCTTGCGAGGCACCACTGTATCTTGTAATTAGTAACTGCTCTCCTCTGAGGGACGTGGTGGCGCTGTGGGCTAAACCGCAGAAGCCTGTGCTGTAGGGTCAGAAGACCAGCAGTCGTAAGTTCGAATCCACGCGACGGAGTGAGCGCCCGTCGCTTGTCCCAGCTCCCGCCAACCTAGCGGTTCGAAAGCATGCAAATGCGAGTAGATAAATAGGGACCACCTCGGTGGGAAGGTAAACAGCGTTCCGTGTCTAAATCACACTGGCCATGTGACCACGGAAAGATTGTCTTCGGACAAACGCTGGCTGTATGGCTTGAAGAGCGGGATGAGCGCCGCCCCCTAGAGTCGGACACGACTGGACAAAAATTGTCAAGGGGAACCTTTACCTTTACCTCCTCTGACTCCTGAAAATGCTGTTTGAAAGTTGGTGATGGAATCCCTGCACAGGATAATCCCCAGTGTTATCTCTGATCTTTGATTGACAATAGTACAGATTCCTTCTCTGTGTGTATATGTATGTGTCAGCTGGGTAGGGAAGGGATGTCAGGGAAGAAGCAGCGCAAGCCGGGAAATGCAGGCATGCTAGATTGGGCCCACATCCTTTTTTAAAAAAAATTGGGACCACAGAAATATTTAGCGAATAGAGATGGGCACTAATCACAGTTTGGTGGTCCGGCACAGCTCAGAGGACTGGCCTGCAGGTTGTTGCACAGGTGTTCCGGATTCCATGACCTGCCTCCTCCCACAGAGGAAGAGGTGGAGCAAGGAAGCCCATATCTCTGCTTCTGATGGGGCATTCTTGTGGGCCACTAGTGCCCTGTCCACCTCTCATATATGTATGATTCCCCTGGTTTTAAACCTGACAAATTTAATCTGCCAGTATATGTTTGTTTTTATCTTTTCTCTTTCTGACTCAAATGCTAGTGTACAAGGTGGATTATCAAAACCGCTTTGAAGAGCAGAAGTTAGAACAAGCTCAAAAGTAATCTCTAGTTTATATATATATCTGCCACTTGGAATCCCATGTGCCCACGAATCATTGCTTTAGCACACATGCTCACTAGTCTTGTGCATGGTTTCATGAATCTGTATAGAAACAGTAACTCAGGAGATCCTGAAAAATATAAACATAATTAGTTGAACAAGGAGCTGAATTATCTAGTTCTAAGTCTGGACAGGCAGAAAGCCTGCAGGGAGGTAATTCAGAAGAATAATTTTGCGGTCTTTCCGTGACACGCTACCCAAACTGAGATAGTGCAGCAGTTGTAGATGCTGGTAACAAAATCAAAATTTTCATCTCAACCAGTGTGGACCCATTGAATCAAATAAAGTTATAACAATTGGATTTAGGTCTTCATTTCTTTTTTCATTTTCTGCCATTCTGGTGTTTACATGCCACTCAGATGGTCTAACAAGCAAACCCAATCATACTCTTATACTGAATCAGCTCATTGATTTATCCAGGCCAGTACTAGCTACACAGATCTACAGCAGTTCTCCAAAGTTTCAGGCAGAAAAATTTCCATCCATATCTGGAGATGCTAAGGACTGAACCTGGGAATTCCTGCCTGCATGTGCTCTGCCACTGAGCTACAGCTAAATGTGTGCAGATTTGTGCCTATGGACTACCAGAATTCTCTAGGCAGCTATGCATGACGATTTGTTCTAGCCCAGGTGTGCTGCCTGGGGAATTATGGAAATCCTTGCAGTCCAAAGATGCAGATCTGCACAGAATGACTGTGCAGCACAGTGTAATTACAGAGAAATGACAAAAATTATAAAACAGATATGCAATCAAGAAAGCTCATGCCTAAAGCAGTGGCCTGGGATTGTTTCTCTGATGTCACTAATTCTCCAGGCAAAGAAGATTCTGGGCTCTTGTTTGAGCATCACCCCAACGTGACCTTCTTACCATTGCCCTCTTCTCATCAGCAACCCACTGAGAATGGGAAGGAATCAACACCCAATTTGCAGTGCTTTGGTTTAAGCTCCATCACCCAGTACACCATGTGTTGGATGATTGATTTAGTTGTGCAACACTGAAAACACTAAGCAGACGATGCTGAAAGAGGCTAACATTTAAGAAATAGAAATGGAAATGAAATTCTGCCCTCAGTCTTTTTCTCAGTAGCTTTTATCCATAGAGTGGGACACCCCACACATCTGGATCACAAGGTCTGTGAGTGCTGGGAAAACACACATCAACAACAAAGCTTGAGCTATTCAGAGAAGCCTTTATTAAGAACCAGGATAAGCATATGGCCTCTTTTTCGTCTCTGTTTGTGCATGCAACCCACTTCTATCTCTCAATCCACACAAATTCTACCATTTCAGTTCTGACTTCTTCCCCCCTGCTCCTGTCTGTTTCTCTCTCCCCACCCATTTTACCTTCTTAGGTGACGGACATGATGCAGAAAGCTTTGTTTGATTTCCTGAAACGCCGATTTGATGGCAGGTACAAACCAAAGTCTTGCAGGTTGCAATGGGGGGATCTTGACAACTTCCATTTGTGCTGTAATCTGTATGTCCAGATCCCAGGTCCTGGGGTAGCTCCAAGGGAAACCTGATTGAAGGCATAGGAAATACAGTGGACCCTCGACTTACAGACAGCTCGACTTACAGACTTTTCAAGTTACAGACTTCTCTGGCCGCAAAATTTAGGTTCGACTTACAGCCGGAGAATCAACCTACAGACCAGAAAAAAACCAAAATGGAACAAAACGGGACGAAAACGGCCGGTTACAGATTAATCGGTTTTCAATGCATTGTAGGTCAATGGAGACTCACCCTACAGACTTTTCGACCTTTAGCCACCGTTCCAATACGGATTAATTCCGTAAGTAGAGGGTCCACTGTAAAAGGTTTGAGGCAGATGTTCTGCCTCCCATAATCTTTATATGTTCCCTACAGTTTTGTTGAGTATGTATCATCTGCCCCTTTTCAAATGTTTCCCCTCCCTTTCCAGAACATAAGAATTAGACATTTCTTCTGAAACTAAAAAATGAAGTACTTTAATTTCTATTAACAGAAAGCTAGATTCACTGACTTGTGCAGAATTCTGATTTTATGCAAGCTGTTTGTTTCTTTGTGTGGATATTGAAATTATTAAATTTCTGTTAGTAGATACTCGGATTATCTCTAGGTTTGCAATCACTTGGATTAAGTCCCTAATGATGAGGTGGGAATGTCTGGCAAATGAGCTTTGCTCTCTGGGGCTTCTCTTCCTTCTGTCTCCTGCAGAATATCAATCACACGTGTGACAGCTGATATCTCCTTGGCTAAGCGCTCTGTCCTCAACAACCCTAGCAAACACACCATCATTGAACGCTCCAGTACTCGCTCTAGTCTAGGTAAGCTGTGGCTGAGACCCTAAGAAGAAAGAAAGTATGGTCCTTTGCCATTTTTATAAGCTTTTTATTTTCTCAGGTCTTCTTTCTTTCTTTCTTTCTTTCTTTCTCTCTCTCTCTCTCTCTCTCTCTCTCTCTCTCTCTCTCTGTCCCTCCCTCCCTCCTTCTTTCGTTCTTTCTTTCTTTCTTGGTGAGGTAATAGGAGGTAGAGTAGGAAATTGTAACGGTATGTTTGCAGTTGCATGGCACTAATTTATTGCATGATGGGTGTTCAAGCCTTTCTTGCTTGCTTGCCTAATTTTGATCTGTATCAACCAAAAGCAGCTGTTCCAAGATGCTTCTGGATTTCCCATAATGTTTTACAGAATTGCATCTTCTTTTCCTGTCCCTGACAGAATTGGTCCTACACATATCAGAGATGATTAGGGCTGTTTCCACATCATCAGTGACATGTACAGTGGTGCCTCGCTTAATGATTGCCTCGCTTAATGAGGAAATCGTTGTACGATTAGTTTTTTGCAATTGCTTTTGGGATTGCAAAACAATGGTTTAAATGGGGTTTTTCCACTTTGCGATGATCGGTTCCCTGCTTCGGGAACCGATTTTCGCTTTACGAGGATCAGCAAACAGCTGATCGTCGGGTTTCAAAATGGCTGCTGGCTGAAGAAAATGGCCCCCCGCTGTTTTCTAGGACAGATTCCTCACTTTACAGGCACTGAAAATGGCCGCCATATGGAGGATCTTCGCTGGACGAGCAGGTATTCGGCCCATTGGAACGCATGGAATGGTTTTCAATGCGTTTCAATGGGGTTTTTTATTTCGTTTGATGACGTTTTCGCTCTACAGCGATTTTGCTAGAACGAATTAACGTCATCAAGCGAGGCACCACTGTACTTTAGGATGAAGCTGGGATATACTTTGTGTGGTTGTGACAACTGCTAGATAGCTCAGTGGTTTAGGTGCCTGGCTGCAGAGCCAGAGGTTGGGAGTTCAATTCCCCAGTGTGCCTGTTTTGACAGAGGCTGGGCGTGGTGATCCATAGGGTCCCTTCCAGCTCTGCAGTTCTCAGATAATGATTATGATGATATGACAGTGCACCATCACAATGCATAACAAATCCAAAGGTGGGGCTAGTGGGACTAGAATTCAAATGGTCACTACAGGATGTAGTTCAGAATTTCTGCACCTCTGTGCATGATGGGTGGGGGCAGAATGTTCTTCAGTGAACAGTTGGAAAGAGAGAGACCTGTTGGTTCTGTAAACTGTTGTCTGTTTTCAGTTCCCTGCATCAGTTGGCATCAGACTTGGTTGACCTCTTTGCTGCTTCCCAACTCACTCTTCTCTTTTCCCCCCTTCCTACAATTTTCTTTCCCTTGCATCTGCACCTCCACTTCCCTCCTCTGCTCCTGATACAGATGTCTTGGGTATGTAACCTTTAACCTCACAAGCTGTCAAAAGCACTCAGTAAAAAAAAATTAACTCAGCTTAATTCCAGGATGAGAAGGATGCTTGGTTGAGTAGGATGGATCTATATAATTTTTTTCCCTCCTGGATAGGGAATTTCAAAACCAGAACGAAACTATACACTTTGGTTCTGCCAAAATGTGATAGATTTTTGTTCATTTTGAAATTATTTTCAGTGTGTGAAATGGTAAGCCGCTTCTTTCGTTCTTCCTTATTGTGCCAAAAGTGTAAAAGGCCATGGCAAATCCAGAAAAGACTGTCGTTTATTTGTTTGGTCTAAAAAATAATAATGGTCAGGCTGAAAACCAGGAATAGTTCTTTCCCCAATTTTAGACTGCAACTCTGTGCCTAATTACCCGGGAGTGAGTCCAGTCGAAACCAGTGGGACTTAGTTCTAATTAAATAGGAACTGAGTGGCACTAGGCAAAAAGTTGTTATAAAAGTCTTTGTGCATTAAATCCCTAGAAAGATGCAAAACAAGCAAGCAAGCAGAACAAACTCCTGCACAGTATCCCATGTAATTAGTAACTGGGCTGTCCAGATGGGTAGTAGAAAATCAATGCTAATTGGAATGGTTATAAAAACTGAAATGAATCAGAACTTGGCAACTTTGGTTTCCATGCTGGCTGGAGTAGGAACTGTAGTCCACATGTAGGAATTTTAGTCTAAAACAGTAAATGGTCCCAAGCTCTGAAACAAATATATGACATTCTTCATGGTAAAAAGAGCAGAAAGGGAGAGAGGAGTAGAGTAAAAAAAAATTTTCCCTGTGGTGAAACCACATTAAGGGATGTTAAAAATTTCCACCCAAATAATGGGGTTTTTTTGTCCACATCCCATTGATTTCAACAAGAAAAGAGTTATTTCTTTTCCCTGTTGGTGGAATGTTCAGAAGTTCAACTCTGACCACACCAACATTGTGCCCTAATTTTGGTGTGGTCTCTCCAAATGTGGTCAGTCTCAGCAAGTTCTTAGCTGATTTCTTACTGCATAAAAATGAAGGGCACTGGGGACAATCGGTTGAGAAGGATATTTTTTTATTTAGTATGCATTTGTTTTACTTATTACATTTATTGATTTTGACTTTGCTCTAAGGAACTGCCTCCCCTCATTTATTCTCACAACAAACAGCCCTGTAAAGTAGATTAGGCCAAAAGAAAGAGAACAGCTTAGAGTCACTCAGTGGATTTTGTGACTCAGGGCCCTGTTACATTAGCAATATGTAACACAATACATGTTGGTGTTCTTCAATTAGATTTATAATCATGTGACAGTCGTGGAAATAGTCCAGTAGCTGTGGCCCACCCCTAGGAGCCAGCCAAGAAGAATGCGACTGGCTTCACTGCCACAGCTCCTCTCAGCTAGCTCCTGGGACTGGACCACCAACATGGGGACTCCTACGGGATACCCTTCGCCCTGCCTCCATCCCATGAGTACCAGAATGTTTTATACCTACCGAGGCATTCGAATAATTCAAATACTTTGAATACTACACTACATGAATTGGACATCCATGATAAATTAAATGATCCTCTGGCGGAAGACTAAATTAGCATGCTTCCTTTCCAAAGAAAGGGTTCCCTGTAAAAAAATAACAATCTGAATTTACTTGTGCATTGTGCAATCACTCTTTTTTATATTGATTGAACTACAGCTCTTCTTACAAGTGTAACCAGGCTCTCAGTAAGGATTTGAATGTGCAAAAGGGGAATGCTTAGGTGATTTTCTTCCCTCTTTTCCTCTTCATTAGTCCATGAATTTTAATTTGTTGACTAGTTTATTAATTAAATTCACCAGATTGTTAAATTGGTAGGCTTTAAAGTATCGCTTAGAATATCTGAAAGTGAATTATCGTTTGAGGTCGTAAAAGAAAATGGTGTGGGCTTATTAAGGATTCCAATCATTTAAAATTAATATATTCGCAAAGGCTTTCACAGCCGGGATCTAAGGGGTCACGGACCGCATGGGGAAACTTTCGAAAAAACACAACCTACAAACAGTATTCAAGCCCACCACAAAAATACAACAAATGTTACGGTCAGCAAAGGACAGAAGGGACTCTCTCACCACTGCAGCAGTATACCGGAAACCTTGCAGTTGTGGCCAGGTATATATATTGGAACCACAAAACGAAGCATCCACACCAGAATCAAAGAACATGAGAGACACTGCAGACTAAAACAACCAGAAAAATCTGCAGTAGCTGAACATGCCCTGAAACAAACTGGACATGAAATTCTATTTCAAAATACTGAAATACTGGACAACACCAGCAATCATTACGTCAGACTGCACAGGGAAGCCATTGAAATCCACAAGCACCAGCACAGTTTCAACAAAAAAGAGGAAAATGTGAAGCTCAACAAAACTTGGCTCCCAGCTCTCAAAAGTACATACAGCGTGCAAAAGATCCGCGAACTTTACCCAGCCACAAGGACAGGGGATCACTACACACAAAAGATCAGCTAATGACACCCATCAACCACAGGAACAGATAATCTCTTCTCCTTAGCACAACAATACACCCACAACAATACACAATAATCACCCATCTACAGAAAAAGACAAAAGCCTATCTCACAGCCATAAATACTGCACTCCCAAGCCAACTACACCAGAGCACAGAGTGCTGTCCTCTGAAGATGCCAGCCACAGAGACTGGCGAAACGTTAAGTAGAACAACCTTCAGAACACAGCCAAAGAGCCCGAAAAACCCACAACAACCATTTAAAATTAACTGCTGAAAAAAGTAATTAATTATAGGAACCCATAGAGGTGGGTTAGTGTTTTCACGGGGGCAAAATAAATACATGCCAAGGTTCAAGTCTGAACTGTTTATTTCGAAGTTCTCTCCAGATGTTGATTAGGCTGCAGCACTCAGAATCTCGCACCATTAATTGTGTTGTTGAGGACTGATGGAAGTTACGATCAACAACATTAGAAGGGCAATACATGGTCCATTCTTCTCAACAAATGTGAACCTCTAGATCAGGGTGACCCAATTCAAAGTCTGGGAGATTGATTTCTGTCCTCTGAGGCACAAAGAGCTGACAGCATAACCATTTTTGCATTCAAATGCAGCCTCTTTCACAGTCACTGACATGTTGTGAGTTACAGCTGGGCAAGCATTAAAACTCTTAACCTGCAGATGTGGATGAGGACTCATGGGGGAAATGTAAACTACTCATAGGCCAGTAGCTGAGTCACTACTACACCAGTGAAGTGCCCTCCAGATACGTTGGACTAGAATTCCCACCATTCCTGGCCCCTGCTGTTTGGGGATGATAGAAGTTGCAGTTCAACCCCTTTGGAGAGTAGAAAAACAATTGAAGAGATGTGTGAATATTGATTGCTGCCGTTTTCCCCCCATTGCCCTGCTAACACTGCTTCCTTCTCCACTTGCTGTTTGCTCTCTGCCTTGGCAGCTGAAGTGCAGAGTGAGATAGAGCGCATCTTCGAACTGGCCCGCACCCTGCAGCTGGTAGCCCTGGATGCGGATACCATCAATCACCCGGCTCAGCTCTCCAAGACCTCCTTAGCACCAATTATTGTCTATATCAAGATATCTTCCCCTAAGGTGAGCAAACCCATCTTTTCTTCCCTTCCAGAGCAAGCTAGCAACAACACCGCACCGTGACCTTAAAGACCAGCCTGCTTTATCTGGCCAGTTTGGCATATGGCTTCCAAGGACTTCAGCCCCTTTCCTCGGTGGCATGAACTGACAGGCACAGCTAGTTCATTTTTAAGGTGCCATCAGACTTTTTGTTGTCTTTGCTGGAAGAGACTAATGGGGCTACCCTTTCTCTCTCAGGCACACACAGGCAAACTACAGAGACTGAGGAGGGTGATGGTAGAGCAGTGGTTCCCAACCTTGGCTAACCCAGGTGTTCTTGGACTGCAACTCCCAGAAGCCTTCACCACTAGCTTTGCTGCCGAGGGTTTCTGGGAGCTGCAGTCCAAGAACCCCTGGGTTAGCCAAGGATTGTGGAGGCTTTTTGTGCCAAGCCAAAGCAGAAAAAAAACACTCGATAGGGCAGGGTGGGATGGGGTGGAAGTGAGAGCAGCACACAGGACTGTGTTCTGTCAAAAAGTTTGCGTTTGCCATTATAGGTGTCACCTGCCAGTAACTTCAGATATCTTTTTATGAACTTTCCTCCATTCATAAAAAAAAAAAAAAAAAACATCCTCCAGGAGTTTCTTGTGGGCAGGATCTGGCTTATCCCTGTCTCCACCTCCATCCTCCCTTTCAGATACCTGACATCTCTTTCTCCTCTTTCTTTCCACCACAGGTGCTGCAGAGGTTGGTGAAATCTAGAGGCAAATCCCAGGCCAAGCACTTGAATGTGCAGATGGTGGCAGCCGACAAATTGGCACAGTGCCCTCCAGTGAGTCCTGAAATTTGGTTCAGTCTGCCTGCTACCCGGGGAGGGAGCAGGATGCCGTTGCCTCTCCACGCCTTTCTGAAAACTGTTTCATGCCTCTATGTGGTTTTTTTAATTCTTTCCCCAGCCCCTACCCAATGGTTTCCAACCTTGGGGAACTCAGGTGTTCTTGGACTGCAGCTCCCAGACACCCCGGCCATGGTGAAGGTTTCTGGGAATCGATGTCCAAGAAAACCTGGGTCCCCAAGGCTGGGAACTACTGCCGTACCCCTACATCACATGTCACATCTTGTTTCCCTGCCTCTAGCAATTTTGGCATTATTCTGTTTCTTTCCAGACTACTATTTCCTTCCGCACCCAACCAGATTACTTTCCCCTAAAACAGTGGTTCTTAACCTTGGGTTACTCAGGTGTTTTTGGACTGCAACTCCCAGAAGCCTTCACCACCAACTGTGCTGGCTGGGATTTCTGGGAGTTGCAGTTCAAAAACACCTAATAACCCAAGGTTAAGAACCACTGCCTAAAACATCTTCTTTTCCGGCCTTCTGTTCTGCCATCCATTTCAGGCAATGCAGAATGCTAAAACAGAGGAGTCCCCCCCCCCCGCCATGACTTAGATAGTAAGCTTGATGGGCGGGGTGGGAAATCTCTTATTCCATGTTTACTACGGCATCTGGCCCACGGGTAGTGTTTTAAATAGATGTAAAGCAGTAATAATACATGCCGACTGTGCAAAGCATGGAAAAAAACATTGTTTTGGACTATAACTTCCAGAATATTAGGTGTCCTTGCGGAGTTTTGGATATTCTGGGAGTTGTAGTACAGAAAGTAATGTTTCCAAGCTTTATTGTTATGGCCTTCACAACTATCTTAGCAGTCTGTCTAAACTTCTCCTTTCCTTACTCGCATTCCTGGATCCTCCTCTTTCTGTTCTCCTTTGTGAGGACGAATCCTTTACATTGGTTTGTCTCTGCAGGAGATGTTTGACATCATCCTTGATGAGAACCAGTTGGAAGATGCCTGTGAGCACCTGGCTGAGTACCTCGAAGCCTATTGGAAAGCCACGCACCCTCCCAGCAGCAACCCACCCAATCCTCTGCTGACCCGCACCATGGCAACTGCCGCCCTGGCTGCTAGTCCCGCCCCAGTCTCCAACCTCCAGGTACAGGTGCTGACCTCACTCAAGCGCAACCTGGGGTTCTGGGGCGGGAGGGGCAGCCTAGACCAAGGGATGCGTGGAGCCGTCCAGGTGGAGGAGCACGAGTTGTAGCTTTCGGGGAGGAAAAAAACAACAGGATGTTGTTTCCGAAAGAAAGAAATGAGCACAGGGAAGGCCTGCTGATGAATCTTCCCTTTGATCCACAAAGAACTTCTTGGTGCTGCTTTTTGGTCAAAGTGATCTCTCTCTGCTTCTCCTCCCTCTTTCCTTACACTTCTCGGACAAGCTCCTTGCTAAGAACTCTTCCCTCCTCCTTCAAACACATACTGATTTTGCTGAAAGTATGGCTAGCTTCCTTGCTAGTCTCTCTCTCTCCCCCTGGCCTTTGTCTTGTAAGCCAAGCGTCCTAGGACCGTTGAGAAGCCTTTGAGCAATGAGTGGTACCTACATGACTTAGGGCAGTATTGTTGGCTTCTGTAGGCAGACCTCAAATGGCATCACCAGCAGCCATGTGGAGTGACAGCTTGCCTCCATTGGGTTGTGGGTACCTCTAGGAATCGGCTGGCTCTTCTGTAAATGTGTACATACATGTGAATGCAATGGGGGATTTGCAGGGATGCCAACAGGCAGCCACTTTAGTCTGGGCATGGAACCATTCTGCACAGTTGTCACATCATTTTCCATTTTCTTTATACACAGGATGCAATTAGCAGTAGCCTGCAATATTTAATTTTTGGAGGAACAGCTCCCAGAATTGTCTGGCCAAAATGCCCAGGGATTCTGGGAACTGCAGTCCATGAGAGTAACTTATCTCATGCTCAGGAATTTAGACAGCTGCTTCCCACCCTGTCCTTCAACAAGCAATGGCTTCCTATGGCTACGTTGCAGGAATTCAAAAGGACACAAGGGATCTAAAGGGATCTGGAAAGGTTTTCTGGCCCCCACACTGTGAAATCTATGGCTATAGTAGCCATAAAGCCCATTACTTGTTGTACCTCCTCAAGGGAACATCATCCCCCACCATGATGTGTAAAACCTGTCCTCTTGGAACAGACTATCCAGTGCAGTGCCTCTGTGTCTTCACTTTAACCATGGCCACTCACTGCACAGAATGACAGGCAGACACTGCAAGTTGTGCTGAGCTGCAAGGCCCCTCAGAGCATGTAGCCATGCATTTATGATTGCGTAAGCCACTCCTTTTGTAGAGGAATATTAATCCTGGCCACTCATTTAAACACAGATTTGAAATTGCTAAAAATACACATATGAAAGTAGGATGATAAAGGGAACACTTTTTGTTTTGTGCTATCTGTCTGCTTCTTAAGGAAAAAACTGACAGACAGACTAAAGTGGTCGACATGTTTCTGAAGTCACCCCAGTACAGTTAACTAATAATAAGTGCTGCACCTTCACCCCAACCCTCAGTGGTGTTTGGTTATTGCCTGACATGATAAAAAGTTAGTGTCCAGTGCAGCCTCTGAAATCACACCCCAGAACAATGAGCTAATAAGCACTATATCTTGGGAACATGCCCAGGATCCAGAGAGTCCAGCAGACCAGCACAGGTGGGCAATATGCTTCCTGTTTGATACTAACTCTTTCTTCTGATGTTTGGCTAATGGGTTCTTAAATAAGGTGATTAACTTCTTGCATGTGGGGCAAGCTATTATAATGGGAAGCCCTCATTTCTTCATGAAATTCTTTGTCTCTGTTCAGAATGGAATGCCACTCAAATTCTATATGTTGGGAAGAGGGAAAAGAGCAAGTCAAAGAGTAACTTAAGATGTCAGAGTTACCACCTCTGAAGCTATGCTTTATTGCATGAATATGGGCCACGCTAGCTGGGGCTGATGGCTGGCTAGCAACATTTGCAGTGTCCTAGGTTCCCCACCCCTCTTGCATAGCATACATTGTGTTCTGTACGAGGGATGTGGAAAGCTGGTAATTTTGAATTGGTTGCATATCTCAGAATTTTTAACAGCATGTCTATCCTGTCCTGATTCCTTATTTTTCTACACACACACCAGTTAATGTATATGTGGGTACACATATTTCCTAACATGAGCATTTTCTCCATTAGCTAAAGTGTGTCTGCACACCTTTTCCCAATATCTGCCTTTTAGTTCTTGTATTTCTTCCATTTTGTCCTCAACTTTGTTTCCTTAAAATACCCCACCAGCCTGAGAAATCATTGATTTCCAAGCCAAGATGCACGTCCTCTCACTGCCAATCTTGGGAAGTGCAAAATGTATACAGTAGTCTCATAGAGAAATGTGAACGCAACAAATTTATTTCCCAGGTCTACTCTTACTCAAAGAACCATTTTTAGCAACCTGTTAGAACACCAAATGAAGGAGCTTGTCTGTAGCTATGCAATACCTCCCTCACTATTTTTTCTTAATTGTTTCTGTTTGTATTTAATTACAAACTTGTTTGGCCTTTCCAAGGGACCAAAAATGTATGCTTTTTACCTGCTTAATTCATAGGGCAAGGGAATAGAAACATTACCCAGATAAATATTTTACAGGGCGTGATGGGAATGAACACTTTTTCCATAGACAGGTTCACCAGTCGTTGACAGCCCCTTGTTCTAACCCGGTTTGGGGACAAGGCTCCTCTTTGCTGTGTTATGGCTGCACACTAACCCTTGCCTTATCTTTCTCTCCCCTTCGGATGCATGGTGTGCCGTGACTTGCCTCTTTCCACCAGGGACCCTACTTAGTGCATGGGGAGGAGCCTCTCGACGCCGAGCGCACCAGCCTGCACGAGTATGCAGGGCAGCCAGTTGGGCGTGGCCAGATCCGCTCCATGCAGCCTCCCTCACACTTTGCGGCCCAGAGCCTTTCCCGCCAGGACACCTTTGATACTGAGGCGCAGGGCAGCCGCGATTCTGCATACATCGATCCCGTGGATTCCTGCATGGACATTGAGACCGACCCCTATGAGGAGCCAGAGCCTCGGTGCCCCCAAGGCCTGGGTCGCCGCCACCCTCAGCGCCAGAGCTCCTGGGAGGCTGAGGAGCCCGAACCTCATCGCGGCCAATACCGGGGCCATCGTCACCTGCAGGGCTCCTGGGAGGCTGAGGAGCCTGACCAACAAAACCACAACCGGCCTCTGCGTGGGCGTGGAAAGGGGCGGGAGCGCTACTGTCAGGACGAGGAGGAAGCCCTGGGCTGTAATCATAACAACATGGAGGACTGGGGCCGTGACCCCTACATCCGTTAAGGCCCAGAGGGGCAGGGCTTTTATCCATTGAGGGAGAGGCCTCTTCCCACTCAGAGCCTTGGGGTGAGGTGGGGTGGGGCTACAGATGTCTTCAGTCATGTGGCACCTGGGAGTAGATGCGATCTGTTAGAAGCTTGGCCTTCATCCCACCAGGCCCCGGCAGGCGGTGGATAGGTGAAGCGTTTGCATCCCAAATGCTCCACCACCCCAGGTCAGGTCTGTGAGTGAACTCCCTTCCCCACTATTCTCATTTGGGGATGCCCTCCACCCCCTTCCCCTCTTGCCTTTGCAATCTGTGCCAACAATCTCTCTGAACATCCTCATCCTGCCAGCCAGCACTGCCTGGCCTTTTCCCACAAGGTCATAAATTATCACATATACCTTAAACTCCTCTTTCAACTCGGGAGGGTCCCCCAGTGGACCCGGAGAGGGAGAGAGAGAGAACCAGTCTCCATTGGTGCCTCGGATCACCCGAACACTTGGGTAACAGCTGCAAGTGGACAGCTGACCATTTGCTGACTGTGATCCTTCCTGCCTGAGTGCCACCTCACCCAAGTCCACACAGCTCTCAGTCTGCCACGTCTCCTCCTCCTCTGCAAGTGTAAGCTGTCATCAGTCTGTTCTTTTGCCTTTCCCATCCGCACTCTAGTAGCTCATCCGCTAGAAGGCAGAGAGTGCCAATTCCAAATTTCCTCTCGTGGGTTTTACTCAACTGCAAGACTGTCTCCGGTGCCTACAAACAAAATCCAGTCCAGTCACCTGAAATGTTTTGACCCAACCTATCTTCCAGTGCCTCAGCTTATATGACCCTTCTGGATGTACTTAATTTTCTGGACAATTCCTAGGAGTACGGTGTGTGTGTGCATGTGTGGCATGTGCCATGCCTAAGGGGGAGGAAGGTTTGAAGCATCTCTCCCTCAGACATGCCTGTATCTTGCTGTTTTGCTCTTAACACTGGTTTTCAAAACCTTTTCCCAGCCTGTGTGACAGCTTGGCCTCTGGTGTTTGTTATAGAAAAGAAAGGAAGTCATTACCAGGATTGAGAAACTAAAAAGAGGGATTTTTATTTTAAAGACGCAAATGTCTTCCTGCAGGCTTTGCTGCAGGAGATACCTTTTCTCACAGTAGGAAGTAAGAGGTCTATCCCAGAGCACGGAAATAATCTTGTTTCTGTTCCTGCTAATATATACGGTATATACATTACATTATGATAGTAACTTAATAAGGGAAAACGTCATTCCTTCTGAAGTGTAACAATAGCTTTTTAATTGTTTTTATGGAAAAAGGGCATAGGCTCATTAAATGATAGAGAAAGAATATGTGTTTTCAGTGCTGTGTTGCACAGCCCCTTATGTGAGTGAATGAAGAACATATAGATTCTTTTTTTAAAAAATCAACAAACGTAATTATTTAGTTACTTTGAGAAACAGTACAGTTGGTTTTATAAGTTGTAGCTATAAGACAGCTGGCATCTTTTAGGGAAGGACCGAATGATAACATCAGCAAATTAGTTCTTTAAAGCATCTTTCCAAGCTCTGGCCTATCGAACTGTTGCGTCTTCCTTTCAGAGGATATCCCCTTCTAGTAAAACTACAGAAATTAGCTTATCTTTATCTTACAAAACAAGACAGCAAGGAAGCTTTGCTAACGTGTGAAGGTGCACCTAGTTACAACTGCTGGCATGCATGCACTGCAGGTACAACAAAAATACAGGACTCTCAGTGGAGAGAAATGGAAAATAAAAGGCATTCACTGGGCCTGCTGCCACTCTGTCCTCCTGTGCAGGGTTAGGGACCATCTGGATCTGCAGAGGCAGTGGATGGACTTCAGCCTGGACCATTTGGTTACTTTATAAACCACGGTGGCAAAGTACTCGCTCTGCTTCTTTCTCCAAATATTAGCAGTAGAGATGATAGATTCTGCCTTATTCAGATCCACCTTTTGGGCTTCACGTTAGTGCCAAGATCTGCCTTCTGCCCTTAATTCAAAAGCCTCTCTGGTCCACACATGCCCTTTATTAAAATGTCACAGTTGCTTGGAATTTAATTGACAAGGCTGACTTCTGCACACCAGGAACTACTGGGGATTGATTCATACCATAAACATTTAGACCTGCTAACCATATTCCACCTGCTTCTGAAGGGATGTAGGGTAACTGATATGTGCATTTTTTTTACAAAAAAAGGGATGTTCATTTTCTTAGTCTTACAAACCCCATAAGGGTTTCTATGACCAGCTGAACTCAATCCTTTGCATCCACCCACTCTACACCCTTTGATTTATAGTACGTATACCTGATGCCTCAGTCTCTACTAGAACACCACTGCTGTTCTCAGCATGAATGTATAACAATTCAGCAGATAAAGAAGCTGAAAACTCAGTTTTCAAGTCAATATAAAACTTGGCCTTAGATCAGGCCTTAAGGCCTTAGGGTATATTCTTTTATCTGATAATGCTTGGAGAGCTTGCTCTTATCAGCTGGGGGCAGGTATGGAGGTTAAGATAGCACGAAACACAATCCAGACTCATCCAGCAGAATTAATAGGAGCAACTGAAATTAAAGAAGACTTGCAAGTACATAAACTAGATGGCGATAAGAAATACAGGTTGGAAACAGGACACGTGGTTTTCATTCTTTTCGGAGAGGTCAAATTCCGCACCAACTGGAGATGACTAATGTTTGACAGACCCTGCCCTTATATTTGGGAGAGTGCAGAATGACATTCACACTAACTCTCTTTGACTTTGGTGATTCAATAGATTTCCCCACTGACATAGCTGTTACCAGATGTTTTTGGTCCTTGGGTTTAATCCTTTATTTTGATTTTTTTTGTATTCTCTTAAAACCACCTGGTATCTTGGATCCCTTATTTTAAGTGTCTGCCCCTTATTTCAGACCCTTGCACGCCTACAGCACTTTAATGGATGGTCTCTATATCAGACTCCATAGCTCATAATATTGCTTGTTTTCAAAAATGTTGATCTGGGAACTGTAGCAATACTTTGGCTATCAGACTGCTATTTGATAAGATATAATGAATGACCTTGGGAACGGGAACAGAGCATCTAGGTTTCTTAGGTCTTCATTTGTTTTAGGCTTTCTCCTTTATGCCATGCTTTGGGAATAATCCTAATGGATGACATTAACGGGCCTAGCTAGATTAAATTTTCAGTATCTTCAAGTTTGTATCTATGGCTGATTTCACATGTCTCTCTTCCACTTGTTGGAGCTTCAGTGAAGATACGGATTTGCAAATGTCATGTGCTCGCTACCAAATGAGTAAGAATTATAAAGGAGGGTGGGAGTTGGATACTTAGCCAGCAGGCAAAAAGATTGCAAATGGGATTTGAACAATGAGACAAATGTATTTATCAAGTTCTTTTAAGAGAGTGTATTTTATATTATTTATTCTTAGCATTGCTCCTTGGGTTGAGATTCCTTAGCCAGACTCGAATTCTTTGTCATGAATAATTATAACAAAGGGTTCTGAAGAGAGAGAGAAAAGGAAGGAGGAGAGGGTTCTAAAGAATATACTTTTGAGCTTTCAGACAATGAAGCATGACCAGTCCCATTCCCTGCCTTATATCTGCACCTCTTGGATTTATTCTCCACCTTGGGTTGTTTTGCTGTTTAATTTGGGGTGGGGAGGAATAAGGTTATTGATGATAGAAAATAAATCCTGCCAAGTCTCTGCCTCATTGTTAGACAATTTGATTACTCAGTGCTCCAATGACTTAAGCCCATTGCCGTGGGAATAAAAGTATTTTGTAAAATGTATTTGCTTTGAAGTATTTTATTGTGTGCGGTGGGGAAGAATGGGATATAAGATAAAATGGCAATACTTTCCAGACCAAGCAGAGTAGAATGTACTGGGCTATCCACTTGGTCATAAATTCCTCATGCTAAAAAGATATACACAGGGGGGAAATGCATCTGTGAATATATAGAATCAGCAACCACCGCGAAAGTTAGGAAAGGATGGTGACAAAGCTGACTTAGGACATTTGAACATAACCACCCTAACGACCATCAAAGCAAGATACCACTCATTTCCACCACCGCCCCCATTAGAAAGAGGCATGTATCCATGATGTGAAAGAATAATTTTTAAGCTATATTACATTAATAAGGTTTCGGTCAAGCTATGTAGTTATAGCCCGTCTTGTGCGGTAATAATAAGAAATGCATCCTCCGAGTGCCAAACACCATCTCTGTGCAAGAGGAGTGGCATCAACAGGTTTTTGGGAATCCCCAAGTTTGCAGAAATGCCCAGACATCAACACAGAAATATGAAGGGACAAAAAGCACAACTTCCTCAAAAGGCCAGAAGGGTAGCAACGGGCACAAAATGCTGACTGACTGAGGCTGCAAATACACAGACAAGAGGAATTGGAGAAATTTGGCTTTGCTTTGGCTTGATTTGCAGCCTGTCTTATGCTTCTGTTTGGACTAGGTGATCACACAGAGACTGGATTGTTTCAGTGCCAGAGTCCACACTGGCCCCTCAATCGAATGTGGTGGGATCCATGCCACGGCCCCCAGTCCTTTGATCTTGCCCTCTGCTCATCATCAGCTCCCCTTTTATTATTTAGTTCTTTGTTTTGTTTTTTTCCCCAATAACAGCATCCAAAGCAGCTCCCAATATTGAAAATAATAGAATTAAAAACCATTAATAAAACAATTAAACTAGACCCTACTTAAAATACAACTGAATAATTAAAAGCAGGTAAATATTAAAAACTTAACTTTAAAAAAAAAAGCATTCAGGGACTCAATCATGATTGTTTAAAGTTCTGCCTGAGAAGATGGGTCTTCAGCTGTCAGCAAAAGGATAAAATGGAGGGGGCCCGGACTCGTCTCCCGAGGGAGAGCATTCCACAATCTGGAAGGTGCTACAGAGAAGGCCTTCTCTCTTGTGCCTCCACCAGCTGTGTCTGCACTGGCAATGGGACCAAGAGAAGGGCCTCCTCTGATTATCTTAAATGCCAAAAATGCTCATATGGGCAGATACAGTCCTTCAGTTATCCTGGTTCATCGTAAAACCAGCAGGCTGTTTAGAGTGCTGCATGGCACTAAGGGAAAGTTTTCCAAAGTTCTCCATAACATACAAACAGATACATACATACTGCGGAAACCTAGTAGTCTGCTGTAATTCGTTGGAGTTGTTTCTATTTCATATCTTTTTTTTTTGTTTGTTTGGTTTTTTTTTGGTTGGTCAGTGCAGAGGTGATCCCATACTAAACTTGGTAATTTGTTTTAAAACTACCCAGATGGTGCTCCTTCACATTCTTGTAAGGATGTAGGCTGGTTAGGCACAGCCTAAAGGTGATGTGGCCAACAGTCCCTTTGCCGCAACACACCAACCTCTATGGCACCATTTGAATGAACATCTCTTCTAAAGTTTCTCCCAACTCAACCTAGAGATGCCAAGAGCTGAACCTGTAACTTTCTACAAGCAAAGTTTGGGCTTTACGACTGAAACTTCTACCTCGTTACATTCTCCTCTCCTATTACTGTCATCAGTGGCTTGCTTGGGAAGAAATATTACTGATACGTACCATTCTTACTGCAAGAGCCCAGTCCAGTCAAATGGACTCCAAGCCCCCCAAAATTTCTGCTCAGTTGCACACAGGAGCCTTGCGTGTAGGCCCTTCAGATTGGATGGGAAGGCCCTGTCAATCTGCATCTTCAGTAATGCTCACGATGCATAAAATGTCCTGTATGTGAGTGCCACTTGGTGTTCATTAGTATGTACTACAGCTCTACACAGCTGGAATGGTATATTGACCTTTAACAGAAATGTTTCTCATTACAAATGTCATCATGTTCCATGCCATGGGGCCTTCAAAACAAAAAAGTACACAGAAATGTGCTTCCTGGACCTTTAGTCCAAAAGTGGCTTTGGTACAGCACAGAGGAATGAGTTGAATAAAAATTGTGGTAAATGTAAGGGGGATGTGCCTTGACAAAGTGAAATGCTTTTTTCTCAGTGCTTTTCTTCCTCTTTTCAACTTACTTGGTGAATGATCAAATAACATCTCATTAACGTTGAACCATTTAATACATTTTTGTGAACGTGATCAATTCGTTCATTTGCTTAGCGTTTGGTCAATTCCTTAAATTGAGAATTGTAATTTAAAATGGTTAAAAATGGCCCCAAATGAGTTACAATAACAAACAAAAAGAGGGTTGTTGCTCAGAAATAAGACTGTTGCTTTAGAATTAATTAATCAAAAAAATTAAAATGAGAATGATAATACACTAATATAGAAAATATACCAATCTCTAGAAATATTGCTAATAAATAAATTAGGTTTTGCTAGTAGTAAAGTCTAAGCAACATAATTCTGTGTTTTTATTTCCTTTTTAAAAGTTGCTGGATATTTCTGAATGCCTCGACTTGAATTCTAAATAAATGCACTCAACTCAAATCTAGATTTGATTTAGATCGTTTATATAACCTGGGGTTGATTTGATCAAGGTGGCAGACAGATTATAATTAAATTTGACCATAGTTTCAAGGAAGCTCTGTCAAAAAAAGAGAAAAAAAGACCTGTCCTTCATAAGTGTAAACTCATATTTAAATTTCCTACATTGGATTTTGATATAACATCTCCATGGGTCACAGAGGCAGCCATGGATGTTATGCAGCTTCTTCTACCCTACCTTTCATGGGTTGAAGCACAGATTTTGTCTCGTCTACATCATCTAGAATAACTATGTACTTCCAATGATTCTCCTCTTCTTAAACTTCCGGATGAACAACCACCAGATAGAAATAGCTAGGCAAAAGTTCTTAAAGCTTCTTGTGTAAACATAAACTCTGCTTATATTTAAAATGCTAAAAAGCTTATAGTTCCTGTCACTTCTAGAGAAAAAGGTGGTTGGGATGTGACCACACAAGGCATTTGACCACTTAACACAGTGGCCATACCGGATAGGCCAAGGATGGCAAGTGAGTGGCTCTCCATATCTGGTGGTACCGCAGCTCCCAACAGACCCAACCAGTGGCAAAGAACAGTGGGAGCTGCAGTTTTAGAAGACCTGAGGGGTCACAATTCCCATGCCTGATAACACCATAAGATTGCACATCTAATCCTGTGTTATCAGATGTTCTCAAGCCATTTCCAAAAAGATGGAGTTGATGTTGTGAGGATAGCACAAAAGTCCACCCCAACCACTGTAAGTTTGCAGTATGTCAGTGCTATAATTTGGGGAGCAAGGAGAATGCCATATTGCTCCTGTCATTGTGAAACAGTTGGGAGTCCCTGTCAATGTAGTGCAAATCATCAAAAGATCTTAACTCCCTGCTACTCACCATTGTTGTAGAACAGCTTTGAGGCACAGTGTGTGTGTGTTAAGTTTTATGTCCTGAGAGTATCAGGAAATTGAAAACAAGTTCAGCACGATGAAGACAGGAGAAGATGTTATACCAGGTTCTTTTTTTGCGCTATAAACCCAGTCATATCATTGGCCTGCTAGGTATATGTAACTACAACATAAAATACTGGTGCTGTCAGATTTCTTCTTTTTCTGATGTGTCAGGTTGATTGCCTGCTTTTTAAAAAATGATACGTGCATAATTATTCATTTCTTTCTTCATTCATCTTTTGCCCTTCCTTTTTTTAAAAAGGTAACATTTCACAAAGAATTACAAAACTGTTCCACAGATATAGGGTAGTATGGAGGTTCGTAACATCACAAAAAGTAGCCAGTAGGTGCCATCCACAGATGTAATCTCCCCATTCAAATATCATTAAGCTGGCAAAATGGCAATCCTTCTGAAATTTTAATGAGCTATCAGCAGCACCTTAAAGACTAACTGCTATATTCTAATGAGAGCTTTCATAGACAGGTTTACTTCCTCAGATCTCTACTTCCTCAGTCTGAGGACATGGACTTGTCCACAAAAGCTCACATTAAACTATAGCAGTTGGTCTTTAAGATGCCACAAAGTTCTTGTCTTCTTTATTTTTTATTTTTCTTTCGTTTTTGCCTGCTATGCTAGCACAGAGTAACACAGCTACCTCTTCTAAAACTAGTCTTAGATCTTGGCAAATTTTGTACCGAGTTCTTCAAAGAGTTGTGTTCAGCTAAGCACACTTGCAGAGTTCCCATGGCTGATTTCTTATCAGCCACGGGATTTCTTATCAGGATTGCATTTTAAGTGCATTCATCCAAATCAGTACTTGGCAGACCTTTGGAGCTGAACATATACAAGTCTAAAAGACAGGCAGGGAGAGATGAGGGGAGTTAAAAATTATGTATACACCCTGATCCCCATCCCAATGATGCAAGCCAGGGAACATTTGCATAGACCTATTGCGTGAGGGCTGATGTAGACACGGCACCTTGTTTAGACGTAACTACCAGTGTTGATTCACAAATGCACAGGGACACTTGCTAGTCACCAAGACACAATTATTGCTAATGTGACTGGTTCTTCGAAAAGTAAATCGTAGGCATGAGGGAATGGCAAGTTGCTTGATGTGAACCTCATCCAGATTAGGACCCCTGTAGCTGTTGTCTGAATGGCCAAGGGAGATAATATTTAACACCACTAGTATCTGTTTTTCCAGAAGAGTGGGCATGGCTATAACAGTCCAGTTTGGGACCACTGCAAAAGGCAAATTATTAAACCTGCCCTCCTCATTCCAGACGTCTGTCTGGATTGGCTGCCATGCTTCTACTACTTACTTCAGAAAAACCACTCACAATTGTTTGTTCCATCATTAAGAAAGCAAAATACACATGCTGGTTGTGCCTCTTTCCTGGAACAGTTTTTCCCTCCTCACCACCTTCCCTCTCACCTTGCCATGACAGATAGCTGTAGCAGACAAGGCATGAAATAAAACGATATGTTTGATTAATTTCTCACTATGGCTCACAGGCATTGTATTTTAGCAGACATACTTGATTTTAGATATTTATACATGTTTGGTTTGTGATTTTATGTATTTGTGATTGACTCAAGTTGTGTATTTTTATGAACATATTCGGCCTCCCTGAGCTTTTAGGAGAAAAGGGATGTCAAATCAAATAAACAAATACACTTGATATTAGAATTAGCTCTGTTTTGAAACAAGTAAGGGCCCCTCTAGTTTCTATCACTTTCCCCTTATACAGTATATAAGCTTACACTTCAGCTGTCTTATAACAAGCTAAGTTTATCACATACCTCCCAAAGTAGGAAGCCTTGAGCATCAGCCCTAAAGATATTCTGGACTCTGGTGGCTCTCAGGAGAATTGTCAGGTTTCTCAAGCAGTTGCTGGATACTAGATCTAGTCAAGGAAAGGCCTCAAAGCTCCTGGGAAGCTCAGAAGAGGTGATTGACAGGACCTGGGCAGCTGCTGCCTTTGCTGAGTCTCTGCAAATTCTCCATACCTGCTCTGACACTCAGCAGCTTTTCCTGCATGCTCTGTTCCAACAAGCGCTTCCAGATGGCATTTTCACTGTGCAGTACAATGCAGTTGCGTTACTTCATTCGTGGGCATTTACCGAAATTCTAGAGAGGATGATGTTTTCAGTTTCCAACCTGTCTGTGTTTTCCTTTCTTTCCCTTACCTTCATTTTCTTAGCAGAGAAAAACTATTAAGGTACGTATTAAGGGAAAGCCTGCCTGAACGGAAAGGATAGCAAAGATGGGGACAGCCACCCCGTGGGAGGGAGTTCCAAAGCCTGGGAGCAGCGGCAGAGAAGGCCCCTCTTCCGTGCCCCCACCAAGTGTACCTGGGAAGGTGGTGCCACTGAGAGAAAGGCCTCTTATCTTAACACCGAGGCAGGCTGATAAAGGGAGATGTGGTCTTTTATATAACTTGGACCCAAGCCACTTAGAGCTTTGTAAGTTAAAATCAACACTTTGAATTGTGCTGGAAATGGATCAGCAACCAGTGGAGCTGTTATAACGGGGACATTACATGTTTCCTGTAACCCAGCGGTCCCCAACCTTTTTGGGGCCACTGACCAGCTGGGAAGAGCGAGCGCCATGTGTGGGGAGGCAGGGGCACCCCGGGACTGACATGCTCCCACAGAAATGTGACACACCCCCACGCAAGTGTGACACGCCCACCGCTGGTGTGACATGCTCCCCGCATGTGCGTGCAGAGGGGCAGAGATCCGTATCCATGGCCCAGTTCCGGCAAGCCCACGGACTGGTATCGGACCACGGACCAGGAGTTAATGATCCCTGCTGTAACCAACCCTAGTTAACAATCTGGCGGCAGCAATCTGGACCCTTTGAAGTTTCCGAACACTTTCCAAAAGCAGCCCCACATAGAGCGTTTTACGGTAATCTAACCAAGATGTAACTAGGGCATGTGTCACTGTGGCCAGATGAGACCTCTCAAGAAACGGGTGCAGCTGGTGCAGTAGTTTTAACTGTGCAAAGACTCTCCTGACCACTGCTGAAACTTGGGCATCCAGGCTTAGACATTAATCCAGGAACACCTCCAAGCTGCATGCCTGTGTTTTCAGAGGGAATGTAACCCCATCCAGAACAGGCTGCAACCCTACTCCTTGATCTGGTTTTCAACTGTCCAAAAGCACATCTGTTTTGTCTGGATTAAGTTTCAGTTTATTCACCCTCATCCAGTCTATTACTGATATCAGACTCTGATTTAGAACCGAGACATCTTCCTTGGATTTAGATGGAAATGAGAGATAGACTTGGATGTCATCAGTGTTCTGGTGGCACCGAACCCCAAAACTTCAGATGACCTCTCCCAGTGGTTTCATGTATATGTTAAATAGCACAGGGAACAAAGCAGAACCCTGAGGAACATCACAGGCTGATGGCCAGGGCGTTGAGCAGGAGTCACCTAGCACCACCTTCTGAGTTCTCCCCTCCAGGAAGGACTGGAGCCACTGTAAAACAGTGCCTCCAAGTCCCATCCCAGAGAGATGACCCAGAAGTATATCATGGTTGATGATATAAAAAACTGCTGAGAGGTCCAACAGAACCAACAGGGACACACTCCCCCTGTCCAGTTCCCCAGCGTAGGTAATCCACAAAGGCAATCAAATGCAGTCAAACCGGGCCTGAAGCCAGATTGAAATGGATCTAGATAACCTGTTTCATCCAGGAACCCCTGGAGGTGAGAAGCCACAATGCACTCCAGCACGTTACCCAAGAATGGGATATTAAAGACTGGATGGTAATTATCCAGTACTGTGGGGTCCAAAGAGGGTTTTTTCCAATAATAGTTTTGCTACTTCCTCCTACAAGCAAGTTGGGACCCTACCCTACTGCAAGGAGGCATTCACTACATAACTTTTCAGACTATAACCCCCTAAACCTTCCAGTAAGCATGACCAAAAAGTAACTTTTGCAAACTGTGTACCTTATCACATATAATAATCATCCTCATGTGTTGCCAATTCTGACTCATGGCAACCCTTTTCAGAGTTTTCCAGGTAGAGAATACTCAGAAGTGGCTTGTCATTCACTTCTTCTGGGGGGTGCCTTGGGACTGTGCAGCTTGCCCAAGAATACACAGGTTGGCTCCTCTCCTAGGAGGCCCAGTGGAGAACCAAACTCCCAACCTCTAGCTCTGCAGCCAGATACCTAAACCACTGAACTATCCTGCCAGCTATATCACACATAGAAAGGGGGGAAATCTATGTATTTAAGAGCTTGGAAACATAACGCATCTCACTGTCTAGATACATTTGAGTCTTATTGCAGGCTGCTCCAACCCAGTGCCCTTTGGATGTGTCCTGGAGCACACTAGGAATCTTTCAGATGAACCCAATATTCTTTTCCACCTAGGGTGAAGAACAACACGGTATTTCTTTCCCCGTCACACAGTCAATTCAAGGTATGAAACCCAACTGAACTTCCAACTGAACCTTTCTTTAGCACTGCCAGTGGGACAGTTCCTGCACTTATTTTCTTTGTAGGGCCAGCCCTTGGCAGCTTTGCATTGTTCACAGAAACCTCCAAAGGAGAGAAGGACTGCAGAGATGCAGCTTGGACTAAGAGACTGGTGGAAATCATTGCTTCTCTCTGCCCTGAGTATAGCTGACCACTGTCATGTTATCATCTGAAGGGCCAATGGACCAGCAGTGCGACAGAAAAAGACACACTTCTTTCCTAACTGGCATGTACTGGGCTGGTCCTTGGGGGCCATGTCTTAGGTGGTGGTGAAGATGGTGACAAATGACTGCAGACAGCCAGATACACTTACAACAGGCCTTATAACTCTCTTTAACAAATAACAGAATTACTGTAGAAAACAGGTGGGAACTTTTAAGAATGTTGTGCAGTGACAAGTGCACTCCTTTAGCCAGGCCCTTCCACAGGACACTCACTTCCATCCCCCCTACAGTTTTCCATTCCAATCTTCTATCAAGTCAGGATCCATTCTATGTTATCCAAGCAAGCTCAGATCTTTCTGCAGAGCTAATTTTGATTTTGATTTTTTTTGCAGCAGCAGCAGGATGTTGTTGTAGTTCTACAACCTTTGGGGTTCCCTTGGTACTGCAAATACCTATCTCTTGTGCACGAATGCCGTTGTTTTCAAAAGGATGCACTTGGAGAAATGAGATCATTAATAATATACGCAGCAGGCAGAACAGAAAAGGACACCGAGCACAGTCAGACCCTGAGTTGCAGCTGATGTTATTATTATTCATTGCAAAGCACCTAAAATGTACCAAGTGCTGCATGCAGATGGCCCAAGTGCGCATTCAGTTAAATCAGATACATATGGCATTCTCCCGCACCACATTTGTATTTGTCCCTGTCGGTGTCCTTTCCGATCACAATGGCCCAGGAACCCTTTGAAATTTGACTAGGATTAGCAGAGTGACATGACCACCTGAGGCAGCTGATTTAGGAGGTCATGAAAGGGCACAAAATAGAAGCCGGGGAAGATGGAAGGGATGGGATTTTTGCTACATGAGAAATGTAGGCGGGGGGTTGCTTATGGGATCCCCACCTCCAATGCAAAAATGATTTAATTTCCAAACTGGTAACCATGTTAGTTCATTAACAGCAACAAAAACTGAGTCTTGTGGTATATTACTAAACACGTTTACTACAGCATGAGCCTTCCAGGATTACAGCCCACTGCATCAGATGCAGGGAAGGCACTTTGAATTTTAGGTACCTGATGGGAGTGGGATTGTAGATGGTGAATTTAGAGAGACAGTGACAGAAAACAATGATAGTAATAACTGCATTATTAACACCAGCACCTGTACTGTTGATACCACAGACACAGGGACATTAGGTATAATAATATGATTGACCTTGAGTACTAACTTCTGTGACTCATCAAGCCCCGCCCCCTGCACCCACTGCTCTACCTCATTACTGTATGTCAAAGACTGGCCCTATGCATCACAGGCATTATACAGATATGCTAGGAGTGCAAAACAACATTCACAAGCATTTAACAGGCACACATACACAAACATCCTGGCAGAGTTCTTGTTATAACATGTACATACATCAGCTGAGGGTACACAAGAAGACTCTAACTAGGTAGGTAGGTAGGTAGGTAGGTAGGTAGGTAGGTAGGCAGGCAGGCAGGCAGGCAGGCAGGCAGGCAGGCAGGCAGGCAGGCAGGCAGGCAGGCAGGTAGGTATAAAGACTAACAAGGGATAGATAGATAGATAGATAGATAGATAGATAGATAGATAGATAGATAGATAGATAGATAGATAGATAGATAGATAGACAGACAGACAGACAGACAGACAGACAGACAGACAGACAGACAGACAGACAGACAGACAGACAGACAGAGAGATAGATAGATAGATAGATAGATAGATAGATAGATAGATAGATAGATAGATAGATAGATAGATAGATAGATAGATAGATAGATAGATAGATAGATAGATAGATAGATAGATAGATAGATAGATAGATAGATAGATAGGAAGGTGCAGAGGTGGAGACAGTGACAGACAGACATAAATAAAAAGTTATGTTTTCTCATTGTTCACTTAATATTTTCAGTGGCACTTCCACTTTCGCTTCATAATTCCCCTTTTTCTCTTAGGAAAGGCAACCAAATACCCATGCTCTTCCTTATATTTGTCCAAGCTACTAGAAATCCTGCTTCCTGGAATCTGAGTGAATGAGTAGTGTTTGTTGTCACAGGAGATCATACAATCAACCTCTGACACACACACCCCAATTCTCTCACTGACAGACAATGGAGATAAAAAATGTGCTGATAAGCCAAACAGGAGCTGATGCCAGACACAGCTGAGGACCAAGCCAGCCAAAAACCATTCAGAGAAGTTTTCCAGCTGTCGTCTAGGTTCACTGGGGATTATCACTTGGAGGTGAGGGGGGTGTAAAAAGAAAAATAACACACAAGAGCAGCGTGGTGTCTATTTCTTTGTTTAAATCAAAGCAATATTTGCCCTCTACTCCAGAGCTTTGAAATTCATGGTTTTGAAAAATCCACTGGCCATAACAGCTGGAGAATTCTGAGACTTATAGTTCAGAATAGTAATGTTTTGAAGTTCTGCCCTTTTCCTCCGGGCAACAACAATGTTTAATTACTAACCATTTTTGAACTTGATGAAACCTACCCATGCTAAGACTCCAGACAGGGAGGTTAACACCTCACCTTTGAAACAGACTCAGATTGGTAGTTTGGGAGACCTCCCAAAGAGTTCTGTCCCATAGGGTGTAGTAGAGTCTGGTCTTGCCAGGTCCAATCCCTAGCTTGTTCCCTCTAAGCTTAGCTGTGATTCTTTCCATAATGGAGAGAGACATGGATTTTTCTCAGGGAGAGTATATTGTTGCAAGCTTTCCCTGTTGTAATATAAAGTAGTTCAAGGGAGTGCAATTTTGAATAGGCAATTGAAAGTCATTCCCTTTACAAAAAGGCTGCTCCTCAGTTGTTGATATACATTGATATAGCAGCCTGGGTGTACTGATGCACTGGAGCATAAGAAGGTTTCAGCACACCTCAACAGAAATCAAGGCTTCTTAGCCCATACATAGATGAATAACACAACTTTCTGTAATGTCTTATAGGTATAAAATAGTTGTCACCCTTGACACACTCTGGTCTCTGTCACATAAACCATTCTTAGCATTCCTGTGACAGTCAAGTCTACCTACGTTATTACTTTAGCCAGGATCTTGCACAACAGCTTGATAGTAACACCTCTGCAAACCATTGTCATTTTCCCTGTTGCCTGTATCCTCACTCGAACATAAATCTCACCACCATAAAATGAATATAGAGGACATTTATTTGTACTCCTGTGTCTAGAGAAGTGAATTTTGATCCATGAAAACTCACACTGAAACTCAACTGCCTATCTTTAAAGTGCTGCAATTTTGCCTTTCCCCTGCTTTTCTTTTGCCAAAATGCTGAGACAGACCAACATAGCTTCTTTTCCGATCATTTTTATTGCGCATGTTAAAAAAATACAAACTCTTAAGCAGATAAAGAACAAATTTAAAATACTAAACTCAATTGACTGTGAACCAGGAGAGCTGTCAATTGAAAACAGACGTATCAGTGGTAGCAAACAGAAAAGAAAAACCTTGGTGGGTAAATTACCTTGATGTCTTTAAATTGTCAAAAGTAGATAAGAAGCAATAGCAAAAATGACAGACTCTTAAGTAAAGAGAGCTCTTATAATAATCATGGCAAAGAAATAGAAGAGGATGACAAAATAAAAGGAAAAACTAGAGATCTCTTCCATAACATCCAGAAAGTAAAGGAGAAGAAAACTACACCAAGCTTAGGGATGCTGAGAGATCAATACAGATATGTATTGTTTGATTAGGATACAATAAAGAGAAGATGGAAGAACTATGCCAGCCAGAAGGAAGACAGATTTTTTCAAAGAGAAATCTTTTGATCTTTTTAGAAAGTGAAGTAGAAGCTGATCATAAAGTAATTGGAAGAAATAAATAATGAGAAGTAGATGAGATAGCTGTGGAGCTATTTCAAGCAAAAGATACTGAATCTATTAAAATGCTAACAAGAAAATGCTTCCATAATGTAAAGTTCCCAGGCAGCCAATTGGCATGAGAGGCAGCTGGGCCAGAGGTGGGACTTGCAGGGGTGGACCAGTGGGAGGTCAAGATCTTTCAGACTATGCCCAGTTATTATATACAAATGTGAAAGCTGGTTTGCAGAGAAAGGTGACAGGAGCAAAAATGATTAATTTGAAATTTGATGTTAGTGACGAGCTTTGTGGATGCTATTTGACCATGACGAAAACAAATAAATGGCTTCTGAATCAAATCAGGCCTGACCTTTCACTATAAACTAAAAGAACTAAATTGAGACTACCATAATTTGATGTACCATGAGAAGACATGACTGGAAAAGACAATGATGCTGGTAAAAGTTGAAGGCAACAGGAAAGAGAGACAGAACATGAAATGGACTGACAATAAAGAAAGCCACAGCCCTTAATCTGCAAGGCCTGATTAAGGCTGCAAATACTATAATATTTTAGAGATCATAGGTTCACTGTAAGTCCAAAACACAGTAGTTCAGAGGAACACACTGGAGCCTTCTAGTAGAAAAGTCTAATAATGCAGGTGCCAGGATTCAATAGACAGAGCCACAATAGTTAAAGTGGAATCAAGCTTTTAGAACTGTATAGTATGGATACACCCTAATTCTAAACACAATGCAGTATAATTACATCCAGTCATTTGCATCGAAAACACAACATAATTCAGTACTAATGGCAAATTCAAATGCTTTAAATAAAAGCTATCTCAGGGTGCAACTACATTGGATTCACAGTCTATATTACATCTGTATTACACTGTAATCAGTGCCCACAGAGGGCATCTGGATTGAATTGGGTGTTCACCATACATTCTTGTTTACAATGCGAGACCATTCCAGCCCATAGCACCCCTCCGTCCCTCCCTCTGATCCCACCTCTGCTGATCCATTCATGGTTTGTAGTGAAGCTGCTTTCTCATTTAAAGCTTCAGTCTATATATTTTTTTAAAAACTTGTCTATAGAAAAATAGCATGGAAATGTATTTAACATTATAATAGTACAGAACATTGTACTAAACATTTGAAGACTAATTCTGCAAAATGCATAATAATTCACACGCAAGAATGATTCCGTAACAGGGATTCATCACCACCTTCTCCTTCCCCTCTGCTATTATTTTCCCTTACTTTCAAGTAACACATGCCAGAATTGTTTTATCTCTTGCTGCATGAGGGAGGAGGAGACAAGCAGCCTGGGCTCCTGCCCAGATTGGTGCACCACTAGATTAGAAGGATCACAATGATGCACAAAGAATGGGGAGTGGGCCAGCTGGCCTGAGAGTGGGACGAGGTTCTGCACAGCACCTGTGATGCTGTGTGAAGATATTTGTCCATCTCTAATTCTGAGACTGTGAAGTACCTTTCCATGTTATTTTTCTGTGATTTTTTTCACAAACATAGTAGTTTGATAACAAACCATAATCATGGCTTTTGCATGTCCCTCCCCTCCATCCTGAACATCACACCCCAACTGCCTACAGCACTGAAATACCCCCTGCAGACATGCCCGCTGTCTTTACAAGAACTTATCACAACTAATTGCGTGGGGGAAAGTCCGTTCAAATATTTCCAGCTTGAAAAAGTAGAAGCCCCACCACCACCAGCAAAGTTACTTTGGGAGCAAAAAGGGTAGGACCAATTCAATTCAGCCTGTGCATCATCTGTTCAGTAAAATATACTTCGAATTCACACATTTTATAAGTGGAGCAAATGCTGTGGTATTTGACCAAGTAGTCACACTCTCAGTCTGATCAGATGCTAATCAATTGTGTGTATTACACTCCCACGTACAGTGGGGTCTCTACTTAAGAACGTCCCTACTTAAGAACAATCCAACTTAAGAACAGCTCCATTTGCTAAATTTTGCTTCTACTTGAGAATAGAAATCCAAGATAAGAACAGGAAAAAAAAACCTTTCCTCTTTTTTTAACCTTAGGTCATCTTAGGTTAAAAAAAATTCTCCCCCTAGTGGTAGAGTACGTATTAACCAGCTTTGCATTAGTTCCTATGGGAACTAATGCTTCAATGTACGAATGCACCTCTACATAACAAAAAAACAGCCAGAACGGATTAATTGGTTTTCAGTCCATTCCTATGGGAAATTTTGCTTCAACTTAACAATGTTTCAACTTAAGAACACCATTCCAAAACGGATTAAGTTCTTAAGTAGAGGTTCCACTGTGGTTTCTATGGACGGAAAAGAGCAGATACGGATTAAATGGTTTTCAATGCATTCCTATGGGAAATGCAGATTCAACATAAGAACTTTTCAACTTGAGAACCACCTTCCAATACGGATTAAGTTCTTAAGTAGAGACCCCACTGTACCATGTATGGTCAGAAAGAGTGGGTGAGCATGAAAACAGAGGATGAGTGGGGGAGAAGCAAAATGGAGAGCCCCTGCAGTGCAATAGTCTATATACATTTTTTAAAATCATTTCACCCACCCTCTGCCAAGAAGGGGAAGTGATTAATTTGCCTATATCCTGAAGTGACTCCCTTACAAGCTATTTCACAATACTAGCATATTCAAACCGGTAGGCTTGCTTTGGTTGGTTTCCACCAATCAAATGCAATGGAACTATTCAGCTTAGGTAGGTCTCTGCCAGCGAAGCTAGAGGTTGAGAGTTCAATTCCCCCCTTCTTGAGAGGGGCTGGACTTGATGATCCATAGGTTCCCTTTGGGCTTTGCAGTTCAAAGTTTATTCCAAACCAGAGTGATCCTACCTGCAGCAAAAAAGTAGAAGCCTCTTGATGAGGGCCAGAAAGGGACAAGAAGGAACGCGCTAGGGGCAGACTGGCATGCTCTAGCAAACATGTTATCCGATCACCATTTTTGAGAGCTCACCAGCCTGTCTCTGCAGCACTCCAACTAGTGGTCTAAACTGGTGTGTAGTCAGCCTCTTAAGGCCCTACGGTTGGGTCAGATAGTTTAAAAAGAAAGAGCATCTGCCAATCAAATAGTCCAGCAGCAGTCAACTATTCCACTGGGAAAGTGTCGGTAACAAATCTGGAGCTTAAAAGGAATCCGGAGTATTTGTGTTCGTAGGCTTGCCTATAAAAAGACACACTTTGTTCCCCCCTGAGTATTGGGGCAGGTTGTCCACCAAAGCCTTTACTCTTTTCCCTCTAGCATGGTCTTCGTGGGGGTTCGGGGGGGGGAGGGAAAAGAGAAGCCTTTTCATTCAGTGAGATCTGAAATCTTCCCGCCCAGGTGCCTCAAAGCCGCTTCCATTCTCTGGTATGATTCCAGGCCTTTGCCCCGATGGTGTTGATGACAATGGACAATTGCTGAGTGGGAGGGGTGGGGGCGGCTCTCCTTGGAGTGCCTTCCTTTTATAGTAAACAGCCATCCGCTCTTGCCATGTGCCCATCCCTCTGGTGAGAGACCCACAGCCGAGTATATAAGCCACAGAAGCCAGTGTCGCCTTTTGTTCCTCCGCTGCCTCTCTCGGGTCCTCTTGTCCCAACTCTCTGGCAACTCCTCTCACAGCATGGCCCCCAAAAAGCCTGAACCCAAGAAGGAGGCTGCCAAGGCGGCGGCAGCTCCGGCACCCGCACCAGCTCCCGCTCCAGAAGCACCCAAGGAACCGGCCTTTGACCCAAAGAGTGTGAAGGTAAGTAAGAAAAAAACAATACTGTCTATTTCTTGCCTTTCTTGGAGACCGGGATAGCAGGAAACTCTGGAGACCGGGATAGGAGCAAACTCCGCTCTGCCACAGAATTGCCAAATGGCCTTCAGCATGTCACGCCACACCTCAGTGTCTATTGACCAGCCTGCTGCTTCTAAATCAGAGGTAGGTGAAGTTGGACAGCAAGGTTCACACAACACCCCACATCCCCCCATGCTTGCAGACTCAACCCTCAGGCCCCATCCCCAATTTTGAACACTCTTCAACTAGGAAAAAAAGCCCCTAAATTCCTCTATGGGGCATGGCAGCGATTCCACTAGTCATACATTTCTCCCTTTTCCTCCCCCCCTTCCTAATTCTTCCTAATGGGCTACAAAGTGTTTGCTTTGAATTTCCTCAATTAAATAACAATATTGGCAATTAGAAATGAAAACTTTGTGAAAACCCAGCTTGCTGGGTCACTTTCCAAGTCATCTTCCAATTTAAACATGCTTTGCAGCAGCTGTCCTGCAAGATCCCAAATTGACCTCCTCAGAAACTCATTGCCTGTGCAACTAAATTTTAAAACATCTACATTTGAGGTGCTTGACAGACACAAATTGCTCTACTGCTTGCATGTCCTCAGCTCTATGTTGAGCATATCAGGTAGACTAAAATGATAAAAACATGATCCTTCAAATGATGGCAAAATAAAACTTCTTAACACTTCTCTTGCACTCTTAAATCTGAAGTGAGTGAAATATTAAAACACCTTCCCTGGTTTTCTTAGGGTGGAGAAAGAACTGAATATATTTTGAGAATAGTTTCAATCCACCCCTACCCCACACAGCATACATTTCATTTGTCCCATTGTCTCCTTTCATTAAAAACCTAATTCTGCAAGCTTTTGAAACAATAGAAAATCCTGGCAGCCTATTAATGGAAGTTGTAACTAGGATAGAAAGCATTTACACCAAAAGCAGCAATCCTTGCTTCAAACAGCCTTCAGGGCCTGGGATGACAGTAAGAGGAGGATTTTTTTATATATTTGTCTTCAATTTTACAAAAAGGAGCTAAAAACTTTCTGACTTTCAAAAGATGCTAAGTGTGTGCTCTCTTTGCAATATAACAGTTATTGATTACAAAGGTGATTCTACCAATTATACCATTCCTGTAAGCAAAGATTTCTGTGCAAGGGGCAAAAAATAGTCTTTCCCTAGTGTAAGAAAATAAAAGGTGGTGGTTACGGGGAGTGGATGCAAATGAGGGTTGGACTCTTGCACTTTTAATTTGTTTTGTAGCCAAGGAAGATTTAGGAAGTGTAGCTTGCATGTCAACCTACACACCTGCTGAAGCTCTTCCACATAACTACTGAAGTCACTAAAGTTCTGTCTGTTTTCTCATATGATGCAGCCTAGATGTTATCATAGCAAAGAACCATTGAGATGGGTCCAAGCAGTATGAATGGAATGATGGCCACAAAAAACCAGAAGCAACAGCTTAGGTGAAAATTTGTGACCAGAAAGAGGCATGAGCAAAAGATTTGCAAACATACAGTATACATGACCATTAAGAAGTAAATCCCATTCTGTTGCATGGAAGCTACTCTCGGGTAGATAAAGTACAGCTAACCTAAGAGAGGTGGAAGCAGATTTTGGAGATGATGAAAACGAAGACCGGGATTTAGGGAGCTTGTGAGTGTGGGAAGAGATGCAGGTTCTGCAATTGACAAAGCCAGCATTGCTTCCCCTCCATCCCCGTACTTTCCCTGAAAGCTTTTCTTTCCCTGTAGAGGGAATAATGGTTATAATGACCTCTTTGGACAACATTTCTTTTCTGAATTGACCCAGCGCTGGGCTTGAACCTTCTGAGCTAGGATGCATTGAAACTCTCCGTAGAGAACTGCACAGAAAATGGCTGCAAATGCATATCTTCCAAATGACCCAATACATGAGACACACCTCTAAGAAAAACCATACCAATGTCCAGGAGCTAAATATTGCAGATGAGGCAAAGGGATAGAGACTTGCCCATTGCTTCATGTTGTGTCAAGCTAGCCTGAAGTTTGATGAGGGCAACCTTCAGATTCTGTGTGACATTGCACTGAAAAGCTCCACCACTTTTACTCACAATCATAGGAAGGAGCCTGTCCAGGTCATTTGGCTGCCTGAAGCAAAGGACAGGATGGTCCCTCTGCTCTCTCACACTGGCTGTTGAAGCTTTCTTCAACAATGATCCGTGGACAGCATCTTCCATCATATCCAAAGGCAACAGTCTGATTTGGGGCATGTAACACAGGTCCATAACACACACACACATTTGACTTTCCATCACTTCAGCATTGCTTTTCACCTTCATCATCTCCTGTCTGAAGCATCTGCCTGACTTTGCCTAATGGTATAGCTGGCCCCAGGGAAAGAGAATGAGAGAGTGAGAGTGAAAGCACAAAGAAGAGAAATAGCACACAAAAGCTAGTTTGCCATAGAGAAGAAACGGAATGATGGACCATAGTTGCACAAATACATTCAGCTCTTGTCTGTCTCTTTGTACAATCCTCTCCCCCCCCCCATCACCGCCATTTCTGTGCAGAGTAAGTGCATACCTTCAATGGCATTTAAAGCTTAAAAGGCACTTACCCATCTAACTTTCTCTCTGAGCCAGAGTATTTTATCTTTCCAAAGTGAAAATATCTTACGCTAGGTTTGTGCTTCAGCAGAGTATTATAATTTCTGCAAAAAACAGGTGTTATCTGCCCAAAAAAAGTGACACATAAACGTACATTCGTGCACTATTGAACACCAGCAGAGTGCAGACCGTTCTACGTAGAAACCTGAATGGAACAGGTTTCTGAGACATCTGCACATTTTTTAACAATATCTATACATTCTATGCCATAAGTTACAAGTTTAACACAGGAACATTCAAGTATAACATTAACCTAAGGCTCTCCAAAGTGACTAACATAGCTAATTTTCAGAAAAATTTCCCCATCTTCCAACCTGCATAGGAGCAAGAGAATCTTGCAAGGGAAGCTGCTTTGATCTAGCAGCATTAAGTTCCTGAGACAAGAGAAGCAGAAGGACTGAAACAACCATGCCGGATCATTCAGGGTAGTCTATGCAGTCCAGCATGAGAAGAGAGGCAAGAATTCCATTTCAGTACTTTTTAAAATGAGAATTAACCCAAAGAAAGAACTCACGATTTTGCTCCATTTTTATTTTCCGGAAAGGCTTTGCTAATAACACATATATGGGAAGCAGGTATAATAGTATTCAATTCATAACAGGTACTGCTGTAACTTACTGAATTTGGCAGGTGCAAATAGGAAGGATTTTCTTTCAGCTTGTTTCAGAACATTCATCAATGTTTGCTACTTTGGTTGTAGTGGGTTTTTCGGAGGTTTTGCTACTTTGTTCGCATATTAGGATGGAAAGAATTTGAGATAAAACAGATGCAGGAGAAATCGAAATGGACAATTTCCAGGTCTTTGAATCTTTAACTCTTTAAAGTCTAGCTTTGAATCTCTGAGTATGTTGACCTTGTTAGTGCTGGATTATGGTTTTCATCTTTTTTTTCCCCCTACCAAATTACCTCCTGTATGACAAGCAGGAACAACACGGGACATCTGGTTTGGAATCACTGAACCTATTGAATTTGGTTGGTGCACATCTAGAGAAATGCACAGCAGTATACTGGTTCTCAATACAAAATTTCAGTTTAGCTATCGTTAACAATAACTATTGATAAATCTTTTTAAATATGATAGATGTATCATTCATGGATGTCTGATAAATGCAAAGTAATCCATATTTCAGGACTTAGAAATTATCATTTCTTTTTAAGCTTCAGCCTAAAGAGCCTCCTGCCAGCATGAGAGCTGTAGCTCAAACAAGCCGCTTTCCCAAGTTTGATCACCTTTCTTGCTATGATTTGTCTTACACTACATAACTCACACAGCAAATTCCACAAGTCCTTTGTCTCTCCCGTTATCTGGCAACCTAGCATGGAGGAAACTGTTTTCCATTCCTCCCCTTTGATATGGTCACATTCTTTCAAGATAGACTCTTGGTGCTGAAGTGGGTTATTAATAGCACCAGTTCAGTAGGGGAAAGAGCTCCACCACTTGACACTTTGACTTTCCGCGGATGCCTTGAAATGAAACACACGCTTACAGAAATACCAGCTTCCCAAAGGGAGGTAACATGCCTGTTGTGACATTTCTCTGGCAAGCTAATCCAGCATTTTACGTTAGATGCTAACCTGTCTTCTGAATGTTTTTCTGGCAGGATGAACAGACAACACCAAAACTACAAAGAGCTACATTCCTATCCCATTTTCTACTTTTCTTTAGTGGAAAACAAGGCATCCCTACCTCCCCATGGAGAATATTCCCCTGCACCCTCACTAGGACAACTGTGCCAAAGAAAAACCTGGCACACTGAGGGACAGCTCGTGGTCTTAACCCTGCCCTCAAATGGCAGGGTAAGCCCTTCTGGTCCATGTCAACCTCAAACTGGCAGTAGTCAAGCCTGACTCCTGTCAAATTGTGGAGTGACTATGATAGGCAGGTACTAGAAGAAATTGTCTTCATTATGTTTCCTCAAATCAATCTTCCACAGAACATAGATTTGACTTACGGTAATCTTACTAGGGTTTCCAAAGTATCTAAGATCTTTAAAGAGTGGTTTTACCACTGCCTCCCACTGCCCCTCTGAGTTTCCATGTCCAAGTGGGAATCTGAGTCCAAGTCTCCTGCGTCCTAGTCCCTCACTCCATCAACTACATCTGTGCGGATTCCCAACCTTGGGTCCCCAGATGTCCTTGAACTAGTACTCCCAAAAATCCTGGCCAGTACAGCTAGAGAGAACCAAGGTCGGGAACCATTGTACTACATCAGACTGGGAGAAACACAACAGCACTATCACCCTGTCCTAAAGGCTGGTGAACAAGGCTGAAGTGTTGTATTTGGGTCAGGAAGTAAGAATTACATGATTCACATTGGCCTGTTACTGCTAAGAGGCTACACTGTTGATCTACTTGTAGCTACCTTAGTTGGATAGAATGTGGGGCAGTGAACTGATTAAATCCTTGAACAAGATCCATCACTTCAAAAGCTTAGGGACTGCTGTGTGTTCACATTCTGACACAATCTGTGAATTTGCCCAGAGCAGCGGGACCCACAGCAAGGAATTTTTGAGAGATAACAATAAGCTGGTTACTGTTTTGATCAGTTACTGACCACATCTCTCCTTGGATGGAGTAAGGTCCTTAGAGGCACATTGTGACTGAATGGAAATAAAGAAGCCAATTAGCAAACACGGATGCCCCTAGAAGGTAAGGAACACACTTTTCACAAGTGAGACTGACATACTGTTCAGTGTGAAGTGCTTCTGCTGTCCACCCCCAACAATCAGCAAACTAACTGTGCCTTCTCTCTCTTATTTATTATGTACACTCTTTTAGCTATACAATCAGCAGCACTGGAAATCAAGGCTACTCAAATGACGCCTGAAATAAAATACTGCTGTGAAGGATACACCTGTCATGATCTCCTTCCAGAGACACAGTTCCTCTCTTCCCTCCCACCCCAGTTCTTATATACCCGAGCAATGAGCCAGAACAATCACTGAGTATACTAAGGAGTGCACCAGAAAACATCACATTTTGGATCACTTGTGAAGCAGTCCAAAGCAATCTATTTCCCAGCTGTCTCACAATAGACAGGGAAATGTGCCCCAGCTCTGATCCATGCTCAAACTGGATCTCCAGCTGTAGAGCTACTAGCTACTAGCTGGGGGGGGGGGCAGCACTCTATCACGTTATTGCTGGGTCATCACAATTATTATTTCCTATACTTACACCCCCTGCAGTTCCCTGTCAAATCAGCAGTGGCAGGACCAAAGGAAGGAAGGATTGGCAGATGCGGGACCAGAGGAAAGAAGAAAAGCAGGGAGGCTCTGGGCTGGAATGCAAATTGCATTGCATTCAGTATGAACAGTGAATTCCCAAAACAATTTGTAGTTCTTGTGTGTGCACTGACCACAATTTCAGATATAATGCAGGCTGCAAATCAAATAGTGGCAAAATTGAATTGCATTGTTTCAGCTTTCCAGTGTGGAACTGGTAAAGCCACTCCTTACATATCTCACTTGCCTTGAAATCCCTATCAGGGTCACTGTAAGTCAGTTCCAACTTGAAGGCACATAACAGCAACAGACTAGTTACTATGCAAGCTTTCCATGAACCCATCCATTGATTAGAACCAGCTTTCGAATGCACTGAAAACATGATCTGGGGAAAATGCCATATTTTTACTATTTATTATCTGGATAGAGAGGATGATGGATGATTTAAAGGAGCTAGGAGGCTAATTGCTTCTTCATCCAGAATTAAGTAGTTACTCCATTGCACATGCAATTGTAAAGACTCCAGACATATCCGAAATGAGCAAGTCATATTTAATTACAGTATGCATTCAAAGTCCTGGAATATATATTTGGTCATGTACATTTCCAAGGCACTTAGTAACCAAACAATTAATTGCTATCCTTTTCTTTCCCCTGTAGATTGAATTCTCTTCTGACCAGATTGAAGGTAAACAATCATTAATTTTTAAAACTTTCAAACTTTTCAATATAGAAGGTGGATCCAGATTAAATCAGAACAGGTTCACTGAAAAAAATGTGGGGCAAACTTTTGAGTCCTTGAAGATAATAGTGGCACATAAGTTAAGTAAATAAATAAGGGCTCCATTCTAAGGGTGTGATCAGATGATCCTATGTGAACTATTTTCCAGTGATCACACAATGTACAGGAGATTGCAAACCAGCTTGATTTTGCTTTGTGTCCAGAGGAATGGCTACTCTTGTTGTGGGTCAGGGTGGAGCAATTCCTATACAGATGGAAGGGGAGCTTTAAGGGAGATTGTTCCCTGATCAGAAACCCTTTTCACTACAATCAGATGCCATCTGGCCGCACCCTAACTATGACTAATGATGGATTTAGCCCAGCACCTCCATTTTCTTGTTACTTCCATTTCTCTCTTCATTCTTTTTGCCCTAAGCCTGGCACTACTATTCAGGTTAGGCATGGTTTATACAAATGTCACAGGATGGGTCAGAGCATGGTTTAGGCCTGACCTTAAGAGTCCACTGGCAGCTGTAAATGACAACCAATAGTGCTTTGATCCTTCTTCTCCTGCCTGGACAAGAGGGAGGAGGAACAAAGCTGAGTCTCCAAGCAAAGCACCAGCTGGAGAAGTTCCTCCCAGAATTTGGTCCAGGAATCCAATGTCATCAGGGGCCTAGCTGTACTCCAATGTCATCCAGACCACAAAAGAGGTCTGTTCACGTTCCCCAGAGGTTTCACATTCCTTCTTTATAGAATATCTCCCAAAGACCACAAATATAGGAACCAATCTGTTGAGAGTTTCCTTTTTACAAGAAGTTCATAGAGTGGAGAGATGTACACCGACTGGACCCTACACACATCTGAAGCTCACAAAGCAAAAATACATTTGGTACAGAAAGAGTCATTGTGATGTCATGTGTGACTTCCCTCTGTGTTACTGCCCCCTCCCTGTACCATGCAGCTGTAACCATGCTGCACAACAAACCAGCCCCACAGAGACATCTGCCCAAGGATATCCATAGAACTCAAAAGCATGCCACTTGGAGCTCCAGGTCTCCAGGGTCACAGACCAACACTGAGCACTTGGCCTCCTCCTCCAATGGAGAAGTGTCTGTGAAAGAGGCAATGCTAGAAATCAAGAGAAAATCAGACCAAACCATGAAAGCAGTGAAAGCTATTGATAGCAAAGTCTCAGCCTTGAAATTGCACATGGACACGCTGGAAGGGCTGATCCACAACCTAACCCAACCAGCTGCAGCAACAGATCTTACGAGTGCGAATAAGCAAACAAAGCTTCGACCATGTCAGTCGGACATATACAACCATATGCCTCCGACTGAGAAGCTAGTGGAATCCCACATCATCAAGATGTGGGATATACCCACGACAGAAGGTAAAGAAAAGCAACTGATTTCAATCTGTATTTAAATAATGTGAGGAAGGTAGAGAGAGTGTTTGAGGACCAAACTACATACTGTTATTGACATTCTTTTTTAAAAAATGTGCTTAAACTGGCCATTTACAATAACCGTAAGAGGAATATTTTCTAATTTCCCATTCAATGTAAATTTCCCAAAGTTAGCTTAGAAATATAACTTGTTGTTAATTCAATATGTTACTTCAACATTCTGAAAGATGTACCAAAAAAAAGTAAAATTTTCAAGATTTTAGGTAGAGACAAACCCTGTAGATAAACGTTGCTTACATTGCCGCTGATGTTTTGTTGGTATATTTTGGGGAAAGTAGGGTTACTTGTTTTGTATTTCCTGGAATTATAATGCAAATCTAATTTTTACACTGGATAATAGGATGCACATTCAATTCACAAATGGGTTTCTTTTGTCATCTGATTTTCAGCGCATGGAACAAAGTGATTCAAAAATAAGTGAAGTGGGTTCAATATGAAACCAACAGGACAACTTGGAAAAATTACTTTTTTAAACTACAACTTCACAAATCATCTCTAGTCCCGAACAGGGAGTTGCAGTCAAAAAATTAATTCTTCCAAGCTATGCTTTAGAGAAAACAAAAACATTTGTTATTCAGAAAGCATTTACTTTGGAATAATCTAAGAAGTAATAGATTTAACTTAAACTAACAACCAAGAAACCAAAATATTCAATGATTTTAGACAAAAATACATCATATTATAATAGATTCACAAAACTGGAAAAGAGTTAGTCTAACCATCCACAAAGTGCAGGATCAACCACTGTTTTTTTTAATATATATATACACACACACGCACACACACACACACACACACACACACACACACACTATACCGTGATCCCAAATACAGTGATGCCTCGCTAGACAGTTACCTCGCATGACAGTTTTTTCGCTAGACATTGACTTTTTGTGATCGCTATAGCGATTCGTAAAACAGTGATTCCTATGGGGGAATTTCGCTGGACAATGTTTGGTCCCTGCTTCGCAAAACGATTTTCGCTAGATGACAATTTGCTTTTCACTAGACAATGATTTCGCTAGACAGCGATTTCAGTGGAACGGATTGTCATCGTCTAGCGAGGCACCACTGTAATATTTCAAGAGTGGCATACATAAAAATTGAGCATCCATTGAAGTAAAATGATATAAAATCTAAACATGTGTAGCAATCACCTATTACTACTTGCTGGCCATTTACTTCCATTGGTCCTTCCCTCTGAAGCAGCAAAATATAAATTTGCACCAGTTTTTCCTAGATAGACCACAAGATAACCCAGTTGGGCAGTCACTATCAACTCTGATAATTGTTCTCAAAATAAAAATCCTGGTGGGAGGCAAAAATCATGTATGAAATGTTGAACTCCTGGGAGGAAAGATGGAAAACAATAAAATAAATACATTGGTTTGTTCACACAGAGTTCAAGGAGGCTTTCATGCTGTTTGACAGAACCCCAACAGGAGAGATGAAGATTACATACAGTCAGTGCGGAGATGTCATGCGAGCCCTTGGACAGAACCCAACCAATGCAGAGGTCTTAAAGGTGCTGGGGAAACCAAAGCCAGAAGGTAAGAATACACAAAAAGCATTTTTTTAAAAAAAAATCCCTTACCAAGGCCCCCTGTGCAGCTTAGAATTATGCATCCACAGGCCCAGTCTTTGGTCTGAGACCATTGTCAATCCTAAAATCATATTTGCCATGAACATATTTCTCTAGGACCAGCCCTACCATGTGGTAGAGTGAGGCAGCTGCCTTAAGGCGGCGGATTTTGAAGAGCAGGCAGTGGTGTTGAGTTGCTGGAGGCCACAGAGCTATGGGCATCATACAGGAAAACCTATGTTCCTCAAGCTAAGCTTTTGCACTTGAGCACATGTTGGAAATGTTACTTTTTTGACTACAGCTCCCAGAATTCCCCAGCCAGCTATAGTTCCCAAAAGTAACATTTTCAAGTTCTGCGCTCAGGTATGTTGGAAGATGCTCCCAGTGCTGAAGCAAGATACAACTGCCACTTTGATCCAGTTGGCTTATGTACATGGAAGGGTTGACTCTCAGAGGGAATGGGGAGAGTGATTCTTTTCATGTACATTTAAACCCCATCTCATTCTCAAGCTATGTATGATAAACGGAATTAAGAGTGAAAAGATCATGTTGGCCTTCAGCGCAGGCAGCATTTTGGGCCAGCCTTTGGTTTACAATCCTCATTTGTAAAGAATGTGGCTTGCTGAAATTACTTTTTTCAGACCATATCTCCCAGAATTCAGGGAGTTCTGAAACTTGTTGATGAAATCAGCTAACTTTTCCAAGCTCTATGGAAAAAAACTGATTCCCAGTTCAAATGTCTCAGGAAATTGTTATTTAAGAAACAAGGAAGTCTTGTCTGCAGCCCAGAGAAAGAGAGAAGAAAAGGAGGATGGTGGGTGCACTCCGGTTGATCACTTGTTCAAGTGCCACCAAACCACGTTGCTTCTTTTTTTCCCACCCCACCATCAGAAATGAATGCGAAGATGCTGGATTTTGAGACCTTCATCCCCATGCTGCAGCATATTGCCCGAGGCAAGGATCAAGGGACTTACGAGGACTTTGTGGAAGGGCTGCGTGTCTTCGACAAGGAAGGAAATGGCACTGTCATGGGAGCTGAGCTGCGCCACGTACTGGCAACTTTAGGTAGGGAAAGAGTAATCTTTGCCAGAGCACAGACCTTTAGGAGAAAGGAGAATTTACTGAGAAGCACAATGGGATAGTGAGCAGAATATTAGATAGGGACTTGTGTTCACCACTGTGCCATCAAAGCCTTAGGCCATACGTTCTTTTTTCAGCTTGATCTATTTCACCAGGTTCTTGTGAGGACAACATGAGGCAGAGGAAAGTTTCACACACCTCTGTGAGCTCAATGGAGGGAGGCTGGGATAGACGGGCAATAAATAAAGAACAGAAGGAAGAAGAACATTTCTAACTGTATTATACTTGTCAAAGCTTCAGCCTTTGCATGTTATTGACATACGACTAGTTTGTCTTAAGCAACGCTTTTCTCCAAATGTAGCATGTACTTAAACCACACCCACCTTAGGGAGAGTTTAGGCCAGGGGACATAATTTGTAGTGCTACATCAAGCAACACTTTGGGAGACAATATTTGATTTTGCTTCTAGCTGAAGCAAGACCAATGCCTTACAGTGCCAAAGGGTTCCACTAGCAAAGCAACCAAAGCACTTCAACCATTTGACATTAAACCAATGGTTCCCAACCTTGGGTCTCCATATGTTCTTGAACTAAAACTCCCAGAAGCCTTCACCACTAGTTGTGCTAGCTAGGATTTCTGGGAGTTGTAGGCCAGGAACAACTGGGAACCCAAAGTTGTAAACCACATCATTAAAGGGAAGGATGCATTTCTTGGACATCTCACGCCATCTTTACTTTTTGCAGCATTATTAAGTATAACACACAGTATCACCACCGTTCCTGTCCCAGTTAGGGACATATAGTTCTGACAAACCTATATGCAAGGGCCTGGAAATGTTGTTTTGTACTGCATCTCCAGGACCTAGCTATGATGACTGGGAGGTTCTGAGAGTTGTAGTACTGTATAAAAACTGAACACTTTCAAATCCTGCTTACATAAAGGGAGAAAGTATTACTGTTCTGCACTGCAATTTTAACCTCCCCCTCCATTTATCCTTACTACCATTGTTGCCTGAATTAAATGGACTTGTGGAGAATTTATTTCCCCTAAGAGATCCTCTGGTCATTCTTTGGCACCCTAAGTTATGGCAAATCCTGTTCACTCATGGATACAGGTTCTTCTGCATCAGGTAATATGAGATAGCCATACCAATCCCCATACAACAAACAGCTTTTATATTAAGCACTGTTTATTCCATGACAATATATTTGGAGACTTCTGTTGCTTCCAAGTATCTCCATCTGGACTGTAGCTTCCCACAAACCTAAAGTTTTCCAGATGTTTGCCCAGAAACCTCATCATCCCCCACAAGCTTAGTCAACCCATTGTTGACTTTCCAAGATCTGGTTTGGAAGTTGCTGGAGATGATGGGAGCTGTAGGCCAACAGATCTGGAGGTCATCTGGCTGGGGAAGGGTAGTATGCTGACTAAGCACTTTAATCTATTCAATATACTGAAGGGCAGTTCTGGAAGGGAAAACCTCCCACCAAGACTTGATGTTTGATGTTTGATTTCCATAACATAGGGGAGAAGCTGACAGAAAGTGAAGTAGAACAATTAATGGCGGGGCAGGAAGATGCCAATGGTTGTATCAACTATGAAGGTAAGATAAACGTTACCTTTTGTGATAAAAATCTCATCAGGAAATTCAGACATCATATACACCAGTTATTTAGTACTGGAACTCTTTGTAAAGTAATCGCTCTCACCCTTCCAAACTACAGATGTTTTTGGACTTCAGTTTTTAAAATCTCTGACCACCAGCCTTCATGGCTGGGACTTCTGGGAAGTGAGGTCCAAAACATGAGATCCCCCAAAATTGAGAACCTCTCAAGGTTTTCACTCATTATCAGTAAAAGTTCAAACTGGTCCTGCTTCTATCAACAGCTATTATTCTTGACAAGTGAGAGTAGCTGAATACAGGAAGTGCTTCTTCTGGACAGAAGTAGGCAGAACTTCTTTCTGAATGTTTGAAATGTCTGCCCTCCATTTTGCAAGGGACTATAGAAGAGACCTCTGGGTAGTGTGGGCAGCATATTAATTAATTAAATAAATAAATAAATAAATAAATAAATACCCGATCTGGTGTAGTGGACAGAGTAATGGAGTAGAACTTAAGAGGTCTGGGTTGTAACCCTGCTCAGCTGTTTCTCTTTGGAAAGGTTAGTGAGTGTGGAAATATTAGTATGCTTCCCAGAATTTCCTAGTCATCATGGACTCTGATAGACGTCTGGAGAATTCTGGGAATTATTTTGTTAAAAATACTATTTTTAGGCTATTCTATATGGCAATTACATATGGCTCCCCAGTTCACTAGGTAAGATAGACAAACTGATCATGCTACCTATGAGATTTAGGGGCTTACAGTCCAAAGAACTTCCTACCTATCTCCAATAATTTAAAATGGTATACCCTTCAAGACCCTTTTCTACATAACCAACACCTCTAATTTTGTCTTGATTATCTGAATCGAATTTTGAAGAGTCTAGAAGATGGTTCATTTATGTTACCCGCTGAAGACCTTGGAAAAATTCCTTTCTTAACATTACTACTTTCATGAAAATTGGCTGAGGGATTTAGGAACTTAAGAGTCCAAAAATCAACTTTCCTAAACTCTGACCTTGTGGCAAATAATTAAGTTTCCTTAATTACTCAGCAATGCTCTATTGAAATGGGATTTAACTTCAGGACTAAATAGGTAGCGCATTGTTCAGTAAGGCAATCACCTCTGATTAAAGCTTTGCAAAATTATGCATTGGACTACAATTTCCTAAAACCCCAGCTAGTATTGGCAATGGTCATATTAGATAATTGGAGAATATTGACAGTTGTAGTACAAAAAAAGTAAATTTTCAAGCTCCACCTATCATGTTGTGATAGGTTTGAGCTTATATATAAGCTTGAGCTTATATTATTGCTAATTTCTTTTCTTATCATTCTCAGCTTTTGTCAAGCATATTATGTCTGGCTGAAAAAGGAATCTTTAAAGTGAGTCTCTTTTTCTCATTCATTTATTTGAATCAACCCAGATGGTCTGTGTGTTGCAATCACTTGTGTGTTCCCATCAAATATGCTTACAACTGTGGTGGGAGCAAGAGAAGGGCCTCACATGATCTTCATGGAAGAATAGTCTTCCGAATAGCCTAATGCCCTGATCCCAAATTATATAGAGCTTTATAGGTGATGACCAACACTAAGTGTAACTAAACCACACCTTGCTATAAGGGGATGTTTGATATTACCTTTTTCAACTTAGTCAGATCCTTGTCAGTTGCATAAACAAGGAAGTGTAAAAGTCGAGCATGCTTGCAGTAGGACTCATCTCTCCAATCATGTGTATTTTTTAAATGTTTGGGCCAATTATTTTGTTGAAATGTACATTGAAAAAGAAATATAGGTTTGAAACAATATAAGATTGGAGTGTAAAATGTTCATGAACCAGAGACAAACTAACAGGGAGTCATTATTCCTACTAGGTGGAGATGTAGAACCTGCCACTTTAATTGGTTAATTATTAAGAGGCTTATTGCCCAATCACTTATCCAAATTTGCATGAAGATCACAAGTAGATCATATATACCAAGGTATGCATGTGCCTGCTACTAGAGAGGAGAAATAAATCATCCAGCAACTGGAGGCTCGTCCAGATGTAATATTTATTCTTTGTAACGTACTTGGTTTGATCACCAATGTTACTGCCAAACTGGACAATGGCTATTAGTCGCAATAAAGCTCTGCCCAAAATGCTACTAGTTATGGGTGCGAGAATAACTCAAATGGAGGTGAGTCAAGGTATGAAGTGAGGTATACAGTAAGCAAAGATGTTATATGTTGCATGCTGAGTCATGCAAATCTGTGTTTAACAATGTCTATGCTGAGTTTGTCAGTTGAGCCATTCACTGCCAGAAGTTACAATGTGAAATTAATTAAAAACATTGACCAGTTTAGCCATTAACAGTTTGAAGACATCTAGCCTATCATTATGTTCCATTAAAATTGTTATGTTCTTTCCTTCCAGGTTCTTCCCTGGGGGAAAAATTCCATCCAGCACGAATTCTCATCTCATCCCTTCCAGCCCCAGATTTCCTGGAAAATACATGTGCCACAAGCCTTGTAAGAGGGCTTCTCCATTACCATAGGGTATATGCCTCTGTATATAAAAACAAGGCATGCTCTTGCATCAATTTTAAAATCTTAATTTATTCTGTTTCATTTTATTTCTTCTTTCCTTGTGCTACATTTGTCATTTCAAATTAAAATATATGTGCCTGAGCACACAAGCTCACAGATTATTGTTTCTATTAATTTTGGTAAGCTCAATAATTACCCCTTTCCTTAAAGGGCTGCCCCATCTGTTCAAAGATGGGCCTTTATTCCTTAATGTCTTTGCCCTACAGAAAATAAACATGATTCCTTAGTTTTGACATTTCTGCCCTTTCCATGTTGTCTCCTTATTTTTGGAAATTGCAATTACTTTTCAGTCTACATTTCTGTTGCTGCAGATCATATCCCCCCACTCATGCCATCATTTACTACAAAGGACACATTAGACAGCCTTCCTTAATATGGCCTACTCTAAATGTGTTTGACTATAATCCCCATTATGATGTATGTGCTCATCTGGCTGATGGGAGCTGGGGCTCTGCACATCTGCAGGGTGCAAGACTGGGAAAAGATTGTACTGTACTAGACTATACCCAGTATTTTCTAGGTGTTACAGATACACACGTGCAGAGGGGAAGAGACTGCACTCAACTTAAATGGTGGGATCAATGGTGACTTTACACCTCTCGGTTCAGAAAAAGAGGCAGCCATCTCTGTGCTTCCACATTGCTTATAGCATTTTTTTAAATAATTGCACCCTAGAAATACTGGCCATTGCTGCATACACATAATGTGTCTGAGAAATGCGTGAAGTATTTGTTTCTTTATTTAAATAGAAAAACACTGGTGTTGTAGATCAGTAATATTAGTTAGCTAGTTATGTGCAATCGAGTCAGAACCAACTTAAAATGATCCTAAAAGGGCTTCCAAGGTAAGTGAGATATTTAAAGAGTAGTTTTTCAAGTTCCATTCCTCCAGGGAGTTCCCATGGTCAGGTTGGGATTCAAGTTTGTCTCCTTAGTCCGTCACTCTATCCAGTCACCATACGGAGTACATCAGTAATATTGGAGGACATATATTCTTCCTTATCCAGTTATTAAAAACATTTGTACATAGTTCTTGATCCAGTTAGCAACAGTGGCATAATAGTGAATTATAAAAAGGCATATGTAGCAGAGTCAATCCACAAGGGGGAAAAACCCTGATATCTAATACTTTATGAGAACACACAGAAACACCACCAAATATTGAGCAAACTGAACATCCTTTTTGCTGCTGAAGAATTTCCATGGGTTATGTTTCTGCAGATGAAGCACTGGATTCTTACCACTGATTAACAGGTGTAGGGAATGTGTGGCTCTCCAGATATTATTGGACTGCAACTCCCATCAGTCAGTCAGCAGCCAACAGTGAAGGATGATAGAACATGTAGTCCAGCAAGATTTGGAGGCCCACATGTTGCCCATCCCTATGGCACAGCACCCATCCATTAGAGGATTTACAAATTCAATATAAAAACAATTATAAAAATAAAAGGGGCCAAGGGGCACGCTGCCTTGACTGGACGGAGGGTCAGTTTGTATTTGACCAGCAGCCTGAGAGCTGTACCTGCTTCAAACTTGCTGAAATTTGGTGGCCTGACTTCCTAGCAGCTGTATGGGTATACGGTGGCGCTGCCTCGTTTACTTCATGTTGGTAAGTGAATAAATATTGCTTACTGTTTTTTCCCCGTCTACAAATAGCTTCTCTTTTTTTGCCACGATTATCTTAACCAGTTGAGGAAATTTCTATCTAACTGTTTAAGGGTGGACACATTGGTGCTTCTGTAATGTTGTCATTCTGGGTAATTGCACCTTTTGCAAGCGGCCAGGCTGCATGCCAGATACACCATTGTTTCTTCAGTGAGCAAAACTTATCCTCACCCCTTGTCAAACAGTTTAATTAGCTATAGCAAATTACACAAACACAGATTCTGGCTTCTCTTTTAATTTGCAACTACAGTATTATTTCCTTTTTCTTGTCTCCATGGATATTCATTCATTCATTCAACTATTCAACTTCTATACTGCCAATCTGGCTATCAAGGCCACTTGTTCAGGAATCAAAGAATCACATCTCTATGGTTCTCTTTTGTCTAAACATACCCATGGAGAACCTCCTAAGGGACGGTCAGTGGTGCCACAATTCTGGAGGAGAGACTTGTGTTGACCACACAGACTACTCTCAGCTGCGGTAGAAGAAGGCAACCCATTGCCAGTGTCAGAGTAAGATTTAAGCACCAGCCTGGTTAGCTTCTTGTATGGCATGCCATCTTATTCTTGGTCTTAGGTGCAGACCCAACTTCATGATATAGACCAGCCCACTTGAATGTTTCTATAGCTAACCCCAAATTGCACCATTGACCTATTCTGCAGTTGAGACAGTATCCCTTCACAGGTCATGCAAACACCTAGCAGTCTTATAAAAAGCTTCCGTTGACATCAGCTGTTCTCCCGTAATCAGAAGCACATACACCCCTGGGCACAGCTGGAGTATGGCCATATAAATAGAAACTTAAGTGAGGTGAATCCTATCAGGACAATGCCCTATGCCTGGCTGCTTCCTTTTAAAGTTTGGAAGCATTTTCTTTCCTAGCTCCCAGGATGGAGCATGACTCAGAGGATTTGAAGAGTGATAAAAATAGGACCTCCATCCAAGGGGCCTATGGAGATATTTCTGCTGTCAGAGATTAAGAAAGTGCACCATACCAAAGATGGTTTAGATGGTGGCAGCATCAGTCTTGCCCAGGGAAGAGATAGATGAAGGGAACTGAGGAGGCTAATACAGCCATTTTTGGCTTCTGAATTCCTTCCATTCAAACAAATCAAGTTTTCAACCACAGTGTTTTGGCTGTGCAAATCTCCACTTTACTAACAGGGGTAAGTTATTCGTATGTTGTTTGAATAACTAGCCAGTTTTTCTTCTTCTTTTCAAAATGCTGAACATCATTCCCTTCTGATTACATACGTCCCAACATCTATTAGTGTTCATCTGGGATTTGTGCACACATATGATGCACCTGGCAAAACAACAGCATCTATTTATTCCAACAGTAAGTTGCAATTTCACTTTCTGATTTCACTTCACATTTGCAAACACAGTATACTTGCGCTTGTGGCTAATAAACGGTTAATATCTTTAAAACATTTAAGTAAAAAACTATACTAGAGCACAAGCAACTATGAAATCACATCAGCATAAAAGAAAATTCTTACCCCTCCCTCAGCAGAGTTTTCTCTGCTCTAATGGCGTTCTCCTGATGTCCTTTGCTCTTTGCTCTGCTTATCTTTTCTGGCAAGTATCTATATCCTTATTAGTCCTTCCTTTAATGTCAACATTCTTCTCTGCAGACTCTAGTGGTCCAGGATTCTAATTCTTCAAAGAAAACTTTTCAATGGAATTCTCTGTTGTTCCTGCAGCTCTAGAAGTCTGCAATTCCATACAGTATTTGGTTAACTGCCATTATTATGTTTTTCAATTTTTTGACTATCAATTTTTGTAGGATCTGGAGCAGTTGTAGTTTAAAACTATAAGCCCATACCAGTGGTTCCCAGCTTTGGGTAATCCGGGTGTTCTTGGACTACAAATCCCAAAAACCCCAGCCAGCACAGCTAGTGATGAAGTCTTTAGAGGAGTTGCAGTCCAGGAACACCTGAGTTACTCAAGGTCAGGAATCATTGAGACCAACAAGACCATATGCTATCAAGGGTCCTGGATATAATACCTTTGCCAGATGATCACCAGTAGAGTGTGCTATAAGACCTACAAATGCCCTTTTCATATTTTCATATTGCAACATATTCATTACAATATATTTGCAATTCAAATTCTTAGTTTACGTCTGCACAAAACAGGCCGGCATGAATGAAATTCTTTAAATTAAAACAAATATAAAAGCAGGTATACTAACATTGGATATTTTTAAGGTCTTCAATTCAGTGGGATGGACAGTTATAAAGATATTAATAAAATAATTATGGTTTGGTATATGTTTTTAAAACACCATACAGCAACTATACTCCAAAAACACAGCTACAATTATTGTAAATGATGGAATGACAGAAAAAATAACGCTAGGCCGAGCAACAAGACAAGGATGTCTGTTATCACAAACACTGTTTATTTTAGTAATAGAACTAATAGCAAATGCAATTAGAGAGGATACCAAAATAAAAGGAGTAGGGAACACCAACCAAATGAAGGTCAATTTATTTGCAGATGACATGTTGTTAACAATTGAGGATCCAATAGATTATATAAATCATATTAAAGAGTATTTAAAAATATTTGAGGAAGTTACAGGGTTAAAGATAAATTGGAATACAGTAATTCAGAATGTTAATAAATTATGGGAATTATGATAAAAGGCCCATAATTCAGTAAAGCTCATAACATAACCTCAGCTTCACTGGCTGCCAATATGTTCCTGAGCTGAAGTATAAGGATGTGCCACTACAGTCCAAGATAAAATGCACTCTTCTCTGACACCTTTGTCTATAGGAAACTATTCTGTCTCTCCAAATTCTGTTTTAACAGTAGCTTAGGTAAAAGGTAAAGGTTCCCCTTGACATTTAGTCCAGTTGTGTTCAACTCTAGGGCACAGTGCTCATCTCTGTTTCCAAGCTGTAGAGCTGTCGTTTGTCCAAAGACAGTTTCCATGGTCATGTGACCAGCGCGACTAGACATGGAACGCCATTACTTTCCCACCATAGTAGTACCTAGTTATCTACTCATATTTGCATGCTTTCTAACTGTTAGGTTGGCTTGGCAGGAGCTGGGACAAGCGACAGGAGCTCACTCCATTGCATGGATTTGATCTTACAACTGCTGATCTTCCAACCTTGCAGCACAGAGGCTTCTGCGGTTTAACCCGCAGCGCTAACAGTAGCTTCTTGCCCCCAATACAGCTTATACATCAAGACAATTAAGTGCTGACGCACCCCCATTTCTTTCATAGCTTCTTGTGATCCACACAATCAAAGCGCTTGCTGTAGTCTATAAAGCAGTTTTTCTTCTAAATTCTTTGGTGTGTTCCAGTAGCCAATGTGAGTGCCTCTTCCTTTTTGGAATCCAGCTTGAACATTAGGCATTTCTCACTCCATGTAAGGTACAAGCCTTAGTTGCAACATCTTAAGCATCACTTTACTTGACTGGGAAATTAGAACAATAGTCCTATAGTTGCTACCACCTTGGTATCTCCTCTCTGGAATGTATTTAGAATGTTTTCAGTTTGTGAGCCATTTTTTTTTTTGTTTTTCCTATTTGTTGGCACATTCTTGTTAGAATTTTGATTCAGATTCAGCCTCTGTGGCTTGAAATAGTTCTACAGTATTGGTATTCTATCTAGCCCTGGTGATTTATTGGTTTCCAATGCTTTCAGAGGTGCTTTCACTTTCTAGAACTACAGGTTCTTCATTGCAGCATTCCTCTTCAAAGGAATGTCATCCTTTTATCTCTTCTGTATAGTTTTCAGCATACTCTTGCTACTTTCTCTCATTTTCTTCTGATCAGATAGTATGCTTCCCCGTTGGTCTTTCACCATTCCTAATTTAGGCTTAAATTTCCCTTTGCCTTCCTGGATCTTATGGAAGAGATTTATTTTCCCTCTTTTGTTGTTTTCTTCTATTTATTTGCATTGAACATTATAATTCTGTTTGTCTCTACATGAGAGTCATGCTTATGTTTATGTGAACTTCAAATTCATCAGGAATATTGTTTAAATTATATTTTGGAGCAAGATTCTTTTAGTGTTCTTTTTCAGTTTTACTCTAAAATCGGATATTAACAGTTCATGATCAGTACCACAATATTGGTCTTGCTTTGGTGGAGAGACTACAGCCTCTCCATCCCCTGCTTCCAATTACATAGTCTATTTGATTTTTATATTGTCCATCTGGTGATATCCACATGTACAATTGTCTGCTTGGCTGCTTGAAGCATATACTTTCAATAAACAGACTGTTGGCTTCACAGAACTCTAGAAGTCTTTCCCCTGTTTCGTTTCTGACCTCCAGACCAAATTTTCCAATGATAATTCGTTCTGCTTTCTTACTTTTGTGTTCCAGTCACCTATGATTATAACTTATAAGCATGTCTTATTTTGGTGTGTGATCAATTTCCTCCTGGATGCTTGCATAAAATCTTTCAATTTCATCTTCTTCAGCATCTAGTTGAATTATAGTTATGTTGATCAGCTCTCCTAGGAATCTGATAGATATTATTTGTTCAGAACTTGCATTATACCCCTAACTGTCTGTGCCACATCTTGCTTGAAAATAATATAAGGTGGCAACAGTATACGGAAGTCTATATAGAGCCACTCCATTTCTTCTGAGTTTGTCATTTCTGGAGTGAAACACTTTGTAGTTTTCTGACCGAAACTGTGCTATTCTAATCCACTTTAGTTCACTGATATCAAGCACTGCAATGTTCAAACATTCAATTTCTTGCTTTATGCGTTCCAATTTACCTTAATTCACACTTCTCATAGTCCATGTTTCAAAGGTATGTGTTGCACAGCACTGGACTTTCCTTTCACCTCTGTGCACATTAGCCACTAGACGTTATTTCAGCTTTAATCTAGTTGTGTCATTAGTAACAGCGCTATTGTATTTGTCCTTTGTTCTCCCCAGTAGCTGATTGAATGCTTTCCAACCTGAGAATCTCATCTTCCAGCCCTTTCCCTTGTTTCCTTTTGGACAGTCTCATCATAGGGTTTTTGAGATAAGTTTCAGTAGGGTCTTCTGCACAGTACTAACAAAAGTTAGCTTGACTGACACCACTGTTGTCTGTGAAAGATCCTCCGCCAGCATCGCCTCCACCTACTGCTGCTGCCTAGCAGCTGCCTTCCAGAAGTTTCTCCACCCCCATCACCATTGGATTTATCCATGCACTTCTGCTGATGCAGCCATTACTCTTGTAGAGGGTGGATTGATCTTAGTTTAGTCCCTAAGTTGTGAACATTCCACCTTGGGTAACCCTGCTAGGAGTCCAATTTGTAATGGAGCCTAGCCTCCTGACAGTGTTGCGCTCTGCTTTTCTGACACATTCAAACTCCCTCACTTCATTAAAATGTGCATCCAAGACGTGGGGCCAAAATGATTCAATATATTTCAATATATAGCTCCTATTTCATTTTTATTAATTGTTTCTTGCCAATTGTTCAGTTGTTTTGACATAAAGTACAAGTACAATTTACCAATTTTATCCTCTCTGCCCTCATAAATACTGTATGTATTTTGCAGTCTTCTATTCTAAGATCATGGCCACTGGTCCCATCACCTCCTGGAAAATAGAAGGGGAAGATATGGAGGCAATGACAGATTTTACTTTCTTGGGCTCTATGATCACTGCAGATGGTGACAGCTGCCATTAAATTAAAAGATGCCTGCTTCTTGGGAGGAAAGCAATGACAAACCTAGACAGCATCTTAAATAGCAGAGACATCACCTTGCCGACAAAGGTCTCCATAGTCAAAGCTATGGTTTTTCCACTGGCGCTGTATGGAAGTGAGAGCTGGAGCATAAAGAAGGCCAACCGCTGAAGAATTGATGCTTTCGAACTGTTGTGCTGGAGGAGACTCTTGAGAGTCCCCTGGACTGCAAGGACATACCAATCCATTCTGAAGGAAATCAACCCTGAGTGCTCACTGGAAGGACAGATCCTGAAGCTAGGGGCTCCAATACTTTCGCCATCTCATAAGAAGAGAAGACTCCCTGGAAAAGACCCTGATGTTGGGAAAGTGTGAAGGCAAGAGGAAAAGGGGATGACAGAGGACAAGATGGTTGGACAGTGTCATTGAAGCTACCAAGATGAATTTGACCAAACTCCGGAAGGCAGTGGAAGACAGGAGAGCCTGGCGTGCTTTGGTCCATGGGGTCATGAAAAGTCGGGTATGACTTAATGACTAAACAACAAATTCTGTGTTTTCACATTGAATAGCAAATATTACAGGCAAAAGATGCATAAATGAAAGGACAGCTATCTAAGATGGAATTAAAGATAGGCAAGAAAGGAATTGAAAGATGAGGAAGTAATTTCACTTACATGGTGTGAAGTACTTCAGCTGAAATCTTTTATTTCACATATCATTTGACGAAAACATACCAAATTGCCTGAGAAGTGTCCTCTTTTTATATGTTAAAGTAGGACATGTTTTAATGGGTTGCTAATACTACAAGGTCATGCATTCCGGTGTCAAGGTGGTCTTAGTATTCTAACTTCGCAGAATTAGTATCTGCTTTATTTGGCAGTTACTGGGTCTCCAATAAACCATTTCCCCATTATTAACTGTGAAAAAACTTTTTAAAAAAACCCTGAAGGATGCTGCCTCCTGTCAGCTCTCTGCTGCTGTCTTCAGGAATCTGTAGTGCACAGGCCTAATTTGTACCAGGGCTCAATCCCAATAAGCCGTTTTAACTGTCATGGTTCAAGCTTGGTCTACGCCAAATTTAGGGAAAGTTATATTTTGGGCTATAAAATCCACATACTGTATATTTAAACACTGTGATCCCAGACCTGGAAGGTATAAATCCGAGTTGAATGCTTCGTAAATATTAAAAATAAAGATTAAAAAGGGAGCAGAACTTGATATCAACGCTGTTCCTCTCTCAGACCCATAAATCCGAGTTATCTTTTGCAGACGTAAGTGCCTCAACACAGCCCCGTTCGTTCAGCGGGATGAAAAACACGTTGTACGCGAGCACAAAAAAAGTAAAGAAATTTCTCCTTCCAGGTCGGGTATTTCCGGCTCCATCGATGTCGTACTTCCGTAAAAGGAACGGAATCACTCGATTCGACTCAAGGAAAAAAAAAGTCTCCCTTCGGTTATTTCCGTCCAGAGAACTGCAGAGACAAGAACGCCTTTCGGGGGCTTCTTTTCAAGCAAGCCTTGAAAGCTGTTTTTGCGTTCTCCGCCTTTCGGGTCTTTCCGTCGCGGCCGAAGGAACAACCCTAGTCTTCGGAGTCTCTCGAGTGTTCCCGTCTCCGCTCGGAAAACAACAGAGGAGGCCGTCCCGCCCTCGGGTGTTTCCGTCCCTTTCCGTCTCGTGTTCGGGAAGACTCGGCTCCAGACGGGCCGGGGCCTTCCTTTCCTTTCCCTTCCCTCCTTCACGGCCCGGTTAACGGTCGCTGCCAGTTTAAATGAGACGGGGTCTGGGCCGCCGCCACTACTACCGCCACCGCCGCGTCACCCACTGAGGCGGAGTCTGAGTCTGTCAGGAGAAGGAAGAGGGGGGGAGAGGAGAGAGAGAGAGAGAAGGGGGCGCCCTCTCCCCACCTCCCTCATCCGGGTCCTGTCCCTAAGGGGGGAGCCGGGGCAGGATGACGGTGCTGCAGGAACCCGTCCAGGTACGGACCCCGGTGGCAATAGGCCTGTCCTGGGCACGGGGAGGAAGGAAGGAAGGGAGAGGGAAGAGGGAGGGACCGCCAAGGAAGTAGTAGATTCCTGCTCCTCTCGTTTCTGCTCTGTCAGGATAAGCCTTTTCTTTTTTTTTCAAAATCCTTGGACTCCCTACTGGGAGCCTGGCGGTGCGGAGGGATGGATAGGGGAGAAATACTCGCCAATTTAACTCTTCTCCTATTACTCCCGTTTTGGCCACCTTACATACACTGGTGTCCTCATCTCAGCTCTGAATCAATGAGCCCCTTTTCTGGAAGGAACCATTCGGATTACTTTAAAATTGGCCCTTTTGCTGGGCTCTCTCATTACTATCGACACCTCCTCCATACCCCAAGAACTGCCTTCTACTCTCCCCCGTTGCATTATTTCAATTATTTTCTTCTGGAGAGACCACCGTTCCTCCCAGCTCTTTTAAATCCTTTTCCCCACCTTTCCACTGAAGACTCCTCTTTTATCAGTTCCCTTTGAAAAACATACATACAGACTCACTCATACTTCAGTTTTGCTTTTATTAAGGACTACTGGTGGTTTTCCATTTTAAGATTGCTATGTCTACTTCATAGCACTCAGTATTTTCTCCACACTCTAACCATCACATTCCCAGTCCATTCTCCTCCCCTTGAAGGACCTTCAGCACAATTGTATTTCATGCCTACATATTCTTATCCTCTCCCCTCCTCTTTGCCACCCAGAAATATTATTATGCATCACCTGCTTGCTTTCTCCCCTCAAAACCCTTATTAGTCCAGGGTTTTGATGGGAATATAGGGCCAGCCCTGTTTCTACTAAGGGACAGGATGATTCCCACTCCTTATTTCTTGTACAGATGTTGACAGGACTGGCAGTTAAATCTTACTTCAGTGTTGGCAAGGGATCCTCCATCACATGTGAGATTATAAGCCTATCTTAGGGGCATTCATGACTACTTCTTAACATTCATGACTACTTCTTAACACTTCTCCCAAGCATCTACTATCTGAAGTGGCTACTTCATTTTGTTTAACAGTAGGGCTAGCCTGACTGGAAGACCTTACTGATATAATGCATTCTCTCCTGTTCACCAGTATTACAGAATGCCCTGTATTTTTTTAACAAAAATCTCCTGCTACAGAAAGAAGGCTGACTAGGATAGAATAATATTTCAGAATTGTAGAATCCAGGATGAAATTTTCAGATGACATCAGATCAGAAACATTTTGCAAGTATTATGAGGTATTATAAAACTTTCCAGAGCCTGACTAGTTAACTTGTGGGATTTTTCCTGCCTTCTGTGTGTAGGCAGTTGGTGATCCAAGGGTGGACGGGGAAACATCTTGCCCTGGAATTTTGGGATAAGATTCCTCTGCTTTGACCGTAGCCATCTTGCAGCATGCTTAAAGGTGCTTGCGTTCAGTTTTCTGTGGGTCTCTACTGTGGTCTGCTGCTAGGAATAGCTTCAGTGCCAGACTTACAAATTTCTGTGTTAACTTAAAAGTCTGCATGTTCTTGCCATGGTGGCTATGAGTTAGACAGATACAGGCAATTCATGGAATCATTATTAAGAATCTTTCAGAACTGTTTCATGGCTAGTTTAATTCCATACCAGAATATTTTGGTGCACAAACTTGTTAAGACTTTGCCTGATCTCTAGAATAGGGGCCAGTGACATAATTATTCAGAACTGTCTTCTCTCACATCACAGAGCCAAATTCACTCCCTAGTTTTCTGAAAAGTTGGTAGCAATTAAAAAATCAGGGAGATGAACAGAGGAGTGATGAAGAAGAACTTGGAAGTTAATCTGACTGAATAAAAGTTAGAAGGGACAAGTGTAATGGCAAAGAAAATTTACTTTTCTGTCAGCATTACATCTGCTTTGAGTTGGAAGTTTTTCAGAGTACTGATATGTCATATGTAGAACCCATGGGGGTGATTAGAGGATATCTTGGTGGCCTGCTGTGACAAATTTGTGACACACTTTGAAGATATAGTGTCCATACTGCCTTGGTCTTCACATTTATAAAACCAGCTGACATATTTCTAGCAAGTGCTTGCTTTGTTCTTATTCCTTTCAGCTTGTGTAGCCTTATAAATATAGTCAGGATTTTTGGAAGTGTGAGGTTGGACATTTGGACATATTTCCCTTAACTATCGTGACCAGCAAAGGAAGATTGTTTGAGTGAGGGAGGGAAGTTGATAAATGCTTTTCTGAAAGAAGGAACAGTATCTGGGTTGAGGTATCTGTACCATTATACAGGACAGCTGCCAAGCAAAGTCCAGTGTACCATTGTTGAGAAAATTGCTAAGTGTGAGGCGATAACCCAGCATCATGATTTTCTGTTTTATCATCTTAATCTGTATCAGTCTGTTTTTCATCTTTGTTTTAAATCTGAAACAGCTATGGAGATGATCTGTGTCAATAATAAGTAGCGTACATTTGTGTTGGGTTTGTCTGACCTCTTGGTGGTATGTGATAACATTTAGTAGCAGGTGTCTCCTTCTGGATTGCCTTTGTAGCATGCAGCTGGGAACACAGTATTTACAGTGATTGTAGTTATGGACAGTTTCCAAAAGATCATGCAGACGGACATCTGCTTAGTGCCTTGACTTTTGTCCTGTGACATCTTTCTGAGTCCCAGTGTGCTCTTTTTGCTGTTTTGTGTTTACATGAAACTGTTCACAGAGATCACCCAAATACTTGGAGCTGGTTGTCGCCAATATGTAGATGCTGTGCAATTCCATGGCCAAAACCTTATTGTCAGTTTACACTATTGTAATAGACTTTTAGTGATGAATTATAGCAAGTTCCAAAGTCATTATTAGTTGTATAGTGAGTCACAAAACTCGGCACATAACAGGTAATATTTACCTGACTTCATTTCATCTATGCTGAATTCACAATCAAAAGTTATGCTTTCTGTGTTTCACTGGCTGTGTTACACTGGTAGGCCTAGCTAATAGGCTTTTGGCCTATATGCCCTTATTTTCTTGCTATGGTGGTTCTGAGCTGTTGTCAGAGATCAGTGATAGGTTAGATGTAAGCAAGCAAGTTGAAGCTCTGTATGAGCAAGACTGAAATGTCCTTGATCAGTTGGCCAAAAGGAGTCTGTTGATTCTCAAAGGGATTCCACTTCAGGATTTTTATGGACTTCCTGGTGTTTCTTGTTTAATATGATATTTTTATTATTGCTCTGACTGTTTTGCATGTTTTTGTTTCAGAGGCAGAAAGGCAAGTTATAAATGTCTTGATAAATGCGTGACTCTTCTCTTGTTTTGGTTGTTAGTGAACCCAAAAAGTTTGGATTAAGATTTTTGTTTTGGCTAACTAGATTCTCTCTTATCCTTGTCTCTGGATCTTAAAATAAGCTATGAGTTTGTCTGTCTATGCTGTTCTCTTTCATTTTTTCTTTTAATATGTTCATCAGAAGAACAACAGGAAGGAATGTTAGTCAAATCTTCCATCTTAGTGTTTCATTTCAGTTACAGAAATGTAAACAGTCTTCTTATCATGGGTTTAAATGAATTATATTTGAATTGTATGGCTTTAATTAATGTTGCTGTTGGCCACCCTGATCACTGCTTGGTGTGATCAATTTGGATTAATTACTGGTGAATTTTAGTTGTGATTATTTATACTGCCTCTTGGAATTTGTGTACTAGGTCTCAGTGCCATGTATTTTTCTTTAAGCATTATTGGGAGATAAATCTGTGACGATTCTCTGTCATCCAGGTGAGGATATCTGGAAGTTGAGTCATGGCAACTGGACTTCTTTCCTATTAGCTTGAAACATTTCGCTACTCATCCAAGTAGCTTCTTCAGTCTGAGGAGAGTTGGTAGGAGATCCCTGATACATCCTACATGTTGGTTTCACTTCCCCCTGGTCTGAATAGGCTGGACAAAGGACAGTGGCTGAGTGAAAATTCCACTTCTGCTGTCCTTCTCCACCCATTGTCATGGCTCATTAACAGTTGTTAACAGTGGTCTTGGTGGTGTGTGTGGTCCTGATCTTTCTGGGGACTGATGAAAGGACAGCATGATAAATAGGAGACAGATTGTATCTAAGGCCTCCAGCCCTGTTGAGTAAAGAATTACAGTATATGTATATGTGTGGCCTCCCTGACCCCTCTCTCAAACCACCTATCTTTTCAGTCCAAAATGAGTACATCAAATGAGTCATCAAATGAGTGTCCTTCAAATGAAGGAACACTGCTGACTGTGGTCCTGAGCCGTTGCCCCTCCTGTGTTGGGCTATTCTCCTGTTTAGTGGCCGTTTGGTTTCTCCGATGTAGAGTTCTGAACACTCCTCTTTGCATTGGACCGCATATACTATATTGCTCCTGTTGTGTTTTGATGTCCAGTCTTTGGGAGGATGAGCCTCTGCCTTAGCGTGTTTTGGGGTTTGAAGAGTATGGGTATATGGTGTTTACCAAAAATCCTTTTGAGCTTTTCAGAGACACCTACCACATAAGGAATGACCAGATTCTTCTATCAGATCTGGGTCTCAGACTGTTCAATTGTCCTGCTGGGTTGGGACATTGTCTTGTTAAAGGCCCATTTTGGATATCCACAGGCCTTAACAGCTGTCTTCAGATGTCCGTCTTCTTTCTTCTTGGCTTTTGAGGAGTTGGGGATGTTTTTTGCTCTGTGGTTTAATTTCCTGGAAACCCCTAGTTTGTATTGCAATGGGTGATGACTGCACAGTTCAGGAAAGTAAGCCAGTTGTCTTTGGTGTCTTCCCTGGTGAATTTGCTGTTTGGGTCCACTGCTTTTATGTGGTCTGTGAAGGCCTGTGCTTCCTGGATCTGGATCTTCCTGGATCTGGATCTGTTTAGTACCTTCTTTTCCACTTCTATGTATAAGTTGGCAAAAATGGGTGTCACCAGGGAACCTATGGCATAGCCATGTTTCTGTCTGTAAAAGTCACCTCTGTAAGTGAAATAAGTGGTGCTCAAATACAGGTCCATATATGGTCCGGGTTGAGGCTGCTTCTGGTGGAGATGTTAATATAACTTTTTATTGAGAGATGTTAATGTAACTTTTGCTGCTCTCCAGTAGCCGCACTTTTGATATCCATTGGTAGCTTAGAAGTGGATTGTAATTGCATGTACAGCCTCAGTGTGGAAATTTTTGATGGCCTTGATGCAGTCATATACAATCTACAGTAATGGAGGTCTAGTTAACAGCTTTTCCCATCTATTGATAAATGTTATGTCAGTCACCCAGTATTGGAGCTCTTTGAAGTAGGATAATATGTATCAAAATGTCAGTGGCCTTGCTTTTAAGAGTTTCTATCTGTGTAATAAAGTTAATAAATGGTAATGTAATAATGGTGACAAGGCTTTGGAAAATATTTCAAGTCCTTACATGTAACAATCAAATTTTTGAGAGATAGTTGGAGACAAATCTTGTTGCATAACTTTCCACTGGTGTAATCTGGATCAGGCATTGTTGTTGTTTAGTTGTTAAGTCATGTCCGACTCTTCGTGACCCCATGGACCAGAGCATGCCAGGCCCTCCTGTCTTCCACTGCCTCCCGGAGTTTGGTCAAATTCATGCTGGTAGCTTCGGTGACACTGTCCAACCATCTCGTCCTCTGTCGTCCCCTTCTCCTCTTGCCTTCACACTTTCCCAACATCAGGGTCTTTTCCAGGGAGTTTTCTCTTCTCATACTATGGCCAAAGTATTGGAGCCTCAGCTTCAGGATCTATCCTTCCAGTGAGCACTTAGGGTTGATTTCCTGCAAGATGGATAGGTTTGTCCTCCTTGCAGTCCAGGGGACTCTCAAGAGTCTCCTCCAGCACCACAGTTCAAAAGCATCAATTCTTCAGCGGTCGGCCTTCTTTATGGTCCAGCTCTCACTTCCATACATCAGTACTGGAAAAAGCATAACTTTGACTATGGGGACCTTTGTCAGCAAGGTGATGTCTCTGCTTTTTAAGATGCTGTCTAGGTTTGTCAGTGCTTTCCTCCCAAGAAGCAGACGTCTTTTAATTTCGTGGCTGTTGTCACCATCTGCAGTGATCATGGAGCCCAAGAAAGTAAAATCTGTCATTGCCTCCATATCTTCCCCTTCTATTTGCCAGGAGGTGATGGGACCAGTGGCCATGATCTTAGTTTTTTGATGTTTAGCTTCAGACCATTTTTGGCACTCTCCTCGTTCACCCTCATTAAGAGGTTCTTTAATTCCTCCTCACTTTCTGCCATCAGAGTGGTATCGTCTGTGTATCTGAGGTTAGTGAGAAGAAGGTCACGCAGCTTGCCCAAACTCACACAGGCTGACTCTTGGAAGTCCCAAGCTCTGGCTCTGCAGTCAAATACCTAAACCATTGAACTAATCGCTTTTTAGATTAGGGATAATCAGCTGCCTGAAATATTTCCAGATTGTATACAGGTATTTGTTGCAGTAGGTCTGACTGTAGCCAAAACTATCTCAGATTCCCTTGATCAGGGCGCAACTGAACCATTTCTCCTGATGTGCTTGCCACATTTGACCTTCTGTTGCCTGCTTGTAGTTCAGATGAACACCAGCTTTCTCCCTCTTTTCCAGAGGCCACTCTGGCTTTTTTTTTCATTTGCCAACTCATTCACCAAGTGACAATTTAGCCCTTGAGTTCAATTGCCAACACAAAGAGCAAATCAAAGCCAGAATTTATGTCCAGCCACATTTTTGCATCCACAACATTCTGTAGCATGAGACCTGTTTTTCTCTTTTTCTCTCTTCTTATTCATGAGTAAATTTTTCTTCAGGCCTTACTACGTCTCCATTTGGACTAGCGCTTAAGCTGCAAGGCATAGTTGCAAATCATCGTACCATGAACTCACTGTGACCTCATAGCAGAGCCATCATCTCTCTAGTTCAACTCCCCAACTAGAAGATAAGGGTGACAGAGTTCACCTTTGTCCTTAAGATAGAAGACGTGTGTGTGTGTGTGTGTGTGTGTGTGTGTGTGTGTGTGTACATGTTCCATCCTTATGCTTCCTCTGTAACTGCAAGCAGTAAAAGAACTACAAATTATTTATTTAATAGTAGTTTTGAATTCAAGCACAAATCAAGTGTTATTCTGAGCTTTTAAATTTGGGGTTGTTTGTGAGCTGTGAAGCAGGTTCTCTGTTGACATATTGTTTCTGGTTTGTCCAGCTGCTTGTGTAGTAGGAGGAGCCAAGTTGGTGCAGATAGGTGATGTGTCACTCTACATAGCTTGTTTGTAGTAAGACAGGATTCCCCAGGATCTTTGTTTATAATACATGCAGGTATATATAACCTTAGTGGAATATTGTAGGGATTATGGGGGACAAAGATGAAGTGTTTAATGCAATTTTTTCTTAGTAGTTTTTTCTCTCTCCATTGTTGTGAGAGATTGGAACTCTCAGTACTTGGCTTCTCTCCCCGATATATATATATTTATATTTATATTTATATTTATATTTATATTTATATTTATTTATTTATACCCCGCCCATCTAGTCAATTGACTACTCTGGGTGGCAAATATTAATTTGCCTGTACATTTGTTTACTGAATGGCCATCTGTACTTGTAGTATATAAGCTGATAAATAAATAGGCATTAGCTACTTAATAGATTAGATCATACATGGCATATATGTCTATATCACTACTCTTGTAATCTTGAGATTAGACCACTGTAATGCGCTCTATGTGGGGCTACCTTTGAGATTGATGCGGAAGCTTCAGATGGTGCAGAATGCGGCGGCCAGACTTCTTAGTGGGATGAGAAGATTTCAGCATATTTCTTCCACTCTGGCTGCTTTGCATTGGCTGCCCATTCATTTCTGCATTCATTTCAAAGTGTTGACATATAAAGCCCTAAATGGTTTAGGACCTTGATACTCAGCGGAACACCTTCTCCCACCTAGATCTACTCAAATCACTTGATACAGCCAGGAAGGCAGCCGAAGGGCCTAACACTGAGGGAGGCCCAGAAAGAAAGAACAAGAAACCGGGCCTTCTCGGCAGTGGCCCCTCAACTTTGGAATAAACTTCCGCCTGAAATTTGCCTGCCACCCTTGCTGCATGTTTTTAAGAGCCAACTTAAGACCTGGCTCTTTAGGCAGGCCTTTCCTCCAGTCACCACTTGATTTTCTTTTCTATCTTAACTTCCATTTTGCTTTTCCATCTTGAATGCCACTAATATTATTGATTTGAATTGTTGTTTAATTCTTTATATGTTGTTTTCATGCTTTTACTGTAAGCCACCCAGAGTAGATGTAGTCTAGATGGGCGGGATGCAAATCAAATCAAATCAAATCAATAAAGTTGATAGAGGATTGCATTTCTGATGGGCTACCATATGGTGACGTAGGTGCATGATATTGGATACATGTCTCATTTTCTCAGGAAACCAAAACATTTGTGCCAGTGGTTTTCAAAATGTTTCAAGGTCATGAAATACAATTTGGAAATATAGCAGGTGTTGCAGCACTGCAATGCACATTTGCACCACACATATCTTATGCTTTCCATCTTTTGGCACAGTCATTCTTGACTTGTATGCTGTTTATAAGTAGCTGAGATGGTATTGAGAGTCATGTTTAGGGTTTCTGAAGGAGAAATACCCTTTTCATTTTGGTATTTTATTTTTATCTATTATTGTTAGCTGCCCAGATTAGACTTCGGTCTAGATGGGCGGGGTATAAATTGAATGAATAAATAAATAAATAAATAAAATATGGGGGGAAAAGTTCTACAATTGAGAGAAGTTCTTAGTCATACAGTATATCAGAGAAGTGAGTACACCCCTCACATTTCATAAATATTTTAGTATATCTTTTCATGTGACAACACTGAAGAAGTGAAACTTGGCTACAATGTAAAGCAGTGAGTATATAGCTTGTATAACTGTGTAAATGTGCTGTCCGCTCAAAATAAGACAAGAATGCTTCTCAAAATGGTTTAAAGCTCATTGGGACTGAAACAATAACCCCCAAATACCACCATCCTAATCAGAACTGTTATTACTACATAGTAGTGGGTACATGGGAGAGCTCTTTCTCTGTTTCTGCTGCCTCCCATAGCCTGCTCCATCTTTACTGTCTTTCTGCAGGAAGGTGAAGACCTTTCTCTTCAGGCAAGATTTCTAAGTGACTATTTTCCGGAGAGGGGTTTTTAAATGGATTGTTGTACCTTACTGTTTGAATGTGTTTTGGTGTTGCTTATGTTTTTGTTTGATCATTTTAGTGATTGTATACTCACACTTATTACCTTTACAGTACTGTATTTTAATGACATAAGCCGCCTTCAGTCCTTTTTAAGGAGAGAGGTGAGGTTAAAGATATTTTAATTGATTAATTACTGTTGTTTGTTTAAAATGTGGTATAATAGGAGATCCTATTAGAAAATAAAACAGTGCATTAAATTAAAATCAGAACATAATTTTGGGCAAATGAAAATAGAATTCAAAGAATTGTATTTTTGGTTTGATTTGTATCAATTGTTTAACATTTGAATCTTCACTTTTGTTTCCTCCCCTTTATATAGGCGGCGATATGGCAAGCACTTAACCACTATGCTTATCGAGATGCCGTCTTTCTGGCAGAGAGACTGTATGCAGAAGGTATGCATCGACTGTGATTCCAGGTTTTCATATACAGTGGTGCCTCGCATAGCGAGGTTAATCCGTTCCGGATTAACCTTCGCTATGCGAAAACATCGCTAAACGGGACTAAAAAAGCCATAGAAACGCATTGAACTTTGTTCAATGCGTTCCTATGGCTTGAAAACTCACCGTTAAGTGATGTTTCTCCATAGCGCCACCATTTTCGCGCCCTCGGTAAGCGAGGGCAGGGCGCGAAAATGAGGCGCGGACCTTCCGGCGGCCATTTTGGAACCGCCGATCAGCTGTTCTCCCCCGCTTCGTTTTGCGAAGATCGCTAAGCGAATCGCTTAGCGATCATCGCAAAGCGAAAAATCGCCATAGGGGCCACCGCTGAGCGAACGCTCCAGCGATGGCCCGGACCCCCTCGCTATGCGAATTCATCACATAGCGAAGCACTCGCTAAGCGAGGCACCACTGTACATGTGAATATTACAAAGAGCTGATATTAGCTCACTATGACTTCATTAGTTAGTTAAAATGGAGAAACTAGCAGGAAAGTGAGCAAATAGATTAGGTACAAAGTGCCAGCATAACATTGTCTGGTTATACAGATGACCTATTGTAAGTTTGCAAACCTTTTTTTAAAAATGGACTGTGTTTTCAGGACTCTGTCAAGGATGATTGAGGCAGTGCTTGATATTTAAAAAGAGATCTCAAGAGCTTCGACCTGTTTGAGCACTCTCCATCTGGCAACAAGAAAGTCTTGTTTCTTAAGTGTGTGCAAATGGATTTTGGTTACTAAGTGGTGAAAATATTTTGTGTGCTTAGTAGTATTTGTTTTTATTGTGTTAAATTATTGTCTTATTTATTTTATGTCTACTTATTTTTTAAAACTATATAGCCACAAGTAAGAGTGGTGCTAAAATTACATGAGTAAACGAATGGGTTTGTAAGATTAGATAATATATGTAAAAGATTCCCTTGCCGTGCCTTATGTTGCTGGCTTAGAACTTTGTACAGCTCTTAACAGTGAATAGATGGTGCTTGTCCATCTTTTTGCACATTGTTCCTGTACAAAGTTTAGAGATCTTTGTTTGCTAGTAAAAGGATCATAACTGACCACTAAGTGTATACGTAATACTTAAAATTTCCTTTGCACTAGACTGTCTAGGAGTAAATGTGAATCCTATATCTTCACATCAAGAGGTTCCAATGATGGATGGATTCTAATGCTTTTCCTCCTTGCATGTCTTTCAGTGCACTCAGAAGATGCCCTGTTTTTACTGGCAACATGCTACTATCGCTCAGGAAAAGCATACAAGGCATACAGGCTTCTCAAAGGACACAGCTGTACGACCCCACAGTGTAAATATTTGCTTGCCAAGTGCTGCGTTGACCTCAGCAAGTAAGTTGTCTCTCTGATTTGTTAGTGCTGCTGGAAGGTATAGTTAAAATTTTATTTTTAAAGATTATGACATCATTTAATGACACTTCAGATCTTTGACTAGTCATATAATAGAATTCATTTTCACTTTCATCTGCGGGCCTAATGAGCATTTAAATGGTAAAGGTTCCCCTTGACAGTTAGTCCAATCGTGTCTGATTCTAGGGCGCGGTGCTCATCCCTGTTTCCAAGCCATGGAGCCAGCATTTGTCTGTAGACAGTTTTCGTGGTCATGTGGCCAGCACGACTAGACACGGAACGCTGTTACCTTCCCACTGAGATGGTACCTGTTTATCTACTTGTATTTTTACATGCTTTCAAACTTGACATCACTAAATGTATTGAGGGCCTTTGTAAAGAAAACTATGAAAAACATATCAATATCTTCCTAGATCAAGTGTGAAGTGTATTTATTTATTTAATCATTTATTTTTGGCTTTTAAAATGCTAAACAAGATAAGCTGTAAATGTTAGACATTTGAGGCACCAAGTATTATAAAAATAATATTTTGATTCTGTCATCAGCAAGTTTTTCTTACCATTGGTTTAGATCCCAAAATATCTAGGAATTCTCAGGATGAATGGCTGGGGACCTGACTGTCAAGAAAGCATGGAAGTTAAGGAACAGGGAATCTAGAAATCTAGCGTGCTACTCCTGTCTTCTGAAAATGCTGGCCACAGAGACTTGTGAAACATTAGGAAGAACAGCCTTCAGAACATGGCCAAACAGCACGAAAAACCCACAACAACCATTAGATCCCAGCCATGAAAGCCTTCGCGAATACAATCTAGAAAAGATTTACCATTTGATGGAAGTAAAATACAAAAAAGGCTGACAAAGGGAAGAAGATCCAGGAGAATCCTAAAGAATTTTAAAAACTAGGGTCTGCTTAGAAAGCAAGAAAATAGCATAGAAAGTTTAGGAATTGCATGGGGATATCCTAACAGAAATGGAGAGAACAAGCAAGTGCTGTGACGGGTGGGGACTTGCAGACCAAGGGTGCAAAAACACTGTGTGCATGGGTAAAATGAGTACCCAGCTTGCTGGGGGGCAATGTGTAGCCTGTATAATTAAAAAATTGTAAACCGCCCGGAGAGTGCTTGTAGCGCTATGGGGCGGTATATAAGTCCAATAAATAAATAAATAAATAAATAAATAATGGGCACAAATGCTGCATTTCTTTAATTAAAAAATAGTTACAGCAATGATACTCTTTTAGAAGTATCAGAATGCAATGTATGTATCTTAGTGGAGAGGTCTAAATCTCCCTCCGCTCCTTCTACTTTTTCTTTTCTTCCTCCCATAATTTTTTCATAAGCTCTTCTTCCCTTCTTTTTATCTATACTGCATAGCTAGAATATGATAGTATTTTAGTATCAGGGCAGAAAACATTTTGGGTTGGTTACTTTTCCAGTTAGCCAACTGCATGAAGGCAACATGCCAAAAGGGGTGTGGCCTAATGAGAAAGGCTTAATGGAACGCCTAACAGGAAGAGAGATAAAAATAAAATATCTGAAATATTATAATAGTTAGAAATTGATTAAAAATAACTTAAATACATTATTTCATATCAGCCTGTGAGCACCCATGGTCTCCTAGAAGAACACCTGAGGCTTGAACAGAGAGGTTCCAGGCATAAGCATACTCCTAAAACAGCTAAGCTGAGTCCGGGTACCCAGCCAGGCAGTACCACATACCCTTTTCCCAAGTTCGTTCTAATTAGCAATTAACTGAGGAAAAACAAAGATAGAAATCATGAGTTTTGGAGTCTGCCAAGATGAACAAAACTCAGGCTATTAATGGACTCAAGTAGCATATCTGTGGCCTAGCAAATAATCTTGCAGGTTTGCTGTTCAAAAGACCAAACGTGGGATTTTAAGAATTATTGTTTTATTAGGAAAATAAAGAATTTAGAGATATTCAATTTGTTGCAAAAGCATAGCATTCAAGTACATTTCCATAAATCAAAGCAGTTAGAACTTTAGCAAATTCCAGCTACAAAAATAAAATAAAAAACTCTAAAAATAGCTTAAAAGGTAGGCTAGGCGTAGCCCCCCTTTCTCTATCCTTACTCTGAACTACATCTTAGCATAACAGCAAAAACTAACATTTGGAACTCAAAAATCCATACTAAAAATCATTCTCTAAAATCATTCTAAAATCCAAGCTAAAAATCAAGTCTTCTCTCTTACTACATTTTCCATTTTCTTTCATGCTGGGACCACCCTTCCTCTCCACTCTTCTTTGATGTTAACCAATCAGAGTACAGGGCTGTCTCTTCACACTCCACCTCCATTTCCCACGGGATGTGCAGGTGTTGTTGTCCATCCTCCTGATGTTGTGTCTTGACCCTTATCATCTCTGGCCAAGTCAGCTTCATGGAAAATTCCAGCTAGCTCTAGGAGAAAAAGCTTCTCGAAGCATCCAGTTATGCTAACACAGACCAATATGGATTCCTTCAGTGAACAGAGATTCTGTCTGTATTGGGAGAGGTTACACTTCACCTGAAGACTTAGGTTTACAGCTTGAGCATGCTCCTGGATTCATTCCTGAGCCTGGATGCCCAGGTATCAGTAGTATCAGGAATGTGCTCAAAAAGCCAAAGCTACTGTGGCAGGAGTGCCCATTCCTTGAGTTGTCTGGTTTGGCTATGGTGACTCATGCTTTAATTACAATCCATATGGATCAACTACTCTTTCTATATGTGGGGCTGCTGCAGACAGATTGCTGGCCAGGCCAGTGAAGGGATCACATGACTTTCCAGTTAAAACAGCTTTACTGGCTGGACTCAGTTCAGTGCTGGTGATGATCTATAAAGTCCTGTATGGTTTGGATCCAAGCTGCATCTCCCTGTGGTTACTGTGAGGGGATCATGGCCATGACCCTCATGGGTCATCTGCCCTCACTCTACAGAACCTCAAGGGCTGTTGTTCTGACATTGTGGAAAAGCTGGGAGGAGGAGGAGAGCTCAGATGTTGTTGGGGAATGAGATTAGAGAGAGCAGCTGGACAGAGGGGAGGAGGGCACACCAGTAGCATTAAACATCTTGATCTTCAGGTCTGCAGTGAGGGGTTGGCTGAGAAGAAGACTGGGATCTTCAGCAGAGGAGCTGAAGCCCATCCTCTGTGTGTTCGAAGAGCTGGCCTAGAAGAAGAATGATAACCCATAGCAGAAGCCTCTGAACTTCTTTCCAGCAAGTGGGGCACCAACTACCCGTCCCCAGAAAGGCACCAGTCCCATCAGCTCCCTGGTACCCAAGACAAATCCACACCCACTCAGCTAAGGTGCTGGCTGTGCAAACACTGGTGCAAGAGGAAGAGGCTTGCTGAAGAGTGGAAGGACAGCCAATACGTGTTGGCTGCCTTTACCAGTCCTCACTGAAAGGCTCCAAGCCCAGCCCTGAACTGGGCTTGGTTATTATAAGGACTGCTTCAGTGTCAGGAACTGAGGCCAGTACAGAAGTGACTGTATCCAGGGGTCTAGGTGTGGGAAACTCAATTCCATGGGATGCAGGATGATGAGGAACCACTATGCAAAGCACCTAGTTTAATAAAGAGCCATCTCACTAGCAACCTAGAGCTAATGGAAGTATTGGTAGGAGAATCCAAAGCCGCTGTCTCTGCTATAAACAAGGGCAACAGCACTCACAGTTGCATGTCTGGATTCTAAGATCTCCGGGGTAGCCCTTTTCTTGGTCCTGCTGCCTTTACAGGTACATTTGATGAGACCTTAAAAGAGAACAGCACGCAAGTGGTGGGAGGCCAGGTTGGCTCCCTCTCTGCCATCCTTCAGGTAACAAGATCTCCATTTTTAGGCAAGGCTTTAACAACTGAACACAATAGAGTTTGATTACCTATATTGTACTTTTATTTTTTATATGAGTCACTTTTCAAATTGGTTTTAAATTGTTTTTATTATTGTTTTAAATATTGTTAAGTATTTACAGTAATTGGTATCACAAGATAGATGTGTGCCACTAGTAACTACCCATGGGAAGTATTTGTACTAATTTCCTTTATTATTCTTTTATCATCTTTAAATAGACTTGCAGAAGGAGAACAGATCTTGTCTGGTGGCGTGTTCAACAAGCAGAAAAGCCATGATGACATTGTGACTGAGTTTGGTGACTCTGCATGCTTCACACTTTCGCTCCTGGGGCATGTATATTGGTATGTCCGTTCTTTTTAAGAATAAGCTGCTGCTGCTGTTTTTTATTCTGTTGCTTCCCAACATATTCTTATGCATGTCTTTACAAGTGTACAGATCTTATGCATCAGTTTGTAGGTCTGCCAATAATTCCATTAGCTTTAGGCTGCTAGAGAGATGTCTGTTTATTTGCTCTAGCCGAGATAACAATAAAAATTATTTGTGAACGGTTACTGTTACTTGGATTGTGAAGATAAAGGATGTAATTTTAAATCCTGAGTAAATAATTTATATGGGAAGGCCCCAGGCTGATATACAGGCTGGAAAACCTATTGGTGTTTATGTAAAGGTTGCATAGCTTTCCACAGCTAATTGCAGCAAATTGATCAGGTGCTAATGTGTGTCTCGGTTGTACAATCAAGCATATGCCCAGATATTCAACTGAGATGCACCAGGCCCCTCATCAGTTAGCTACAATTAGTTGGAGCAAACTGCAAACACTGTATGAACACAAGTAGGATTCTTACCACAGACTAATGGTCTGGGTGTATACTTTTTTTTTTTTTTTTGCTACATTGGAAATGTTCCTCTTAAAGCAGAACTTTGTTACATCATAATAAATATCCCAAATGGTCACATCATAATAAATATCCTGTCAAGGCAGCAGAACCAGTTTTCTTTTTGCTACTTTAAAAAAAAACCCATTTCAAGATTTTTTTTTGTTCCCAGAAAGTAATAACAATAATCGTGTGCTGTCAAGTCAGTTCTGACTTATGGCGCTCCTTTCCAAGGTTTTCTAGGTAGAAAATACACAGAAGTGGTTTACCATTTCCTTCTTCTGTGAGTGCCCTGGGACTGTGCAGCTTGCCCAAGGCCACACATGCTTGCTCTACTTCACAAGAGGCACAGTGGAGACTCGAACTCCCAACCTTTGGCTCTGCACTCAGATACCTAAATCACTGAGCTATCAAGCCAGCTCCCAGTCAATAAGGGCCCACAAATCTAACTTACAGATTTAGACTACCTACCTATCAGTAGGTAGTCTAAATCTATGATTGTTGTTGGACTTTCCTTTTTTCTAGACCTCTGAAGAGAGAGGTTGACCTTCAGGTTGACTTTCAGGATAACAGGGAAGCCTGCTGTTTACCTGCTACCTCCAGTGGTAAGCAGGGAGTCAGAGAACACCTCTGCCCTCCTCCTGATCCCAGAGGAAGCACATTTGTGGACCTCTGTTGACTCCATGTGAGAGGATGTTGCTTTGAAGAGCTTTGAAGTGCATTGGTCTTTATTAAAGACCTGGATGTTTCGGCAGGCCTTCTCACCAGATTACTTTTGATTTTCTTTTCTCTTATTGTCTCTTTACCTTTAATTGTTTTGTAATTTGCTGTTTTATTCTTATTGTATTTTATCTCTGTTGTTGGCCGCCTAGAGTAGTCCACCGCGACTAGATAGGCGGGATATAAATAAAATAAAATAAAATAAAATAAAATAAAATATGTGACAAACCCAGACCTACTGGGATCTGCCACACGTTAACTAAGCTGCCACCAACCATTCCTTATAAGAAGTCACACAGACCAGGGATGGATTTTCAACAAATAAAAGAATAAGGTTTATTTAAATACAACACACAGGGAAAATAAAATGATCAGGTGAATAAGATAAAGTAACGTGGCTTATTCTCATTCATACATGCATACAGTTTGGTTCACACAGAACCCTTAACTTGAAGCACAGACCCTGAACCTATCAGTTCTGGCTAACCAACAGACACCTGAACCTATCAGGTTGGTACTCTGACACACAGTAGTACCCTGTCTGACACACAGACTCCCACACCAGCTTCTTCTTCCCAGCTGCTGCTTCTTCACACCCCAGCGTCTCCTCACTTCACCACACAGGCTTCACATATATATACAGTACAGCCCCTCCTCCTGATGTCCCGCCTTCCACTCCCCATAGGATGGAACTTTCCCTCCAAACCCATGACAGACAGGTAACATCAGTGCTGTATGTAACACCTCCCCTCTTTATAAGTTGTTTTGTAGGGGGAAAGCTAAGGTGCTTTTCACCAAAAAACAACCTGGACCCAAAACATACAAAAACAGTTATACATACAATATCATACTTACTTATACTTACATTCTAAGTTAACCATATCAATTAGGCATTTAAACATTTACCATATACATTACATCAAGTTACCTTTATTCATACAAACCAAATTCAAAAAACAGGTACATTTAACTTTTTGTCATCAATATATATACATAGTCCATGTTTCTTTCGCCGTCTTCATTCTTCAGGTCTTCTTGACAAGGCGTCAGCAACACAGTTCACTGACCCTCTGACCACCTTCACTTCAAAGTCATAGTCCTGCAGATTTAAAGCCCACCTCATAAGTTTGCTATTGTGGGTTTTCATTGTCTTTAACCATTGCAGTGGTGAATGGTCAGTGCACAGAACAAAATGTCTTCCCCAGATGTAAGGCTTGGCCTTCTGGATCGCGTAGACTATGGCCAAACACTCCTTCTCCACGGTTGCCAAATGTCTCTCACCTTTTTGGAGTTTCCTACTCAGGTAGGACACTGGATGCTGGTCACCATTCTCATCCTCCTGGCACAGAACTGCTCCTACCCCGCTGTTAGACGCATCGGTGTAGATGATGAACTCCCGGTCGAAGTCTGGAGCACGCAGCACTGGATACTGGACGAGCGCCTCCTTCAACCTCTGGAACGCCGCCTCACAGTCACTGGTCCACGGGATGCGGTCATCAGCCTTCTTCCTCGTCAGATCGGTCAGCGGAGCCGCAATCTCGCTAAACCTCGGGATGAACTTTCTGTAGTAGCCCACCAACCCAAGAAATGATTTGACTTTTTTCTTGGTGTTGGGTCTGGGCCAATCACGAACAGCTTCTATTTTGGCCTCCAGGGGTTTTATCACTCCTCCCCCTACCATGTGACCCAAGTATTTTGTTTCTGGGATACCCAGCTGCAGTTTGTTCTCTTTGCAGAGCCTAGGCCAAAGCACTTCCTCCCCTGGGTCAAAGTGCCTCTCCCTGGCTCTCTGGACACACCAGGCTTTCTTTCTGACCTTTTGAGCTTGCAGGGTCTCTTCTGCTAGCTCTAGGTTTCTCTTTAGGTCCTTCCTCAAGGAGTCTCTATCTGTCACAACGTCTTGTGGGTCATCCTGGGTGATCTGCTCCCAATTTTGTTTGATCAAATCAAGGGGCCCTTTCACCCTTCTCCCAAATAAAAGTTCAAATGGACTGAACCCGGTACTGGCTTGTGGCACTGATCGATAAGCAAACAAAAGGGATTGCAGCTTCTGGCCCCAATTGTTTGGATTCTCTGCCAAGTAAGCCCTAATCATGCGCATTAGAGTCCCATTGAACTTCTCAGTTACCCCATTACTTTCAGGGTGATAGGCAGTGGCTTCCCTGTGCTCAACTCCACAGACCTGCCATAAGCGTTTCATGAGCTTTGTTGTGAACGATGCGCCCAAATCTGTGATTATTCCTGAGGCAAATCCCATCCTGGACATATACCCCACCAAGGCATCTGCCACTGTGTTCATTTCAATGTTAGTCAAGGGAATGGCTTCAGGGTACCTTGTGGCATGGTCCACAATGGTGAGAATGAACCTGTTCCCCCTCTTTGTGGCCTTGGGCAAAGGTCCCACAATATCCACCCCTATACATTTGAACGGAGTGTCAATCACAGGCAAAGGGCACAACTTTGCTTTGGTCCTGTCGCGGCTATTCCCCTGCCTTTGACACACATCACATTGTTTACAGAACTCCCTGATCTGCTTCCCTATGTCAGGCCAGTAAAAATTCTGTGTGATTCTCTGCTGTGTTTTGTTCACCCCTAAGTGTGCAGCAAACATGTCAGAGTGCCCCCTTTGTAAGATCATGGGGCGATACTTTTCAGGCACCACTAGCTGACTTCTGATCCCATCTCCCCCTTTTGAGATATTCCTCAGGGTCTCTCTATATAAAATCCCCTTTTTCTCCAGAAATCTCACTGGGGTTTCAGGTGTTAGCTGGGCGTCAGTCACCTGTTCAAAACACTTTTGGAGAGTGGCGTCTGCCTTTTGCTCTTGTCCAAATCTGCTGTCTGTGGTTAAGGTTTCCACCACAGCTTCTGAACTCCCCTCTGCTTCCGTCTCTGGCTCATCATTATCCCCTTGAACTGTCCCCGTGGTGGCTTGTGAACGTGTAATCACTAGCACCCTTTTCACATGTTCAGCCAGGTCATTTCCCACGAGCACGGCTGCTGGCAGAGTCGATGAAATCGCTAGCCGCCAAACTCCCCTCCAGCCTTGAAAGTTGACAGGTACCTCCGCGACTGGCAGAGAGATTACCTGCCCCTCAATCCCTGCCACCTTCATGCTCTCATTTGGGATTACATACTCCCTAGGAATAATATCTGGATGGCACAGGGTCACCTGGTGTGACAAACCCAGACCTACTGGGATCTATCACACAGTTACTAAGCTGCCACCAACCATTCCCTATAATAAGTCACACAGACCAGGGATGGATTTTTAAACAATAAAAGAATAAGGTTTATTTTAGATACAAACAGGGTAAATAAAACAATCAGGTGAATAAAATAAAGTAACGTGGCTTATTCTCACACACACAAGCATACAGTTTGGTTCACCTAGAACCTTTAACTTAAAGCACAGACCCTGAACCCATCAGTTCTGGCTAACCAACAGACCCCTGAACCTTTCAGGCTGGTACTCTGACACACAGTAGTACCCTGTCAGACACCCAGACTCCCACAACAGCTTCTTCTTCCCCAGCTGCTGCTTCGTCCCAACCCAGTGTCTCACAGTCTGTCTCAGCATCCCCCTTCACCACACAGGCATCACATATTTATACAGTACAGCCCCTCCTCCTGATGTCCCGCCTTCCACTCCCCATAGGATGGAACTTTCCCTCCAAACCCATGACAGACAGGTAACATCAGTGCTGTTATGTAACACCTCCCCTCTTTATAAGTTGTTTTGTAGGGGGAAAGCTAACGTGCTTTTCACCAAAAAACAACCTGTATAAAATACACAACAACAATTATACCTACCATATTATACTTACTTACATTCTAAGTTAAACATTTCAAATAGGCATTTAAACATTTACCATATACATTACACCAATTTACCTTTATTAATACAAACCAATTTAAAACCAGGTACATTTTAACTTTTTGTTTTCATTATATACACATAGTCCATGTTCTTTCGCCGTCTTCATTCTTCAGGTCTTCTTGATAAGGCGTCAGCAACACAGTTCACTGACCCTCTGACCACCTTCACTTCAAAGTCATAGTCCTGTAAGTTCAAAGCCCACCTCATAAGTTTGCTATTGTGGGTTTTCATTGTCTTTAACCATTGCAATGGTGAATGGTCAGTACACAAAACAAAATGTCTTCCCCAGATATAAGGCTTGGCCTTCTGGATCGCGTAGACTATGGCCAAACACTCCTTCTCCACGGTTGCCAAATGTCTCTCACCTTTTTGAAGTTTCCTACTCAGGTAGGACACTGGATGCTGGTCACCATTCTCATCCTCTTGGCACAGAACTGCTCCTACCCCGCTGTTAGACGCATCGGTGTAGATGATGAACTCCCGGTCGAAGTCTGGAGCCCGCAGGACAGGATAGTTGATTAACGCCTCCTTCAACCTCTGGAACGCCGCCTCACAGTCGCTGGTCCACGGGATGCGGTCATCAGCCTTCTTCCTCGTCAGATCGGTCAGCGGAGCCGCAATCTCGCTAAACCTCGGGATGAACTTTCTGTAGTAGCCCACCAACCCAAGAAATGATTTGACCTTTTTCTTGGTGTTGGGTCTAGGCCAATCACGAACAGCTTCTATTTTGGCCTCCAGGGGTTTTATCATTCCTCCCCCTACCATGTGACCCAAGTATTTTATTTCTGGGCTACCCAGCTGACACTTGCTGGCCTTTACTGTTAGCCCTGCTGCACTTAACCTCTGCAGCACTAACTCCAGGTGTATCAGGTGATCTTCCCAGGTATTACTGAAGATCCCTATGTCGTCAATGTAGGCCACTGTAAAGTCACTGAGCCCTGCCAAGGTCTGGTCCATCAGCCTTTGGAATGTGGCTGGTGCATTTCTGAGACCAAAGCTCAGGACTCGAAACTCATAGAGACCAAAAGGGCTGCAAAAGGCAGTCTTTTCTTGATCCCTGGGATCAATTCTTAATTGCCAATATCCCTTTACCAGGTCCAATGATGAGATGAACCGACAACCCCCTATGGTTTCAATCAGGTTGTCTAGCCTGGGCATTGGGTAGGCATCAGGAGTGGTTACACGGTTTAACTTCCTGTAATCAACACAAAACCTAATGCTCCCATCAGGCTTGTCCACAAGGACTATTGGAGAGGACCAAGGGCTAGAAGAGGGGACGATTATGTTCTCCCTCAGCATTTCGTCCAGCTCCTTCCGCACCTTGTCCCTATAGGGTCCCGTTACTCGGTATGGGGATACTGCCTGCGGGGGTGCATCCCCTGTGTGGATCCGATGCATCACTCCCTTCACTATCCCCGGCTTGTTGGAAAATACCTGTTGATATTTATTAAGCAGCATTTTTAATTCTTGCTGCTGGTCTTGGGTGAGTGCAGGACTGATCTTTACCTCCTCTGGGTTGTACTTTACTTCCCCTCTACCCTCCCAGAAGGGTAATTCAGCTTCCTCACTCTCAGCTGCTTTTATCGCGAATAAAACCCTCTGTTCCCCTCTGTAGTAGGGTTTTAGGGCATTCACATGAACCACCCTCCTTGCTTGGTTCTCCTCCTGCTCTATTAGGTAGTTCAGGTCTGACATCTTGGAAATGACCCTATATGGTCCTGCCCATTTGAGCTGCAGTTTATTCTCTCTGCAGGGCCTAAGCCAGAGCACTTCCTCCCCTGGGTCAAAGTGCCTCTCTCTAGCTTTGTGGTCATACCATGTTTTCTGTCTGACCTTCTGAGCTTGCAGGTTTTCTGCTGCCAGCTCTAGATTTCTCCTTAGGTCATTCATTAAGGTGTCTATGTATGTCACAACGTCTTGTGAGTCATCCTGGGTGATCTGCTCCCAAATTTGTTTGATCAAATCAAGGGGCCCTTTCACCCCTAAGTGTGCAGCAAACATGTCAGAGTGACCCCTTTGTAAGATCATGGGGCGATACTTTTCAGGTACCACCAGCTGACTTCTGATCCCATCTCCCCCTTTTGAGATATTCCTCAGGGTTTCTCTATATAAAATCCCCTTTTCCTCCAGAAATCTCACTGGGGTTTCAGGTGTTAGCTGGGCGTCAGTCACCTGTTCAAAACACTTTTGGAGAGTGGCGTCTGCCTTTTGCTCTTGTCCAAATCTGCTGTCTGTGGTTAAGGTTTCCACCACAGCTTCTGAACTCCCCTCTGCTTCCGTCTCTGGCTCATCATTACCCCCTTGAACTGTCCCTGTGGTGGCTTGTGAGCGTGTAATCACTAGCACCCGTTTCACATGTTCAGCCAGGTCATTTCCCACGAGCACGGCTGCTGGCAGAGTAGATGAAATCGCTATCCGCCAATCTCCCCTCCAGCCTTGAAAGTTGACAGGTACCTCTGCTACTGGCAGAGAGATTATCTGCCCCTCAATCCCTGCCACCTTCATGCTCTCATTTGGGATTATAAACTCCCTAGGGATGATATCTGGATGGCACAGGGTTACCTGGGAACAAGTGTCCCGCAGCCCCCTATACTGACGGTCAAGTATTCCTACGTCCACCCCAGCTGTCTCAAACAACTGAGAATCTGTTTTTACCAGCAAGCAGCGCTTTACCTCCCCAAGAGGACCATTTTCCTCAGCCTGATCAGCAGAGGTAGCTGTTCCAGACTGAGTAGTCATGGCAACAGGCTCCCTCTGTGACAATGAGCTTTGCTCTTTCTGGACACAGAACACAGCTTTTGGCTTGGTCCCACTAGAATTCTGAGGCACCATTCCTTTTAGCTGCTTTAATTTCTCACACTCTGAGATTAGATGACCCTTTCCCTGACAGAAATAGCATTTTCTGGTATATTTTGATTCTCTCTCATCTTGTTTTGGTTTTCCCTCCAAAATCTGAGGTCTTGGTTTCATATCTGAGGGCTTCCCTTCACCATGGGCCCCTCCCCCTTGCTGCAATTTCTTCCCTTTTATTCTCAAATCCAGCTCCTTTCGCTTAGCCTCAAACTCAGCCCTGATCTGTAAAATTTCTTCCTCAGCCCTAGCTTTTATCTCTTTTACTTTTTCTTCAGTCTCATCTCTGATTTCTTTTAATTTAATGTCTTTTTGCTGATTATATTTTTCAAGATCTTGCTCACTTTGTCTGACCTGAGCCTCATACTTTTCTCTTTCCGCAATTTCTTCAACTGATAAGTTGTTATTTTTCTTATTTAGGAATGTTAATTTTAATTGTGCCATTCTAACTCTGTGTTCCAGTTCCATCTCTTCTATCCTCATGGCCATTCCCCTTTTCTTGGCATCTGCCTCTGCCTGACTGATTTCAGCTCTTTCTCTGGCCTCCCTATCCAATTGTCTCATTCTAAATTCATGCTGTTGGGCTAGGAGCATTTTTCTGAGTTCTAAGGTCTGTTCTCCCGTGCTGTCACCCTGCACTGAGCCAAATTCCTCCTCAGAACCTTGGTCAATCTGGGGGTCTTTCACTTCACTCATTTCTGCTACTTGGCTTCGAGTCAAGGGCATAACCCCCCCCTCAGAACAGGCTGCTTTAAAAAGTCAAGCCTCAAAATAAAACGACCACTTTTTTCCTTTTTGCCTCAGAACCAGCTCTCCCCAGAGATTGCTGCTGTTCTTCAGCACTAAATTTGCAACAGTATCGAGTCAGAGCCTACCCCCCTCTGCTGGGCCTCTCAGCTGGCAAGCTAGCTCACTGTTGCTACGCAGTTTTGCCTCAGCGTTTTCCCGCCAAAATCAGGCTGCCTCAGAGCACCTTAATCTAAGTCTCCCCAGTTGGCACGTTCTTCTACTAGTGCACCTCCCCGTGAGGTACACCTAGAAGATTACCTACGCGCCTCAGACTGTCCCTGACTAGACCCCCCTTGCTCTGGGCACCCTTGCCAAGGCTTTGCTGGACCGCTGGACAACTGGACCAGTCGTATCCCACACGCTGGACACCAATCAATGTGACAAACCCAGACCTACTGGGATCTATCACACAGTTACTAAGCTGCCACCAACCATTCCCTATAATAAGTCACACAGACCAGGGATGGATTTTTAAACAATAAAAGAATAAGGTTTATTTTAGATACAAACAGGGTAAATAAAACAATCAGGTGAATAAAATAAAGTAACGTGGCTTATTCTCACACACACAAGCATACAGTTTGGTTCACCTAGAACCTTTAACTTAAAGCACAGACCCTGAACCCATCAGTTCTGGCTAACCAACAGACCCCTGAACCTTTCAGGCTGGTACTCTGACACACAGTAGTACCCTGTCAGACACCCAGACTCCCACAACAGCTTCTTCTTCCCCAGCTGCTGCTTCGTCCCAACCCAGTGTCTCACAGTCTGTCTCAGCATCCCCCTTCACCACACAGGCATCACATATTTATACAGTACAGCCCCTCCTCCTGATGTCCCGCCTTCCACTCCCCATAGGATGGAACTTTCCCTCCAAACCCATGACAGACAGGTAACATCAGTGCTGTTATGTAACACCTGGGAACAAGTGTCCCGCAGCCCCCGATACTGATGGCCAAGTATTCCTACGTCCACCCCTGCTGTCTCAAACAACTGGGAATCTGTTCTCACCAACAGGCAGCGCCTGACCTCTACAAGAGGACCATTTTCCTCAGCCTGATCAGCAGATGTAGCTGTTCCAGATTGAGTAGCCATGGCAACAGGCTCCCTCAGTGACAATGAGCCTTGCTCTTTCTGGACACAGAACACAGCTTTTGGCTTGGTCCCACTCGAATCCTGAGGCACCATTCCTTTTAGCTGCCTTAATTTCTCACACTCTGAGATTAGATGGCCCTTTCCCTGACAGAAATAGCATTTTCTGCTATATTTTGATTCTCTCTCATCTTGTTTTGGTTTTCCCTCCAAAATCTGAGGTCTTGGTTTCATTTCTGAGGGCTTCCCTGCACCATGGGCCCCTCCCCCTTGCTGGTTTTTCCCTGGTCCCTGAGAGTACTTGCTGTAGGTTTCTTTGGGTTTTCCTACAGATTTCTCCTCACCTAAGGGCTTTCTTATCTGGTAAATAAAATCTGCAATCTCGGCGGCTTCTGCCACAGATTTCGGTTTCCTTTCCCTCACCTGGAATTTCAGTTCCCCATGCAGGACTGAATAGAACTGTTCCAGCGCTATCAAGTCTTTAAGCTGCTGGTAGGTCTCTGTCCCCTCCTGAGATAGCCATTTCTCAAGCAGCCTCACCAATTGGGCCCCCACTTGGGTAAAAGTCTGCTCTGGTTTTTTTGTGAGGGACCTGAATCTTTGCCTCAGCTGTTCCGCATTTATCCCATGTCTTGCAAACACCAGTTTTTTAAACTCTGCAAAATCTTTCATCAGTTCCTCAGGCATCTCAGCATAGACCTCAGCCAGGCTACCACTGATTAAAGATCGCATGATGGTCATCTTCTCAGTTTCCCTCACTGAGAAGTCCACAAACGCTCTTTCCACTAGGGAAAAGAACACCTCAGGACAATCTCCCTTGTGGTACACAGGGAATTTCTTCAGGTCAGCTTTAGACAGTTGGCCTCCCTCAGAATCCCTATTGTTATTATTGTTCTGGTTCATCAGTTCCAATTTTTTTAATTCAAACGCCATTTTCTCTCTCTGCAATTCCAATTCAAATTGCCTTCTTTCTCTCTCTAATCTTTCCTCTCTTTCCCTTTCCTCCATTTCAAATTGCCTCATCCTCAGTTCATGCTGTTGGGCTATGAGCAATTTTCTGAGTTCTGGGTTCTGCTCTCCTGTGCTGTCACCTTGCACTGAGCCAAATTCATCCTCAGAACCTTGGTCAATCTGGGGGTCTTTCACTTCACCCATTTCCGCCACTTGGCTTCGAGTCAAGGGCATAATCCCCCCTCAGAACAGGCTGCTTTAAAAAGTCAAGCCTCAAAATAAAACGACCACTTTTTTTTTTCTTTTGCCTCAGAACCAGCTTTCCCTATAGATTGCTGCTGTCCTTCAGCACTACTTGCAACTGTAGCGAGTCAGAGTCTACCCCCCTCTGCTAGGCCTCTCAGCAGGCAGGCTAAATCACTTCTATTTCACAGTTTTGCCTCAGTTTTTTTTCCCGCCAAAAACAGGCTGCCTCAGAGCACCCTAATCTAGTCTCCCCAGTTGGCACGTTCTTCCACTAGCGCACCTCCCCGTGAGGTACACCTAGAAGATTACCTACACGCCTCAGATTGTCCCTGACTAGACCCCCCCTTGCTCTGGGCACACTTGCCAAGGCTTTGCTGGACCGCTGGACAACTGGACCAGTCGTATCCCACACGCTGGACACCAATCAATGTGACAAACCCAGACCTACTGGGATCTGCCACACGTTAACTAAGCTGCCACCAACCATTCCCTATAAGAAGTCACACAGACCAGGGATGGATTTTCAACAAATAAAAGAATAAGGTTTATTTAAATACAACACACAGGGAAAATAAAATGATCAGGTGAATAAGATAAAGTAACGTGGCTTATTCTCATTCATACATGCATACAGTTTGGTTCACACAGAACCCTTAACTTGAAGCACAGACCCTGAACCTATCAGTTCTGGCTAACCAACAGACACCTGAACCTATCAGGTTGGTACTCTGACACACAGTAGTACCCTGTCTGACACACAGACTCCCACACCAGCTTCTTCTTCCCAGCTGCTGCTTCTTCACACCCCAGCGTCTCCTCACTTCACCACACAGGCTTCACATATATATACAGTACAGCCCCTCCTCCTGATGTCCCGCCTTCCACTCCCCATAGGATGGAACTTTCCCTCCAAACCCATGACAGACAGGTAACATCAGTGCTGTATGTAACAAAATAAAATAAATAAATAAATAAATAAATAAAGAAGAAAGGGCAAAAAAATGTCATTTTTGTGGCTTCCTACTCTTCCTGAGATAGAAAACCTCTTTTTAGAAAGGGTTTAGTACAACTGAACCAATTCTCTTCCTCATAGAAGCTCTGTAGTCAATTTTCTGAAGTAGGTTGCTCAAGTAGGAAATGGATAAATGTCCCCACATCCATGCAGCTTTCCAAAATATTGGTAGCTGTTTGCAAAAGGGGTTTTAGGGGTTATTTAATCAAGCCATGGAAAGTGAATTGTTGTTCCAACTTGCTGCCGAACTATCTGCTCAGTGGTTTTCCTCCTCTTTCTCAATAACAGCAAGACAGATCGGCTTGCCAAAGGATCTGAATGTTACCAAAAGAGCCTTAGTTTAAATCCTTTCCTCTGGTCTCCTTTCGAATCGCTGTGTGAAATAGGTAGGTTTTTCTGCTTTTCTGGGGAGATAGGAACTTCTAGACCTCATGTATTCCTGATTTTGACCCAAAAAAAGGGGGGGGAGAGGAAGTGTTCAATGATTGCCTCCATGCCTGCTTAGCTTTTGCATTCTCTTAGGGCTGCAGTACGGGAACTTAAAAAAATGTTTTTTACCAGTATCTCAATTTTTATTTAAGCATTATTATTTGTCCTGAGGTTGTGTGGGACTCTGAGTAGGACAGCCATTATGATATAGTAATTAAAATATTGGACTAGGACTCAAGAAACTTGGGTTTGGATGCTTTGTCTGTCGTGGAACTCATTGGCCTGACTGACCTCACAGAGTGGTTGTGTGGCTAAAGTGGGGAGGAAGAGAACCATGTATGTCTTTGAGCTCATTGGAGGAAAATCATGACATATTTGTAACAAATAAAAGATTTCCTTTCTCTGATCATACAGCCAGTTCGGTAGGTTCGCACAGGTTCTTATATGTTAACAGCCAGAATACTATTGGATAGTTATGTCAGCAGAAGTGCATTGGCATAAATTTCAGTGGTGATTTGCTGCTAGTTAATGAGTTGCTGCTTATGTCCCTCATCACACACCAGCTCATGTGACTAGCATGTAGTGAGAGATGCAAATACTGTAGTGACTTGTCTAATAGCAATGCACTGCTGCAGTTTAGGATGTTGCACTTAGGCCAGTATAAATCAACATGTCTGTCTCCTAAGAGTTCATGCACACAAGTTTATGTGTATGGTCAAGATTTATATAGGTTAGTGGGTTTTTGCTATGACTAAGCAGTGTAGAAAAGAAGAGTTGTAGCAGTCTGTTCTTTGAGTTCCTGTGATTCATAGTAATGTTGGTCTTAAAGTATTAGCAGTGAATCTCCCAAACTTCTGGAAATTTGGAGGCTGAAGTGCAGAGGGGGAATTGGTGAGAATCATTTCTTTGACAATTGCCAAACTATTTCATTTGCATAAGTCTTGATTTATCCAGCCCAGATTCCAGAGATGCTTTGTAGTGTTTGATAAAATGGCCAAAATCCTGTTGCATAATTGCACAGTAGCACAAATGATATCAACAGCAGCAGCACACTATCACCAACTAAAAAGTCTCTGTTTATATTCTGGATTGCATGCAATCTTGTTTGATTCTGTACAAGTTGTACACAACCTGAAATTGAAGCATTAAGATGCCACTGCTGGGTACATCATTCTTATTATGATCAGGTGACTATACAACAGGATGCTGGCCAGTATTGTCTAGTGTGGTATAATGTGCCATAAAAGCCCTTGCTGTAGGTGTCTATCTGGTTGGTCACTATTGGAAGCAGGATTCTGTTGGACTAAATGAACTTCAGTCTAATCCAGCTATTCTGCACCTTTTTAGAAATGCACAGACAGACATATATCTCTAGAAGCATAACAGTTAGCAATGAGGTCCTGATTTGTTTACTTACATTTGTGTAAGAACAATTGCCCTCTATCTGAAGTAGACCTACTAGTTTGCGTAATCAGATTTCAGTGAGCATACGAAGATTATTGAACTCCATAAGCACATTGTACTGTGTGGGTATGTTCTTTATTATTTTAAATAGTTGGTTGTTATCATAAATTTCAGCAGCAATTCCTTGCTGTGGGGTTAGGTGGAGATACTATAAAATACATTCTTTTTCTCACCGCTGTCATAAATAATGTCTTTTCATTCCACCCCAAATACCCTTTTTTTTGGATCACAGGTGAGAAGCCAGACCCTGACCAAACATTCAAGTTAACATCTATACAAAACTTTAGCAGCTGCTTGCCTAACACATGCACAACAGTGGTGTCTAATCACACCATACCCCACAGACAGCCAGAAACAGTTCTTACAGAGACGCCACAAGATACACTTGTAAGTTTTTGCCAGAACTATTTCAGTTCCACCATCACTACTTATGCTGTGAGTGCTTGTTGGAAATAAATTGTGTACTTTATTATTATTATTTTAAAAGTGGTTTTCCATTTCAGGAATTAAACAGACTCAACCTGGAGTCCTCCAACTCTAAATATTCCTCCAACACAGATTCCTCCATCTCCTATATTGACTCGGCTGTAATTTCTCCTGATGCTGTACCTCTTGGATCAGGAACTGCCTTCTTAGCTAAACAGGTTCAAAACAAACCAAAAACTGGCCGGAGTCTTCTGGGTGGACCAGCTGCCCTGAGTCCATTAACACCAAGGTAGGGAACCTGAAACCATATTTTCCCCATGGAACACTGCTATAGAACATTAATACAGAGTACTGTAGCACATTAATTATTATTGTGGCATATGCTTCTGCCAGTTAGAATCTGTTTCATCAGATACAAGAACACATATATGAATACTGGAAGAGGAAACAATATTATTAACAATAGTGGTAAATGGCTTTAAAATGTGGAGTGCAAAGATCAGGTGTGTGTAAGAAAAATGGCTCTTTACAATTGCAATAATTAGTGATAATATAGTCTTCCTAATTCTGCCTATTTCCAGCTGTAGTAGGAGGTAAATCTATGAAAAAAATCAAGATTTAAATAGAATTAATTTTGTAGATAAACAGTCACTACCCTGAAATCTTCCTTTCAGCTCTTTTTGCTATTGGTTTTCATATCAGCAGCAGAATATTTTGAAAGATAACAATTGTTCTTTCCCCGATTTCTGAATATTGACATTTTTGTATCAGACTTCTGTCATTTTAATCTTGTTTTTATTTCAGCTTCTGACAGGAACAGATTAATCCCAATGCATATCCTCCCTTTTCACATGTGTTCTTGCATCTGCCAGTGGACCCTAATCCCAAAAACTATACCACAATTACAATGCAATCCTGTGCATTTTATTAAGATATAAGCTCCAGTAAGGTTCAATGAAACTTTGCATTCTGTAGCTAAGTCTATAAAACTTGAAGGAATTTCAGGATTCCTGCTTGTATTTATATACAGTTATCCTTCTGGAACTGACACAAGGAAGTGGGGTTTCTGAGCAAGTTATGGTCCTCCAAATATTATTGGTCTCCAGTTCCCAGCATGCTTCTCCATTGGAAGATCTAAAGGGGCAGACTTTGTCCACCCACGCTTTTGAAATTCTGTTTGCCAAAGAATGATGCAGTGCCTGAACTACTGAGTTTACGCATTGGAAACCCAAACCCCTCTGCCTATCTTACCTGAACATGAACTGCATGAAGGGATAATGATGATGATGATGTTTGGGAGGAATTGTTCTCTCAACATAACCTACCTCATCTGACTAATTGGATGATCATATATTTAGCCATTGGCCCATCAGAAGTTAGTCTCTATGATGGAAGTTTGGAAGTTGCTTCCATTTGCTGATTTTTTGTACATTAAATCAGTATGTGCATATCAACTTATTAGTGTGATGGCTGGCAACGGATAGCAATGTATCTAGTCTGCAGTGTTCCATACCTTGAAATGATTTGGCCAAATTTGAAAATGCTGCCTCTTAAACATCTGAATATTTTTTAAAAAGAGTTTTTTCATTCCCACAGCTACAAATACTCAACTATCCCCCACACTAGACCAGAACACAGACAGAGTTCTAACTCTGGTCCTCTGAAGATGCTGGCCACAGAGAGTGGCAAAATGTTAGGAAGAAAAACCTCCAGAACCTGACCAAACAGCCCGGAAAACCTACAACAACTATTTTTTTCATTGTTGCTCATGGATTCTCTTCCCTCAAAAATTTTAAGCCAGTGCATTACCACCAAGAGTGAGGTTCGCAGTTTGAGTGTACATCTGGACCCAGGTGTCATCAGTGGTCCGTTCCACATATCTCCATCTTCGGTGGATTGTCCAGCTGTGTCCCTATCTTGATGTGGGGGCACTCACCACTTTGGTCCATGCACGCGTAGTCTCGAGATTAGATTACAGTAATGTGCTCTACATGGGGCTGCCTTTGAGACTAGCATGGAAACTTTAGATGGTGCAGAATATGGCAGCCAGACTTCTTACTTGGGTGAAAAGATACCACCATATTTCCCCCACACTGTGGCTGCCTTGCATTGGCTGCCCATTTATTTTCGTGTTGATTTCAAAGTTCTTATGATTATATGTAAGCCCTAAATGGTTTAGGCCCTTGATAGCTGGCAGAGTGCCTCCTCCCATCCAGTCACTTGTTCCAGCCAGGCCGGGTGGCTAAGAGGCCTAATGCTGAGGGAGGTCCAGAAGGAAAGCACGAGGAACCAGGCCTTCTCAACAGTGGCCCCTTGCCTTTGGAACAACTTGACAGCGGAGATCCGCCTGGCTCCCTCTCTGGGTGTTTTCAAGAACAAACTTAAGACCTGCCTATTTGGACAGGATTTCCCTCCTGCCGTATCTTAATTTCTTACACTTTTGCCATCTTGGATTTATAATATATGCTCATTGTTTTTATTGTTTTTAGATTTGTAAGCTGCCCAGAGTAGACCCTTGGTTTAGATGGGTGGGATAGAAATTTAATTAATTAATTAATTAAACATAGTCCTGGGCTGTAGGGGGTAAAATTAAAAAGAAAACCAAGTAGCTATAGTAAGTATTATCACCCTTTTTGAGCCCATAGGCACGTGGGCATTGTCACAAACAAGTTGCTGGGAGACCATGGCCAATCACAAAATAACCAGTTTCTGGAAAAGCTAAAACAAAATCTGTGCTCTCACCAGAGCACAGAGTGCTGTCCTCTGAAGATGCCGGCCACAGAGACTGGCAAAACGTTAGGAAGAACAACCTTCAGAACACGGCCAAAGAGCCCAAAAAACCCACAACAACCATAAAACAAAATTGTTAATGAACCTCATAAAAAGGCAAAGATTGGTTCTAAGTTCCCAATACAAAACCACTCTTTTGAACCTCATTTTCTGTTCTGACACCCATTTCACAGAAGGCAACCTGATATGGCTTAGAGGCAAGTAATTCAGCAGACAAACTGAATACAAGGTAGAAGTAGGTTCTTAATCCTAAAGGCCAAATCACAGGGTTTTGTCCCCAGGGCACAATACCTGTTTCACAAATGGCAAGTGCTGATATTCAAAGAAATATACAGAAGTAATCCTCCCCCTGCAGAAAATGCACCACTTCCTAACAACACTCACAACACAGGCAAAAAACACACAGCACAGTATAGGCAAAATACAGACATACAGTGCAGGCAAAACATACAGTTCTCATCATCTCCTCTGCCCCTCTCCATGCCCTACTGTCAGCTGACTTTTTTTAACTTTAGTACAAGGGTGTGTTTCAAAATGAGGAGCTGAGCTACAGCTACCTGCCTTGCTTCTAGGGGCTACAGAAAATAAAAGATGGTACCTGAGGACAATGTTTTGCTTTACAGCAACAGTTAATTTACAAAGAAATATTTAAAAATAAAACAATATCAGGAGGATCAGAGAACCTGATCAGTAAAAGGAGGACTCTGTGGTTACAGTGATACCTGTGGGCATCCTATGAAGTAACCAGCATCTGGATACATTCCTTAGCCTTTCAAGTTTCCCCTCATTGAAAAAAAAAATTGAATTTCTCTTTCTCTCTTCTTGTCTCTTTTCCCCATCCAAAGCAAACCTTGCTTTTAGGAAACATGTCTATTTTGAAACACTCTTTTATGTTTTCTCAGCTTTGGGATTTTGCCGTTAGAAACCCCTAGCCCTGGAGATGGATCCTATTTACAAAACTGCACAAATTCTTCTTCCGTAATTGATGTGCCACCTCCAGGAGCCCCTTCCAAGAAGGTATCTTGTATTCAAGGGGGTGCATGTGAGGTGGAAGGCAAGGACATGTAGCATTCTGGCTACTAGTTCTGAAACATTCCAAGATAAATATTTCCAGATTCGTTGAAGTACTTTGAAGACTGTTCAGCTCCTGTGTTTTTGCCCTACAGTTCTTTTATCTGCAGTCAGATATTCTACTACAGAGGGAACTGCCAGGCTTATTGCTGGATAATCTCTGATGGAAGAACTGCAGCAGAAAAGAATTATAATAATTGATATAATCTTTGTTTGGCTTATTCCAAGGATCTAGTTAGAATTTTATTATTTAAGATAATTTATTATAAAAACAGAATTCTTACATTATTTTCTGTTAAAGTTCTATAGTACAGTATTTTTTAATAGTTGGAGCTAAGAGTAGGAATCTAATTAATGCCTGACATGTTCAGGAAACAAGTACTCCTAATTTGAAAATCTGTACCATCTCAGCTTAGCTCCCAACAGAGTTTGCCTCTTCCAACCAGATCTAACGTTACTTTCCTCCCTTAGCAAACCTGCCTTTTTTCAATAGCAGTGGGGCATTGGCAAGGGAGATGTAATGAAAGATAATCAATATATGTGGACCTCTACTTAACTGTCCAAGATGCTCCATGTGCATGCATTCGAAGTCTTTCTGTCTTGGTATTTCACTCAGCACCCAAAGGTTTCCTATGTTTGGTTTTTCTGAACTTTCTGAAATGGTTCTATGGTCCTTTTCTTACACTTCTCCCATCAGAAAACCCAAATGTATTTTGAGGCCAACCTGGTGGTGGTGATAGAGAATTGATATGTGCTATTGCAAATACTATGTTGTGCAATATGCTGTGCTTAGAAATTCCCTCTGCAAAAGATTCATACTGGGTGTACATGTACAGAATTCAGTAGTATTTATTTTATTTATTTATTTATTTATTTGATTTTTACCCCGCCCCTCTAGACCATGTCTACTGATGCAGTAAAATGGACTCTATCATTGTCTGTTGCTTCTACTGTGCAAAGTGGTGTCTCAAAATTACACAGACTTATGGGGATGCACTTTGTGAAGGTAGCAATGGATGCCAAAACCAGCAGTTGAAGGCAAAATCAGAATAGATAAGGGTAGACAGAAATGTATGTTTCCTAAAATGGCTACAAAACTGCATTGTTTTGCTAATCAAATAGTTAATTATGAATAAAGTAGATTAATTGGAAGTACCCTTGTTTGGTTTGTTCCTTAGAAGGAGGGATGACACCTTGGGGCTGGGGTGGCACCATTGACTTCCTCTACTTTTAGGTGGCACCACTGACCCACTGCTTTTAGGTTGCCCCTGTTGCAGCTGCTACTGAAACTTGGTGACAACTGCAGCAGCTCTATGATGCAGGAGGACAATCATGCATCCTCCTTTAGCAAAGAATCCAGTGAAACCTCATGGCAGGGCATCTCACAGTGTTCTGTTGTATTGAAACTAAAGAAACATCTGCATTCCACAGAGTGCAGAAGAGGAAAGAATCATCTGTCATTGTGATAGCATATGCAAACGTCTATTGGTTATTGGAGGCATTATTGCGTTAGTATGCATGCCATTTTCTGCAGATCATAATACATAAATTATGTAATTGTAAATAAGTATAGTAAATTGGCTTTGTAAGTTTTAGCTCGTTAAAAACAGTGCATCAAATGTGCAGCAATGTTGTATATATTTTTATATAGACTGTCACCAGAATAAGCCAAACTGGAACAAAGTCTGTCTTCTCGCAAAGTGGCAATAGCCGGGAAGTAACGCCAATCCTTGTTGCACAAACACAAAGTTCAGGCCCACAAACAAGGTATGAAATATCTGCCCTTGGTCATAATTCTAATTCTTGTTTACACATATACTTTTCATATGCCTTGCCTACTGTTGTCATCTTCCCAGAGGTTCTGGTTGGGTAGTAGAATGGAGGGCTGGGGCATTTTTTCTGTACAGTATTTTCCAGAAGGAGTAGCTGGCAATTGTGTTGAGATGTTTTATGTTTTCTCTCTGTCCCTCTTTGATTAGTACAACACCTCAGGTACTGAGCCCAACCATTGCTGCTCCACCTAATGTGCTGCCTCGAAGAAGTTCACGCTTGTTCTCTAGTGATAGTTCTACAACAAAGGTAAATGGGAGTTTGGTTGATCAGCTGGCCCATCCAAGGATGCAGAGTTGCTAGACAATGACCTCTGCATTTCAGCATTGTTTGCTTAAAAATTAACAAGAATGGATTGCAGGAATGTTTTGAGGAACTAATGTGTAATTAAAATGGTGCTTAGTTACTATGGTGTAAACTTTTGTGGCATAGGCTCAGTTTCAAGTGGGAGTGGCTCTAAATTATTTATTGTATTTTGTAAGGGATGTGTGTTGGTTTTTAAAGTTCTCTAGGGTTCCTTGTTTTTCTTACAAAACTGGTTCTCATGGTTACCCCCAAATTGTTTAAATGGCAGTCTTGCAGATGATACTTCTCAGGTTGGGAAGATACTTGTAGTTTCTTGCACAAATACAAACATACAATTTCATTCATTTATTTCAGGTACTTTAATGTCCCATATAAGAACCGGCCAGTCCTGGCATATTGGTTTACATATTAAAATCACAGTGACCCATATCCTCTTGCTGAGTTCAACCAGCATGGCAGGACTTGTGTCATTAGTAGTTGCAGCTAGTTACAAGAGTTCCTGTTTCAATTTTGCAATGTATGTGAGTGACATGTGAAGAGACAAAGTCACTTTAAAAAAACACTTTAATTAGTGGCAGGCAACTGTTGCCTGTGCCATCATTCCTACTGTGCTTGAAGGGTTCTGCTAGAGAATACTGGCCCATAAAAATACAAGGGGACATCAGAATAGATAAGTGTAGACAGAAGTCTATCAAAGTCATAGATCAGTAGTATATTCAGATGGAAAATTTTTGTTTTTTCCCCATCTGACCATTTCTCCTTTTGTTTGGGATGTTTACCCAGCCCTATATCCTGATGGTGAAGAATAGATAACTTATAGAAAGCATGTATTGAAGCTACTCTTGTAAACTCTCTGAAAACTACTTTACTTTTTGCCACCTCCCTAAAATTATGGTTCTTTAAACAGTATCTAGAGCCTTTCATCTTTTTGTAGACGTACATCTTTTTTTTTTTTTGTATTGTGTCTTCAGCAATAGATTCACAAACCAATTCAAAGTCATCATAGTATGATTAAGGTACTGGTAAAGATTTATATATCTCAGATGCAGAGAGATACTAATTTCATTCTGGTCATCTAATTCTTGCACACTGCTTTGTGGCTTGTCTGGTGGCCAGGCAATTCATTGCTTTATAATGAGGGTGGGCTAGAATGACTGGCCATTCATCAGCTTCAATTTTGTGATTTAATCCCAGAAAAAGGATGTCCTTACAGTAGAGATGGGGAGTGGTTATCCTAGGAAATGGCATTGACCCATGGGAAAAGTCAATAACTCTACAGCCAAAAGAGGGTGGAGTTTGTAAGACTGCCTTGTGCTCTCTCACTGTCTGTTACTGTGCACCTCATCTTTCTCTCTCTCTCTCTCTCTCTCAATTCCCCAGCTCAGTCTTAAAATGAGGATCTTGCAGTGGTAGACTTTTACTCCCAGAGGCCCAAACAGCATGGTCAATGGTATGGGATTATGGGAGAAACAGGGGCAAACATTCCTTGGTTTTGCCTCAGATTGATATGTGGGGATTCATCTCTAGAGGTTCAGAGGCTGTACACTTCCATCTCTCGACACTGGACCACATCATAGTCTCCATCCAAGTAAAGATTTTTTACAAAAGCTGGATTTTCTAAAACTAAAATTTCACCTTACACTTGCTACTGGCCAATACAAAAATTGGATGTGGGACCAGGGGTGTTGGAAGGCCTCCAAACATGGAAGAATTTCTCCCATGCCCTCTACAGAGCACAAGAGGATTTATGAGCCAATTCACAATTATTATTATTTTTTTGCAAATATCTTGTGAGGCCCTGAAGTGCTGGGAGGCCCTGGATGTTGGGGCACTGTATATACCGTAGTTCCCAAGGTCTATGTGTTGCTCAACTCTACCTTTAAGTATTTCATTAAATTTCTATAGCAAGGTAATATATTTTGCTGCTTGTTTTGACTGTAAGATTTTTTTAAAAATTGTTCTTCTCTCATAGGAGAATAGTAAAAAGTTAAAAATGAAGTTTCCGCCCAAAATTGCAAATCGAAAGACAAAGTGTAAAACCAATAAGGGAGGGATCACGCAGCCAAACATAAATGACAGTTTGGAAATCACCAAACTTGACTCGTCCATCATTTCAGAAGGAAAGATTACCTCTGTAACACCACAGATCCAGGCATTTACATTACAGAAAGCAGCAGCAGGTGTGTAGAATACTCCTCAGAATTCATTTATTGTAGTTTACCTTGTTCCATCCCAAAAGCTGTGGGTGAATAAGTGACTAAGTTGAAAAATAAGAAATTAATAGAAAATCATAGAGTCAAACTAAAATCAGTAGCACATTCAAACCAGGTTTCTTTTTTGGCTGGTTAGAATGATCGTCAAGTTCTTAATACTTTCACAAGAACAAAGAACTTTGTGAGGTATTATCTCAAAGGTTTCCCCTTGTTCCCTTGTCATGGGCATGTGGGACAATCTGCAGAGGACTTAGCAAACCTAAAGTGCTCTATCACATCACTTAAAATTATGGAGGGATATCCTGTGAATGGTGGCAGACACCACTAACAGCATATATTTGCTGAGATGGAGTTTATTTGCTTTGGGCAATATTGAATAACCTGGTGTAACTTCTTTGTGATATACAATTGCACTATTCAGCTAATCTAACTTTGTAAAGTTTTGTGTGTGTTTTTTGTTACCATTTTTATTATTGTTGTTTGTTAAGAATCCACAGAGAAGTTGCAAGGAAAGGGTTGTTTTGGTTCAAAGTGATGGTTTGAGCCTAGGTCTACCACATTTCACTCAGCATTTTTTCTGTTAATAGACTACATTGGCATTCTATTTGTTTTATAATTGAAGGGGGTGGGGAAGCAGACTGATGAGCACATTTTGATTTTTGAGATTATGAAATCTGTGGCTAGTAGGATGCCAGTACTTACAGATACTTTCTTAGCCTCCTTTGTTCTTCTGTGTATTTATTACATTTTTCTCCTAGAAGGTTTGATGAGTCTTCTTCGTGATATGGGGAAAGGATATTTAGCCTTGTGTTCTTATAACTGTAAAGAAGCTATTCATATACTGAGTCATTTGCCTTCTCATCATTACAATACGGGCTGGGTGCTGTGCCATATTGGAAGGGCTTACTTTGAACTCGCAGAATATATGCAGGTAAGCATAGGCATGGTATATTTTTCTTTATTCTGTATTGAATAGTTGTGCTACGATCGCAGCCATAGTACGTACGATCGCAGCCATAGTACATATTTAGAGTCATTTCATACAGATACTATTCTCTCACCTTTTTTATATGTAGGGCTTAAGAGGCTATTAGCGCAATGATCTCTGTGAATTCCCTCATGAACTTCACTGACTCCTGTATGTTTACCATGTAGTGGCATTGTTCTGATTTTCACAAGGAAACCACCACTTCAGACATCCCACAGCACCTCAGAGCAAAATAGTGTCAGTATCTAGCTCTGTGGGATATTTAAAATGGCTGCTGGTAAATCTATTGTGAGATAGCCTCATAGCAAATGTCAACAGTGGAGGCTCCAACAGCAATCCTGACTGTATGCTCTGATGGCATTGGTAGAAGTGAATGTCAAGTGATGTACATGTCCTTGGGGAAGAATAGATCATTTTCTGGAGCAGTGATCACAGGATTGCCCACACATTATCCAAGAGATAGGAAGATATATTTACTGTGGTTTTTGCACCCCAAAGAGGGTGAGAACTTTTTGTTACCATACTTCCACCAGTGGTTGATTTTCTTATTCCAACTTTCCATCTTCTGGACCACTTCTTCCATACAATAAGTAAAGCTGTATCCAATGCTTCTTAAATTTCTTTTTAAAACTGCAGTAGCATAGTTATGTATCTGTCTATGAGTAATGGGGGAGATGCTAGTTTTCATTTATTTTCATGCTCAATAGGCTTGGAAGATTTGTATTTTATTTTATGGTGTAGAAGGGAGGTGGAAGTTTCCATTATAAACGGAGAGTTGCTAATGTTCAGTTTTAATTCTTTACCTTCTTTGCAAACTCAATAAATTTTCTCAGTGTAGCAACAAAATCTCCTAGATGCTGTATCATAAATGTTGGGCAGATGGGTGGGTGGTAAATATTTTTCTGATTACTTTTTTGTAAAGGGTGTAGAGTTCAGAGTTTTTATTCAGCACTGATTTTACAAATAGAATCCAACAGAAGTCTGCAAAACTTGTTCAGCCCTATTTCTGATAGAAAAACCACAACAAATGGCCTCTGAAAGGGCTAGATGACCCTTACATTCTGAAACTGCTTCAAACAGATGACGTCTGTGCAACAGAAATTCAAATCCTGTTGGAAGGCTGTAGATCAGTTGAATACAGATATGGCATCCCAAATTAATCATTTGAAATTGTTTTGGAAAAGCTTTTGTTGTTTAATTCCCTTTGCAGGCTGAAAGGATATTTTCTGAAGTAAGAAGAATTGAAAACTACAGAGTAGAAGGCATGGAAATCTACTCCACAACGCTGTGGCATCTGCAGAAAGATGTGGCTCTTTCAGTGCTTTCGAAAGACTTAACTGATATGGATAAAAATTCACCAGAGGTATAGTTATAACCCTTTTAGTGTGGCTTCCCCCCCATTTTTTTGTAACATATTTCAGTTCCTAATTGACCCCGTAAGAGTGGAAAAACAGACCAAAGGTTGGCATTATTTTAAACTATTTTTCTGCAAAAGTCTTGCCATTCAAACAGACATTGTAGTAGTACATGCCAAACTACATTCTTCTCTCCATTAGTATGTCATTACCTCAGAAAAGAAGTAAAATACTACGGTAAGTACATCTTCTACCATTTTGCTCTTCTTTCTTCCAGGCATGGTGTGCTGCAGGAAATTGCTTCAGTTTGCAACGAGAACATGATATTGCCATCAAGTTCTTCCAGAGAGCTATTCAAGTTGATCCGAATTATGCTTATGCCTACACTCTCCTAGGGCATGAATTTGTGCTGACGGAAGAACTTGAGAAAGCATTAGCCTGTTTTAGGAATGCAATTAGAATGAATCCTAGGCACTATAATGCCTGGTAAGAAATATTTCTCATTTGTAAGAATCTTAGAGAAGGCAAGGAATTAACCCTCTTCCCCAAATGTTATTTAGATTATTCCCCCCCCCCCAATACATCAAAAATCTACTTGCAGTCTCTTAAGAATACATTTTTTGTCTCCGTCTGTGACTTCGGTCTTGATACATATTGGCAGTGGCATCATTGTCTGTGAAAATGCCTACAATCCACAGAGCATTCTACATCACTTCCAGGAACACTCAGATATCTTCAAAGCTCAAAACATTAAGCAAAGATTTTGAACAAATGTGATCTGAAATAGTTTTTCAAAGTCCTCTGTTGGAGAAATCACTCACTTTGGTACTGAACAGGATTCCTCAATTGTACGGAGCAGATTATCTAGACTCATTTCAGTTTGTCTTCAGGCTTGGATGTCTCTGAAGGCGTTTTTGTTGGTATATATCTTTCTCTAAGAAGAGATTGAGAAGTACAGTGGTACCTCGCATTACGAGCGCTCCGTTTGACGATGAAATTGCTTTACATCAATGTTTTTGCGATCGCAAAACCATGTTCCCTATGGGGGAATTTCGCTTTGCGATGATCGGTCCCCTGTTTCGGTAACCGATCATCGCAAAGCGATGATTTTTGCACAGCTGATCGGCTGAAATGGCCACGGGGTAAAAAAATGGCTGCACGCTGTTTTCTGGCACGGATTCCTCGCTGCACGGGCAGCGAAAATGGCCACGCTATGGAGGATCTTCGCTGGACGGTGAGTTTGTAGCCCCTAGGAACACATTAATCGGGTTTTAATGCGTTTCTATGGGCTTTTTAAAATCGCATGACGACATTTTCATTTTACAGCGATTTTCGCAGAAGGAATTAATATTGTCATGTGAGGCACCACTGTACTTCTTGCCTCTTGGCAGCTTTTGGTAGAGTTAACTATAGTATTTTACTGGAATAGCTCAATGTGTTGAAAGTAGTATGCACTGTGCAGTAAAGATTTCATTCCAGAATCGCTACTAGAGAAGTCACAACACTGACTTCAGCTCAGATCCTTGACAGCTATACCATGTGGTCCCACAAGGCACCATCCTGTCTTCCATCTAAATGAACACTGGAGTGTGTCACTTGTGGTTTTGGAGCCTGATGTAACTAATATGAGATGATAGTCTACTCTATTCCATATGAATCAGAAGAGACTGTGCAAGTGCTAGGACAGTGTCTGGAGGCAGTGGTCTTCTGGATGAGGGTCAATACATTGAAATTGAATCCTGGTAAAATAGAGATAGAAATTCCTGGCCTTGGGCATTAGACAGATAGTCTGTTTTAGTTGAGATACTATTCCCATCAACAAAGCAGGTATATGGACTAGGGAGTGCACCTGGATTGAAAGCCATCACTGGATGCCCAGGTGTCTTCATTGCCAAGGACTAGGATATGCTGGTGACCATCGTTTATGCTTTGAAAAAAATCCTGATTGGATTACTTCAGTGTTCTGCACACTGAGCTTCTTTTGAAGATGGTACAGCAGTTGCATTGGTACAGAATGCTACCATATTTGTTTTGATTACCAGTGAGAAGTAAAGATACTGCACCAGGTTTGAGATATCTCCATTAGCTCATGGTAACCATGAGATCTAGTTTAAGGTATTACATTACATTAGACATCCTTCAGTCACGATAGATTGCGGTATCGTGCTGTGCATGGAGGACTTGATCAGCGCCTATGTGAATGAGAAGGCCAATTCAAGAGTGACAATCCCTTCCACACTGAGGACAAATACAATCTGTACCCCGTTTAGCTCCCTGATTTTGCTGCTTTCATGACAGACTCTTTGCCTCGGCCTGCTGGACAAGTGTCTCTTCAAATTGGGAGAGGCTGTGATGCACCGCCTGCCTCCAGGCTGAACACTCAGATGTCAGGGTCTCCCATCTGTTGAGGTCCATTTCCAAGGCCTTCAGATCCCGCTTACAGATATCATTGTATAGCAGCTGTGGTCTCCCTCTGGGGCGATTTCCCTGCACTAATTCTCCATACAGGAGATCCTTTGGAATCCAACCATCAGCCATTCTCACAACATGCCCAAGCCAACGTAGACATACCTATTATAAGTGTTTATAAAACAGAAAAGGGTATTAACAGGTATCAGATATTGTTAGACATATTAAATTGCTTTCATTTTATTTTTACTGATGCAAATCAGCCACTGAATTAGTTTTTCCTACTCTGTCTACCTGTGAGAAGTATTATTGCTAGAAATGCAGAAGTTTAATGCTTGGTTTTCATGCTTTAAAATTGCTAGGTATGGATTGGGAATGATCTACTATAAACAGGAGAAATTCAGCCTTGCAGAAATGCATTTCCAGAAAGCACTTCATATTAATCCTCAAAGTTCTGTCTTATTATGTCACATTGGAGTTGTAAGTAAATTAGATTTCATTCTATTTATTTTCTATAACATGGACAATGGAAATCTGAATATAGAGCAAACTCTGTTTCTCTATATTTCTCTTCAGGTTCAGCATGCCCTGAAGAAATCCGAAAAGGCTTTGGATACTCTGAATAAAGCCATTAATATCGATCCTAAGAACCCACTGTGCAAATTCCACAGAGCCTCAGTATTATTTGCAAATGAGAAGTACAAGGTGAGGAAGAGTTATACTTCTGAACCTATTCAGGCAGCTGCTGCTTTTTCTTATACTAAGTCTGGACCTGTTCATATTCATTGGAATCACATGTAAAGCATATGTAGGATGAACCTAAATACATTCCACTGAGTTCACGGGGATTTACTGCTTAGTGAATGAGGTTTTATTCTGCGCTGCCATGTGTTCTGAGCGCTCTCGATGATATTCATTATCTACCTGTGATGAATTACTTCTTCAGAGAATCATACTTTACCATCCTTTTCCTGGTTGTTTTCCATTTAATTTTTTTAATTTTCTCATATGCCCATTCCCTTGATTTATAGGTCAGAGAGAGATTTATCCTCTCTGCTTTCTATTATGATTTTCTTGTACTTAATTCCATAATTATGTTTCAAATGTTTCAAGTGTGTAATAGACCTTAAATGTTGTTTTCTATTATTGTTTAATATTTTTAATTTGAATCTCTTAAAAATAAATATTCCCAAATAATAGGAATTACAGGAATGGAAATTAAATAGATCATCTTATTATGCTCAAAATATCAACTTTATTTGTACTACATTGGCTGAAATCCTGTTGCATCTCTCTGTTTGGGCGTTTGGAATGATGTCATTTGCAGTGACAGATTGCCAATGTTTAGAAGCTTCCTTTCGCAAGCTAAGACGAGTTTGATTTCGTCACCTTGTGGATGACCTGTGCACACCCTGATATTGCAAAAAGAAGCCTTTATTTAGCAGCAGCGTACTGCTGCTGTTCCTGCTATGCAGATGGGCCCTGTCCGACAGGATTTGAGCCCAGATTCTCTTGCCTAGTTACACTGGCATTGATTGAATGGATAACTCAGTGATTTAGGTATCTTGCTACAGAGGCAGAGATTAGGAGTTTGATTCCATACTGCTTCCTGTGTGTAGAGGCAGCCCTGAGCAAGTTGCATAATCTCAGGGCACCCCCAGAAGAAGGGAATGGTTAATCACCTCTGAGTATTTTCTACCTGGAAAACTCTGAAAAGGGACACCATAAAACAGAATTGATTTCATGGCACATAATTATTTTTATTAGTTACACTGTCATAATACAAACAACATAACTTGTGGAGGAGAAGAACCTTAGGTTAAGAAATCACCATAAATATTTTCTTTTGTGTATTGAGTTGTGTATCTCAGTATGCAGCTGATAATGTCCATGGTGATTTCTTAATTTGGAGTCAACATTCCCTCTAATTTTCTTCTAGTGCTGGGCAGGGATCCCATCCAGGATCAGAACCGAATGGATGATAACACTGGCTGCTGATATACAGCACTGATACAGCAGTGCACAGACATGTACCAACACAGCTTAGTGGGAATGTTGTTTGGTGCAATTTGCCTCCAAAAGTGACACTCTTTTAGCTATTCAAGAGCATTTTCGCCATGTATCAGAATGTTCATAGTTATTTGAGATATATGGTTCCTGTATCTGAAAATATTTTGCTTTTTTCCCCCTCTTCAGTATGCTTTGCAAGAACTTGAAGAACTGAAACAGATTGTTCCCAAAGAGTCTCTTGTTTACTTCTTAATAGGAAAGGTAACAGCTAATTCTGATCATTAAAAAGTAAGGCATTTCTTGGTAATAATGGAAAAGGTTTTAAGAGTGGTGCTTGCTGGTCACACTGAATTTTATTTCAGCTGTAGACATGTGCATTTGTTTTTGTTTGGACTCCAGAACATTGAATTTTGGGGTGTGGAGTCCAAAAAAACCATAAATGCACATGACTTTTCAGCAGTTCTTCCGAGCATGGCAAGTATGCTAAGCAACCAACCTGACTCTCAGCATTGAAGTTGCAAAAGAGGGTGATGTTGTCCTGCCAGTTGCACAGTATTCCCTGCCCCTTCCCTACTTTTGGAGTTGGGATCAAATTGGGGGTTATTGGAGCATGGATAACTGAGGTTTTCTATCTTTGTCTCAAGTTGAAGTACCACAGTAGATGATATTCCATGACACAGAAGTCACTTGAACCATAGCAGCACAGCTGGATCTAGGCATTCTCCCAAGCCACAAGCATCTTCTTTCAATGGGAATGTGATGCCACCCAAGTGAGACTGAATGCTCCTAGCAAAATTCACTTCGGGCTCTGAATGTCCTTAGATTCCTGGCAGGGGCAAGCAAGTCTTGCTGGGGAAAGGATGTAATTTAATAGCACACAGAGCTGACAGTTGTTGATTGTTGGGTTTTTCTGGCTAGGTTTATAAAAAGTTGGGGCAAACCCATCTTGCACTGATGAACTTTTCCTGGGCAATGGACTTGGATCCCAAAGGAGCCAACAACCAGATCAAAGAGGCCATTGACAAGAGGTATCTACCTGATGATGAAGAGCCTGTAACACAAGAGGAGCAGATCAGTGAATGTTGCCCATATGAGTCAGGTTGGTATTTTTCTTTGTTGGTTTGTTCATTTCTTGAGCTAAATGAGGAAAACCGCTTTCTTATCTGCAGACCAGAATTTAAGGTGGACCTTTGACTTCAAACAAAAAGGGAAATGTGCAGTCTTATGTACCTGACCAGAGCTGTAATATAGTATTTTACCATTTCTGTCCTTCTCTTTGCCATCATCATTTAAAATTAATTTGTAGTCATGATGTGTTCATGCAAACTGTAACTTTAATAGAAATTGACAATGTTAAAGATGAGCCAATCACAAGTGGGGTCAGATCTAGAACTTGTTTGGCATGTTGGGATTCAGACCTCATAAAAAGCATGTCCTCTAAGTATTCATATAGCAATCACTCCACGCTTGATTTCTTTGTTGTCGTTGTGTGCATTCCAATAAAATCAATAATGTACAAACATGCTACAGATTTAACCACAACCTTAATATTATGTGTATTGTGTATATATACAAACCTCTACATCAGCCTAAAACTCCTTAAAACAAGCAATGATCAAAAAGAATTAACCAGCTGCTAAAAATCAGCATAAAAATTTCAAATAAATGCACTGGTCACTGAGCTATCCCTACATCCAACACTTATTATGGCTCCAAGATAGTTTTTCAAAACTTGTCTAAATTTGTTCAACTCTGGTTCCATAAGAAAACCACTGGGGGAGAGAATTTTACATCCAAGTGGGAAAATGCCCAAGGCCTGAAAATTGCCACCTTACTCCAAGGGACTAACAAGACTCTGGAATCTGCAGACTGAATCCTTTTAAGAGGAATATGCCATGATACCAGCTCTGCTAAATAATTAGGACAGGAATAATGTAGGGCTTTAAATATCAGGAAAAGTATTTTAAGTATGAAGCTGACTAGGTAACCATGGATCAGTTACTATTTCCCAGTCTCATCCTAAATTAAGCTTTGAATAAAGATATAGAGCAGTTCTAGGTCATGCCTAGGCAGGATCAGTGCATGATATAACGATTGGATGCTACCTTTCAGCTCTGGAAGAAGAGGGTTGTTGGCATGAATTAAAATAAGCTGTTTTTGCCACACAGAGCCACATATGATTTTCCACGAACTGTACTGGAACAATTGTCAACATGCTAGTATGACAGCATGGTAGAATAGACTGTCCGTGGAGAATGTTGCATATACAATTCATGAAATATGCAGATATTCCAGAGAAGGTTGATTAATTTTGGTGTATTTTTCCTGCCAACAGTTGGTACAGATGAATCCCAGGCCAGCAGCATGACTGATGCAGATGATACACAGCTCCATGCAGTAGAAAGTGATGAATTTTAACCACAGAAGGTGCATTCTGAGCTTGGATGTGTGACTGACAGATACTGTTGGATTCTTCCTTTCCTGCCCTGCCACTGTGGCAGCATCATTCTAAAGTTCTACCAACACCCAAGGTGCATCATTCATCAGATTTTAATTGACATGGAATTAATGGCAATGCATTTTGCGTCATTATTTGAGTCTCAGTCTTTGACTTTTTCATCTTTGTAAACATGATTCTTTAAAGGAGGAAAGACTTTTTTTAAAACCTCCGTTTTGTTGACAAACCTATCATGGAAGAAAGATTTGCTGTTTGGGAGCTTGGAGACATGAAGAAGTAGCTGATGAAGCAATGTCTTGCTCTTTCCACAGAAATGTGTTTTAGTTTTGGTTCTTTCCTCTCCAGTAAGCAGAGACCTGGATTTCCCCATTTCCACATTCTTCAGAGCAAGTTGTGAAAGTGCAGGACTGGAATGTGTTAAAGACATTTCTGAATACTACTAGAGTGTAACTTAAATGCCAGAGAATGTATATTACCTTAAAAACAACAGTTTTTGCTGTGAACAAAAATATTAGAAAATATATTAAACCCACTGTCCCTGCTTCTAGATTTGTCAGCTTCCCAGGATAGAGACTTCCATAGAATACTTTAGTATTCCACTGAGAAGTTAACGTCACCAAACTAACTTCCACAGCATCAGTCATTGGTATTTGTAAACAGGTCAGTTACACAATTATGCCAGGTGACTTCTCAAATGACCCTTGCCACTGTACCTGACAGTTGGGGAAATCAAAATTTTACTGCAGTTGTAAACTCCTAGTGAAAATAAGTGTGTAGATTTGCAGTGTTGAAAGGATGCAATTAAATAAGTCCACAGAGAATGCCAAGAAGAAAATGGAAGCCTTAATCCAATCAAAACCTTACAATGGTGGTACATCCCACATCTGTTTGCAGCAGTATCCCCGTCAAAACTATTTTGTAAAGTGTTGTCTGAATGAACAGATGCAAAAAAATTGTGCAATTATCTGTCTCCTTTTTTTGTTTTCTTTTGTTTTAATCCTGTAAGTTTGAGTACTTCCTCTGTGATTAATTTAGACCCCAGGAGGCTATTTTTGTGAGGAAGGATGCTAGGCTGTGTTAAAGAAGCCAAACTTTTCCTCCTTTGTAGCATTCCTGCAACAAAGGTTGGTTGGCCTTTGTGCAGTGACCATCAAGAAAGTGTATGATAACTTTACAGTTTTAAAGAGCAAATTATGCACAATAAAATGGTTTAAATTTCACAAAAATGAATTGTGATTAGTTTCAGTAGTTTCATTTAGTATTTCAATATACATTTTAGAAGGCCTCCATAATATTTAGCAATAGCAAACTGAAAATTGAACCTGAAGCATAGGTCCTTAATTAACCAAAATATAATTACCTTCACACAAGAATGGGAGATGTTAGCAGCTAGAAGCAACCCCCAAAATTTGCAAGAGCATTAAAAATGGGGGAAATGCAGGCGGTGGACCTTCTACCCATAAACGTTCAATGAGCACTGGATCTGCTGAAGAAACTTGGAATGCTGACTGATTATCGTGGGGTGGAACAATGAAAAATCAGGAACTCAAGTACTGCATACTACAATATTTTCTTGAAATCCCCACTGGTACTTCATTGCTATCATTTAGAATTGCCACTAATTAATGAAGTGCCAGTTACATTCCTGGTCATTGGATGGGCACACAACCAGAAACAGACTTGACACCTAATTAATTGGTGGAAAATTGCCACCACAATTTAATAGGATTTCACTTATGCATGTGTAAGTCACCAAATCCAGCCTAAATGTTGGAAGGGTTTCTGGTTGCAGTGCTATAACTACATATTCTAGAGTAAGCATCACTGATGTTTCTGATGAACTTGGTTATATCTCAATACACATACATAGGATTGTTCTTTGCTTTAAACAAAGGTGCAAGCACTGCACCTGCCAGCCACAAGCTGTAATTTTGAAAACAAAAATAATATTAGCAAGGAGAAATCTGTAGACATACAATGCTTTGCAGAAATTGGGGTTTACAAAATTATTTCCCAAAGCCACATGCAAAATGTGATTTTTTTAATGCTAATTTCTCTTTTCTATATCATGAGTGCATGCTTTCTTGACAATTAAATTTTAATTACACTGTATACAGTTACAGTAGTTGGGATGAAAGCACTTTGTGGCCTAAATCCAACTTTGTACTTTTGGAAACATCCGGATTTTTATGACCCCTACTCCAGCAGTTTTCTCTGGTTGCTAAAGCATGCTCAGAGCAGAGATTCTCAACATTTGGTCCCCAGATGCTATTGGACTACAACTCCCAGAAATCCTGGCCAGCACAGCTAGTGGTGAAGGCTTCTAGGAGTTTTAGCCCAAAAACATTTGGAGGCCCAAGGTTGGGATCCATATCTCTTTAAAGTTTTCTGGCCTTCCAGAGCATGTCAAGATGCTTCGGGACTGCAGAGGGAAGGGGACATTCTGCGCTTGTGCAAACAGAAGTACTGTACTGTACTGTATATCCCTTCTGGCTCTCACATATCGCAAAGTATGCCCAGCTGACTGGCTGGTGTAAATTGACAAAAAAAAAAGCTTAAGGAGTATTTTTTCTGTTGCAAATTTTTATTACCGAAAGCCATCATCACCCTACATTTTATGTTTGTAATGTAAGGGTTTGTTTAATTTTGATTCTTAATTCCCTCCTTTTAACTGCTGTGTGTTCTGTGCTTCATAATGCATTACTGCTAATTTAGTCAACCATAGTCTTCAAGTATATTGGGTGTACAATGTACACAGAATCCTTTTATTTACAGGATGTGGGGCCTTGGTCGAAAGAGTGGGAACTGTATCCAACAAGCAGGTAACGGCTGGTGAGCTACTAACTTCTCCTATAAGCATTCATGTGGCAGATGCAATATTAATGGAGACATTTATTCACAGCATTGTAGTTTGTTTCCTAGAGAGAACCATTCATTCCTCAAACAGTAAGCAGGAAGCTAAGCTGTTGTGGAGTTCCTGTGCCTTTTGGAGCATCCTGAGTTTTAAAGCTGTATTAAGACTTTTTACTAAATGGAAATTTTCAGTCTTTTTCTTTCCATTTCTTTTTCATAAACCAACAAACAAGCAAGACTCATTAGGAGGTTATTTCTGACCTGAAGATGATGTACTACAAATAAATTCAATCAATTGTTGTTGCAAAATGAGGTAGGAAATCCCTTTCTTGAAACCACAGGCTCATAACTTCATACAACATTTTAGAAACATGACCACGCATAGCAAACATTCAGATTTGGGATTGGCCAGCTCCTCTTCCACTGTCATTTTCAAGTAATTTACTAATTTGAGACTAAAACTGCAGTTTGTCCAAGGTGGAGTAGACCTGCAGGAAATAATTTAACTTCCTGTAGCTGCAATTAACAAGTCCTATTCATTTCAGTTGGCCCATTTACATTAAGACTAATGTTGGATTTAGCCATCTACAAAGATGATAACTAAAGTTTTTACTGTAATTACACTCCATTTCAAAAATAAATCCAGAAATTTTTTTTAGTTTCTCTATGTTTTGGTTAATACCAAGAAAATATAAAGCCAAATAGCACCCTAGGTGAATTGAAAAGAGAGGCAAAAGCTTGAAGAAAATATCAAATGTATGTGCATTGGTTATAATATGCTGATAAATATTGCAACTGTTTTATTTCCTCTTAGTTTCAAAAATGACAGATCTAGGACCCTGTGGTATTATCTCTACCTTCCTTTTCCTGATGTGTATCACCACGAAAGGACAACAACCCCCAAAGCCCTACATTATGATTGAGTTTGCCATTTTACTCGCAATAGGTACTCTTTCCTCTTGAGTATCCCTTTTCACCAAATCAGACAGATAAATGAGGTTTCCTTTCCACTGCTGCTTAAACACTGTCACAGCTAAGGGCTCAGTTAACACTGCCCTTTTAAAAGAGTAAGGACACTTCTGGCGAAACACATGTGGCCTATGTTATTTTGGTGATACAGCCTTGATTATGTGTTCCAGTATTGGCTAGTGGTATGTGTTGTATAATACCTTGTGACTGCTGGTTTTCAAAATAATAAACAGGATTTAAAAACCAACAAGAAGTTTATTTTGAAGGAAAATAATATGAAGATTCAGTATTACAAACTGTCAGGTTCCTGTCATATGGCTGAAATCTCTTTTACTTTACTTTTCTCTTTGCTTACAGTTTAAACACAGTTCATATATCAATGGATGTTTGCTTTCATACCAGTTCCATGAAAACACACTATATTTCCACAGCTTCTTCACCAAAAAGCAACAACAACAAAAGCCCAGATCCTGTTCAACATAGCACTTCTACCTAGCTGCTTCACAGGTCTCATGTTTTCTCTCACACCATCCAGTTTCTCTCAGATTCTGTTGTTTCTGACCATAATAACTAAAACAATCTAAAATTAATCTTAATTCTATCTCTCTCACTCCACCAATCTGTCTGCCAGCCAATCAGATCCAGCCATACATATTGTACTCCACCTCCCAGCTGATTTTAACAAACTCTTCTAGCACGCATCCAAATTAATCACTGCTAATGAAAGCCCAGTCACTCCATATGCATACTAGTACATATCTACATATACATCCAGTTTCCACCTACCTCTTCCCCTTTTGTTTCAGGTTTTTTAACTCAAAGAAGAAGAGTGAAATCCATATAAATGTTATTTAATCAGTAGAGGTTCTCAGCCTTTTTCCTTGTTTAGGACATTTTGTAAGTGTGACATTGGTCAACACAATGTTCCACAGGAGCAGTCTTTGCATGGTATTGTTTTAGTATGCATTTAGTATACATTTACAAAGAGACAGCTCCTCAACTAGAGAAACAGATGAAATAGGCATTTGATGACATTCCACACTGTATCTATGAAGCTGCCATCTTATACCAGGTTAGGTTATTCTTCATTTATTTATTTATTTATTTATTTATTTGATTTATGCAACTGGTTGAAGCCAGGGTTTCAGACAGGATTCTTTCCCATACCATAAATGTCTCTCCTGCTCCTTGGCATCAAGAATATTTAATCAATCAATCAATCAATTATTTCTTTAAAATATTTTCACCCCATCTTTCTCCTAAGAAAATACCCAAGGCAGCATACATAATTAGCACACAACATTAAACCCCCAAAATACGTAGTAAATTATTCAAATATTACACAAATTAACAACATATTAAGAATGATAGGTAAAGTGTTACTAAAACAGAGTTAAAAGCAACAAAACGCAAACCGTCTCATTTCAAAGCCTCTCCTAGACCCATCTGTCACTAAGGAAAAGCCTGCTTGAAGAAAAAGGTCTTCGCCTGCTTGCGAAAGAACAGAAAGGATAGGGCCAGCTGCACCTCCCATGGAAGGGAGTTCTAGAGTCTGGTAGCAGCAACAGAGAAGGCCCTCTGCTTCTGAAGCATCCACCTCACTTAAACCTCATGGACTGACTGATCCTACTGATGGGTCTTTTAATTCATCCAGCTTCAAACCTTGCCTTAAACATGGGAGGGGGGGGGAACACCGAAACAGCAAGCAGTCCACCTCTGAAGTGCAACTATGAGGCAGAGTGCAAATGTCCTTTTTTATTTTATGTTGTGTTTTGTTTTAAGAGGAGGCAAAATTCCTATTGTCAAGTCAACTACAGCAGTACCGGCATTGGAGGAAATTTCTATGAAGAAAATATCAGGTGTCCATGCCACAAGTGGCACTATTTTTAAGAAGACTGACGTGGCCACTTCAAGTGGCTGATTTGTGTTATCATGAAAGGGCAGAAAAATAGTAACTGCTTAATTTAGAAAGACAGGGAAAGAACCAGCTGTCCTGTCCCAAAATTACTTGTCTGGTCCTGAGCACAAAGTACATTGACTTGGTGGAGGGAGGCAAGAGCACCCTGCCTCAGGCAGCAATATGCTTTAGACTTTCCCTGACGGTGGCCTGCTTTACATTATACAAGCTATTGCCTTTTGCCATGGAGATGCTTTTTTGTCACAGCCATTGTAAAGAAAAACAAGTGCTAATTTTTTTAGTGAATGAATTCTGATGCTGAGGAATAGAAATGATGTGCTCTGGTTGTAACTTGGTTGATTCCATTCAGGGAGAAAACCGGACTACACGTTGGGTGCAGGAGGTACAACATTTATTCAATAAATTCAAACTCTCACTGTAATTGTTGACCCCACTCCACCTTACACCAGCCCTTATTCAAACATGCAATAACATTGGAATTCATATGGCGATGGGAAATAACCAGAACTCACTCTGTGTGTGTTATAATTTTTTTGGCTTTCAATAAGCAAATTAGCAGTGATTGACAGTTGTTTTAAAATGATAACCGAAGCCTATGGAAAGACTTCAGTTGCTTAAACTAGTGTGGGGAGCAAGATGACCTGATGTGACTTCTATATTCTGCTATATTTGTTGTGGTTTAAAGGACTGCTTCTTTCCTCTGGGAAATGCTCTTGGTCAAATAAACATTGTCTAACCTCCTCTTTTATGTGTCCTTTCTTTTTGTGTGACATAACTGGTTTTCCATATATGTTTATGGGCTACAATGTTCTCTTCTGGCAAAGTATGTCCTTGGTGAACATCTGCATAAGTTGCATGTAGTTTTTGTCTCCATCCTGATCTTTCTAGATCTTTATTGCAATTAATATTATAGAAGAGGCAAAGATTTCAGCCACAGTGCTGCCAGTCAAATGGTCCCAGTTAGGGAGATGATTTCTATGACATTTCACATTTTCTCTGCAACCTACATTTGAATCTATAAGCAAGTTCAAACATGTTTATGAGTAATCTGGCCTTTCTCACCATGTTCAAACTCACCTATAGGCTCGAACATAGGCTGCAGAAAAAATATGACATGTCATAAAAATCCTAGTCTCTGTTGTTGTTGTTGTTTAACCATTAAGTCGTGTCCGACTCTTCATGACCCCATGGACCAGAGCATACCAGGCCCTCCTGTCTTCCACTGTCTCCCAGAGTTTGGTCAAATTCATGTTGGTAGCTTCGATTACTCTGTCCAAGTCTCTGTATTACCTTATAATCCCTTGTTCTACTATACAGTGGTGCCTCGCTAGACAGTTACCCCACATGACAGTTTTTTCGCTAGACATTGACTTTTTGCGATCGCTATAGCAATTAGCATAACAGTGATTCCTATGGGGGAATTTCGCTGGACAATGTTTGGTCCCCTGCTTCGCAAACTGATTTTTTCTTCTCTTTTCTTTTTTAATTTTTATTTTTAACAAGGGGTGACAAAAAGGAAAAAGGGAATTGAGGTTCAGAGGGAAGAGGAGAAACAATATCATACTAACATCCATCCTATACATATTGCCATATCAGAATTTCAAATTACTCTTTTTACTATTTTCTGCCTTCCAGATTTAAGTTCTCATTTCAATGTATGCTCTTCATACGTTGTCTATTGACTCTATCCATTTATAGAATAAGTCCCATCTTTCAGTTGCCTTTTGTAAAGGACAGTCCTTCATTACTTCTGATAAAATGTCCATTTCCGCTGTTTCCCATATCTTCTCTATAAGATCTGTTTTGACCGTTGGACTTTTCCAGTTTTTGGCATAAAGAATTCTGGCTGCAGTGACTATGTATGTAACTATATACTCGTTTGTCTTATCTATGTTATCAGGTATCATACTCAATAGAAATAATTCTGGGTTTAATGGCACCTTACAAAGCAGTATTTGTTGCAACACAGCATGTACTCTTTTCCAATACTGTTTCGCTACTCTGCATGACCACCACATATGATAATAGCTTCCCACATGTGCTTCACATTTCCAACACACATTTGATACATCTGTATACATCTTCGACAATTTTTCTGTAGTCATATGCCACCTATAAAACATCTTATATATATTCTCCTTAAAATTAACCGATCTTGTAAGCTTTATATTATTTTGCCATATTTTCAACCATTGATCAATCTCAATATTATGCCCTAGGTTTTGTGCCCACTTAATCATACATTATTTAACTATTTCATCTTGCATTTTAATTATATAGTTATAGTTATACATTTTCTTAACTATTTTATCTTTTGAACCTAGTAAAAGTTCATCAAACATTGTTTGTTCTGAGTAGAAACCTTCTATTTTGTCTTTTATATATCTAGATTCCAGCTGTGCTCTAGACCACCAGTCTATATAAATATTCTGTGCCTCTAGCTCTTCTTTAGACCTTAATTCACCATCCTTTTTAAATAAATCTTGATATCTTAAAAGTTTTGCTTTTGTCATTAGATTAGGTTGTGTAAAGGCTTCTATAGGTGATACCCATACAGGTGTTTTTTTGATAAATTTGTTGTATAATCTTTCTCCACGTTCCCAATAAAGCTCTTCTTATCATATGTAAATTAAAATGCTTTTGCTCTTTGTCCTTTTTATACCATAGATAAGCGTGCCAGCCTAGCTGTAAATCATGTCCTTCCAAGTTGAGTAATCTATAATTTTCTAAAGTTTTCCATTCTTTTATCCAATCTAAAATACAAGATCTATAATACAGAACCCAGTCTGGAAGACCAAAGCCAGCCCTCTGTTTGGCATCTTGCATTGCTTTAATTTTAATTCTTGGTTTTTTACCTTGCCATACAAATCTCATGATTGTCTTATTAAGTTCTTGGAAAAAGAACTGTTTTAATATGACAGGGATTGTCTGAAATAAGAATAAAATTTTTTGGAAAGACACTCATTTTAATCGTCACAATCCTTCCCAACAGCGATAATTGTAGTTTATCCCATTTTTCCAAATTGTTCTGTATCTCCTTCATCAATTTCATATAATTATCTTTAAACAGTGTACTCGTCTTCTTTGTAATTTGGATCCCTAAATATCGAATTCTCTTTTCCTCTTGGAAGTTCGTCTTCTCTACTAACTTCTGCCATTCTTGTTCTTTTATATTTTAATAAGTATTTTTGTTTTCTTTTGGTTTATTCTCATTCCTGCCATATCACCAAAGTTTTTCAACGTCACCATCAGGTCTTCTATTGAATGCACTGGATCTTCCAGTATAATAACTAAGTCGTCTCCAAAAGCCTGAAGTTTATAGGTTTGGCCTTTTACTTTCAATCCTTTCAATTCCTTTTTATCTCTGATTTGTTTGGTTAATATTTCTAGAGTCAAAATAAATAGTAGTGGAGAGAGTGGACACCCCTGTCTGGTACCTTTCTGTATTTGTATTTCTTTCGACAGCTCACCATTAATTCTCACTTTTGCCTTTTGTTGGGTGCATATTGCTTTAATTAGCTTCAAAAATCTTTCTCCAACTTGCAGTGTTTCCAGCAAATATAAGATAAAATTCCAGTCAAGATTATCGAAGGCTTTCTCCGCATCCAAGAATATCATGGCCATCTGTTTCTCCGGGTGTGCTTCATAATATTCCAGGGAGTTTAGGACTATCTTTATATTATTTTTCATCTGCCTTTTTGGAAGAAACCCAGACTGATCTTGATGTATTAACTGAATTAAAATTATTTTCATTCTGGTTGCCAGGATGGTCGCATATATTTATAATCCACATTCAACAATGAAATCGGTCTATAATTTTGAATTTATTTGCCCTCTGTATTTTCCTTGTGGATGAGAGAGATTGTCGCTTCAGTCCATGTTGTTGGTATTTTCCCCTCTTCTTCGACACATTCTAAAAGCTTTTTAAATGGCTTAAGTAATACCTCTTCCAATTCTTTATAATATTCCGCTGGTAGCCCATCTGGACCTGGTGCTTTCCCGTTTTTTTTGTTTTTTGAGAGCTTCTGTAATTTCTGCATATGTTAAGGACTCATTTAGGGACTGAATTTGTTCTTTAGTCAATTTCATTTTGTTGTGTTTCCATATATATTCTTTCTGAGCTTCTTTATCAACTTCTTTTTTCTTGTATAGCTTTCGATAGAAGTCCTCAGCAATCTTTTTTATTTCTTCCTGTTTAAATTTGTCCACTCCTTTTTCATCTTTCAAAGTTTGTATTATTGTCTTCTCTTTCTCTTTCCTTAATTTATATGGTAACCATCTTCCCGGTTTACTTGCGTTCTCAAAAAATTTTTGCTTTGCAAATTTGAACTTCCTTGCAGTTTCTTCAGTGAGTAATATATTTATCTGGTGTTGTACAAATTTTATCCTCTCTTTCAATTCTTCATTTGTTGGGTTTTGTTTCAGCTGCCTCTCGTCTAAAGCTAATCTGTTTTCCAGAATCTCATTTTTTTTCTGTCTTTTTTTTTCCTGCAAATCTTATGGCTATTCCAAACTGATTTTCGCTAGGCGAAAATTTTGACAGCTTCCTCCGCACTCGCAAAACAGGTGTTTTCGGGACCTACGCTTCGCAAGACAGCGATTTAAACAGCTGATTGGCAGTTTGCAAAGCGGCTTTCCTATGGCCGATCTTCGCTAGACAACAACGATTCTTCCCCATTGGAACACATTAAATAGGTTTCAATGCATTCCAATGGGGAAATGCTTTTCGCTAGACAATGATTTCACTAAACAGCGATTTCAGTGGAATGGATTATCATTGTCTAGTGAGGCACCACTGTATACCATCATGGCAGAGAAGGACCTTGAGTGAGAAAATGTCAATAGTTTTAATTATTGGCCATAATCCTTTCAGTGTCTGTCTACAGTTTTAATAACTTGTCTAATTTTAGCTTATTATCAAAGTGCTGGGGTTCAATGGCAAAGAAGGTCTCAGTTTGCTTGCCTGGTCATGTGCCTGATTGTGAAACCAAGAAGTATCCTGGCATTTCATCTGTTAGCCACGATAAAGCATGGCAAGTTGCACAAACCTTATGCAAACACCAATAGGATTCTGGCTGTTGTATTTGTTTTAGGTGTCTGAAACTGTTTTCACCTGAGCACATCACACCTCTGTCTCTGGCACTATCTTTTCAACGTGTGATTCTGTGTATCCTAAAAAGACAAGGAACTTCAAAATGATCTTACTTTTAGCAATTGTTATTTTGTTTGACAGTGGAGAACATTGCTACAAACCCAGCAGCCAATATTATGTGCACATTCTGCTGATTGGGTTTTCTTATCCTTCAGCTGCATTTACAGTGCTATCTGTATTGTTGAGATGTGAGCTGGCTCTGTGTCTATTTTTTTCTATCAAGTTTTAAAATCAGATGTCATTACAACGTTACCCATTTTCTAGATCTTTGAGCTTCAGTTTCCTAACACTGGGGTAATCTTTCGACATGTGCATTGGATCTGGTAGAAGCAGCCTTACTTTCCACCTTCTTTCCCATGGTAGCCCCTCCATTGCTTGTGACTGTAATGTGGAGAAGCTGAACAAGTTGGATAAAAAATTACTCCTATCATCTATTCTTACCAAAGTTCCCTGACCAATTTTTAGGGATCCATTCCCCTCCCCTGCCACTCCTCCCTCAGGTCTCTGTATTATAGTACTATACACCACATTCAGAAAAGTCCTCCAGTTTTCTGTGTAATATTGTCAAGGGACTGGAGGGAATCTTGTGAGGGAGAGGAAAAGTCTGTTTCCAACAGCTGAGTTGGTTAAATCTGCATATGCTCTATTATTTCTTCAGCCAGAGACTTCAAATTGAAGTAGGGCTAGCCCTATCATTGTGCGGAATGAGGCAGCCATCTTAGATAGCAGATTATGAAAGGCAAGCAAGTGGTTAGTTTTTATTATTATTATTATTATTATTATTATTATTATTATTATTATTATTATTATTATTATTATTATTATTATTATTATTATTATTATTATTATTATTATTATTATTATTATTATTATTATTATTAGTTAAAGAGAGGAGGGTAGTAGGATACCATTTTCTGCTGTATCTCAGCAAAATCTATTGGGCTGGTGCTGCTTCACATGACTATCCTTACATTTCACTGCTAATTCTGTATTAATTGTTGTGTCTTTAAAAATTTAGCTGATGGTCACCTGCAGCATGAGAGCCTGTGCATGTAGTGGTTAGGATGCTGATTTTCTCTCAGTCTTGAAGACACTGGATGATCTTGGGCAAGCTGTACTCTGCAAGCCTAACTACTTTACCTGATCATTGTGAAAATAAAATACGTAAGGAGGAAGAGAGCCATGTATGCCCTTAGAAGAAACGTGTATGTATAGACTTCACTAATAAATAATAATAAATAATAGAAATTAGAAAGAGCTTTTTAAAAGACTATACCTCCCAGAATCCTACAACCAGCACAGCCAGTGCTGAGAGATTCCAAGAGCTACAGCCCAGACAAATAACTTTTCCACGGTCTGATAAAAATATCTGATGCTGAAAAGGTAACAAGGGGTTGACACATTGGTCAGCCAGATGCTTGTGAACCATCCTGAACCATGGTGAAACAGGCATGAATGGACCATCAATCTGACAATCTTCTTCCATCATTCGCTGTTTGCATCCAGGAATGCAGGAAAAGAAGACCCACAGAACTGCTTCCTTGATACAATCAACAACCCAGTGTGATGCCTTGCACCCTATAGTAATCAGCACCACATCCATAGGAACAGCTGACCTGCCTTGTACTACTTTCATATCAGGACTAGACATACATACCTAGTGTGGTGCAGTAATTAGTACTGAGCTAGGACTCATGGAGGCCTGAGTTCAAATCCTCACACAGCGATGCAACTGGCTGGGAGTAACATTGCTGCCACTCACATTATCTCAGCCTCACCTATCTCACAGAGTTGTTATTGGGGGTATAAAAAAAAGAGAGGAAAGCTGTTAGTTTTGCGCCACAAAGCAAAACAAATACAAATATATTGAGAGCTCTGCCACAGACGTATTTATTCTTTTATTGTCTTAGGTGTATACAAAACACATTTCCTAGTTTGTCTGTAGATCACCTAGCAATCATTGCTTCGACTACTGCTGAACAAAAAACAAAAGCAAAAAATAAGAAAGCAGAGGGAAGGAGGTGTCTGACAAGTCACCACTCCAGCCAAGCAAATATTCTCGGCTCGGCAGCCCCCAGCTCCATCCCATTACTGGGGCATTTTTCTTCCTGGCACTAAAGCACAGCAGGCCTTACAAAGAGTAATATGGTTCAGTCCAAACTAAAGCCATCAGCGATCTTTTTGCTGAACCTTTTTCCCTCCCAAAGAAGGTGCATCTCCACCTTTACTTGTAAATGTCATCCAACCCCCTCTTTTCTCCCCGATGCATAGGAAAGGCACAGGCAACGTCCATGCATCCCCTCCCCTCCCCGGTGGAGTTTTTGGTTGTACGTATGTTTGTTTCCGGGACGCCTGGCGCTGCATGCAAAGCGCAACCACGCAACGCGCCTCATCGAAGTCTTAAGAGCATTTTCGTTGCTCCTGTAGGGCCATCCCGCCGTCCCATTTCCTGTCCCCACTCTTTCTCCCCCCCTTCCTTGCCAGAAGGCATTTTAACTCCCTTTCTGGATTTGACAGAGTAGTTTGCCCAGGCTGAGCCTATTGGAATGCTTTGCTGAGGGCTGTTGCATTGAGTGTGCTCCTGTCCTGGTTTCCCACAGGACAGGAGAGTGTGTATTAAGGAGATGTTATATTACGAGGTTGAATGTGTGTGTGTGGGGGGGAGGAACGACCCTATTTAGGTGACCCCCCCCCCAACAGCAGCCCCTTCCCCTCCAAACATCTCAGAGAAACCGAAGCCATGGGAGGGATAAGCCTGAGGTACCAGTATCAAGCCCGTCCTCCAGGCCCACCTCCTGGCTTCTGACTGACATTCCTTCCTCCAACGGGGGCTGCCCAGCTCTTCCGTCGAGCCAATGAGGAGGGAGGAGGGCGGAAGATTTCCCACCCCCACTTCAAGGCTGGTTGAGCTGTGCAGGTAGGTGTCGCGGGTATGGGAGCCGCTTCCAACGTTGGTGCAAATTGTAGGGAAGGGGAAAAAAACAGGATAGAGCCGAGAGGGGGCTTGAAGGGATGAATGCGGGGGAAGGGGCGAAGTATCCGGGGTGGCGGGACAAAAAGGGGTGGGGGGGCGTGACGTTGCACAGGCATGCTACCGGGTGGAGAAGGAGGAGGAAGGTAGCTGGGGAAGGGAATCTCTCCCCCCCCCCCCGCCGGGCGCCGCTGCTCTCCTCACATCCACGCACAAGACATGCTCACTCCCGTCCTGCACGAGAGCCCACAGGCCGAGTTAACACTGGGTGGTCGCCCCCCGTGTTGGCAACTTCGAGCGGGCAGGAAAGGAAAATGGAGCGGGGGGGTGGTGGCGAGAGAAAGGGAGCCGTCTACTAGCCCTTTTGCAAGTGCTTGCCACAGACCGTCTGGGCAGGCCGGGCAGAGGCTGCAGGAGAAGAAGAGAGGAGGGCAGGGGAGGATATGTTTTGTGAGGGGAGGGAGGGAGGGAGGCAACATGGTGTTCGTGGAATAGGCCTTCCACCCCATCTCTTCCCACAGTGAAGTTGGGGTTGGGAAATAAGGCCGAGGGATAAGGAACTTTCGGAAGTTGCGAACGTTTGCATGCAAATAACGAGAAAGGTAAGGCAAGCGTCTGACTGCCCCTCTGCCAGCCTGCTCATCCGTTTGCAGCATACGTAGATATGTATTCGTGTGTGAGTGTGTGTACACACACACACACTTACAGTGAATCACCATGGTTAGTGAGGCAGGCTAGTGAGCCTCCTGGGCCACTGGTGTGGGTCAGGAAATTTTTGTAAAGAAAGGGTCCCCTACAGTGGCAGTGCTGCTTCTTGGGATACCTTTGGCTTGTTAAATGGGGCAGGTTTCATTTGAGCAAGGCTTTCTGTCCCAGAATTCCCTCCCCCCCCAACAAATTTGCTGGGGGGGGCAGTTCTGTATAATGCAAACATTTATTATACATGAATATTTGCAAGCTAACAACACCTTGCTATATATCTGTACTTAAACATAAACATAAAGATATTTTGCCTCCCAGTTTCTGGAAGAAAAACAGGATATAAATGAATACGTCCAGCTGGGTACATTTGGGCTTGAACCTGGGTAAGTGGGTACATAGAACTGTAGTGTAGATGTCTGAGGACTAGAGGTTGGGGTTTTGTGATCTTGGTTTTAAATAAACTTAAACTTTTGCTGTTGCCATTATTGCAGCTGGAAAATTCCTGTTTTTTTTTTAAAGGACATAGGTTGTATCTATATCAGGCAAAAACAAAAGAAAAAGAAAAAAGAAGACAAAAATGTTTTGGCACATTAAAGATTAACTGCTATGTTTCTGTCTGAGGAAGTGGACTTGCTCATGAAAGCTCAGATTAAAATATAGTAGTTAGTCTTAAGGTACCACAAAGTTTTTATCTTCTTTCTTTCTTTCTTTATTTGTTGTTTGTTTTTGCTTGATGTGCTAGCAGAGACTAACACACTACCTTTTCTTAAACTACAACTGAGGTTGTAACAAGAGTTTCAGAATGGAGGTTTGATTATAGCTGTATGGGAATAAGGGGTACACAGAAGTTGGAGTGGAGAATGTTCATAAAATATAAGGGAGGCTGAAATAAGTAGTCTACTAATTATGTTTTTGTGTTCTGATATAATACCACAAAACAAAACATGTCTCAGAAATAGTCATTGAAAAGAAGGTTTAAAAATATTCTCAAAATGTTGAAAACTAAGGAGGCTTGGCCATTTTAACTGCCTTCTTGTTAGTAGTTAAATATGATAAATATTAGCCAAATATGACTTTCAAAATGTGTACTGCTATAGGGCAAAACTAGGAGGATGACACTACAGTCTTATACAAATAAGAAAAGTAAGACCCATAGTGTTCTTGAATATTTATTCACAGATCGATGTATATAAGATTGCAGTTTAAAGAAACTAATTTTTGGAAGCAGGGACCACTTCCTTGAACAGAATTGTGAAAGGGGCAGAAGGAAAAAGTCTTTGTCTTCACTACAGATTTGTTCCAGACAGAAAGAAACTTTGTAACGTGCAAGGAGAGGTCAAATTGCTTCACATTTTCTTCTGGGTTTTCCATTGGAAACTAAGATTTTGGGTTTATTATTAATTCTGTTGGTTTTTTCCCCCTTTCTTCAGCAAATACAGTGAACACACATATGTATACATACAGATTGAGTACACAAAGTAGGAGCTAAGGTGAAGTTAAATTTGTGGAAGTAGTAGCCTAATTATTTCAGGTTGTTTTTGAACATTTTCGAACTATTAACATGTGTGCTAAGAGGAGCTGTACTGAGAGATTGAGGTATAATTTCTATATCTCAGACAAACTTTCCACTGGTTTCTCAAAGCTTTGTTATACCTAAGACATATAAACTAGGCACATGTCTTTTGATACAGCTTGTCACTCACCGCACAAGCATATGTGACTTTGCTAGCATGAGCACTGTGGAGAGCTGGTAGTGTGAATTAATTTTGGTTACTGTAAGTTTCCCTTTTCTCCTCATGAGAGGATAAAAGCATACGTAGTTATAAAAAAACTTTGGAAATACAAGGCATATACATATATGTTATCTTCTGTCAGTTCAGGCAAGGAATGGTTTGCTCTTAGCAATATTTTAACATTGCACAGGCTGAGTAAAAATGACATTCTTTTTAAATGTAGGATTTTCAAAACAAGAGTACTGTCCTTGTTAGGACAGGTTACTTTTCATATTAACTTTTTTTCAAATTACAAATACTTTATTGTTTCATAGCCAATCAGGCTGTATGCACAAACAGAAATTAAACCACTCTTAAAATATAGTATCTGGTATATAACATACATAAATGCATATAAAAAATCAGAAAAGCATAAAAGAATAACATTCTCAGACACGTTTCAAGTTGTAAAATTAAGTTGAAGAGATTGTGAAGAGGCAATGAGTTCCATCTTTCCATTCACTTTTATTTAAATTAAATTCAGGTATGTGGAATATAAGTTTCTGAATTTATTTGGGTATCTGGAAAAATGTTCTAAAATATGCCCACATACAAAGCCCTTTATCAATTTTCAAGACTCATAGGAGCTGTAGCAGCTTCTGTTTGACATGACACTGATTTTGATTTTAGCTAAACAGTATTGCACTTTTTTGCCTGATTTTTATTGGTTAAAGAAAAGGACAGGTGTTTTCACTCCAAATATCAGACTGTGTGCTGTGTTTATATGCATTTTGGAAAGAAGAGCCATCATTAGTTGTCAGTTTGCTAAGAGGTTGTTGAGTCTGTACAGTTGGGTAATTCCTTAAAAATTCTTAGCTTTTTCTTGTAAGCCGTAATAATTGAGAAAGCATTTAATTGGCTGTTAAAACTGCATTTGGTTAATTGCACAAATTAGTGCATATGTACCTGCAGTGTCTTGCTCTCTAAGGATTTCCAAGCATATAAACTAGACACATTAGGTGTGAGAATGTAGTAGTATGGATGCATATATTAATTTTGTTAAAGCTAAAAACAGGAGTAACATTATGTAGATTTCACTGGGCTAGGATGGCAATTGTGTGCTAGGCTGTATTGTTAAGCAGTAGTTGTGAAATACAGTATCTTGAATTCAGCGCTTGGAAATAACACAGTGACTGAAATTCTCCCACACAGCTTTGTGTTTGTAATGACAATGATGTCATCAACAGTGACAAATTGCTACTGATTGAAATCTTCCTTCTGCAATTTTGGGATGCATGTGATTTAACTGCATTGTGTACAAGTTTCATGTACCCTGAAATTGCTTTTAAGCAGTGACGATTTGCTGCTAATGATTGCATCATCATTCTTGTGCACGTGAAGTTCCACAACACGATTTCAACCATAATATTAATTCATTGGGAGAGTTAAAATGAGAGGAACTGACTTTACATTTTACTTTTAACTAACCCAAGAATACCCATGGTTTACTTATCTTTTATCACAATTGAGAAGCACAAGTTTCTTCTGCTTTTTTCTCTGATAATTGATTGAAGATAGGAAATGAAGAGCTATTTAAAGTTTTGGATGATTTTGCAATGACAGCTCTGAATGATAGCTCTGGAAGATTTTGTATCAAGCAGGAATTTAGGTGTGCAGACTGGCTTATTTTTACATGGTACAAGAACTCTGGTATACAGACTACCTATGGTTTCTTTAAACAGCATAAGTAATAATTCAGTGGCCTAAAAGATTTTAGCTACTAACATTAAAATTTAATTAAATGCTGAAGTTGACGACAATTAGAAAAGCATGTTAGTTTCAAAGATCGTATTCCAAGATCTGCTCAATTTATGCAGTGTCTTAAGAAAGCCCTTTTCCTTTGGAGCCAGTACAGCCTATTTGTGAAAAAAAGAAGATATATATAAAGAATCTGATGTACATGCTATGCAGAATTCTGTTGCTCTGGGATTGTGCCCAGCAATGGATAGTGCATATGTAACCACAGTGTCTTGCTCTCTAAGGATTTCCAAACAAATAAACTAGACACATTAGGTGTGAGAATGCAGTAGTATGGATGCATGCTGGTCCTGTGGTTTTCTGGCATAATGCCACTGCATTGTTGGCTTTTTCTCATTATTAATGACAACTATGTGTATTCAGAAATGAAGTCAATGTTTTTCAAAAGCTAATTCTCCCTGCCAACATCCCAAACCAAACTGAGCATGTATGAGATCAGGTACTCAGGTTCCCATTCATAAGTGAATATGCATTGGTCCATGAATTGTAGACGAAGGACAAGCTGGACTTGCATTGTGCCTTCCTGCATAGAGGGAGTTGTTGCAGAAGGAAGATGGGGGAAATGGTACATGCAGCAGTCTAAGAGTGCATTGGTTCTTGGAAGGACTTTTGGGGGGGGGGAATCGTGTTGAGAGTCAGGTTCTAACATCAGGTGAACAGATAGTTGAGCAGCACAAGACCTTTGCTGACTGGATAGCAGGCAAGTGAAAAAAAGGGACAATTATCATTTGAACTGTTATTTGCAGAGCTGGAGGAAAATGTTCTATGGGGACTTCATAACTTCATGGTGTATGTGTCCATTACTGTACTTCGTTTACAACTCCCAGAATCCCCATTCACACTAACTGTGGGATTCTGGGAACTGAAGATCAAGAAAGCAATTTTTCAAAATTCCAGTCCATTCCTGTTCATATTCACCAATTTTGCCTCCACCCCAACCGGTAGACTCTCAGTGTTGCCTTGTGTACTTTTTACATTCATTTTATTTCCACTAATTTCTTCTGTTGCAGTGGTGGGATTTTTCTTCTCATATTTGGAGATACCTGCAGAGCTGCTCATTTGGCAAGAACAGAAGCTCCGTGCTTTGAAGACTTCTAATCTGCTTCTGAATTATTCTCAACGCCATGGAGACTTCCACACTATACTACTACAAGGTAAATGCTTATGTTTGGTTGTATACAGTACATGCTGACATGCAACCTAGTAGCTTTCAATGCAGAGGTAAAAAAACTTGTACATATACATACACATCAGTGTCACTGGACTGCAGTTCCCATGATCCCACACTGTTGGCTGTATTGGCTAGGGCTGATGGAGACTGCAGTCTAACAACATCAAGAGGACCACAAGTTGCCCACCCTGATCTTACAATTTTTTTTGGTCCATCCCTAAGTGCTTCTTCACAGATTGCCCAACCCTTGTATTCATGAGTTATACATTTTTGTGAACTGTGTATTAAATCTGGAGACTCATATTTTAAAGATGCACTTTTTTAAAAGTGTGGACTTCCAGACATGATATGTGAACTGTGCATGGTATAAAACTGATTTTCTGCATTCCAAGCTTAAGACACATGTTAGGTTCTTCAGAATTTGCTGCATAACTTTATGCTCGCAAAAAGGTTTTTCTTGCATCTGATAATACAATGTTATATCTAATTGTTTTATGTGTTGAGGAAGTTGGTTTTTTAATGAATCTGACATAGCTGAAAATTGTTTTACAAATTAAAGAAATATAACACTGCAAATCCTGTAAAATATTCATTTGTTGTATAAGACAAGAACTGCAACATTATGTTAGTGCAAGAAACTAAAACTAGTAGAGTGAAAATGGTAGATATGCTTGAGTGTAAAAACTAAAACATTAAAAGTAGGGAAGTGAAATAAATTCAAATGGATTTGACTTTGTTCCATAAACAAGTAAATTAATCAGTGCAGTTGCCAGAATAAGGTAGATGTTTGGAATTTGTTTTCAATGATGAAGGCAATACTTATCTATAACATTTTGATTATACAGAGGGCATTCTTTGCTTGAGTTATTATGCAGAGAGAGGTTGCTATCTTGGGGGGCAGATTTTAGTCCTCTGTAAATGTTCTTAAAGCATATTTTATCTACATGTCATGAACAGAATGTGTTAGCTCTGTTCCCTTCTGTTGTCCCTTTCAACATATGAAGGCAGCAATTTGGAGAAGGGAGGCTGCATTGACTGTATAGACTTTCCATGTAAGCCAGAACATGAAAAATTGAGGTTCCTGTTCACATGGAGAGCCTGCATGGATGAATCAGCCTCCCCCATGTCAGACTGTTTCTTTTGCATGGTGAAAGAGATGAGCAAGGTTCATCTGCATTCACTGCATGTGGAGAACATATGCTTTAAGAACATTTTCTGGTATCATAAAAAATTTATTTATTCTGGTTGTTGTTTATTGCAGAAAAGGGAAGAGTTGCTTATGAGATTTGTTGCCTCAGATGCTCAGTAACTTGGCTGGTCTTTGGTACTGGACACCTGAACTTTGCTGCTTGGCCTCAGATAGCAAAATAAGTTTTGGACCAGCCCTGACGTCAGCTGGCATCTCTTTCTGCCTGGAATGGGGCTTGCACTCTAAACCAATTACCTCCTGAACTTAACATTTCTGATCTAATAAACCATTAGAAGAGGCAAAGTAATGTTGCTTCTTAGATGAATGTGCAGTACGATATGGTCATATAAATGCACTTGGCTAAGTTATTGCCAAATCATTTGGAAGCAAGACTCTTGAAGAAGATCATGTTGGATTTTATGCCACAACTTCTAATATATAATTCTGCCTTCTTTCTTGAGTGGTGACCTGTTTATTTGTTTTGCTACAATAAAAGGTTGAGAATACTTGGAATTAATTTCAAATTGCAAAATGAGTGTACTTAGCATTATAAGGCATATATGCCAAAGCAAGTTGTTCAGACCTGTTTGATACAGTAGAACTGAATGGAGTGGTAGAAAAGTGAGTGTGTGCTGTTATGGATGTAAGAAGTATCTAGTGTTCTAGTGAGAGGAATGAAATTATGGTTGTGTTTACAGGGTTTTTTTTAACCATTATTCTTTCTGGAGCAATATGATAAATCTGCCAGTGGCAAACTGCTTGGATTTGCTGGAGTGACACCAGTGCATTGTGGGGGTTAAAGTGGTTATTGTGGTAGCCTGAGCTGCAGGCAGTTTCTTGACCAGCCTTGTAAGAGAAGGCAATGAAAATATTTTCTATTTTTGTTATAATTGATGCAGCACATCAGCAATAGTCTACATACAATCAACATTTTTTTTTACTTCCTCTGCTCTCTGCTGAGCAGGGGAAGTGAATATGTTGTCAATTTCCGATGTTATATTTTTCTATGAAAGATTTCCCATATATACTATATGTGTATATTGATCCATATCTGTCTGGGGTGTTGTACTGCAATCAGTCATGTTAAATGGGCTAAACATATATGAATTCCTATAAGTTGATCTATGAAGGCAAGTATTGACAACCCCTAATGTTTAGTTGCGTACAGGGGGATTGAAAAATAAGATATAACAACCCCTTTTTATTCATAATGCAGTTGCCTCCTGGCTGGTCTTAACCAAACTTCTAAGTGGTATGTTTGTTCTTTATTGCTAACATTTATTTTATTATTATTTTATTATATTATTTATATGCTCCCTTTCTCCCCATAGGGGATCCAAGGTGACTCAGAAAAACTTAAACTATGTTTCTGACTTTCAGTCATTAGCTATATACATATGTGCCGTTTGCAAAAAGTGACTGGGATAAAAAATAAATTATCCCAACAAATCAGTTGAGTCGAAGAAGAAACACAGAATACAAAGGAAATAACCAGAATAAAATAGTACAGTGGTGCCTCGCATAGCGAGGTTAATCCGTTCCGGATTAACCTTCGCTATAGCGAAACATCGCTGAACGGGGCAGGAAAAGCCATTGGAACACATTAAACAGTGTTTAATGCGTTCCAATTGGCTCCTTTACTCACCGTTCAGCGATGTTCCGGGATGGCCGGCAGCCATTTTCGCGCCCTCCCCTCGCTTAACGAGGGTGCGAAAACACTGTGCGCGGCCATTTTGGGCCATTTCGGGGCTTCCGGCGGCCATTTTGGGCCATTTCGGGGCTTCCGGTGGCCATTTTGGCCACCGAACAGCTGGTCGTCGGGGCTTCGTTTTGCAAAGATCGGTAAGCGAAACGCTTACCGATCTTCGCAAAGCGAGTTTCGCCCTATCTAAAAGTCGTTGAGCGATCACATTAGCGATCCCAAAAAAGGGATCGCTATGCGATTTTGTCGTTGTACGGTGCGCTCGTTAAGCGAGGCACCACTGTATTTATTTTCGCCATTATGGTAATCTTGTTCTAGCTAGTATAATGTACTGTACTGATACCAATATTTTCTATTTTATTTTATTCCCGGGGCGGGGCAAGAAAGCAGAAATCACATACTCTGGAAAATCAACTATTAGCCCCACTGGGGTAACTGAAATTCCTCCCATTGGACGAATATTGGAATTCACTGAGGATCAGGAAATACAAGAGTTGTACTTTTAAAAATTATGTTCTTACCTTACCTATACAGGAGCCTTCCTTACAAACTTAGAACCTGTGCACCAGAAGGACAACTACAACATTAAATTCTTCAGAATATGACATAAAGTACAGTATTTAGTTCTTAGAGGAAGATAAAGTGAATTTCTGAAACACCTTGCATGTTCTACGAATGTTAAAGACATGTTTATTAATTGTTCTGTGCTCACAGGTTGTTTATGATTAATGGCAACCCTAAATTATTTATTTATTTATTTATTTATTTATTTATTTATTTATTTAGTTAGTTAGTTAGTTAGTTAGTTAGTTAGTTAGTTAGTTAGTTAGTTAGTTAGTTAGTTAGTTATTTGCCACGCACTCTACCCAAAGGTCTCTGGGCGGCTTACAACAATTAAAATTCAACTAAAATGGAAGGGACGTGGTGGCGCTGTGGGCTAAACCGCAGAAGCCTGTGCTGCAGGGTCAGAAGACCAAGCAGTCGTAAGTTCAAATCCATGTGACGGAGTGAGCGCCTGTCACTTGTCCCAGGTGCCGCCAATCTAGCGGTTCGAAAGCATGCAAATGTAAGTAGATAAATAAGGACCACCTCGGTGGGAAGGTAACAGCATTCCGTGTCTAAGTCGGCACTGGCCATGTAACCACGGGAGATTGTCTTCGGACAAAATGCTGGCTCTATGGCTTGGAAACGGGAATGAGCACCGCCCCCTAGAGTTGAACACGACTGGACAAAAATTGTCAAGGGGAACCTTTACCTTTTATCTAAAATACAATAAAAGATAAAATGATTAAAATACAATTAAAATTGCCATCAGGACCCACAGTTGATGTTATTTCACTTAAAAGCCTTCTGGAACAGGGAGGTTTTGACCTGACGCCGAAATGTCATCAATGTCGGCGCCAGCCAAATTTCAGTCGAAAGGGCATTCCATAGTCTGGGGGCAGCTGCCAAAAAGGCCCTTTGTCTACAAGCCATCCCTCTTACCTCCTTGAGTGATGGCTCTTTCAAAAGGGCCCCCTGGCTAGATCTTTAACTGCCAGGTAGGCTTATATGGAAGGAGGCGGTCCTTCAGGTATCCAGGGCTTTATATGTCAAAACAAGCACTTTGAATTGGGGCCGGGCAGCAACTGGTAACCAATGTAACTTAAACAGAATCGGCTTGATGTGTTCTCTAGCAGCCCCACCAGTCACCAGCCACGCAGCTCGATTCTGGACCAGTTGCAGTCGCCAGACCCCACGTAGAGCGCATTGCAATAATCTATACGAGATGTTACCAGTGAGTGTGTAACTGTCATGAGACTCCACTCATCCAGGTAGGGCTGTAGCTGGTACAATTTCCGCAGCTGAAGGAAGGCACCCCTGGCCACCGAGTCCACCTGGGCTTCCAGAGTTAGACTGGGGTCCAGGAGCACCCCCAGGCTGCGGATCCTGTCCCTTAGGGGCAGTGTAACCCCATTCAGAGCAGGGAAATGGCCCTCCAACCTGTCCGGCAAAGCACCCACCACCAAAGCACCCACCACCAGCACTTCTGTCTTGTCTGAATTGAGTTTCAATTTATTAACCCTCACCCACTCCATTATCAGGTCCAGACATGAGTTCAGCACAGAAACTGCCTCACCTGGATTGGTGGAAAACGAGAGGTAGAGCTGAGTATCGTCAGCATATTGCTGACTCCTCAGCCCAAACCTCCTGATGACCTCTCCCAGCGGTTTCATGTAGATGTTAAACAACATGGGGGACAGTACTGAGCCCTGAGGAACCCCATGACATAAATGCCATGGGGCAGAGCAACTGTCCCCCAGCACCTCCCTCTGGACACGGTCAGCCAGGAAGGAATGGAACCACTGTAAAACAGTGCCCCATACTCCCAAACCAGCCAGCCTCTCCAGAAGGACACCATGGTCGTTTAAGCTCTAAATAGTTCTATCATTAGCATCTGTGTTCAGATCCTGCAAACTAAATATTGACATTTCCTTATTGAGTCAATTCTTGTCATGTTAGATCTTCCTCTTTTGCTACTGTCTTTTCTTTGGCTTTTCCTAGCATTATTTTCTTGCCCATATATTCCTGTCTTTTCTTGGTATGTTCACAGTGTGTTAGCCTCAGTTTAGTCATTTTAGCTTCTATTGAGAATTCAAGCTTGACTGGGTCTTGGATCTTGTCTTTCTTGCAGTCCATGGTATCTGTAAAGCTATCTTGCAACAGCAGATTTTGAATTACTCTATTATTATTTTTCAACCTTCTTCATTGTCCAGATTTCACATTCATACTTAATAATTGGGAATAAAATTGTGTGAATGATCTTAGCCTTGGGCTCCAACAACACATCCTTAATTCATTAATTGCTTTATACCCCGTATTTCTTCCACTAAAAAGACCCAAGGTGACACAAGATCTTTCAAAAACAAACATTAAGACCATTAAAAATACAATAAATGACAGTGCTGAAAAACAATTATATTTCATATTAAATCAAACCCTTACACTTAAGGATCTATTTTATTTCCTTCATAGTTGCCTTTCCAAGTCTTAGCCTTCTAAGCTTAGACTAAGATTTCTTGGATGCAGTCTCCATTTTGATTTATGATTGTTGAAGTTTTCCTCTATCTTGATTTCATGTGGATTTCTTCATTTAATATCATTTTTAGAAGGGTTACTTTTGTTTGTTTGTGAGAAAGGAAAATAAAATTATTTTTGGAGTGGACATCTGCTTTCCTCCCTGTATAATGCAAGTCTTTCAATGCTTGGAATGTTTCCAGACCACAGGTGTACTGAAAACACAACTGCAATCATGGCGGATGCTTAGATGGTTCTTTAAATTTAAGCCAGACGACATTTTAGGAGCTCCCTGCTGTGCATGTGTATAAGCATCTGTGACTTTTTGCCCGGGTGATGGCGACAGAGCCTACAAAAACTGGCTGATTCCTTTTTGCAATCACATGGTCTAAACAGTCAACTACCTTTCCCAGCAGTCCTTGCAGCAGCTGCATTGTTTTCTCTCCCTGTCTTATTTGCTGCTCATTTGGCTTGCTAGTACCTGCATATTACAGAAAGGGATGAGATGCATGGAAGAGGCAGCTGTGCCGCCTTGTGGCTGCCCAGAGCTGTATAATCTGCAGTATTAAGCAGCACATATTTATGCTGCTGCTGTTGCTATTATACATTCCATGTTCAAAGCAAGGGCCTCTATTATTGGCTGTACTTAAACTCATACAAGCAAGGATTCTTTAAAGCTGAGGAATGCGCATGTAAATCTTTTGGTGCAGGAAAAAAATGACCACCATTGGCTCTTTTTGTATCTTTTCAAGCATTCATAGCTATCTTTTTAGCAAGTCTTTGCAGAACTAATTTATACTTAATCCTGTTTTCCCTCCAGTTTTGTGTATTATGAAAGAATACAGTAAAAAAAATACTGAGGTGGAAATGGAGTAATACTTAAAAATAGCAAAGATGTGCCATAATAATTTACATAACCAGGGACCATACAAAAATTAAACAGCAAGTATGAGTTGACTCTTGTTTTTATAATATAGGCAAGTTATGATATTAGATCAGTAAGTTCTTCTCAATATACAACTAAGTATTGTGTTAATGATCTGTTTAGAGTTATGCCCCCACAGTGCACTTTCTGCCAGAGGGCCAAAAACCAAAACCAAAATAAAACAAAACAAAAAGACCTGTGATTCCTCATCCAAGCTACCTCTCTGCTACCTTTCAGTCTGTATGCCTCCATTATAGAATTAATCGCGTGGAAGCAACCAGAGGACATCCTCTATTCCTGACCTCTATATGCTGAGTGAGGTCTGAACATAACTGTGTTCAGTCTCTCTTCAGATTTTCTGCAGACAATATAGGGAAGTCAGAGATGGGCTGGAACATGCATCTTCATATCTCCTCCCCATGTTCAGTTTTGTAGCACTAATAAAGAGCTCTAATAACACTATGGTATGAAAGAGCAGACCTTTCTATTTTAATACTAGGTCAAGCATTAGACATTAAAACCAAGATTTTTCTCCCTAATTGTTCTATGTTAGGTTTATTGACTGATATATTAAGTTGCTTAGTTCTATATTATTTATTTAATTAACTTTTTGGTTGATGCAAATGGATATGTTCTGACCTATTTGATCTCATCCCTCCTGACTGCTGTGATTTTCTTAGCCAATCTGCTCTGAAGGTGTGTTCTGTCTGGGAGCATAGGGAAAGCACAAATTAGGTGAATTAGATACTCATCTAATTCAGTTTATCTAATGACCCTCAAGAGTACTAGGGTAACAAGAGAAGTAAGGATTCCCTAAATGCCCCCAGGCATGACTCAGCAGGTTCTAAAGTGTAGTGATGAAATACCTGAGTTGTGTTATAGGAAATCTTGATTTGATCAGGGCGCCTTTGGATGTAACCTCAGTGGTGTGGAAGTCTTTACAATGTGTTTCAGGTATCCATCAATCTGACAACACTGGGATCCCTAGTTGACATTGGAAGCATTAATGTTGTGGCTTTTGCTTATGCAGTGCCCAAGATTAGAAGCCGAGACAAATTGGAAATGGGGAGGAGTTACAGTAAAGACCTCTCCAATATTACGTGGAGCTTCTTTTAATACTGGAGTGGGAAAGACGTGAGCGCCAGTGGTTTCTGTGCTAGCAAAGTGGTGGCTTCTGCCATTTACACATTGTACTGTGTACATATACACATTGCAACGTATACATTGTCCGTGGGAAGGTACTTTCTTAAGTTCCAGGTTCTGAGATGCATGAAATATGTAGGACGGTGCCTGGCAGATACAAAGATGATGCCTGGTGGGACAGTGAAACCTACAAACGAACTGAAAATACAATTTAAAATCAACACACAGATTTTTTCTCCAGTGAATATCCAGTGAACAATTGGGTCATAAGTTACGGAGATTTGGGTTATTAGGTTGTGAAGGGAGAATAATGGAGAAAAACAGGGGAGAGAAAATGCAGGCTTAGTCTGCATTCCTGATCAAACAAATTCTTATTTGTCTGCATTTAAGTAAGTTTTTGTGATCATCTCTGAATATTTATAACAGTAAGTCTAGTACTTAATATTATACAGGTCATTGTGAGTTCTCTCACTGAAGAGGTGGGTGGAAAGCAAAGGGCCACTCCCTTGCATAGGAGCACTTTGTTTTTGCCCCCCCCCCCGCATACAGAGGGAGTAAACCACCCTCTTCCTCTCCGAGCAGTAATCATGCCATGCTGCACAGAGTGGTGCAGATTTTCCACTCTCGCAAGAGGTAACAAGGGACACCAGGAGAGGAAATGGGGGAAAGCAACTGGAATGGAATCAGTGGCAACCGTGGTCAGGTGGTTGCCTCCTCCTCCTCTCTCTGGGACTGGGAAGGGGTGCTGCTGCTGCTGACAGGTTCTATCCCTGTTGTCTTCTTCCTCCTCCTCCTCCTTTCTATGTCTGTAGTCAAGGGAGGGTGCAGTTGATCTGGATTTATAGAAAAAGGTGGCTCAAGAGAGATGCTCATACAGTGGTACCTCAACTTACAAAATTAATCCATATTGGAATGGTGTTTGTAAGTCGAAATGTTCGTAAGTTGAAGCACCATTTCCCATAGGAATGCATGGGAACAGGATCAATCCGTTCCAGCATTAAAAAAAAAAAAAGAGCAAGTCCCACGGTGGGACTGAAAAAAATATCCAATAACAAAACAACACAGCACAGAAACATAACCCCCCATCTAAAACCCACCCAGAACAGTTTTTTTAAAAAGGAAAAAGCAGCACCTTACCTGTCTGAAGCCTCCTCAGCCTCCCAGGCTTCCACTGCTGCTGTGACCGCCGGCGGAGGGAGGCTTGAGTCTGGCGCGGCTGTTCGCCTCCCAGCTCGCCTTCCACTTGCTCTGCGCCACCCTCCGTGGGCCGATGGCAGGAAATTCAAGTGGCAGAGGGCGGCAAGGAGCAAGCAGGAGGCGAGCCAGGAGGCAAACAGCAGAAGAAACTCGGCCAGCTGAAGCCTCCAGGCGCTGGGCTGCCGCCTCCGCCGCCAGAGCATCCAGGAGGTTCAAGCCTCCCGGCTCTTGGTCACCCTCGCCGCCCACTGCCCCTGCCAGATCACCCAGGAGGCTCAAGCCCCCACCGCATCCCTTTCCCTAACCGTTGGGGCAAAAGAGCTACAAAGAAGCAGCCTCTTCGCCAACAACAAATTTTCCACCCTTTCCCCCTGCCTTTTTGTGTTTGTAAGTGGAAGCTCCGTTTGCAAGTCGATGCAAAATTTTGCGAGCTGAGCTGTTTGTAAGTTGAAATGTTCGTAGGTAGGGGTGTTCGTAAGTCGAGGTACCACTGTAGTGCCAACTCTCCAGAGCAGCATAGCCTTCCTGAGGCTTCAATAGGGAGCAAGGTATTTGCTTACCGCTGTGCACTGTCATCTGAGATTACTATTTTACTGAGCCTACCTCTGCTATTATAGCATTCATTTATTACTATACTAGCCAGAATCCTATTAAAATGTCCGTGTTGTCAAGTTGATTCTGACTTAAGGCAAACATAGTACTGTTTCCAAGGTATGTGAAATATTTAAGCAGTTGTTTTACTAGCCACCCCCCCCCCCAATGTTTTTCCATGGCCCAGTGGGGATTTGAACCCAGGGTTCCTCAGTTCTAGTACAACATTTTATCCACAACACTACACTTGTAGTTTATGTCATCATAGGTTTAATGATGTAAATTGGCAGTGAATTGCTGTTAATTAATGAGTTGCTACTTGTATTTCTAATCACTTGTCAGTTGCATGGCTTGGGGCATGACTAAGAATGTAAGCAGCAACTTGTTAGTAAGCAATTCACTGTCACAATTTACGCTGCATGTAAATCTACATTAGGATTCTGATGACTATATGCTATTAAAAATGAGCTACCCCTTTCCCTTTCTCTCTCTCTCTCTGTATGTGTGTATGTGTGTATGTGTGTACACGTACACACACACACACACACACACACAAACAAAAAAAAACAGCATATTTAGAAAAATTGCCAAGGTGTTGTACGAAACAGGTACCAGTAGTCTTGAGTATTTTCTTGTTCTCAGCATTCGGTCATTTGGTGATGTAACAATATTGTAACACTTGAATTGATTACGGTCTCTGAGTAAACTTGCAAAGTTTTTAGTGAGCAGCTTTCCCGTAGCCATTCATTTCTAAATTTACATGATGTAATTCCATGTTTGCTCAGCCATATGCAGTAGATGTTTTTGAAGGGAACATGGCACAGGTTCAGATAGTAGGTAACTTGCAGGGGGGCAAATTTTGCATATTTTCGCTCTTGTGGGAAGCTAAGGTGGTTTGAGCACATGGATTCTTAGGCATGATCTGGGGGGCTTGGGATTAGATCCTTTCTCGGTGAGGTAGTTTTGAATGTTTGTCTGGTATATGAAGCTGGTTTTTGATGTATATAGAAACTCAAAAGAGATTTTATATATTTGGTCTAAATTCATGGAAAGGTACAGCTGAGATGCATTTATTGTAAATTGTCAGAATTCAAGAAATGTAGCAGGTGCATCTGCTGGACTAGGTAAATAGCCTCTGTAGTTAGAGCATGGTTTGCTAGAAATTCTGGAATTGCTTTAGTGGAGATGTTTTGATGCTGTTGTTGTTCACCTCAGAACCTGTATTTGCAATTGATCCCAGTATTCTTGTATACCTCTGTATATTTATATATTTTGATGTTTTATTTGTGGCTGGTCTTTGACCGTAACAAGTTTTATCCTATCCTAGGTAAATAAAAGTCTTGTGGGGGGGCCTGATAGCTGACACATTACAGCAGCATGAACATATGCATTTATTCATCAGGGTTCTGATAGGATAACATGTCTAGGAGGCCTTCTGCTGCTTCTGTGATTGCCTTTTTTATGATGACCTCCAAGCCATCATTTAGCGCTTAATGTCAAGCGAAGTAAGCAAATCCAGATTGTCTTTTTCAGTATATGCCAACATATCCTAATTTAACCCTTTAACAGAATAAAGTTAATTCATCTGTTTGTGCAGCTATATGGACTATTTTCTTTAACTTATTTCAAGAGAAAAACAGCTATCTGTGTCTCAGTTCTCCGCCCTCCCCCCAATTTATGAATTTTACTAATTTTGCAAATCAGCATATAGATTCATCATATACTGTAGTTCCAAATAAAGGTTTAAAAGTTAGTCCCAACTAAAGCAAACCCAAGGAACCAGTGCTACGTTGGTAACTCGTTGCATACGTCCCATTTATTTGGTTAGGTGTACTCTAGTTGGGACTAACAATTGGATTTAGACTTAACTGTGATTTTAATAGGTCTACTTCAAGTAGGCCTAACTCTGGCTCCTACCCTAAGTTTTAAAGTGTGTCCCGTTCGTTACCCCCGCCCCACGGAGATGTCGGTGGGGCAGGAATTAACATGAGAGTTCACATAAGTAGTTTAAACTTAATTTTGACCTTCACGGTTTCCAGTCTTGCCAGGCAACCGGTTGGACATTCCCATATTGTCTGTTTTAATTCTGCATTCTGCAATTTATTCCGAGTACATACAGTTGCCTAGCCAGTCTCCGTTGATAATCGCGCCTCGCCCTCTTTTAAGCCTTCCGTCCATTCATCTCGTCGTCTGCTCGAGTGCAGGCGCCTTTTAAACTTGCTCTTCGTTTTTTTCTGCTAGCTTGCTTGCGCGCTGAGACGTGTGTGTGCGTGTGTGTGTGTATGCGTGCGTGTTTTAGGCTGCATTATGTGTAAGCTTTGCCCGCAGTGCGCTCGGGAAGCCGTCGGTGGCGCTACCGCCTCCCTTTCCCTCTTTCTCTCATCTATTTTTTTTAAATATTCTTCTCTCCCCCCTTTTTTTGCTTTCCCTTCCCTTCCCCCTTTTGCCTTGCCTTGCTTTGCCTGGCCGGTGCATTCTCCGATTAAAGGGAGGAGGAGGAGGAGAAGGGAGGGAGGAGAGAGAGAGAGAGAGAGGGAGGGAGAGGGAGAGAGGGAGGGAGAGGGAGGGAGGGAGGGAGGAGAGAGGAGGGCAGAGAAGGAGCTCGGCCGCCATTTTTCCCCCGAACAGAATTTAGCAGCAGAAAAACAGCAGCAGCGCCACCTCCGCGCCTGGTTGTTGCTGCGGCGGCTGCTTCGCTGCCCCGGTCCTACCCGGGTGGAGGGTAGGGGGGGGCACGAAAGCCGAAGGGGGGCCACACCGAGACGGTGGCGGCGGCGGCGGCGGCGGAGGGGGAGGGAAGGAAAGAAAACGCCGCAGAGGTTGTTGCACAGTGTGTCCCACTTTGAAGAAGAGCGAGAAGAGAGACCCTCCTTTGCAGTAGGAGGAGGAGGAGGAGAAGGAGGAGGAGGCACCGCAACAGCCGCCACCGCCGCCGCCGCCGCTGGGGGGAGAAAGGCAGAAGCAGCAGCCTTTTTATTTTTTCCGCCGCCGCCGCCGCCTCTTCTTCTTCTTCTTCTCCCCCCCCCCTTTCCAGGGTGTGTGGTGTGTGGGGGTGGTTGCAAAAAAGAGAAGGCAACCGTTTTCTTCCCCCCCCTCCCCAAATCCCTTCCTTCCTTAGCCCTTTTCCTGCCCGCCCGCCCGCCTCGCCTGCAGAAGAGCAGGGAGCAGGCGGGCAGGGAAAGGGGAGCCGGGGCTGGAAGGAAGGGGGGGAAAAAGGGGGAGCGAGAAAGAAAGAAAGAAAGAAAGAAAAGCTGAGCCGCGGCGAGAGAAGGACGACTCCGGCGGGAAAGGAGGACTAGCAGCGGCAGAAGCGGCCGAGGAAGAGGATTCGGCTTGTGGGTGGCTTTCTTTCGCCTTGTTTGCAAACTGCGCCCTTTTAACATTTTTCAATTTTTTAAAAAAATTTTTTCCACCGGGCCGGATCCGCCCGGACTCTGCTCTCGGCTCCATCACGTGGTAGGTGCCGCCGCCGCCGCCGCCTGCTTGCTTTTTTGCTTCTGTGCCTGCCCTGCGCTCTCGCTGGCTTAGCCTGGCTTTCCCCGTTGCCCTTGCTCGGCCCTTCTTGCCTTGCCTTTGTTAGCATGGCTGGCTGGTCGCACCCCCGTAGAAGCCCTCGGCGAGCAGAAAACAACTTCTTTGACCCCTCTCTCTCTCCCTCTCACCCCCCCACCCTTGCCCTGGATTTCCTCCCCCGTTGTCTTTTAATTTCTGGACTGAAGCTATGCCAAGCATTTAATTTTGGAGGGATCGTGTTTCCTTTAAAGAAGCATAATTCAGTAATAATAATGTACAGCTTCTTTTTAAAAAAACTTCCCTGTCCGGTTTCTTTTTCTCCCGCTCTCAGTGCCAGGCACGGCTAGGTTCTCAATCGTCCATGATGAATATTATTAAGGCCCCCCCCCGCGATACTTTTTTCGTTGTTGTTGCGTGTTAATGCGATTGCAACTGTCCGCGGTGTTTGCAGTGTCCTACAGCCAAAATGCAGTCGTCGTCGTCGTCGTCCCCCCCCCGCGCGGTTTAAGAAGCCATGCAATTGGAGTAATCCTGCTTTACCAGGTTGCAAAAGAGCTTTCAGCCCTTAGAATCGATCACAGTTAAGTGTGGGATGGGGGAGGAGGGGAAGTGCGGGGGGGGGGAGCGAGTGTTCTCGAGCCGGTCTCCTGTGAGGGGGGAGGCAGAGGGGGGGAGTGGGTCGACTTTGTTTAACGCTGGGGAACAGACGCGACCACTCCCGCGGTGCTCGCTTTACAGTCGTGTAACTAATTTCGCACGTTCGAAGCGGCGTGTTCGACGTATAAAAAACAGTTCCGTCTCCCCCCTTAATTTTTTTTTTTTTAAAAAACTGGCTTAAAAAAAAAACACCCCCACCGATCCTGACGCTTTGAGCCTGGTGTTTTTGATGTGCGTGTGCGCGTTTAGGCGAAGTATTGCGGCTCCATTGCAAGCTCAGGAGGAGGGAAAAGAAGAGAAGAAGCTGGTTTCTGGTGGCGCCACTTTAAATTGAAGGCTTCCCTCTCACTGAGAGCACAGGCGGCTTTACAAGAGGACTATCTTCTTCTTTGTGTTAGTACGTCTCCCTTCCCCCCATCCTATTCATAAAACATGCACGCCTTTCCAGTTTACCACTTCGCCCTAGCATTCCAACGCCGGCGCGCCTTGAAGTTCCATCATAGAATCCGAACCCATTCCCAATTTCCATTCTCGAACACTTTCCCTGAGTGTGTATGTGCATGTGCGTCTGTGTTGGAGACCTGGCCATCACGTGTCCGTTTGGCAGTCATCCTTTTTTTTTTGGTTCACATTGTATTTGCTGCTGGTGGTGTGTGAATATCGTGGTTACTACAGTCAACAACAACAAAAATTACATCCTCTCCTTTCTATTTTTCAGACAAATTGGGTCACTCTGTGTGTGTGTGTGTGTGTGGTGTGTTTCTCTACATCTAGGTCTAAAATCATAATGGGGGAGGGGCAGGGAGTTGGAATAGTTCACCTAAACAAACTCTTCAATAAGGCATTGAGGAAAAAGAACACATATTGCATAATGCTTGTTTTGCATAATCTTTATGGCATGTGGGATTTCCCTTTTTTAATAATAGGGCCTCAAGTTAGTGGATTGGGGTGTAGAGTTGGATCACACAGAGTAGTATGTTAGTTACGTTAAGAAACCTGGTTTCTGTCACCATCTCGCTGACCAATGTACTTCGTTGTTTATTTGTGAACCCTTTGTGCATTGGAACCTATTTTCCACCCACCCCTCACCCCTGTTTTGTTTGATCTTTACAGTAGCTGTCTCACTAACATGGATTTGTCTCAGTAAGCCGTTTTAATGTCTTCTGTCTGTCCTCTGTTATCAGTGATTTAGAATTGGCGGGAATGTTTTTTTCCTAAAGCATAAATGGTAAACAACTTGATTTCATTTCAAGTTTCTCTTTTTAAACTGTTACTAAAGGGAATTTTGTAGTCTTCCTCTTGGCTGGTTGTAGGCATGTTTGTTGTACTGCTTGGTCAGTTTAAAAGGAAATAGATCCTTTTAAAAAAGTTACCTTTTTTGCAGAGTGGAATATGTACTTTAATATGTTTAGGTATGTTTTTTGTTTGAAAAATTAGTTAATTCAGTGCTACATATTTTTATTTGCTGTCATTTGATAACAATTGGCAAGAAAATTTGTGTGAGTAGATTGTTTGGGCCTTTTCCTCTTGCGTTGCGTCATGTCATGTGATGCTTACTCGGTGTCTGATACATAATTCTAAAAATAAGAGTTGGGTAAAATCTCTCTGTTGAAGTTAAGTTGTGTTGTGAAAGTGGGAGAGAGTACTTTATTTTTATGACACCCACCTTGACATTCCAGAATCCATAGCCAGTCCTTGTAGTTTACTGATACATCTTCCTGTAAGTATGTTTAAGGAAAAGCATAGGCTATTTTTAAAGAAATCCTTAGTTTGGAAAAACTAACAAATTAGATAGCAAGGCTGTAATCCCACAGTACTAGAAAGTGACATTTATCAGTATGACTGATTTCTTAATAAACATACGTGGGTTTGAATTGCACATCAAGTTCTAGTCAATGTGTATTTCGCAGGCAGTTTGTGAATGGTGGGTCTGGCTCCTAGGAGAAATATATTTACTAAAATTGTGTCTTGGCACTAGTGTAAGAAGAGTGACTAAGATTGCCGTCCTGTAGTTTGTCTAGAAGGAAATCCCATTGAACTTGATGAGACTGGTTTCTGAGCAGATGTGTAGGTTTGTATTACGATGACATTTATGGGTAGAGCTTGCTTTACCAAGTGCGTAACATGAGATCTGATTCACCTAATAGCTTGATGTAATTATAAAAAATGGCTAGAACACTCATTTTTGCTTCAGCAGATTCCCATTTGAATTTGTTAGCAGCTTGACATTGTCTTAGATGTAAGGTTTTGAAACTCATTATTTAATAAGAGTTAAAAAGGCTTAAGTTGACAAATGTAGGTGATGGTGGTAGAACAATGAGGGGGAAAACCTGGGCAAAACCTTTTCAGCTGTTTTGGTGGTCTGGTCTGTATATTTTTCAGAAAGGGCCTAACAGCATGCTTCTTCATTTCTCATCTTGTTAGAAGAGGAAGTTGGTATATGGTTTTTTTTAAAGGCATGTCATTTATTAGTCTGGTTAAGTTTGCCAGTTGAACCTATTGTTTTCGGAACAGCACTGTTTGTAATTTTTCCCATTAAAAGAGCTGTAGCTTCTTTGGAGTCTGGACTTCTTTTTAAGGTGTAGAGAATATTCCCTGTCCCCAGTCATGTGCCATCTAGAGATGATGATGAGAGGATTTGTAGTCCAGTGTGCTCACTCAGAGTACTGAAATTAACGCAGACTGGAATAACAGAGGTAGTTTGTTCCTTATCAGAGTTCCACAGTTCCTTTCCTTCCTTTGCCATTCTAGCTGCATTGAAAATCTGTTTGATTTTATCTGGTAGAATTCACATGTTTAAAAATAAATTTTAAAATGTGTGTATTGGTTGGCAAATTACTGCCATTTTGTTTTCTTCCTTGTCGGTGACAAAACCCGTAGACAAAAAACAATATTGTAGATGTAACTGTATTTATATACCATCAAATTGTAATGGACTTGTAGCGATTCTAATAGGACTTTCAAGATAGGTGGTATATATAAGTGGTTTTACCAGTTCCACACCCTCATTGAGCTTCCATGGCTGAGTGAGGAATCAAATTCAAGTCTTTTGTGTCCAAGTCCATCACTCTGTCCACACTGGGTATCATGTAGATCAGTGGTCCCCAACTGTTTTGGCACCAGGGACTGGTTTAGTTGAAGGCCATTCTCCCAAGGACCGGGGGGGGGGGCACTATTTGTTATGCAGTAGGTTGTTGGAGGATAGCTTTGAATCGAGCTCATAAAGGAAATGGCAAGCAAGAGCAGGAGGTGAGCTGCAATTGAAGCTCCACCTCCTGTTAGATCAGCAGCGGCTTAGAACCTAATAGGAGCACAGACTCCTATTAGATTCTAATGCCACAGTCACAGCTGGTCTAGCAGCAGCAGGAGGGGAGAGGGGAGAGAAGCTCCGCCTCCTATCCGATAAGCTGCAGCTTTAGCACCTAATGCTGATAGGAGGCGGAGCTTCACTTGCTGCTCACCTCCTGCTCACCACTCATCTGTCCTGGCGGCCCATTCCTTGGCCGTACCAGTCTGTGGCCTGGAGGATGGGGACCTGTGATGTAGATGTAATAGCAAGTACAAATCGTGACTTATAGCAATGTTATTTATCCCTTTCAGAAGGGCCTTGTACAGTGGACCCTTGACTTACAGACGGCTTGACTTACAGACTTTTTGAGTTACAGACTTCTCTGGCCGCAAAATTTAGGTTTGACTTGCAGACTGAGATTTGACTTACAGACCAGAAAAAAACCAAAATGGAACAAAAACGGCCTGTTATGGGATTCAATGCACTGTAGGTCAATGGAGACTTGACTTACAGACTTTTTGACTTGAGAACCGCCTTCCAATACAGATTAAGTTCTCAAGTCAAGACCCCACTGTACTGTTTGGCTTGTTGTAACAATTATGGAGAGAAATATATTTTCCTCTTTATTAAATGTGTTAAGAGCTTTTCATTCATATTTTGCAGAAGGGATAAACAACTGGTGGTCCAGAACTTGTTACTGCCCCTGGGGGCTTTCCATGTCACCTCCAGCACAGCTCCTTGTTGCAGTGACCTTCCTTGCTATCTGGAATATTTGGTTACTTTCTCCCCAACTGAGATAAGAACAAAGGGCTCTTCTTTAACTCCATCCTCTCCATTGTGAACAGAAACTAAAGCTTTGATGGAGTCTTTTTCTCAGTACATACCACAGTTGTTGATTTCTGTCATGGGAAGGCACAGGTTCATGAGACTGAGCAACCACAGTGTTCCTCTTTATCAAAGCCTTCCCAGTATGGACAACAGGAGAGGAAGTGGTGTGTGTGTGTGTGTTTTCCTCGGGACTTTACTGAGTGTAATATAGTAGGAGTGAGTGAACAAGGAAAGATCACCTAATTGTGCAGTGGATCACAACCAGTGGTAAATGTACCACCAGTGGGATGCAGAAGTTCCAAACTAAGAGGAACACACAGTTCCTGTGACATGAAATCTTGGATTTTTTTGTGTTTTAGCCACAACAATACGATTTATTCTCAATAGTACTACAATTACTGTATTTTGTGTTTTATGTTACTATAGCATTAGAATCTATATTGAACAGCATTATCACAATTTTAAATTATCTAATAGAATTATTGTTTTTTGTTTCTGCTTATTCATACTGTAGTACTGCTTTTTTAAATGACCGCTACACATAGCAAAAATAGTAAATAATTAGCAGTGTCTTTCTTGGTGGGGGGAATGCTTCTTGTTTCTATCATGGTGGAACCCAGGCCTTTTCTTAAACTAATTGGTGGAAAGTAAGGGAATAAAAGTTGAGTGCTTCTCTGAAGATTTTTATGGGCAGAGCAAAGGTTTCTTCCATAGCAACCTAAAAAGCAAGGGTAGAGCTTAAATTTCAGGAGGGTAGATTTTAGTTAAACAGTATGAGAAATATTTTAACACCATGAGTCAACAGTCTACTGTACTGGCAGAAAAGCTAATGCAGTTTTAGGCTGCATCAGAAGACATGTAGTGTTCATATTAAGGGAGGCAATGGTACCGGTCTGTTCTTTTTTGGTCAGATCTTACCTGGAATAGTGTGTCCACTTGTGGGCATCACATTTTTAAGACTGATATCAAAAGCTGGAAAGTGTCCTGAAAAGAGTGACCAAAGTGGTAGGGAAACCTAGGTTAGATTATGAGGGAATTGTGCATATTAGCCTTGAGAAGAGATTATTGCAAAGTGCTGTGATAGGTGTTTGAAGTATCTAAAGGGCTGTCATACTGAAGATGGAGCAAACTTATTTTCTGCAGTAGAGGAGAGTAAGACTCAAACCACTGAATTCGGATCAAAAGAGATGAGATTCTGTCTAAATCCTAGGAAGAAGTTCCTGACAGTAAAAGCTGCCTGACAGTGGAGCAGATTACCTTGAAAGAGGAAGAACTCTTGTTCATTCAAGATTTTAAAACAAATATTGGATAGCCATCTAAGCAAGGATGATTTAGCTATGAATTCCTGCATTAGTGGGAGTAGAACAAGATGACCTTCGGGATCCCTTTGAAATCTACAGGTCTATGAATTGCAGTAAGAGCATTTAATAATGGAGCCAGTTACCCTGGACAACCAGGGAGGAGAGTTCTTCCTTGCTGAGGCTTTCAGGCACACATTGGATAAGTCTGTGTTGCAAATTCTCTAGTTCTAGAATCACCTACATCAGGTTAGAGGAATGGAATATGCCCTGGAAGACCTTCTGCCTCTTCTGAATGAACTATGGTTAAATTTATTTTACTTGTTTTTATTGCTTTGCAAAGATTATAAATGTTTTAAGGATGACTTTGTAGTTGAAAGATATCAATGTTAATAATGATGATGGTGATGATCATGCTCCAGATAGATTTTAGGTGGAGGTGAGAGAATGAATATAGTTGTAATAAAGAATGAAAATATATTGTAGCTTTTGCTGCAATAACCTAGGCCTGATCTGCATGTGTCATAGAGTGTATTGCACTTCTCCTGCTGTGGAATGTCAGTTATTGAGATGCTTTCTCAGATTAAAATTACCTGGAAGTAAAGCATTGGCATGTGGAGAGCTAGATTTTAGCTAAGTGATCTCTCCACTGTGTTGTATACACATATCGATCAGAATTCTGTTCTTAAAGATGTCACAGATCTCTTCAGTCTTTGCTTCAGAAGCAGAATTTTTGTTATCCCTTTTTAGAAAAATGAGGATTAATGTACTCTTAAGTTTATTAACACTTTATTTAATGTACAGTGAGAATATTTCTGCATAGTTTAATGGGAAAACTGCTGCTTGTTAATCTTTTTCTATATAAAATTGTAGTTAAAATAATGTGTATAAATTTGAAATAATAAAACAGATGCTACATATGGAAGATAGATGAAACAACTTTGACCCAGATTTAGTCATGCTTAGACTAGATCTATCAATATCAATGACAATTATTTGTGAGTAATGCAGCTCACTGATTTCAATAGATCTAGTCAAAACATAAATTTGTCTGGATCTAACTGTGTGAAAATGTTGTACAGCTAAAAACGCTATACAAATTTATCTCAGGAGAACCATGAATACTGTATATTATATAGAGAACTGAATATTTAATAAATTTGTAAATTTAATAAATGAGTTGTTGGTATTTTTTCCATGTGTGAGATAAAAAAAATTGCAGTGGCTCCTTAGCTACCAAGTCAAGTTCTCAGTTATGTTGTTGATGTATAATATAAGCACTGTGGGAATATGGTACATTGCAGGTGAGGTACTCATACATGCCTAATAAATTCCTGATATTCTCAATATTGCACTTACTGATTTTTCTGTAGTCAGCAGAATACAGTGGACCCTTGACTTATGGAATTAATCTGTATTGGAACGGTGGCCGCAGGTCGAAAAGTCCGTAGGTTGAGGATCCATTTCCCATAGGAATGCATTGAAAACCCATTAATCCATAACCACCAAAGAAAAAATACCCCCCCACACACACAAAAAGAAAAGAAATGCAAAAAGCAATACCTTGCTCGGACTCCTGGCCATGCTCGGATTTTTGGACTTCCACTGCCGCTGCTGCTGGGAGCCGAGCCTGGCCGGAGGCACAATCGGCGGTGAGGGGACCTCCGGAGGCCTTCCAGGGCTTCGCCACCATGGGAGGCATCGGGGGACCTCCGAGATGCCTCCCATGGCGGCAGAGAAGCCCTGGAAGGCATCCGGAGGCACGATCGGCGGGCTATGGACCAGAAGGGGGGCAGGGAAAGCACCAAATTTGAATTTGGCACTTTTCCCGCCTCCCCTTTCTGGTCCGTAGGTTGATTCTCCGGCCGCAAGTTGAAGTGAAATTTTGCGGTTGGAGAAGTCCGTAACTCAAAATATGCAAGTGGAGCCATCCATAAGTCGAGGGTCCACTGTACTGTTTAGTAACGTCATGGAAGTGGGCCTTCTTGAGGTGGTACCCACCCTCCGGAACACGCTTGCTCCATGTGAAGTTCAAGAGGCAGAAACTATGTCAGTCTTTAAATGCCTGTCAAACATGTATTTGTTTATGCAGGGTTTCTCTGATTAATTACTTAATGACTACTTTGTTTTTATGTAGATTGCTGGTATACTTTGATTATTTGAAAATTAATTATATGGTGTGTTTAATTTTATGTATGTACTTCACATTTTATGTACTTCACATTTTATGTTATTTCTGTTTCAACAGTTTAGATACTTTTTCATCTCAAGTGTTAAAAATACTATCAAAAAGTGTCATAACTATACATTAGCATTATAGCTTTTGTTCAAAAAGGCATGGAGCTTAGACACCACTTGAAACGTGACCTACAAAGACTTCCTGTGTTTGACATGCCACAATTGTTTTGTGCATTTCTGTGTTTTACATCTTGTTCCTATTCATATATGTGCATATGCCCAAATAATGTACATAATTTGGAATGCAATCATGTTCTGTAGAAGCTGGTAGTAGTTGCTTAAAATGCCTTTCTGAGCAGATGAGGGCCATCAATATTCTATCCCTGGATAGTTACACACTATCTGCACTTTTCTGTTAGCATGGTTAAGAAATGCCGTTACAGTGGTGCCTCGCTTGACGATTACCTCGTTAGATGAGGAAATCACGTGGCGATGAAGTTTTTGTGATTGCTTTTGCGATTTCAAAACAATGTTTTAATAAGCAAAAATTGCTTAACGACAATTGGTTTCCTGATTTGGGAACCGATTTTTCACTTAATGACGATCTTTACAGCTGATTGTTGGGTCTTCAAAATGGCCACCCGCTGTTTAAAATGGCTCCTTGCTGTGTTTTAGGACGGATTCCTTGCTTTACAGGCACCGAAAATGGCCGCTCTATGGAGGATCTTTGCTGGACGCTGAAGTATTTCGCCCATTGGAACGCGTTGAACCGGTTTTCAATGCATTTCAATGGGCTTTTTCGTTTTGCTTGACGAGGATTTCACTTAATAGCGATTTGAACGGAACGAATTATCCTCGGCAAGCGAGGCACACTGTATCTTACTTCAGGAGCAGAACCATCGATGTTCCAGATATTTTGTATTTCACCTCCAAAAATCTCAGCAAGTGTGGCCAGTGGTAAGGGATTATTAGAGACGTAGTTCTTTTGTCTCAAAGAAGGGAAAAGATGCCATATCTCTTCTTTGAAATATTAACATAGTTACCATCTTTTCTGTGTCTGTCATTCTTGATGGACTAATTTGATAAGTTATCAGTCATTTTGTTTGAGGAACTGTAACTAGCTTAAGGCTTCAGAAGAAGAAAATGCAGCCCTTGAGGATTGAAAAGTCAAGAAGCTGTATTCTGTTGGCTGTTACCACTTTCAGCTCAAGTATACAGTAAATGCATAAAGAAAGTGCAAGTCAAGAAGCTTGGCCTTTACCAGTCAAGCACAATATCCTGTTATGATTAGAATTTTAATGCATTTAAGATTGTAGTTTAAATCTCAAAACATAAGAGCAGCAGAAGTTTCATACCAAACAGCTGCCCTAGCAAAGAGGGCAGCCTTGTTGCCTCCTATCCACTTGGATTTTGCACACGCAGGGTAAGAGATCTGAATACAGAAGACTATTTGTGTTTGTGAATGGTGTTTGCTGGATCTAGGCCATTTATTTTTATTGCACAGCTAAAGCCCTTATAATGAGGGCACGAGAACAGGTGTGCTGCTGGAACTACATTTGAAATTGCATTCACTGCAAAAATCATGACTAGTCTTCTGCAGTAAATAGTATTATGTTGTGTTAGCCTGAAGGAGACCATTGTGTGTATACTCTTGAAAGGAGTACCCCGATTAGGAAGGTGGTTATCACAACTTTCCTGTTATAAATAACTCCCTTCTTGGGCAAAATGTTTGACTAGATAGATTGCTGTACAACTCATGGGTCTTTTTTATGTACTAGTTATCTGGACCCCTGGTGTCAGGTTTAATTTGACAGATAAACATTTAGAGATGTGAATCCTTGCTTGTGTCTGAGAACAAGAAACTAAAAATATATATTTTCCTTATGAGATAGTGATGTATTTTCTACACATATCGATGCTAGGGTTTGCATTTATGAGAACAATGTATTTTGCAGAAATTGTACAAAATTGTGATAGTTCTTTCTATCAACATTGGGTGGGTTGTTTTTTTTTCCTCAGTCATCCAGTCCTTGTGTGTTTGCTATGTATGTGCGTACTTTTTTCTCAAAGAGAAACTAGTTTTACAGAGACTGTTTGCAGAAGTTATAGAAACCTCTAAGGAATAAAGGCCGTCCTTGTCTCATTCTTGTGTTGAAGGGGAGAAATCTCAGAAGTCAGTGATAAATCAACAACCAATATTGGCATTTGGGTTACAACTTGAACCAGTCTCATTGACTCAAGGAATGTTATATTCTAGAACATCTGGAGGGCCAGTGATTCCTTATACCATGGCCTAAAGGATAACCTGCACTGAGGGAGACAGGAAATGAGCCCTAGTGTTTGACCTGGATTTATCCTTGGATTTTTACTCCATTGACATTACGTGTTGGCAGCTCTGCATTGAAAAGATTATTTTGTCTTCGTGATGGCAAATTGTTGAAGAAGGTCTTGTAGACCCCTTGCTTAGTTCTTTATCATGTATCCTATGGTGTTTCAAAGGGATTGTCTCCTCTTTATTTTCAAGTGGAGTGGTAGAACTGCTGAACTGGTGTTTGGGCTTGATAAAAGGTTGGGGAGGGCTAGAGAACTGGCTTAGTCCTGACAAGTTAGAGCTGCTCTTGATGTGTGTTTTGTCTGTATGACAAGGCAGTGGATCAACTGTTCTGGACAGAGTTTCACTTCTCCCTGAAGGATTAGGTTTTTAACTTGATCCAGTTTATCACTGGAAATTGCCCATACTAGTGGTTTTCAATCTCAGCTATAATTGCAGCACTGCTCGGCACTGTTTGCTTCCAAGTGGTTCCATTGCAAAGAAGGGCATTATGGATCCTTCCAGGAGAAGGGTTAGCAGCCTCTGTTCTAAAGATGGGACACTGTATGCTCTCAAATGCATCATTGTGAGTAAGGGATTAGCTACTTAGTGATAGTGGCAGGGAATAGATGTAGGAATATAATTGTAACAACTCTGAAAAGCATTTGATGCTGAGAGTTCAAAATGAAAACAGCAAAGTCTGTATCAGTACTTGTGCTTTTTTTTCCCTTTTCTTTTGAATTACAGTCCTTGCAAAAAGGGCTGGTTGTTTTCATTTTGTTGTCAAATGTTCCCTGTATGAATTTTTGTCTTACACTAGATCTCTTTAGGGTTCTTCTTGGCAGGTTTCTGTGCTTTCCTCTTGAAACTAAAGCAAGTGGGAAACATCAGAATGAGTGCATGAGCTAGGAAATCTGGTGCAGATCTCTGTTTGAGCTTGTACTAAGTACTTTGAAGCTGTCACTGATTTCCATTTAAGATCTGCAGTTTCGCTAAGAGATCAGTAATAGGGTCTACATTACAGGAATGTTCTCAGACTATTGAGAACAGTGTATGGTGGTCACTTTTCACACTCAGAAAGTTTATGAGATTGTCATCTGAAATCTTGCTCAGAATATCTCCCCAGAGAGGAATACATAGCCTCATGTTATTATTTAAAGTGTAATTTTTTTCTATTCCCTTGTATTAAATTAAATGGGGTTGACCATTTTTAAATACAATGGTGCCTCACAAGACGATTGCCTCGTAGGATGATTAATCGTAGATTTCAGTGCATTCCAATGGGGAACCGTGTTTCGCAAGATGATGTTTTCTATGGACGATTTTCACAAGACGATTTTCCCCCATTGGAATGCATTAATTAGATTTCAGTGCATTCCAGTGGGGAACCGCGTTTTGCAAGACGATGTTTTCACAAGACGTTTTTCGCTGAACGAATTAACATTGTCTTGCGAGGCGCCGCTGTACCAGCATTAGGCCTCTTGCTTGTCTGTGTAATTGTTCTTCTTTTTTTGGGGGAGGGAATAATGGTCAGTATCGTGTTTCCTAAATGTGGGGTGGTAGGCTAGTTGTGTTAGTGTCTCACTGCACCAGCAAGCCCCCCCCCATCATAAAACCAGTGCAAGAACAGGTACATACCAGTAAGCCTGTCAGAGGAATGGTTATACAAGTGCTTTTTTGTTCTGTGTTTTATGACTGCTTTTATCTTCAGTTTTTCTCTGTAAGATGTCCTTTTAAAAAAAGAAAAAGAAAGTATCCAAGAAATGAAAACAGCACAACCATAAGTTGTGCCAAATTTGACCTCTAGCTGATTTCGGACAGCGATACAGAATGGGAGTCCTTCCAGATGTTGCTGGCAGTTCACATCAGTATTGACATAAGCTGTTCTGGCTATGGCTGATGTGCATTGAAGTTTAGTAACATAGGAGAGGCCACATGCTTACCACTCCTGTTCCATGGAGGCCAGTTTTGTTTTAGGAGTCAGAGGTTGTGGATTCATTTCCCAAACAGTGCTAAGAGTAAGGGGATACGAAGACCACACTTTAAACAGGGAAGGATTGTAATACGTGTGGACAATATGAAGTCATATCTTGTAAAAAATCTATTATTAATGTTTGTTTGGCAGATCATGCTCCTGATGCTTCTGGTGTGTGTGTGCATGCACACACATGCATTTTGAGGACCAGACTTTGTTTGAGGTTCTTAGAGTGGTGCAGCCCACCAAAGTGTGAGAGAAGGCAAAAATACACTTCAGAGACCCTTGCATGTTGCCCACCCAGGGGCAAGAGCTGTCATGCTTCATAGGCAAGAGATCCCAAGTTCAGCTATTGTGTCAGAAATATTGGAAAGTGTTAATCAGTCATGCTGCCAGTTCTCAGCTAGATAGACAAGTGGCCTGACATGGAAAAAGTCTACCTTCTCTGTCCTTGAGCATTATGATTGTGAGTATGCTTCTTTTTTTTTTTGGCCTGGATTTCTAAAATTAAACACTTAATATTCACTTTTTATTTTCCATAGGTAACATTTCCCCCTATAAAGTCATTTCAGTTGTTGGAATGCAGATTTCATTATTTTGATATCTTTAGTACAGAATGGCATTCTTATTTTCATCTAGTGTTCAACATCATTCGCCATTCATTTCAAATCTCTGCTCTGAACTCCTAAATAGGAACCCCGAATTTCTACCTAATTATCTTTTTCTTTTGTTCATGTCAAAGTTTAAATTAACTATTCCAGTTTATATTTCTATCAGATTTTGTACCCTTTTCTTACCCAATCCATGGTAGAGCAGGGTGTTAGATCTCTATCTTTGTAGTTCGGTGCTAACTTAAATATTGCACTGGGAATGGGGAGCCTGTGACTCTCCAGATGTTGTACATCCATCAGCCCAAGTCTGTATTGTTAATGTTTAGCAATGTGGGAATGTAGTAACATTTGGAGGGCCACCTACCTATACTAGCTATAGGGTTGCCTGTTCTGCCGTTGGATGAGGGACAAGAAGAAAAATCAAAGGCTTATGTGGTCTCAGGGATGGCATGACACTAGCAGGCCATGGCCTACCCTTTTTTCCCTATGGCAAGAATGGAGGGGAATGACAAAGCATATGAAGCTCTTCATTTCTAGTTCAGAAAGAGATATTGGTAAGACTGTTCATTGCAAAATTGAAATGATGTTCCTGACAGGAATGGAGTAGAGAAGGAAAGAAGAGGTTGAACTGATGGAGTGATATGTGGGCAGAAGGAAATTGTTCTAATTTATTCCTTTCCCTTTAGTAATTGAACATGCTTGTTAGCTTGATCTACTAGTGAGTAACAATGCAGGGTCTAAGACCAACCAGAAGGGATCACTTTTATTGTTCTTCTGTTATCTTTGCCCCCAGCAAAAAAGGTGCTCAGCCTGGTATATATGAAAAACAGTGAATCCAGATCGCATGTGTTTGTTGCAAATACATATCATGTTCTTAATAAACATGTTTTGAAGTAGGTGAAGACAAGGACAAATACTGTACTTCTGCTGGTTTCTTATATGCAATCTGTAATAAAATAAGAGTTAGGTTAGAGTTGGTTCTTTCTTTTTTTATAGATCAGTTTCTATTTGTGTTGAAGAAATGAGGTAGCTCAGGTGGAATTGTATCCTGCTGGATGTTTTTGCCAAGAATGGCAAAACAGTGATACGTTGATGCAGTGGAGTCTAATTTTTCTTTGGGACATGGTCATGTGTGGGGACACTGCCTTAGAAGTTAAGATCTATAGAGGTTTTTTAAAAATCCCACTTAGTTTAAACTAGTCTTTTTGAAGAGTTCTTTTCTGGTAGGAGGAATAATTCCTTTCAGAAATTATATTTGTAGGAGGCAATCCATTCATTAATATCAATCAACCAAATATTCACAGGATTATGGGCAAACATTTGAAATATTGATTAGCGAGTCATGCAAGACATTGTAAAAAGTGCACATATAGTGAAGGAGGTAAATTGTTTGACTTTGTTGAAGTTCTTAAATCCATATGGTCACAGCCTTAAGGTGACATGCAAGAGGAGGCTGCACAGATTTAAAATCAGGCTGTTCTAGACATCATGTATGTTACAGGTTGCACCTTGTGCTTTTGGGACAAATAAATAATGGCTGAATACCCTGATGTAGTTGTTCATTGTATTTTTATCCAACCTGAAGTCACACATCCAGATTCCTTGGTAGAGAGAATGCAAACATAAGGGGAAATGTTGGCTTCTATATAAGCAAAACTGGAGATTGATTTTAGGTGGAATATTGGATTTACAAAGTCAGTAGAAGCCAGGTTAGGTATTCAAAAAGAAAAAAAAAGAAAAAAAAAGAGAGAGAGACATGTAGTTCTTGCACAATACAGTGCAGAAGTAGAGAATGCCTTTGTTAGACCACTAAAAAAATCATAGTCTGCTAGCTTTTGTGGATCAAATCCCACTTCTTCAGGCATGCACTGGTGTCTTGTCATTAGTGCAGAGTGTTTAGAGTCCCAAAAGTTCATTGCAGATGGTGTGCCAGGCTTGTTTCTTAGAGGTGAGTTAGAAAAGGCACAGGCTGCGTTGGAAGTGGGGTTTTCAGGTTAAAAGAACAGGAAGCTGTTGATTGGATATCACATCCATTTGGGGCTGCAAATTCTCTACACTAATTACAAGACACTGATTCATTCCTGAAGAAGTCAGAAAGGTAGCGTTATCTAATGATAGGTGGTAGGGTAACCTTAAATAATTAGAATACTGTCTTCATGCGTGTAGCAGATATTTATTTATTTAGTTATTTAACTTATGTGCCACCCACTCTGCCCAATTTTAATTCAATTAAAATACAATAAAAGATAAAATGATTAAAATACAATTTAAAAAGATATGTCTTCCAGTTGTGGAATCATGTTCCCAAATGATAAAAATGTGTGATCTCCAAGTTAAACGTATAATCACCTGTGGAGGTTAGTAAAGAGGAGGGAGGGACCTCATGGACTGACCTTCTTTAGGAGCAACCAGACATGCACAGGATCTTGAGATCTTTGAGCACTCCAGACACTTTTGTGATTTTTTGGTCTTTCAGGCAAGGTGGTACAAAATAGTGTTGGGGGGTGAGAGCTGCTTTGATCTTAATATTATATCAGTGTCTGGTCTTCCCTGTGTGGGGAAACTGGGTATATGTCAAATTAATAAAGTATATTGCGAAGGATAACATGTCATGGAAATTATATTGTGGGAAATAGAATAGGAGCACAAAACCATTTCTTAGAAAGTAGCTTTCTGTGGAGTGGGAAATGCAGCTGGAGTGGACCATCATCTGGTTCTAGTTGGTGCCTGGAGGTAATGCTTTTTTTTAAAAACAGCAAGCATTGCTTGAAGTGAAGGGGATGGAAATAATAGCCAGTGCAAAAAGCTTTGTACTCTTCAGGGAGGAAGTAACCTGAAAGAAGGGACACATCCTCAAGGGTGTTATTTTGAGGAAACATTTGGACAAACACTTTATAACTTACGTTAAATTATTTCAGGATATTAATAGCACTCAGATTTATATATGTTAGCCCTGCATAGTTGAAAGAAAAAGATGTTAATTTTGATACATTAGACTCATGTATAGTAATTTTCCAATTCTTGTATGCTGTGCAACATTTTTAAAAGAAATTATTTGCCAAATCTATTCCAATTTTAATTTAAAGATAGTTTTTAAGGTGGATAGGAGAAATAACTTATTGACCTATATTGACTCATTGGCTTTTCTCTGAAACTGTTCCACGTGGCTGCTGAGAAGCAGCTTTTAAACTTGGTGATGAAGGATTTCTTCACCTTGCCCTTCATTACATCATGCACAATCGGATGATTTGTCTTCGTCTTGCCTTTGTGTTTAAAGGGAATATAGGTTAAGGCAATGTGTGAAAAAAACAAGTTAACTAGCATTTGTGTGAACTAAGGCAAAACTCTGTTGACTATATCCAAGAATCAGTGTTGTGTATGTTTTCTGCTCTTTGTGAAGCTTTATCCTTGGTGCCTTAATTGAAAGGTAGAATCTGATCCGCCGAAGGGCTCTTTTTTTGTCCTGAGATACTAAAATGTTCTGGAATTCCCTGTAAAGTATGATTTCTTGGTGGGGGGGGCTAACCATATGAAAACGTGGATTCATTTCAGGTTGTGGTGTTTTCGTTACTCTTTTAATGTGCTTCTAGTCTGGATACTAGTATTAATTTTTTAATTCTTTCACAGAATTTATGTAAATGTCCAGTACAAGAGTATCAGGCAATTTAAGATTGAAATTATAAATTTAAGGTAGTTAAGGGAGAGATATATGTCTGTCTATGTAATGTGCTGTTTAACCTAGTGTTCCCAGCAGGTAATAAAGAAAAGACACGTATACCACTCCCTGAATATATTCAGCAAGCATGGTTATAATTGGCATTACTGTCTTCCATAAACAATATATCTCAGTTTTTTTAAACCTTCCCTGTCCTTATAGCTGTGTTGTTAGAGTTACATTTTGTAGTATCACTAATTGGGCAGATCTTAACAAATCAGAAATATCATTTCTTAATAACAGCAGCAACAAAGACAGCAACAACAATGTGCAATCAAGTTGATTCCATTCATTTCTTATAAAACCATTTTGTAATGTCTAATTACTATAATCTAGTAGCGTTGTAAAGAGACAAAAATTTAGCACAGTGGCTGAGTTTTTATTGCTTAGTGTAGTTTCACTAAGATAGCCTATTGGATTTGTGGGGATTTGATGAATCAACTCCATAAGTGCAGTTGATTCAAATGGGCCTATTCTAGTTGCAACTTACAGTTTAGTGGGCCTACACCAGTGCAACTTACTATGCTAACTGTGCATTTCAGCCATACTTGTAATTTTCAGAATAGTATGCACCACTATCTTAAATCTTACAAAACCACAGCTAAGTATGTATCATATGTACCTTTTTTGAAGAATTATGGTACTTATGTCTTTTGAACACAAGATGGCTGTTATTTCAGCCATTTGCAATTTCTAGATCCCTCCCCCATCCTGATTTTATAAATTGTTTTGTTATCCTATTGTTTCAGATACATCTGTCAAACCAATTTCTGTTCATTGCATTAGCCTTCTGAAATTACTAGTAACATAAAGATAATTACCTAATAAATAATAATAAATTTTCTCCATGAGATTTTGAATACTGTATGTGATTATTCTGGATGTAGTAGAAAGGTCTCTGGATGAGTATTGTTGTGGCTTGTTAACAGGAAAATTTTTACATAAATAAAATGTTTAAAATTTATAATCTAGGTAAGATTAATTGAACAGAAGTTTGTGTTGAAAATTGAGTGCCAAAAACACAAGCGTATGAGGATGTTTAAGTTGAGCGAGAGAGGTTCACATCATGTGTGTAACATATCTTGGCAAGTGTCATGATTATAACTAAATACTAGTGTTAAAATCCATAGGTCTGTTATGCTTTGTAATCTGTACAGTTATTCCAAAAAAACGAGAAGTGGCTCCATCTTGCTTAATTTGAGTATGTTTGGTGTAAAGGAACTTCTTTTACTATTTGTGCCAATTGTGAGACAATGTAAAGGTTGCTTTGCTGCTGCTATGGTTTTCCAAACAGAGTTTGAGCTTGTACTCAGTTTGAGTGTGTATTCCATCTGAGCTTGTATCCCATTTCCATTCTAGTTAAAATCTAGAAAATGATTCTGTCATATTCTCAGTTTATCTCCTTGAACATATACTGAGTGTGTGTGATGAAAAAAGTTGAAAAAGGACAACCATAATATTAAATAAAGTAATACTATCTTCCAAAGCATGTTCAGTCAACTTTTTTTTTATCTTCAGTAGGGAAAATGTACTTTTAACATAATGTTGCTTAATATGCACCAATATGTTCACTTGAGATCAAATCAGTTGCATATGTTCGCCACAGTCTGGTAGGATAGAGTTCTGTGAGGACATAACCTTTTCACACATGGCTAGCACAGGTGCACAACTGTTTTGTGATAAGTGGTTTGGATTTTCCTGAATTGCTTGGTTACATCTGATGTAAGAGTTTTGCCTGGGGGGCTACCAGTTACAGTGGTGCCCCGCATAGCAACGATAATCCATTCCACAAAAATCATCGCTATGTGGATTCGTCGCTATGCAGGACAAAAAAGCCCATAGGAACGCATTAAAACACGTTTAATGCATTCCTGTGGGCAAAAAACTCACCGTTATGAGGAAATCCTCCATGCGGCCGCCATTTTCGCTGCCCGGTAAGCGAGGAAAGGGCGTGAAAACAGTGCGGGCGGCCATTTTGGAACTGCCGATCAGCTGTTAAAAAAACATCGCTATGCGAAAATCGGTAAGCGAAACATTTACCGATCATCGCAAAGCGATTTTTGGCCATTAGAAACATCGCAATGCGATCGCTTTTGCGATCACAAAAAAACATCGCTACGCGGTGTATATCTGATTGTTCTTGCAGCTAGAGCTGAATGGGGGCCACTCATTCTATGTTGATTTCCCATTGAAGAAACAGAATTCAATTTTAACTTGATATGTGCTCCAGCAGAGAAGAACGACAAGGGACGTGGTAGCGCTGCGGGTTAAACTGCAGAAGCCTCTGTGCTGCAAGGTCAGAAGAACAGCAGTCATAAGATCAAATCCACGCGACGGAGTCATCTCCCGTCACCTGTCCCAGCTCCTGCCAACCTAGCAGTTTGAAAGCATGTAAAAATGCGAGTAGATAAATAGGTACCTCCTCAGTGGGAAGGTAACGGCATTCTGTGTCTAGTTGCGATGGCCATGTGACCACGGAAACTGTCTTTGAACAAATGCCGGCTCTATGGCTTGGAAATGGGGATGAGCATCGTGCCCTAGAGTCAGACACAACTGGACTAAATGTCAAGGGGAACCTTTGCCTTTACCTAGAGAAGAACAGCAAGCGAGCAAATACAATGCCATTTTATGGGGGAGGGTAATTTCCTCTCGATATCTTGACTTGTATCTCCTTTGATCCTTTCCCATTGGTTATACTGGGTATAGATCTTGAGAATTTGAAGCTCAGATCATCTATCTGGAAGGCCCCAAATTGCCTACCACTGTTTATAGAAAGCTGTGGCTCAGCCATGTTCAGAATACAATGTTTAGTTCAGTCATCCGATCTAAAGAAAAATGTGAAAAAGAAAGGGAAAAATTGAATGATAAAGAGCGTTATGGTTTTTTTAATGGGGATGAAAGGGAGAAACACTGAAGGGTTATGTTGAATGTTTGTATGATTAAGGGTGGCTGGAAATTCCTGTGAATGCTAGCACTGCTAGCATTTTGGTATAACTTACACTGCTTACTGAAAATTAGTTCCTTGATAAAACAATCCACATAAAGGCTGAAGTGTTTTGTAGGCCTTGCCATGTGCCTTTTCTGTGTCATTCTCTGATTATGAGGAGCATCTTAAGTTCCAAATATGAGTTAACTTTATATTTATGGTAATTCAGTAATAAGAATCTAGTACATTGCTCTGGCTTTATAGTTCTGGAGAACAAGTTTTTAAAGAATTCAGAAATCAGATGTTTAATTATTACCCCCACCCCAATTGTAGAATAGAGCTAAGTGTTAAAAGTGGAACTGCCAATTACAGAACTCCTCTCCCCCTTTTGAAATTATCCTAGGTAACAGGGTGGAAAAAAATCAATGGTTTTTAAAATCATATTGATGTAAATCACAATAGAAAAATTCATTTTTATTTAAATCATAAAAATCTGATTTTCTTAAATTTAAATTGTGATTTAAATCAAGTTGATTTAAATCAAATCCACCCTACTAGGAAAAAAAGACTTTGTCTAGGCCTAGGAAGGTAGCTGGGCTTTCTCTCAGGATCCTCAAAACAATTCTTTAGAGAGACTGATAATTGAAGATCTTCTTTTGTAAAAACTGGTTCCTTTTTTCTGTGTGAAAGGGATTTGATCTGGCTCAAGACTTGACACACTGTAGCCTGGGATTCCTTTCTGATCCACTGGGAGGAGGGATAATCTCTGGACAGGTTTTGTGCTTGAATTTCATGGGCTTCCTGATAATCTCCTTCCAATAGCACTACTGATAGCTTTCTGTATTGCTTGTATCACGGCATTATTTCCTTCCTTTTTCCACAACTTGTCCCTCACCTTGTATCTTCTCAGTTCTTCAGCCGTTTGCTTATGGCAGTGGTGAGGATGCTTGAGACTTCATCTTCCAAAGCATGGCTAATGGTAGAGAATTAATGGAAAATACCGTTCAAAACATTGGGAGCGCCAAAGATTTCCAACCCAGTTTACTCACTTTCTGCAGATTTGACTCTTTCTGTATTGTGCTCTCCTCCTACTTTGTATATGCTGTTCCTTTGTTTTACCACATGATTTTGGCACTTGTACTCATGATTGTGCCTGCATGTGGGCACTGAGATGTGAGATGATTGGTGGAGGATAGGAAGTACATGTCACTGTCCAGTAGCTATGATCTTTTGTACAACATGTCATTGTATTTGTCCCAGAGTGCTCTGTGCCTAGTATGCTGCTTTGTACTTTAGCTTTATTGATTCTGTACTTGTGACTAAAACGTTTCTTTGCTTCCTTTTTTAGGCTGCCCTCTGGCGAGGCAGTAGGAGACAGCAGAGCTGGCCTCTGCAAAGGGAGAGGCTGGACGTCCCAACTCTTGGTGCTGAATGGCTACTATGGCGCCCGCTCTCACTGACGCAGCAGCTGAAGCTCACCATATCCGGTTCAAACTGGCTCCCCCATCCTCCGCCCTGTCTCCTGGCAGTGCCGAAAACAACGGCAACGCCAACAATATCCTTGTTGCCACCAACGGCACGAAAAGGAAAGCTGAGGATTCCAACCTAGATTTCCGAAATAACTCTACAAAGGAAGAGCTGGGAAAGCTGCAGCCTCTGGTAGCGTCTTACCTCTGCTCGGATGTAACTTCTGTTCCTTCAAAGGAGTCTTTGAAACTGCAAGGGGTCTTCAACAAACAGACAGTCCTGAAATCCCATTCTCTATTATCTCACTCCTTCTTGAAAACTAGTGACCTGTTGGCAAGGCAGCCAGTGTTTTCCTTGGAGAACCTAAAAAACATGAGTGCTAGTAGCCAGACACCTCTGCCGCAGGCACCTGTCAATGGCTTGGCTAAAAAATTAGCAAAGAGCAATAGCTCTGATCATGAAAACTCGGCTTCGCTGAATGGTGGGAAGCGTGCTCCTCCTCCGGCCAGCCTTCAGGATGTTGATACAAATAACCCTGGAGGTTCTAATTTGGGGGACCTGAAATCAGGTTTGACTAATTGTACTCTTCCACACAGAAGCCTTGACACAGAGCATGCTGCTCCAGTTAGCAATAATGGCACTGCAAATAAGCATGCCCATAGTTCACCACAACAGTTGCATGGGCTTGAAGGGAGTGGTGAAAGCAGGTGGTTGTTATCTGGTATGCCTGCTTGTTCCAGTGTTGGGAGCAGTAAACCAGCAGAGGAACAGAAGATCTCTCTGCCAAACAATTCCCATAGCATTCTGGATTCAGATATGAGGACAAGGGTGCTGTTGCGGCGGCAGGCAGACATTGAGAATCGTGCTCGCCGGCTACAAAAGCGCTTGCAGGTAGTGCAGGCCAAACAGGTGGAGCGGCACATTCAGCAACAACTAGGGGGGTTCTTGGAGAAAACTCTGATCAAGCTGCCAGCTTTGGACTCCCTGAGACATCGGAGTCAGCTGATGCTGACCCGCAAGGCAGAAGCGGCTTTGAGAAAAGCTGCAAGTGAAACAAATACATCCGAAGGACTGAGCAGCTTCCTAAATAATGACTCCATCTCAGAAGAACTGGAGAGGTTTACTTCCAGTGGGATGGCTAACCTGCGGTCTTGTGAGCAAGCGTTTGACTCAGATGTCACGGACAGCAGCTCTGGTGGGGAGTCAGATATTGAAGAGGAAGAACTGACCAAAGCAGACACTGAACAGCACCATGTATCACTGTGAGTAGTGCCAGGTGTAATTTCAGAGTGCAGTAGAAGCAATAGCAAAAATTACTCATCTTTTAGGCTTGGAAAGCCTATTTAGCCCTATGTCATGGATTGACTAGCAGTATACTGTATGTATATCAGTCTTCCTGAAATGTAGCCCTATGAATGTTATTGATATATAGTTCCCATGCTTCACCACTTGGAATGTGGACTAGGGGTCCTGGGAGTTGCAGTCCAGCAGTGCTTGAAGAGCTAACAGTTCTTCATCTCTATATATGGGAAGGTATCTTGAGGAAACAGAGTAGGATGTGCTATGCACTCAGTTATTTATTAATGACTGAAGTGGATAATCTGACTGTTTTCAATTGCATGTTAAGTATTAAGGGTAGCTGAGAAATTCTAGCCTTACTCATTTGCCTTCTACCAGAAGTCATCATAAAACCTCTTTTTCTATGCTTTTTCAGTCTTACATTTGTTTCCCTGACTGATGGAAATTTTGTTCTTTGTGGAGGCGGTCAGCTTTGTTTTAGTTCAGTCTTCTCCCTTTCAATTGTACTCCAGCTGTGCTGTACTACACCATCTATGTTGACTGGAGGTACTGGGAGGTATTGCTCAGAACAGCTGGAGTTGGGGGAATGGCAGATTTAGGGTGGAATTACTTGCTTAAGTAGATTTGAATATGAGTTGCATTTATGATGAGTTTTAGCTGAAATCCAAATAACAGAGTAGTCTATGAAATTGCATATAGTGGCCAAATCTTTTTCTGAAGTTGGTATCAGTGGAGGGAAAATAGCTTTACTCACAGTAGCCCTATGAATAAACTGCAAATTGCCAGTTATTACAAAGTCTTAATTTCCTCACTGCATATCAGTCAGGTGATTAGCTTGTGACCAGAGATTGAAGCACTTACTTGTAAATTAGTGGCAATTTGCTGCTGCAAGTTACACCATTCTCCTTCCACCAGAATTACTATACAAGAGAATTCTGGCCATTGTGTTGAATCTAAGCAAAGCCATACAGTACTTAGTTTGGACCGAATGAAATAAATAAACTTAGTCCGATGTGATATTGATGACTCCCCCTTTGGTTTGGTAATGGGACCATTTCACTGATTCTCCTTTTGCAATAAAAGATATATCTCTACATGTAAACTGCTTAAGGCAAGGTAGAAGTTGCTGGAGTGAAGTTGTTCCTGTCTTTGTCTGAATCAAAAGCATAAAGTGTTCTGTCCTTCCTGATGAAATCTGAAACCTTTCCTTGGTGGGTTAGGTAACAAGAATGCATGAATGGCTTTGAGTTGTGGAAATTCTTTGGGGCACTAAAGCCCTTGAGGTCTGTATCTTACTTGACAAGAAGTAGGAGGGAGGATCTGAAACTACAGTACATACTGTGGAAAAGGGAGGGGCAGAAAGAAAGAAGAGATGGAGAGAGAGAGCAAAATGTGATTATGAAACTGAAAGAAAAGAAACTAGGAGGATGCACTAAGGACACATGATTGTCCATGATTAAAGTATTGGTTGTCTAGTGATAGCAACTAGATTTTTTGAAAGGAACATTAACATGTAACTAATGGTACATATTGTCCTTTCTTTTGTGTCAGTTTCTGTTTGGTGTTTCCCTGCCTCTTTTCATTTTATACATTTTCTGAGTCGACATTGCTATCTGGTTTTTAATCCAGAGTAGTTTAGTCTCTTCTCTGGCTAGATACATTATTTTAAAACTTTCCTTCATGGGTCAGTGTTTATTGTAGCTCTGGATCAAGTGGAGGCAGCATCTTAACATGTGACATTGTGCATAGGTGTGTCAGAACGGTGGATTGGAAAAGGCCACACTCTGTTTTAAGTATCAGTGTCTTGTGATAACTTAATTGGAGGTGTTGCTGTCTGGCCAAGTAATTGAAAGTTGCAAGGTCTTTGGAAACTGGTCTGTCTTGTGCTTACACATCTGCCTCAGGTCATGTAAGTATAAGCAAACCAGTGCTACCAAGAACTTAAACTGCGCTCAGCCTTCTGGGTTAGGGATCAACAGGAATCAGTCTTGTAACAGAACATCTCCTTTTTTAATAGCTAGCAAGAGCCCCAAGGTGCATCAGTTAAAACAGTCACAAAATGGCTGTATGGTGTACAGAGCCAGTTATAAAATGGTGGATGCAGAAGCAGAGCGTCCTAGACAGAGCAATGGCTGCAGGGAAGATCACATCAGTGTATTATCCGAATATTGCTTCTCCAGTCTACTATAGATTAACCCAGTGATGGCGAACCTATGTCACGTGTGCCACAGCTGGCACGCAGAACCTTCTCTGTGGGCACTGGAGCCATAAGTCGCCAGTGAGAAATACTTACCCATCCTCCGATCCTGGATTTTGGCACTCCCCTCTGCTGGTGCAGTGGTCCAGCGGAGGGGTGCAGTTGACCATTACTGGTCAAACCCAATGGGGGATTGGAGGACTGTAAGTATTTCTTTGTTAAAACCACCCCTAAGGAAAAACACACCCCATGTATTTAAACGTTGCAGTACAGGAGCAGTTGTTGTTGTTTCTAAACTGAAAACTCAATATTCAGGTTTAATTGCAGTGTTGGCACTTTGAAATAAATAAGTCGGTTTTGTGTTGCAGTTTGGGCATTCGGGCTCAGAAAGGTTCACCATCACTGGATTAATTTAAGAATAGCTCAAGTACAGCAATGTCGGAAGTGTAATGTAGAGCTAAAAGTACAGGCAAAACACAAAAGGGAAGCAGTTTGTTGTGAAAACGAACAATTCTAAAAGATTATTTAAAAAAAACCCAGTGACTTAGTTGTGGGTCATTCTCTTTATATGAATGGCATTTGCCAAATTTTCTGCATATTTTGGGTTTTGTTGCCTGGGAGGTAAGATGACTATAATGTTAAGATTACTATAGCATTGTGCACAAAAATGTTCTTTGCTCAGGAAATTGTGGGAAATGGTGTGTCTGTAGCATTATATTGCTCACTGAATGTTGTGCATATGGTATTGACTGGTAGGATGGCGGAAAGGGAGATAAATCTGAGCAAAGCTGAAAATCTTGGCCCTTCCGTTGAGGCTTTTGTTGCAGCTGTAGTTTTGATGCCATGTGATACAAGCACGTGATTCACTGTCCCCAGACTTTTTACTTGAACATGAATAAGTACAGGGTGGATTGAAATCAACAATGTTTTGAAAATCAAATTGATTTAAATCATTTAAATAAAAATGTTTTTTTATTTAAATAATCAAAAATCCAATTTTTAAAATTTACATTGTGATTTAAATCAGATGCACCCTGGAGGAGCCTACACCTGCTACCATAGTCATCCATACTTCTGGTAGTCTTGTTGCCTGAGCATACTTGAACATGCAGCCTCTTTGGTTGATCAGGTTCCATATTCATTATATCATGCTTCCCCAGCTTGATGCTCTCCCCAAGTAGATCCTCTCCATGCGTGTTTGATTACTGCTCTGATCACCTAGCCTGAGGATGATGGTAGTTATGGTACAGATATGGGGGTCACATCAAACAATGGGCTACCAAAAGGAAGTTTTCCCAGCCTTACCTGGCATCTTCTACATTCATGATATGTAATCTACCTCTGAACTGCACTGCATTCTTGTGTATGTAATGTCATATAGTTCTCCAAGCCATGCCAACCAGGGACTTCAGTACTGTTCTTAGCAATTTACTTTGTATCACACATCCATGTTGTTCCATCAAATCATTCACAAAAGATGTGTTACCTTATGCACCATTCTTAACGCTTTCTGCTGGTTACTACATGCCTTGGTTGTTTGAGGACAGAATTATGACATAGTATTTAAGTGACTTCACAGTGTGCATTGAGCCCTATGTAATTTTAGTTTTATTTTAGAAAAAGAATTAGTTCGTGATCCAATTGTATTTGTTTAAATTATAAAACTAACATAAGTGCATGTAGGGGAAAAGTCTGTTATCATTCCAGATAAACTCCCACCCCTTGAATTCTAGAGGCAGATGGAAGACCATTTTCTAGATGTGCTTAATATAAATGTACTTAGTCTGTAAAACTGAGTAATTTAATCGATTGTAGCTGAATAGCAGACAGTCTAACCATGCTATGCAAATAATTTCCTTGCTTGGTGAAATGGAGTTTGTGTCTAAAACTTACTTACCTTTGAGAAAAATGGTTGATGTAGAAATCAGGCTTAACTGCATGCAGATCCACATTTTTTCTTCTAGCTTAGAGAAAGCATTTCTGCTTCTGTTCAAAAGAAGTGAAGAAACATACTTTTTAAAGCATATAAAGTAGTAGGCTAGTTAGATTGGGAATAAAATGTTTTTGGATTTTAATTTGTTTTTCTGTTACACTTTAAAACAAAGTTAAGTTTCAGTTTCTTTTGTAAATGTGTGACAACTCTGTATTTCAATCTTCCACCACAATCTGACGCTCCCCAAATGTGTTGTACTACAATTTATATTACTGTAAGACCTCATAGCCATTGGATTTATAGCGTAACATACCGTATTTTTCGCACCATAAGACGCACTTTTCCCCCACAAAACAGAAGGGTGGAAAGTCTGTGCGTCTTATGGAGCGAAGAAAACAGATTATATTTTCCTGTTTTCTTCTCCTAAAAAATTGATGCGTCTTATGGGAAGGTGCGTCTTATGGAGCGAAAAATACGGTATGTGGATGACTTATTCTTTAAAAATATATGATAAGGAATTACCAGGGTGGGGAAGGCTTGCTTACTTGCTCACCTTTGTTTGTTCCTTTGTTCATTTGTATCTCACCTTTCTCCTCAAAAGGGCCCGAGGCGGCATTATGTGCTTGTGTTCAATTTGACCTGAAATTACAGGTCAAATATATTAAGACCAGAAGTTAGTGTGTTATTAAAGGTAAAGGTAAAGGTTCCCCTTGACAATTTTTGTCCAGTCGTGTCCGGCTCTAGGGGGCGGCGCTCATCCCCCTCTTCAAGCCATAGAGCCAGCGTTTGTCCGAAGACAATCTTTCCGTGGTCACATGGCCAGTGTGATTTAGACACGGAACGCTGTTTACCTTCCCACCGAGGTGGTCCCTATTTATCTACTTGCATTTGCATGCTTTCGAACCGCTAGGTTGGCGGGAGCTGGGACAAGCGACGGGTGCTCATTCCGTTGCGTGGATTCAATCTTAACGACTGCCGGATCTTCTGACCCTGCAGCACAGGCTTCTGCGGTTTAGCCCACAGCGCCACCAAATATTAATATACAGTCATTAGTCAAAGGAAAGTAATATTCTTCTTTCAAAATATGATCAGTGACTGTTGTCTGCCTTTGTTACAGCTACATTATTATCTTTTCATTCCAGTTTATTTTTGTTGTCTCTTGCCCATTTTAAAGAAATACCTTTCCAGGGTTTACTTACCTCTTCTCCAGGTGCTTTGTAAGCGCTATATGAGCATGTGCATGAATCTACTAGGAATGAATGAGTATGGAGATGCACCTAAATCCCAACTCCACCTAATGTGTTTGTGTTAAACACAAAGGAGCTTGTAAGCATGTTCAGCTGAACATATCTACAACGTGCCTTTGATGGGCAGCTTTGCCTTATCAGAGGCCTTTCTCACTTCTAGGTAGGGCAGCAATGTAAGAGATAGAACTTACCTGTGGCCCACCCCCAAGCACTTCTTTAGCACCACAATAATTCAGGCGTAATAGAGCTGTAGTCTCTTTTTCTTTCTCCTCCTCCCATCAGAATCTCTTGTCAGTTTTCTAGTTGACCCTCACTGAAAGTATGTGGGTCAGGCCTCCCTACTGGTTCTCTGTGGAGGCTGTTAAATTTAAAGGTTGGTAGATTCTCAGTAATAGCATTCAGTTACTGATCTGTTTTCAGTTGACTGATCTGATGGTATTTTGGAAACTGTGATATATGCATGTGTGTATCCATGTGTATTATCCCTAATCAGTTCTTTATTGCCAAGGATTTTAAGTAGTGTTGCAAGCTTGAATCTGTCAATTACTCAGCTGAAGCCTTGGTTGGTGCCAATTTTTAATCTGGGTGGGCAAACTTTAATGAATTGCATGGCGAGCAGAGGCCTATTTTTTGTTTCTTTTAGGTTTATTCCTATGTTTAAAATTATTTGTATAATACTATTCATAAAATATAGTAGTTTACATGTTTAAATAAAACAAGACTAATATAGTAATATAATAGGGAATGGAAAAAATAATAATCTAATAGTAGCAAAACACCTTTTATTTATTAAAATGCATGTTACCCCTCACTTCTTGATCTCTTCAGCAACCTAAGTACTGGTTGCTAAGGTCAGTTGTTTTTAAAGATTCAGTGCCTCTTTGGTGCCAAGGTTTTTACACCTCTTAGAATATGAAGGTAGCAATTTTAATTTGCGACAGTGGAAAACTTGCATAAAAATGAGGATTTGTCTGTGATTTGGTCTTTCCTGGTGAGTAGTGTTGTAGAATTATTTTGGAACAGTTAGGCTCATAGTTTAGGGATTCTCTTAGAATTCTGAATAGTTTTTAGAGATACAAGGAGTCTTTGTGGCTTCAAGTGTTTTTTTTTAATTGGCCTAATTCCACCTCTACCTAGGCACAGTTAGCTGTACAGCAGTTATCCACTCTTTGGTAGCATCCCATTTTAGTTATTGCACCATGTTATATGTCTTGGAAAAATAGGCTAGAAATGTCAGTTAATCTCAGATAAGATGGCTGGTCAGACTAGCCTGTATGATCTTACTACACCACTGCTTTGCCATTTGTATTGACAGCTTGTCTAATTTTGAACCAGCAAAAAAATTATTGTTTTGAAGCCATAGACAGTTTAGGGCCAGGTTAGCTGATGAAGAAGTTCCTTCTATTAATGCACACAAATACCAAGATCACTACTCTAATACCCTTCTCAGATACTATTGCCAAATGGCTAGTAAGTCAGATGGCTAGTAAGAGGTGGCATCTTCAGTCCTGTATCTGTGGAATGCTCTCCTGTAGAAAGCATACTCAACACACATTTTGTGACTATGTTTTTGGCACAAGTGAAGACTTAAACACTTTCATAGGCTGTTAAAGATTTGTTTTTACTGTTTTGAGATCTTGGCATTCTTCTGGATTGTTGCTTGTATTACTTGTTGTATGTGCTGTGACATTTCTTTGGTTTGCTCCTGCTCTTATCTTGATAGTACTCTGAATTGTCTTTATCCATTGTTTCTTTGTTTGTATTTTACATTGTACATTACCCAGAGAGCTATGATTATGGGGCAGTCTAAAAATGCAGAAAATAGTAACAGGAGGAAGCTATACCAAATCTGAGAGGCTTGATTTTAATGCAGCTATGATCCCCTCCCCCCCGGCCTCTGTATTGTTGGGAAGTAGTCCAACATTCAATAGCTCATGTAAATACATGACTTAAAATTGCTAGCAGTTTATGGAGTTTGGCTGTTTTTATGCTTAAAGCAGCTTTTCCTTTAAAAAAGTTTTTTTCTATTGAATTACTTCCTCAGATATTTTGAACAGCAGTAACAAAACTGAATTTATCAACATTGGTTAACAGGATTCTTATGGTGACATGAGGATAGTTATACACTCCCCGTTAGGCAAAATCAGTGTGTGTGCACATCACTTGGCATGCTGATAACCAGAGTTACCAGGTGAAGGATTTCTGTATAGGCCAGTCACAGGTTTAAATACATGTTCATATACTGTTGTCTTCAGTAGGTTCTGTGCACAAAGACAGATAATGCCATCATATTTTCAATTTGTTAGCGTACTGAAGGGAATTGTGATCTTTCTGGGGTGTAAAAAAATCCTTTTGACTGCTAAGAAGGTTCTCAGGGAGTCAGTGTTTTTCACTTACCTAGCAGTGCTTGCTTTGTCTTGATACAGTTCAGTCACATTTCAACAGCTGCAGCCTGCAGTCAGTGTTTTCATATGTTTAGGCCAAACAAACAGCCATTTTATAGAAGTGGAGAATAGGGTTGCTTTGTCTATACATCCGTCACTATCCACATACTGTTCTGTGTAGCAAAAGAAGAACCTTTGCAGATATAGCAGGCTCCCTATCACCAGTACACTGTACAGCACATGAGCCATATATATTGTGGTGAGAGGTCCTGCTCCTGTTATCAGTCTTCTGTGTTCTGTATGTTCATGTGATTGGAATGCCTGAAAATGGCTACTGATATTTTTAACATTAAGTTGGGTGTAGGCTTAACCTAAAAGGAGCAGTTATGAGACTGTTTCAGATCAAAGTAGATGAAGCTTGTAGGTGGGGAGCAGGTGAGGAAGAGTAGATAAAGGAGAGTAAAATGATGAAGGGGAAATGGAAACCTGTTCTGATGGAGGGATGACAGTCCTTACCAACTAATAGGACACCATCGTTTATTTTCACTGTATGGTTAGATTGGTTTGAAAGTACGGTACTTGAACTGCTAGAAGCATAAAAATGGACCTAAGATTCTCTGCCAGAGAGCTTCAGGGATACTTCTTTGAACTACTGCAGTGAATTTTAAGTATTTAAACAAATTACACATTCCAAGATTCCTTAGGTTATAGAACCATGATCAGTACAGTAGTAACAAAGAAGCTTAACAGGGTCACATATCATCCCAGTATCTTGGTGTTGAAATAACTTTACTCATGAAGTTTCTCTGAGGATTCCAGTATTTTAGCAACTGTGGACTAGTAACCAGTTGGAATCTGGAAAATCCCAGAAAAAAACTGCTTAAATTGTAAAAGAACAAGGAGGAAAAAAGCCCCCAAAAAGGCATACTCAAGAGACAGGAGGAAAAATACTTCCAAGTACAAGACTGGAAACAACATTTTAAGCTTTGTTTTTAAAGATGGGCAAAAATACAGTCGTGCCCTGCTGGACAATTACCCTGCTCTACGACGAATCCACATTATGTTGACGTTTTTGTGATCGCAAAACGATGTTTTAAATGGGGTTTTTTCGCTGTGCAATGATCGTTTCCCTGCTTCGGGAACCGGTTTTCGCTTTACGACGATCAGCAAACAGCTGATTGTTGGGTTTCAGAATGGCCACCAACAGAAGAAAATGCCTGCCCGCTGTTTTCTAGGATGGATTCCTCGCTTTACAGGCACCGAAAATGGCCGCCATATGGAGGATCTTCGCTGGACGAGCAGGTGTTCAGCCCATTGGAACACATTAAACAGTTTTCAATGCGTTTCAATGGGCTTTTTATTTCGTTTGACATTTTCGCTCTACAGCGATTTCGCTAGAACGAATTATCGTCGTCAAGCGAGGCACCACTGTAAAAGGACAGTGATAACAGTTTGGTAAAGAAGACCAAGACCAAGAGACCAAAAAATAAAAATAACCCTCCCCCCAAAGAAATAAAACATCTGGTTGTAAGTGTCATTGAAATATGACCAAATATCCAGATGCACGTCATATGTAGTTGCTATTTAGATCTTTAGTCCTTGGATGAATTGAAGGTGAGTGTCCTTCCAGCATTGCAGTATCAAACTGGGGCTTTCAGATCTTATTCAACCATGAACATACTGGGTAGCTTTGGATGGGCCTGTTCCTTTTTCTTAGTCTTACTGACTTCACAGGACTGTTTTGAATGTAACACAAGAGAGGAGTCATATACTACCTGAGCTCCTTGGAAAAAGGCACTGTGTATGAATCAGGAGAATGAAAACTATTTCATATTGGTTGGCATTTTGGGAGGGGCTTCCCTGTTGTTTCCTTGGAAATAGTTGGGTCATTGCCTTCTCTCAGAGAGGCACTCATCACATATATTACCAATGTGTCAAGTGCCTCTCTGAGAAAAGGCAATAAATATGTCCGTCCGTCCATCCGTCCATCCATCCATCCATCCATCCACTGTACGGACAATCTCTGGATGGTTCACAACTGAGATTTAGTAAGAGAAAGTGTATCAGCAGCAGTTGTGATAGGTGTCACCTCACTCAAGAATCTTGTTTGCATCCTAGGTCTCACAAATTTGGAAGTAATCCAGAGTGGTAGAATATACCAGATGGGCGGGATATATATCAAACAAACAAACAAACAAACAAACAAATATCTACAAAAACAAATTAGTCAAAATGTTAGGAATGTCTGATTCTGAGGGACTCTGTGCAAGCAATTTTTTTATAAACTACCTGATCACAGCAGTAGCCTCAAAGAAATCTTACCTAGTCTCCATCTCATGAGAGAACCCGGCCTCCATGGCAAGTGGGCAGGAATTTGAGGAGTTAAAAGTCCAAATTATCTGGAAGACCAAAAGTTGAGAACTTGTGCTACTGAGCTATGACCACTGCCAGACATATCTCAGAAAGCTTATCTGCATATAAGGGTTCATGACCAACTGCCCTCTTCTTTTCTGCATGTTTAACATGTGGGAAGCCACTGCTGATGGTTGCTTAGTCAGAACATAGTTCTGCATTTTGAAGAAGCAGGGGGCAAGATGGGAATACATTAGTAGTGGAGATACATACTATATCTTACTTTAGAGGCTTGGAGCTCTCCTTTCCTTGCTTGTGTGAGATGCTTTTTGCTTGGACATCCATTGAGTGGCTCTAGGCTGAGTTCCGCTGTTAGGTTTCTTGTTCAGTTACATCACTGCTTTTACCTGTGTAACATTGCAGATTGTTGTAGAAGGTCAGTTAGAGGAAAGTTAAGTTTCTAAGCCCAGTCCCACTCATGATGCATCCCATTTTTGTTGTGTTCACAATGAATATTCTGGTGTAAACTGGATGTTGTAGTGGCATATTTGTCAACACACCTTCAAGATAAGTTGGCACAACAGTTTCCTCAGTCTCTTGCACCCACTCAACCAGTGTAAAGGAAATGTAGGATTGACACTTAATGGTTGAAGCCAATGGAAATTTGAATGTAAGCGTCAGGTCTGCATGGATTTAAACCTCTGTCCTGTTATAAACTGATATTTAGCTAAATTTGAAAGTATCTTGCTGTTTTGTGTGTAAACCAGATCTGTCAGTTTGTGCATAGAATGGTAGATGAAGCAGTGACTGGCTCATCATTATGGAATATCTTCCTGAAGCACTGCAGCACCAGAAGATGCTTTTTTGCCCCCTTTTCCAAAATGGTTTGGAATTGACAGACTTTGTTCTGGACTAGTATTGGGTGGTTGGAGCTCACTTGGTGTTCAGGAATGGAGGATTATCTGGGCTGTTGATCTTCCTGCGATATATTTAGGTTAGATTTTCTCTGCGTGAGAGTTTTTTCACTTTGGTTCCCCCCCCCCCCCCCGAAAAAGTGTGTTATGCCCTTTTGGGAGGGAAGATAAGAATCTCAGATAAATAATACATTATTCTGTACATCCTTCGCATTGTTTTGCTCTCAGAGCAGTGCAACTTAAGGCATTGTATTTTAGCTTTCCACTGTTTTCTCCTTTTGATAAAGATATTACTTCTGTAAAGCTCTTAGTAGTGGAGATACATAGCATTTCCATATTAGGATACAGGCAGAGACCAAGTTCTTTTTGATATTTTTGGTCACATGCAGAAAAGGGGTCAGTGGATTGCAGTGAGGAGAAACATGAATGATGAGCATATTCATCCTTAAAGCTCATGAGATGGTAGACAAGGGCAGACTGTCACCATTTCGTAAGGTAGAACTCTGTTTAAATGAAACTGGAACTTAAAAATCATTTCATACTTAGAAAAGGTGCCATGGGAATGCTGGTCTGAAGGTAGGGCTCAGCCCTGCTATCTGTTGTCATTGGCTGGCTCAGTTTTTTTGCTCTCTATGTGTGACAGTGAACGATGTCAGAGAATGTATGCAAAATACTTTTCTTTCAGTGCGACAATTTCATACGTGGCTTTCAGAATCCCCTACAACACGGCCGTCGGCCTTGCTGCCTGGGTGTTTCTGGGAGCTTAAAAAATCAACCTCTCCAACCTCTGTAATGTAACCACAGCCCTTCAGGCTGCTAGGCTGGGGATTCCAGCTGATCGGGTAAGACTGGCAAGCAGGCTTGAGACTCCATAGCGATTTCTTTGCATAAGGAGCCTAGAACCTTGACACCCTTGTGTGCATAAAGTTACTTGTATTTCATTCTTCCACTGTAGAATTACAGGTGTCAGGGTTCAGTACAGAACTCTTGCATCTTGTGAATTCTGCCCAGCTTGGCTTTATTTATCTGTTTCAAAAAGCTTTCTAGGCCCAAAGGTTACAAAGATGAGACTGAAGGTTCATGAGTAGTGCCAGACTAAGGAGGGGCAGACCATGGTTTCCAGCAGTTGGGTGTGGTGGGCTTTAGTGCCTTCTAATAACATGCGGTGAAAGATTTTCCACTGCTAGATTTTTTTTTTCCTGTATGGAAAATTTTCCATTACCAAAAAGTGCATTGTTTGTTCCAAAGAATCAGTGGGGCAGTTAGAAAGCTATAACTGGTTTTTGTTTTTGGTGACTGTTCCTGGAATGTGTGTGTCGTACACGTTTATATGTTTGTGTTTATATACAAGCTCTTCAGGAATGTGAAAATTAATGTGTTAACAGAACATTACCTTCATTTGTTTTACAATTTCAGTGAAAGGGTAGTATGTGCTATTAAGATGTCCTAACTTAAAATATTTAGAAATGTTCACAAAGAAAAATTCCAAAATAGTTGATTTTTTTTTTTACTGTGACATCCAAACCACATGAAGTACACTTTCTTGATTTCTGTTTTTAATCAAATATTTCAGCTTAACCACATAAAACTATTTGGAGGGGAACTAACACAGTATAGGGTTGCTGGTTTTTAAAAATTTTATCCCTAAGATAGAAATCAAAACATAGCAAATTGAATCTGAGTTGAAATTTTAGAGCATCATAACATTTTCTGGGAGCTCTTAGAGGACTGTGGGAAACAGGTCAGTTTGTAAAAAGTGCACATATCAATATATGACACAAAACATTTTTCTTGGTGTTGTTTTTGGGTTATTTTAGCATGTTACTTATTTTATTTATTTTTGTCCCGCAAAGTTTTTAACAACAGTGGGCAGTACCTAGTAAAATACTTCAGATTCTTTGGGTACGTCCTATATTTGGAGTCAGTACCAACATTTTAGGTGCCAATCAAAGTTCCCTCTAAAGTGCGCAGCTGTGTGAGCACATGGGACTCTGACCCCTCCACACAGCTTTCCTCCTCCTCTCTGCACCCATAGCAAGCATTTCCAGCCTCTTTGGTTCTGGTTGTGACAATGCCGCAGGGTGGCAGGGTTGCAGAAGAGAGGGGTGGAGCTCTGCTTACCAGGGCTGATAAATTAGAGGGAACATTGGTACCAGTCTATTGCTATAAGATTTGTTGATTATGGACCACCTTCTCTTTAGGCAGAGTGAGGCAGCTATTACAGACAGGCAACATACCTGGAGTTTCATAAAAGGGGAACAAATGTTACTGATTTAATTGGTTGCTGACTGACTTGAGGTGCTTTGTACCTTTACTTGGGCAGATAAAGGGGTGCCATATGCTGCTCTGCTTCAGTGAGTAGATTACCTTGGGCTCATCCTTCTAAGAATATGAATAAACAGGTGTTGGAATTCTTTCCTAGGCCTGATAATGGGTTTTTGCAGTTTTCTATGTGATGCATTATTCTCTTTATTGTACCTGTAATTATGGGTTTTGTATACATTTGTATGTGTATTCCCTTTTTCTTGCCTCCCCCTACAAAACACACAAGCAAGGAGTTATAGTTCTCTTACACCTGAGTAGATACAAATCACTAAATTTTATATATTGAATTGACTTAAATCACAATTTAAATTAAAATTTAATGTTTTTATTTAAATCATCGAAAAATCTGATTTTAAAAATTGTGATTAAAAAAAAATGATTTGAATCAAATGTCCCTTGGCTTATGCCTAAGGTATTTTTCAGTGTTTGTTCCTATATGAACTTTTATCATGAGAGAGGGATAATATGGTACAACTCCTGACACAGCAGAAGCTATTGCACTGTTACAACCTTCTGCATTGTGGATCATATGTGCATTAAATGAACCAACCTGCTGAGCAATGTTTATTGTCTTGCATTCAGTGAGCCGTTGGTATGTGGTTTTAATCTATTGCAGACGTGGCTGAAGTGTCTGGCACTGTTCTGAAAATGTTGCAGGCTGGCTGGGAGTAAATGGACAGTCGAGGTGTGCCATATGTTGAACATTCCTTTATTTAATCGAAAGGGTCTTCATTCTGCCTTTGAGGGCTGGAAGCCATATTGCCTTGCCTTTCTCTGAGGATTCTGACATGACTTGACCATTTTGATTTTTATATAGTTTGAATGTACAGTGTTAACATGCCAGATTTAAATATAGAAATCTGTAGTTCTCAGATCTTGCCTAAAGGTTAATAGATTAAAGGAGCTATGGTTCTTCATGTGTTTTAATTTGGATGTTTCATGGTAGCATTTGGTAAGATTTCCCTTCACAAAAGCTTACTATTCTTTCACCTTCAGAGTGATGTATAAATGTCAGTGACTGGGGTAATATATCTTGATAGATCATGAGAAAGTTTTAAATACAGACAAACTTTCAAGTCTCCAGAACTGTTCCTCGGGCCAATATGGTATAAAATGTGTGGTCATAAGCAGATAATTTAAAAATTTGGCCAGATGTGGTATGCTTAGTTTATGAAGCCAGGCTGCCAACAAAATCTAAAGTGGAGTTTAGATTCTAGCTGAGATAGAAGTCACAAAGGTATCAGTCAGTTGGCAGTTCGTCTCCCCTCTGCAGGCAAAAATGGCCCTTCCCTGCAGGTCTGCCCCTGCTTTAGATGGCATGCATTGGCCTCTGGGATAAAAAACATACCCTACCTCCTACTGGGCATAAAGAAGCTGGTGTCCAAGTTACCTGCTTAGCACTGAAATATCCTGTGACATATGATATGATTCAATAATAGTTTGATGTAGTTGAAAGAATAGTAGAGCTTCTTATTAGTAGATACTGGATTCAGCTTTTGAAAATAAATACTTTATAAGTAAAATGGCCTTACAACTTCCACTGTATGTGAACATTTATTGGAATGTCTAGAAGCATAGACTTCAGCTGAATTTTCTATTTTCTGTATAAAATGACCAGTGTCACTTGTTGGCTCAGAGCTCTTTGAAAAACTGTTTTTGTGCTTCCTTAAAAAAAAATCTCATTAAGGAAGTTGTCTCGAAATGGTGTCACTTTTCAGTGTAAATCAGACCAGTAGTATTCACTGTATATCATCACAGCGCTGAAGCACCCTTGTTTTCTGTGCCTCCAACTTGCATAGGTTTATTTAGATGTTACAAAAATATGCCTGCAGCCACTGTGGGGTGTTTACTGACCAGGGTTTTTACAGTGATGCCTCACAAGAAGAATGCCTCGCGCAACGAAAAACTTTCAAGACAAAAGCATTTTGCAATATTTTTTTGGCAAGGCAAATTTTTCTATGGCCATGCTTTGCAAGATGAATAGGAACACATTAATTAAATTTCAGTGCATTCCTATGGGAAACCGTGCTTCACAAGATGAAATTTTTGCAATACGAAACAACTCACGGAATGAATTATTTTGTCTTGCGAGGCATCCCTGTATCTGCAAAATGCAGCTCAGATTCTGCAATTCCTTGCTTTTGTTTGTTGCTCTGTTGTTTTTTCCAGGGGTGCACATCTTCAGGGCCCTCTGGATGTTTTTAAACTGCAGTTCCCATGGCCGTTCACCATTAGTTGTGTCTGAGAAGAACAGTGGAAGATGAAATCCAGCAATATATGGATGGATGCACATTCCTTACCCTGGTTATGTTAGCATAGTGTATAGTTTGTTTTTATGGAAAACAGGACACACTGTATCTCTTTACAGGTTTGTAGTCTGTGGAAGTAAAATGTACTCGTTTTGAGATATTGCATATAGGATGCATCTCTGTTTTTGGTCCAGATTTTGTGCCAGGCAGAGTTAGATTTGTGAGGGGGGGGGCAGAGGTTTTCATGTTTTAGGAATGCAGTCACTTCGAAATGAGAACACATTTTTTCCCTTCAAACTGGCATGGCTTTCACTGTGGTAACACCAATCAGCCATGCACCAGCAGACATGTCAGAGCAGATAATATGGGTTCACAGTGAACGAACAGTGTGGCGGAGGCAGATCAGTTATATATTAGATCCCTTGTGGAAAAGTCTAGACATCTGAAGGATACAACTGCTTGGAGCTTGTGCAGAAGGTTGGAAGTGTACATATACCACGCTTTCATCCCTGAAAGTGCATGTGGAACACCTGTGCCAGTTACTTGTCAAGCTGCCCTGATGGTTGTAAATCTGGCAACATGCATTTCCAGAGGGGAAAAATATGAAATTATGGGTGTTATAAAAGCAAATACTGTTTTTCTGGATGTGTTTACAGTATTCTCTTTTCTTCACATATTGCTTTCTGCACTTTAATTTATCTCTGGTATAGTCAGGAATAAACATGTTTAACTTGCTGAACAGCAGTCAGAACACTGACCTGTTTTAACTTAAGGGTAAAAACACAATCAGCTACAGGTTTATGTTTGTATGACATATATTTCCCTTTAAATAATCACCAGAGGAAGGAAGATAAGTAATCTGTTTTAACTCATTTATTTAGAAACATGGTTAGAAGAAAGGGGTGGAGTTCCTAATGGATGGAAAATTACTTCATGTAAAAGTTTCTGGCCTTTAGGCATGTTAAGAAGCAAGTTGGCTTTGCAAGCTTTGCCTGAATCTTTAATGAAATTTTTAAAAATGTTATGTGTATTGCTCTTCTCTTCCTCCCTGCCCCCTGCAAATAATCAAATAACAGAATAGTAACTGCAGTCATGATGTTCCTCTGAACATCTTCTGCAGAAACTTTAATTTTAAGAGAAATTAAAATTATGGAAGATAGTTTCATTGAAGTTTAATAATATATATAAAGCAAAGAAGCAGTGGTTGTGAAGAAGAGCTGCCCCAAACATAAAGTTGTGAGGTGTGGTAGTAGTAATAAATAAGAGCAACATGGGAACTGTTTTGTGATCTTCTTGTACAGTGTTACCCTTTGTGTTGTCTGCTCTCTGAAGAATTCTTCCCTTTCCTTGACATAAATGGGAGTAAGTGGTAATATAAGGCGGGGGGGGGGGATGTGGAACCTAAGTTGAAGAAGTTGGTTTATTGTGTTTTCCCAGTGTTCTGGTAATTCTTAAGTTGAGAAGTACACCATCTAGCATCCAGGCTTGAATATACTATGTGTCCACGAGGCATATATCAAAGTTGCATTTCCACCTCTATAAATAATTCAAAGTAAGAAAATTTGCATACTACTGCATATTTTATTTCCTTCTGCTTTTGCTAGCCATCTGGAGAGGCGAGGAACTATGCATAGCAATGAAACCTCCCAATCATTCCCCCCTCCCCAGGTTTTTGATATTTTAAAGTGTATTGACAACATATTCGAGTGTTATTATTCAGTTAATCATAAGAATTGTAAATTGCTTTGAAAAAGTAGTGCCTATTTCTGTAATTCTTGACAGTTTGTGCATTTTCATAGTGTGAGTGAGGGAATATACATAGGTCTGTTTTGTACTATTAAAATATGTGATGGAAGGTGTAATGTATATGAAGAACACCTGCATATTATTTTGTAGAACACAGTGCAACCAAGAAGTAAAAGATTCACATGTTCAGTCATTTCTGTTGTGTATTATCATTAATCTGTCTTGCTATACTTCAAACTACAGAGGCATAACCTATAAAAATCCAGACAACTATATGTCAGTAAATATGGAAAACAAAGCAATGGTTCACAGGCTGGAAATGTTCGCTATATGTTCCAGTGCAAAGGAAAGGAGATGCCAAAGACTGCAGGTAACTATAAGGCAGTCTCTTTGAAAACTAGTAGAAGCAGCATCAGTAACTTAAGATGTGTAGGTGACAGCATATTACTGGAATAAGAATGACTTGAAGTTACTCTTGATGAGAATTAAAGGAGAATGTGCAAAATTTAGGATTGCATCTGAACATTACAAATACAAAAATTACAGCTGTAGAACGGCTTCATAGCTTAAATATTGACAATGAGGACATTCCAAATGTTAAAAGATTTTCTATACCTTGAATCAGTCATCCAGCCAAATGGAGCCAGGAAATCAGAAGACTAGGAAATATAGCTATAAAAATAAAATAGAAAAGAATCTATATTGTTGTATTTCCAGTTACTGTGTTAGCATGTGAAGGCTAGACAATAAAGAAAACTGACAGGTGGAGAAATGAGAATTTGGTGTTGGAAAGCTTCATGGGTGCCATAGACCACCAGAAAGGCAAATAAGTTTGTTCCAGATCATATCTCTCAGCAGAAGTTATAAAAATGATAAAATTAAATCTCTTGTAGTTTGGAAAATATCTTGAAAAGACATGACACACTGGAAGAGATGATGCTTTGAAAAGAGGATGACATGCTGTGAGGTAAATTGACTTTATAAAGGAAGTCATGGCTAAATTTGCAAGAACCAAGTAGTGCTGTTAAAAATAGAATCTTTTGAAGGCCATTAATTCATAGGCAGGACATAACAAAGACATAAAGGAACGAAAGCTTGAAGGGCTCCTGGACCAAGATTGTACCTTGGCTATAGTTCTACTCTTGCCTCCCACCTTGTGGTACATAATTATAGTAAAAGTTTAGGTCTGCCTACTTTTGATAGCAGCCTATAATCCATGTTGCATGACAGTGTAGCAAGACCTCATCTGGAGGTAACTAGAATGTGGCTCTAGGCACTGTGGCTTCATAAGACCGGCGATAAGCCAATAGAGATTTAGAGAGAACTTCAGTGAAAGAATATATTTTTTAAAGCCTGTCTGGAAAGGCTGAAGGCCCTAATTATGTTTAGTCTGGCGCACAGAAGATTGAGAAGGGGGATACCGTGAAGGGCTTTAAAGGATTTTATAAAGAGGAGGAAATGATTATTCAGTCTGCTATACTTAGGGCAGAGAGTAGTGGTTTTATTTAAACTGCAGAGGGTAGATTGGGGTTCATTCTTGTGGAACTCAGAACAAGTTTTTACAATAAAGCAGGCTGTATGTGAAGTTGTATGTTCCAAAGAAATGGTGGGAAGGCATCTGGGATTTATTAAATGCAAAACAGCCTACTAGATGAAGAAAGAGGGACAGATGGCTAATTAGAGTTCATAGAAAAGCTTTTATTGTTCTTTTGTCCCATAAATGCATCACCCTTCTGTGCCTTGCGTAAGAATTGCCTGATACAGTAGAGCCCTGAACTCTTGTTCCTTGATGTGCCTATAAGGCCCATCAAAATATGAAGGTATCTGCTGGTGAAGTCACATCTTTGAAGTAGGGCAGGTCCAGACCTGGCCAGTCATTTGATGGGTGATCACCTTGGGAACTCAGTCAACCTTGTGATGAGCACTTAACAAGAAAGGTAGAATGTAAATATTCAAGCAGTAGTGATTCAGAAGGATGATGTTCTGAGCCCTTTAGAAGTAGTATAGTTTTTGCTGAAGTTTCTTAGCAGATTTGGGGCTTTGTGGAAAATTGCTTCTTTTTTCAGGTGTATAGTCATCCTCTGCAAAAACATGGTAGTTGAGGTACATGATCAGAAACTTTGAGCAGTATGAGTAAAATAGTAATAAGCTTCACTTCCAGTAAGTGAAGTATTTTAGCATTTCAAAATACATTCACGGGGGGGAGGCTGCCTGGAAGCCGAGGAATAATATGTCCTGGATCAGTTGCAGCTGTCAGACTCTAAACATGAAGGAAACTCAGCACATACAGCAGTACAATAATTGACTGGAGAGATATCTGTGTAGGTTGATAGTGCTTACACCAGCATTTGGGATGAAGAGATTCTTCTGGGATTGTCTTTGCTCCTCTGTTGTTTTGTTGTTCAGTATTTCATTTGCAGATGTCATTCTCATTTGGAACCTGGTTAAAGGTATTCTCTTGAGCTATACTTCACAGAATCCCCCAGCCAGCATAGCCACAGACCACGCTAGCTGGCAGATTCTGGCAGAAAGTAACTTCTAGCCTGTGCTCTCACCCCATCTCTGAATGGGATATCTAGAACAATCATTCTCAGCAGGAGCGGTATGGGGGTGACTGGCACATTCGAAGGGAGCCACAGACTGGGGAAAAAAACTTTCTGTTCATCTGTTTGTGTTGTATCTTTGTTTGACTGGGGGCCCTGGAGCCTGAGAAGAGCTTCTACGAGGGGGTACTGATAAGTATTGAGCTTTTCCCAGAAAAAATTGAGCTAGGAAGCTATAAATTGCAGGGTGTATTGGCCAGTTTGTCTGTATTCAATGGAACAGAAATCAACTACCTATGATTTTAACTTATCTTTCATGTTCAGGTTCAAAGTGAACATGGCAGCACCTCCAGAAAAGTTGAGTGTGGAAGAGCATAGGACCATAATCAAGTTCTTGTTTCTCCGGGGGAAAGGTGCAAAGTAGCTCCATGATGAAATATCACAAACTATGAGTGACAGTGGCCCTTTATATGCAACAGTTAAATGTTGGGTTGTCAATTTTAAAACTGGCCATTTCGGTGTTGAAAGTGAGAAACCCAGTGGAAAGCCTGTTTCTATCTCTGTGCCTGCAAATGTGAAAGCCATCTATGACATGATCATGGAGGATGGCCGAATGTCAGCCAAAGGTATTGCTATACAGTATATCTGAGAATATCATGTGAGAGAGTTGGTGCCATTATCCACGACGACTTGGAAATGAAAAAGCTGACAGCAAAGTGGATCCCCAAACTTTTGACAACCGAACAAAAGAGGAAACGTGTGGAGTCATCGGTGTCTGTTTTGGAACATTTTGCAAGAAATGAGTCAGATTTCCTGGGCAAACTGGTAACTGGTGATGAGACATGGATCTACTGTTATGATCCTGAGAAAAAAGGAACAGTCTAAAGAATGGAGGCACCGTGGTTCCCCCAGGCCAAAGAAGTTCCAAGTGCAAAGGTTGGTGCAGAAGCAAATGACAACAATTTTTGGGGATAAGAAGGGAGTTCTGCTGGTGGACTACCTCCAACAGGGTTCAACCATCAACGCAAAATATTACTGTGCTTTATTGATGAAGTTGAGGCAAAACATCAAGGGAAAACGTCGAGGAAAGTTCTCCAAAGGTGTCATCCTGTTGCATGACAATGCCTCGTCACACACTGCAGGTGAAACAATGACAAAACTGATGTCCTTAGGATTTGACGTGATGCCCTATTCTCCTGACCTGGCTCCTTCTGACTACAGTGAAGCTTAGACTTACGAAATTAATCCATATTGGACTGGTGGCCGTAACTTGAACATTTCGTAAGTCGAAGAACCATTTCCCATAGGAATGCATTGAAAACGGATTAATCCATTCCGGCCAAAGAAAAAAAAATCCTGGGGTTCCAAAGCTGCACCTGCTGCCTTCTGCCTTCCATCCCTGCGGGGAAGAGGAGGCAGAGGGCAGCGGGTACGGCTTTGGAGGCCTGGGAAGCGGAAAGCCGCCCCAACCTCCGTTCCAGGTGCTGGCCCTCTGCCTCCCGTCCCCGTTGCCCTCTGCCTCCTGTCCCCATTGCCCACCCTTTTCCTAACCGTTGGGGCAAAGAAGCAGCCTCTTTGCCACCAACGGTTTGAATTCCCCACCTTTTTCCCCTGCCTTTTTCTGTTTGTAACTGGAAGCTCCGGCTGCAAGTCAAAGCAAAATTTTGCAGCCGGAGCATTTCGTAACTCGAAATTTTCGTAAGTAGGGACATTCGTAAGTCAAGGCCCCACTGTATTATCTGTTCCCCAAACTCCAAAAACACCTAAAGGGACAACGATTTGGGAGTGCTCTGGAGGTAACTAATGCTGCAAATAAATGGTTACACCAGCAGTCAGAAGAATTTTATTTGTAGGGACTTAAGAAGCTGCAGGACAGATGTTGCAAGTACATTGACTTCCTGGGGGAATATGTAGAATAGTGTAGCAATTACAGCTTTCTAGCTCAATTTTTTCTGGGAAAGGATCAATACTTATCCGCTCATAAAAGGGTCATGGCAAAAAAAAAAGTTGAGAATGGCTGATCCAGACCATGAGGTTTAGTTAAAGACTGTTAGGACAGTTCTTGCAAATGTTTTAAAGGCATAGTCCTTTAGGAGTATAGCATTATTGCTAATTTCTGGAGAGAAGACTCTTACATATTAATTAATTTATTCATTTCATTTGAATGCTGTCTTTTTCCTAGTGAAAGCACTCAAGGTGGGTCATAAATGATTATTATTTTTAAATGCCATCTAAAAACACAATATGTTATTACATCAAAAACAATCAAATATAAACCACTATTAGGACAGTTAACTTATATGTAGTGTACCTTTTGCTAGTATCTGTGCTCCAAGCATGACTGATAAAATGAATATGCTAGAGTGACATCGAAATGTCAGAATTAATTATTTGGAATTGGCAAATAGGATGGAGGTTTAATGGGCCATGGAGATGTTTTTCACTGCCCCCGGGAGAGGGTCCGTACAGGGCAGCATAGTGCATTGGGGCTTGTGCTGTTAATAAGATTAAAATTGAGAAGCTAATCAAAACATCTTATTCACCTTATTCATTCTGCTTAAATTGAAGGCAGAAAACCTGAGAACCATGACCACAGTGCATCTGTTTGATTCATGGGAATGGAGACATTAGCTCTAGTGTGCTGAACTCTGAGCCCTAGGGATAAGCAAAGTATCTGCAGATGTTCAAAGGACTTCTCTGTGTGTTTTATGAGTCACATGCTTACCCCTCCATTGGCTGATCTGCTGTGATGTCATGTTCTTGCAAATCCTGATTTTTGAGGGAGAGGTATTAGAGTAACTAATAGCCATATGAATGCAAACAGAGCAGGGACTGTGGTTTTGCTGGCTGACTGGGTGGGATCTATGTATCTAGAAAAATTTGTGGAAGTGTTGGGAGAGTCCTGTGTCAAGGCTTCTTGGTATAGTTGGGAAACTTCTCGGTATAGTTGGGAGCTAACTGTAGATCACAGAAGAGCCACAGTTTTGCAGCTTGCAAGAATGAGGTATTTGTGAGTCAGTGCAAGCTGAACACATCCTGCCCCTCCGGCAAGAAGGTGGGGAAGTAAGCAAATCAATTCCCAAAGGGTGTCCCTTGCAAAAGTCAGAGGAGGACTAATGGTTTGGTTAATCAGATGTTTTCTGTCAGGTAGGGTAACATTTATTTCTTCATGAACAGTCACACAGAAATATAATAGCAGTTATAGAGTCTTAAATCAGGTGGCTGTTGCTGAAGGGTGGGGGAGTTTTAGTGGGTCTGTATCTGGTCCACAGACCCAAAGACCTGTTACAAGCTGCACTGATAAAAAAATTGCATACCAAAACAAGATAAGATGATAATCATAGGTGGCTGGAATGCAAAAGTAGGAAACAAAGCAGAACCAAATATTGAAAATTTTGGCCTAGAAGTTGAAGCGGGAGAAGGACTTAAGAGTTCTGTGAAGTCAACAATCTCATTGTTGTGAACACATACTTCAGGCAACTGAACATATGGCTGTACATTTGAATGACACCAATGGCCAATATAGAAACCAAATGGATTACATACTTGGAAGTATTATGGATGGTTTGATTGATTTTTTGATCGATTGAATTTATGCCCTGCACCATCTGGCATCCAGACCACTCTGGGCAGCTAACAACAATATGATCAACATAGGTAAAGGTAAAGGTTCCTCTTGACATTTAGCCCACTTGTTTCTCACTCTAGGGGGCAGTGCTCATCCCCATTTCCAAGCCATAGAGCCAGCATTTGTCCATAGACAGTTTCCGTAGTCACGTGGCGAGCACAACTAAACACAGAATGCCATTACCTTCCCACCGTGGTGGTACCTATTTATCTACTTCCACTTTTACATGCTTTCAAGTTGCTAGCTTGGCAGGAGCTGGGACAAGTGACGGGAGCTCACTCTGTTGCGTGGATTTGATCTTACAATTGCTGGTCTTTTGACCTTGCAGCACAGAGGCTTCTGTGGTTTAACCTGCAGCGCCACCACGTCCCTTGTCGTTCTTCTCTGCTGGGGCACATATCAAGTTAAAATTGAATTGAGAAGCTGTATTGTTCCTACAAAAACAAGACCAGGAGCAAATTATGGTACTGATCATGAATTGTTAATATAAAAAATTAAAGTACATCTGAAAAAAAACCCCACAAATAATCAGAGTGCCAAAATAAAATTTAAGTAACATTTCTGATTAATGTAAAGTGCATATAATGAACAGATTTGCATTTCTAGTTCAGTTGAACTAGAAGAACTGTGAAACCAGATACTGTATGTTGTTAGGGAAGAATGCAAAAAACCTACTTCTATAGTTAAATTTTTTAAAATTGGTAAGTTTTTGACAGTTTAAATAAAAAAATTAAATTGTGATTTAAATAGATTTTTAAAAAATCACTGATTTTTATCCATCCTGGTTTGAAAAGTGCTATAATATATCCTCAGTCTTCTTTTATGAAAGCTGAACATGTCTAGTTCTTTCAGTCTTTCCTCATAGGTCTTGGCTTCCAGTCTCCTGACCATCCTTCTTGCCATCCTCTGAACTTATTCCAATTTGTTGGCATCCTTGTTAAAGTGCGATGTCCAGAACTGGACAACAGTACTCAAGATGAGGCCTAACCAGTGCCAAATAGAGAGGGCCTGGTACTTCACAGGGTTTGGAGGCTATACCTCTGTTAATGCAGCCTAAAATAGTATTTGTATTTTTTGCAAGCACACCACATTTTGACTCATATTAAGCTTGTGATGTACAACAATTCCAAGGTATTAGACAAAGGTGTCTTTTATCTCCCTGTCTATTCAATATCTATGCAGAATGTGTTATAAAAAGCTAGAATAGGTACAAATGAAGCGGGGAGTGAACTTTGGAAGAAACCTCGATTAAGATATGCAGAAGACACCATATTACTGGCAGAAAGAAGCAGTGAGTTGATATGACTGCAGTTGAAAGTAAAAGAAGAAAATGGAAAGCAGGACCACTGTTGAACATTAAGAAGACAAAAATGACTGCAGAAGAACTGTATGTAATATTGACAATGAGGAAAATGAAATTCATAAAGATTTTGTATATTTTGGTTCAGTTATCAATGCAAATAGAGATTGTAGCTGAGGAAACAGAAGAAAACTGAGACTTGGAAGGGCAGCTATAGTAGTAGGCATCCTTCAGTCTCGAGAGACTATGGTAGTGTGCTCTGTATGTCTTTGAACAGCATCTAGTGTGGCTGAGAAGGCCAATTCAAGAGTGACAATCTCTTCCACATTGAAGACAAATACAATCTGTCCCCTGTCCAGCTCCCTGGTTTTGCTTGTTTCGGGACTGCCTCTTTGTCTCGGCCTGATGGACAAGGGTCTCTTTAAAGGAACTAGAAAGGAGCATCAAATGTAAGGATGTCACTTGGGTATGAAGATTGTTGTATTTCCAGTTCCCATGCATGGCTGTGAAACCTAGTCTGTGAAGAAAGCAAACAGGAGAAAGATTGATTCGTTTGAAATATGGTGCTAAAGGAGAGCTTTGCTGATACCTTGGGCCACTGGAAAGGGAAACAAGGGAAGCATCCCATGTCAAATCAAGCCCAAACTCTCTGTTTAGACACAAAATGATGAAATGGAGCCTGTCATACTTTGGGCACATCATGAGAAGACTCGCTGTAAAAGATAACAATGCCTGGAAAAGTTAGAGGAGCAGAGGAAGACGAAACATGAGGTGGATTGATTCTATAGAGGAAACTATGGCCTTGAACTTGCAAGAACTGAACAAGGCTGTTAATGTTTGGACATTTTGGAGGTTACTTATTTATAGAGTAGCTATAGGTCAGAAGAGACTTTACAATGCATTAACAACAAAACTACTCTTTTCTGCAGTCAGGTGGACAGCAGTTCCTTTTTTTCCTGTTGATATTAGGTTCTAGTCACTGCTGAGTGCTGGAGATACTAGGTTACACCTGGGATTCTGGGAAAAAGGAATTTCTCACCCTCATTTATGACAACAAAAAGATCACTGTTATCCAGCACTAATTCTTAATCTTTGATGTAACACACAGGTTCATATGCATGCAAAAAAGCAGGAGCTTAGAGAAACACAAATGTAGATTTAATTTTGCTGGTGTACTGGTTACAAAAACCAATTGAAGCCATGTTATGAAATGTTTCCTAGTAGTTGGAGGGAATGGAACACAAAAAAACTGGGGATTTAGTCATCCCTAAAATGTGACCTGGAGAGCTGGAGGAGCATTTTTCACAGGAAATGGGTACTCTAGGATAAGAAGGGCTTGATGAGATACTAACTGCTAACATTAGAAGTGGGGTTATGGATGTCATGTAAAGAAATGTTGGGTGCATTTAAAGAATTCTCTAGCAGTAGTTAACCAGATGCTGGGTCTGTAGAAACAAATTAATAAACTGAGGATATGAGATACTTGCCTTATTTGCTCCTATGCTTTATTTGTGGTTATCTGGCAGGAGGAAGGCAAGTTGCAGGCTCTGTTTGTCTTATCATACCTAATATCTATAGCTAGTTCACAATTATGTCTTCCTTCGGTTTGTTCAGTACTTTAACCAGGAGGGAAATTAAAATAGTGGCTACTGTCACCTATTGTTTATGGTAATTAATACTACAAGTATGTGTTATATAAAGCAAACATATATGTCCTATCCTAGTCAAGCTCATTGGGAGATCCTGGCTAGTATGCTGTTTACTATGGGAAGAGTGAAATGCTCTTCTGATAAGGTTCTGATAATCTCTAGCTTGCCATTGCACAATCCAGAAATTGCTCCTGTTGATTCCTGCAGGCTTATTCTTAGGCTGGGAGGTACTGGATACCTCCTTGTTTGAACTCTGAAAAAGTCATGCAGTGGAGAGTTAGATGTGAGGAACAGGTTAGAGCTGAATTCTGTTGTTGGCTTAGGGTGAAAATGGCTTGTTTACTTTCTTAGCACAATTTAGACTTTATTGCATTTGCATTGTTCCCTTTTTCTGGGAAGGTTATAGGTTTTTCCTCCCCAGACTCTTTATCCTCACAGAACCTTATAAGTTTACTTAGGTTGAAAGAGAGCTGGTTTGTATGTGTATACTTGGGAATGAGAGTTTGTGACTGGCTAAAGGTCACCCAGGAAGATTCATGGAGATTTGAAGCCAGGTCTTACCAGTCTAAGCCAAGTATTCTGTCCACTATAATACACTATCTCTTTTGATGTTATTTAGTATTATTTATTTATTCTGTTCATACACCTCATTTCTTTCAAGAATGGGTATCAAGCCAGCTTACAGTTTAGTAAGACAAATACTATTAAAATGCAAAATGAAATGTATCTCAATGATATCAGTGTTAAACAATTACAAAACCAAGCAAAATGAAATAAAGCTCATTTTGCTTAGTTTTGTAATTGTTTAACAATGATTTTAAAAAATTATCCATTATACATATGCATGCTTCTGGTTGCAATCCTAGAAACTCCTGCGGGATGGGTGGTGTAGAACAGTGTTTCTTAATCTTTTTTTAAAAACCCACAGATTCATTTTAAATATCTTTCATTACTGTGAACCACCAAGACTTAATTCAAGATTTAAAAACCTAAAGTGTATCAAATATTTATTTAAAGTTTCTCATGAAGGGTCTTCGGATTTGGAGAGAAGAGAGAAATAATTTAATCTGTTAATAATGCACACATTCCTTCTATTATAATATTTCTATTGGAATAATTCCATACAAATTTAAAATAATAATAATATTATCACACTGACACTGGTTGACTCCGACTCTCCTTGCAGTTTCTGACTGCGTAGTAGCAAGAAATATCACATGCTGTCTCTTACCCACTCACCATAATTAATTTGCATGTTCTCACTTTGTGCAGAAATATCAGTTATTTGCTATCAAACAGTTATTTGCTATCAAACATTTTCATAACCGATTATTACTTCTGTTTATTTTTAACAGAGGCAGTAGGTTAGAAAACAAGAAAGGGAAATTAAGATTTTGTTCTCCTTCCTTCCTTCCTTCCTTTCATTCATTCATTCTCTTTGTTTTAACTGCAAAAGATCATAACATTTCTTCAAGCTTTCCCGGACCCCTTGTGAGGACATAGTGGTCCCCACCTGTGTCCACAGACCACAGGTGAAGAACCTAGAGTGTAGAGAACTAAGTAAAATGGTACATTTTTGTGCAACAAGTTGAATAGCATTTTCTTTGTACTCTTTCTGGTTCATTTCATCTTTTTCTGCCTCTTCCCTCAAGTTATCAGAGTTCTGAAAGCTTTTATTCAGCGCAATAGTATTTTAGTTAGATGGGCCTGTTTGTTTTTGTTAAGAAATCTTTGTTACGCTTTGGCTGTCATAGGGCTTCCAGTAGTTTTTTGAATAGAGTTGAGTGAACAGTTAGTTACTGAGTGTTACAAAGTAGTTTTTCTGACTGGGTTGTGCCATAATTGCAAAACTGAAGATAATTTTATGAAGGATGTGTTTACTATTGTGTTCTCAAATAAATACAGTACTGTATACCTTTTCTTTTTGTCTCAGTAGAGTCACTCAGTTGGGATGCGATTTCATTTTGCTTGGGAAACAGTGGTTAACTTTGAGTTTTGACTGGGAGGTTTGGGGGTGTATGGGGGAGCCATTCAGTAATTCAGTCAGGGGGTGATACTGAAATGTGACCAAGGAGAATTCTAACCCTGTCCCCTACTTGAAGGAGGTGGGTTGTGTAACAATGAAATCTTTGGCTACAGGTGGAGATATCAAGCTGGGTTGAGGCTAGTGTATTCCGAGTTCACTCTTCAGATTGAATCCTTATCTAAATATCTACAGTATATTGGGCAGCTCTGTTTATTTGTCTGCACAACCATTTGGACTTCATTTACTATTGAAAGAAGTCACAGTATGTATAACTGGACTGAATATATATCGTCCCATAGTTTCACCACTTTCTAATCCTTCTTCCCCTTTGTTGTTGTGCCTCTTTATTGAATATTAGATTTTAAGCTTCTTGGGCCATTGGCCTATCTTCCGTTATTACTTTGAAAAGTTGCATGCATATTGTTGACTGTGTACTAGGAACTGTGCCAGTTTAATTTCTAGCATACCTTAGTATTACATGTGGTCATGTTGAAATTCACAGTGTCCTATTTCTGAATAGCAGATTTAGACAGTAATTACAGGACTGACTTCTTCCTAACCCACCCTACACCATTCTGATTTGGAGATAGTTTAGGGCAGTGTTCTCCAACGTTTTTACAAGTGGGGACCGGCTGAGTCTCTGAGGGAGGTGGGGCGAACCATTGCGCTTGCCCTCTCTGATGCACACGCGCAGTGGTTGGGGAGCACGCGCGCCTGTGGTGCACGTGCTTCCCCTCACTGCTTCGCGCATGTGCAGGAGCCCGCGGCAGCGGCGGAAAGCCTGGGAGTCTTTTTGTTATTTTATTTTACCCAGCTCTTCTCCACCCCCCATCCCCCCTGCCGCCGCCACCGCTGTCCTTCCTCCGGCTTGCCAGTTCGTTCCATACGCTCCGCTCGCTTGCCTTGTGCCGCCAGCGGCGGCATCCCTCTCTCGTTCGCCTTGCTCCCTGTTATTCTGGGTATTGTGTGTAATAAATGCACAGCCGCCTCACACTAATCAAGCTGATTACAAATTCTTGTGCGTCCTGTGCCAGAAATCGAACACTCCTCGGTTCTCGCTCCTGATCTCCCTTTTCTCCCTCCCTTCGTCTCTCTCTCTCTCTCCCCCTCCCCCACGCGCTTTCTAGTTTTAACCCCTTCCCCCTTCAGTCTTAACCCTACAGCCCCCTTTTTAAAATCCAATTCCTATTTCCACCGTTCCTAGATGCCCTTTCTTCCCTCCCCCCCTCCGGCTTTCCTCGGTTTACTCCACGCCGCCTACGCCGCCTCCTCTTTGCTCGTCTCTGTGACTCCCTCTTAGGATGTGTTGGATGATCCGGAGCCGCCGGGGAAGAGCTCCAGGCAGCAGCAGGGAGGCTATGTCCTCCTTTACTGTCTTGGGCTGCACACATATTTTTCTTTAAAAAAAAGCCGGTGGCCCTCGGTGTTATTTTGTATTAAAATAAGGAGGAGGAGGAAGCAGCAGCAGCAACAGCAGAAGGCAATAGCGGAGAGGAAGGAGCGAGGGGCGGCGGCAGCGGCAGCAGCAGGAGGAGGATTGATGAGTCAACTAATTTAATGGGGACAGAGAGAGCGAGAGAGAGAGGGGAGAACGAGCAAGAGAGTGCTAAGCAAGCTATGTCTGGGGGACGCTTCGCCATGCGCAGGAGCGCCTGCCCACCCACGGCAGCGGCGGAAAGCCTGGGAGTCTTAATTTTTATTTTATTTTGCCCAGCTCTTCTCCACCACCACCACCCCGTCGCTGCTGCTGGGAGGAGAGCACCCGGGCTTTGCTCTTCCTCCCGGCCTTTCTCCACCCCCACCCCTGTCGCCACTGCTGCTGCTGCTGGGAGGAGAGCACCTGGGCCTTGCTCTTCCTCCTGGCTCTCCCCCACCCCAGTCGCCACCGCTGCCGGGCCGCAAAGGCAAAACTCCCACCCGCCCCTGCATGCACTCCCCTCCCCACAGCTGCCTTGCACACACGGGGGCTTGCATGAAGGGGTGAGGGAGCACTCATGCCGGCGCTGACATGCGTGCGCACAAAGCAGCTGTGGGGAGGGGAGTGCATGCGGGGGGGGAGGTCTGTCTCCACGGCCCGGTCAGGTTCAAGCCATGGACCGGCAATGGGCCGCGGCCCGGGGGTTGACGACCTCTGGTTTAGGGGACTTGGTTCCTTTCATTTGGGAAGGAATGCTTTGTTCTTTGTAGTCCCGGAAGAAGAAAAGCTGACAATGTTTGTTCAGCATTGCAAGATTGAACTTTGCTGCATTTGCTGCTAGCATTCACCCTTGCATGGCTGCTGTTAACTTCAGTTACCTATGATACAAGATAGTTAGATGCAAGTCTCCTGGGAATGGAATCTCAGGCATTTGCAAATGTTTGATGGTGACATTGAAATCTACTAGAGTCTTTATATGAAAGAAGATAAATAAAACAAGATGTAACTTGACAGGACTGCAAAATTGTTGGATTCTTGAGCTTTGCTGATGAAAATCCTCAGTTGGATAACTGACTAGACATGCTGTAGGTTGCATTTTCTGCAGATTTCACTTTTGTTCCATGATAGATAGAACACAGAGAACTGTGTGAATACCACCCCTACCACAAGAATATTAATTTTTGTCTGTCAAGTTATTTGGGCATATGCATTTTTTTTCTTTTTGTTCAGCTACTCATGTATGGTTCATGGAAAAGTTCAGTGTTGTAGTGGATGTTAAGTGTATCCATTTCCTAAATTACTTTTCCAGTGATCCTCTTTAGTTTACACTCAGTGTGTAGGTAACACCAGAAAGTCTGAAGATCTGAGTGAAGGCATCTCATTATATATGTGTAGCCTGCATAATTAAATTATAAACTGCTGAGAGATAACTTTAAGCACTATGGGGTGGTATACAAGCAGCACACTTTGCTTTTTTGTTTTATTTAAGGTATGCTGGACTCCTGACTGAGTTTTGGCTGCAACAGACTTAATGACTAATCTCTTAAGAACCAGATGGGCAAATTGCCAATATTTCCCAAAGTCCAATCTGAAGAGAGAAGGGATTTTGGTAGTATAGAGAAGAAGTAAGGCTTATTTCTAGAGTCGCCAAAGCCAGCTGAAGGATATCTAATCCAGAGGTTTGAGCAAGAGATTTTGACAAAACTCACTGGCTTCTGGTTGAGGTTGTGTGGAGGTAAGCAGCATCAAAGATTGTGTATTTTTTTTTTTTTTTTAGAGTAATGGCTTTGTGACAGGCTTATACTGTAAAATGTTGAACAGTAGGCTTAGGGTACAAATGTTGGGAGTGATAACTTTTTGTTCTCATTTTAATCAGTAAACGAAAAGCAAATCACAGATTTTACGATAAGAACAAATTAGTCAAAGTGATGTTGAAAATGTTATAATATTTTGGTATTAGCCACCAATTAATTGTTTCATTCTTCTTAGTGTAACCAAGAATCAAGTAGTAAATGCCTGCCCAGAAGAGCAAGGCTTTGTGTCTAAATGTACTAATCATAGCTCTTCCTTGGAAGAAGGGTTCTCTACCGATAGGGTGCTGCGAACTGAGGAGGCTCACTGGCTGAAATCCTGTTGCTTAATGTAGTAGGTTGCAGCTAATGTAGGGCTATTGAATTGGTGGGGATTTTGGTGAGCTAGCTCCTCTAGAGGTTCTATGGATTCAGTGGGCATACTCTTGCAACTTCTGACTATGGTAAGCAACAGAATTTCAGCTATTGCCTCACAGCCACCCATTTACACACACGGCGGTAATATTTAAGGTACACATGACACGTACCTTGGAAGGGCTTCTAGGGTTTATGTAAATGAATAAAAATGAATAAAAACATGGCAGTCTCTGCTCTCAGTCTTATAGTCTAAAAGGCCCAGCACCAATGAGAGAAGGGATGATGAAAAAAGAAAAACAAGAAAGCATGTCTTATTATTAGTCAAAATGGCAACCCATAGAATATTTGCTTACTAGCAGCCCAGATATCTCTTTATTGGCTGCTACTTGGGTTTGGGTTGCTTTTCTAATGAACAGTATTTGTGGTTTGAAAGCTTCAGGTATGAGCTTAGTAGTTAAATTGTTTCCTTCCATTTTTCTTCTGTGTTGTGGGATCAGGTTAAACTGTTCGTTATGTTAGCCATTCCAGTAAAGTGACATACAGTAACTAGTTCTAATATAAACATTTCCCTAGCAGGAGGATACTGTGATCTGTCTATTACTTCTGGAACTTTATTGAAAATGTGTTTGCAGATGGCATTAAAAACATTGGCTGAAACTCTATAGTACATGGCAGCTAGAGTAGGCCTATTGAAGCAATGCAGGAATTGATTCAGCAAACTCTCACTAATTCAGTGGGCCTACTCTAATTACCATTTACTACCGGATTTCTGCCACTTCAGTCTTTAGATGGTTGGTTTAGAAGCATCATCCTTCACTTTTAGGAGACTAAATTCTTGACTGGTCCCATGGCAGCCAATTGACAGACCTTGAGCTCTGCTCGCAGCAAGCCTCCCATTCTATCATCCAGTCTCTGCTTGGATCACACTTCCTGGTTTATGTCAGATTACTACTTGTTTACTACGGTAGCTACACAGGACCTTTTTTTTCTGACGTGGTGCATTATTACTACAGTACAATATTCCCCAGTTTTGCCGTTATTTCTGCCCTGACCTTGGTGTACAGTGTACATGATCTCCACAACTATTATAAACTAGAATTAGAGACAAATAGTTTCTGTAACTATCTAAGGTTTTCACTTTATGTTGATGCAACTCATTTCCATTGCCATAGGAAGAGTTATCTGTGATATGAAACAGAGGGAAAGAGAAGAAAAGTGTTTGTAGCCCATGCATTCCCTAGCTAGAGTGTCCGTTGTGTTTGCTTTCCAAGCTTTGAATGTGTAGGCAAACCTTTTCCCCAATCCCTTCATCTTTTAGCTGGCCTTCAGAGTTTTAAATCCTGTCAAGGCTTAAAATGCAGATTTGGCCTTGGGAGGAAATGCCATCCTTGACTTGTCCACTAATTCTCCAGGACTAACTTTATCCTGTTCTAGGTTTCAGAGTGAGTAGTAAATAAATCAGACATAACAAGGGTACTTCTAACTCAAGGGTGGAAAACAGTTTGGTCATCAAAGAAGTTGAATACCAATTCCTGACAGCCTGTGCTATCATGGACAGTGGTCAAGGATGATGAATGTTGGGAGTCCAACAGTATTTGGAGGACCAGAGATTCTCTAAACTGTTCTAACCAATTAAGCAAAATAGATTTTGAAGAATATCTGTCTGTTTACAGTTGAGTGTGCATATGATTGAGTAATCAAACTCCTAGGTACTTGTGTTAACTTGTTGAGTACCTGGCATCAATAGCAGTATCACTCCTGAAACTCGTAGCATCTTCAGGAATAGAGTTATTTACTTGACACTTTGCAGATACCACATATATCATACACCCCTTTGCCTGTTCATGGTGTTGCTTATGTGTTAATTGTTTGCATACAATTAATGTCAAGTGAATCTCGGCCCTGATTAATGTGAGAGCCTATATGTCTACCTGTATTAGAAGTGTAGTAGTAAAAATTGATGTGGGTCTTTCATTACCTGTGCAGTGAACATTAAACTAAACAACCTCTCTCCCTCTATCTCTGTTCAGAAGTCTTGGTTTTGTACTTGTGTTTGTAAAATTCATCCCAGATTGGCAGAAGATGCTATCATTTACCTAGACCAACTAAAACAGAGTGCATTCTTGTAAATGCATATCAACAAAAAATAAAAATGAAAAAATAAGAGACTAAAGTGTTTGGATCTTTCTCTCTCTCTTTTTTTGTCTCATCCACTTGCACAGACTAACCCAGCTGTTTGGAAAACTACATTTTTGTGTAGTTTACCATGGGAATAGACAGGCAAGGGTCCAGGCCACACAGTGGTGTACATCTGTCTGTATATGTAAAGACAGTAGACTGACATTACAGCCAGAGTACTTAGTATGTCATGTGTGATTCATATAGATTAAGCTTCTGTCCTTCAACAGAGCACAGGCCCCTCCTGATCATGACACTGTGTGGGAGACACCTCCCCAAACATTTCCATGTATTTTCATAATGCCATGTCTATGTCATCTGGTTGTCATTACTTTTGCATTTCACTGTCTTATTTATTAGTTGTTAGGAGATTTCTGTTTCCATAATATAATGCTTTATGAAAAGTACGTAAACTAAGCCTTCACTCCTTTTTCTCTGCTTTTCTTTTTCTTTCTTTCTTTCTCTCTCTTTTCATTTCTACTTATTCCAGTTCAGCCTTTCGAGAGCTATTGGCATATTTCTAAATTTTCTTCTGCTTACAGATGTCTAGCTTTTTCCTAGACAGAGAAATCCCAAGGTATTTTTCTTTTTAGAAATTATATGATGGCATTGCCTGATTCTCCTGGGGGCTTAGATTCTTGAGGTTTAGAGTGGACCAATCACTATTGTTTTGCTTACTGGATTCCAAAAGTGGTGAATCTTCTGGTCTGAGAATGGATGGAGAAATATTTCATCCTTTCCTTAGCAACTGTGGCCTGGAAGACCGTGTTTAAGTATGAAAGCAGGAACAAAGTACACCCTCACTGTTTAATCAAGCTTGTCAGTTACATCTATTCCATTTTGACTTGAGAATTTCCACAGGGTATTCATTTATCCAGTGTACAAATCAAAGAGAAAGCAAACTGGAAAGTGGTGTAAGTAATGCTTTCTTGGTGAGCTGTAGAGGAAATATTTCTGTTCTGTATTCTGGGGTACCTAGAATGTCAGTAACTTCGGAAAGGACGCTGATCATTATCCTTAGAAGTTTTTTTGTCAGTCAGCCCTATAACCAACTACTGCGAAGCAGGAAATAGAAAAGAAAAAAAAACAGACTTTGGATTCCGTCTTACAGAGGAGACCTTGCCAATGACTTCCTGACATCCTTGTTTGACTTTTTACAGTAGTCAGGTACATACTGTGGGTCAGAAAAACTTTGTATGAGATTTCACGCCTTGCTTAGTCAATTTGTAATTGGTTGACTGAACCCAAAGGGTGATCACAAATGACTCCCCTTCGTCCTGGAAAGAGGTGACTAGTGGGGTGCCCCAGGGTTCTGTTCTGGGTCCCATGTTGTTCAACATCTTTTTCAATGACTTGGATGAAGGAATAGAGAGTATGTTGATTAAATTTGCAGATGATACCAAATTGGCAGGGGTTGCTAATTCCCTAGAGGACAGGATTATAATTCAAAATGACCGTGACAGATTACAGTCCTCGGCCAAAACTAACAAAATGAATTTCAACAGTGAGAAATGTAAGGTCCTACAGCTAAGCAGAAAAAATGAACTGCACATATATAGGATGGAAGACACCTGGCTAGACAACAGTACCTGTGAAAGTTATCTAGGAGTCTTGGTAGACCACAAACTGAACATGAGTCAGCAGTGTGATGTGGCTGCCAAGAAAGCCAATGCAATTCTTGGTTGTATCAATAGGAGTATATTGTCTAGATCAAGGGAAGTGATAGTACCACTCTATTCTGCTTTGGTCAGACCTCACCTGGAGTATTGTGTCTAGTTCTGGGCACCTCAATTCAAAAAGGATGTTAACAATCTGGAACGTGTCCAGAGGAGGGCGACTAAAATGGTTAAAGGTCTGGAAGCAATGTCCTACAAGGAACAGCTTAGGGAGTTGGGAATGTTTAACTTTACAAAAACAAAGTTAAGAGGGGACATGATAGCCATGTTTAAATATTTGAAAGGATGTCATATTGAAGAAGGGACTGGTTTGTTTTCCAGAGCTCCAGAGACTAGGACACGGAGCAAATGGTTTCAAACTACAGGAAAAGAGATTCCATCTGAACATTAGGAAGAACTTCCTGACAGTCAGAGCTGCCCAGCGGTGGAATAGGCTGCCTCAAAGGGTGGTGGAGTCTCCTTTGGAGGTTTTTAAGCAGAGGCTGGATGGTCATCTGTTGGGAGTACTTTGATAGATGTTCCTGCATTGCAGGGGGTTGGACTGGATGGCCTCAGTGGTCTCTTCCAAATCTATGACTCTAGTCTTAAGTTAAAAATCTTCTAACAGACTTCTTTCATTTGCTAGAGGAGAAAAAAAAGTCTTCCTCTCTTTATCTCCCATCTATCCAGGTGATTATCCTCAAACCCATCATTTTATTCTTCATTTTGATGGAACTCATTAAGGGTATTTTATTTTCCTTTCTTTTATTTCTCTGTTGGAGTATGGACTATACCCATTATAAATCAAATTGAATGTTTGAAAGAATATTTGAAGGAATATTGGAAGACACTTTTTGTTTGTTTCTTTTGTTTTGGTTTACTGCAACATCTTCTTAGCTTATGCATGTCTTGCAGTTTTAAAGCAGGACTCCATTTTGGAACAAGCCATGCATCTTTTCCCCCATTTTGACATATCTTTTCACTCCTTACAACAGTAGTCCTTCACGAGGTCAATCTGCTATTAAGTCCTGACTATTTTAAAACTAGGCAGGAGCATTGTTCTCATTTGTGACTTTGGGGCAGAAATGTGGATTTCATTTCAGTGTGTCTCAGTTTTGTGTTGCTTCAGAGTGTGTACACTCTCCTTAGCCATTTTAAAACATGGCAGTAGAACATGCTTTTTATATAACTGTGTACCCATCTGGTTTTGAAATGGTTATAGTATTCGGGAATTTTGTTTCATTTCCTGAATTTCAATGTTTGCCATGGCTGCCTTTGGAAATTACTCTTTTAAGGCTACTGTTCTTCCAGCCTTTGACGTATGTAACTGCAGTGCGTATCTGACATGTCTGATAATGGCAGGGAAGATAAGACTTAAACGGCTAGGCTTGGATATGCAGCCTCTTGCCATAAATATTTTTGTAAGAGGAGCCAGCATATTCACATAGACTTTAGAGTGTGGTTGTAAATTTTCAGAGTTTCTGGAAGAATGAAATGAAAAGCATAAAATACTGTAATATGAAAGTGATACACTGTCCCTAGACTCAGCCCTATGGCAATCTTTCCACCACCTTGCCCTTCCCCCCACACTTAGTCAAAGCCTGGCTTAAAAGGTTTCTTGGAAGAATGTCCCCAGGGGAAGGGGATTTTAACTCAGTTACTAGTGCTCACAGCCAATGACAGCCAAGGAATGGCTGAACATCTCAAGCTCTTTAAATTTTGAATAGAGGACACTTCATATTCCTGAGCTATTAAGAGCTCAGACAGTGGCTGTTGCCTTTAGTTTCTATGAGCAGGGGCTGTACCATATGGTCAGGAAATGGGTGAAGGAGCTGTAGAGTGCAAGTTTAAATAAATATTGAGAAATTTGATCTTTGTCTCTCTTCCCCCCCCCCGCTACTCCAATATTAACTTTTTAAAAATGTGAAGATTGCCTTCTATTGAATTACTTTTATAATTGTTGAGCAAAACCTACTATATTATTGTTCCTGATTTGATGTTTTAGCCTTCTTTAGCATAAAATTTTTCAAAATTAGGTTGTGGGAATGTCTTGCAGTATTTTCCTATACTGAGTCTTGAAGTACTTTCAAGGAATGCAGTGCTGAGGGACTGCTATGCCTCTTACAGAATGGAACTGTAAAAAAAAAAAAAAAATTCCCATCCAGGTTTGAAGGGGGATTTTTCTTTCCTCACAGATACATAGATAGCTTGTGCCAAATATGTTATCCCCAGGAAGACTGATTGCCACTGATCCTAGCAATTTGATGCTGGAGACTAGGAATTCTAAGTATTTTTTCCTATATTTGGTTGTGAATAAAAAACGGATATACAGTGGTGCCTCGCATTACGATGTTAATTCGTTCCAGCAAAATCGCTGTAGAACAAAAACATTGTAAAGCGAAATTAAAAAGCCCATAGAAACACATTAAAACCCGATTAATGCGTTCCTATGGGCTTGAAACTCATCGTCCAGCGAAGATCCTCCATAGCGCGGCCATTTTTGCTGCCCGTGCAGCAAGGAATCCGTCCCAGAAAACAGCGGGGAGCCATTTTTTTTAACCGGTGGCCATTTTGAAACGGCCGATCAGCTGGCTGAAAATTGTCGTTTTGCAAGAATCGGTTCCCGAAGCAGGGAACTGATCATCGTAAAGTGAAATTCCCACATAGGAAACATCGTTTTGCGATCACTTTTGCGATAGCAAAAACTTCATTGTAATGCAATTTCGTCGTAAAATGGAGCGCTCGTCTTGCGAGGCACCACTGTACACTTGTTTTCTGCTGTGGCAGAGTGCAGAATTGGAAATATGAAGTTGAAGTAACATGTTTAAGTTTACACATAGGATTTTGAAGGAACCTTGGGAATAGAATGTCCGTTATCATCAGTTTTAATTTACAATTTTATGGAATAATGCTGGTTTGTGATGAGAGTTCAGCTTATTTCATGATGGCTCAAGTTTATAAGTTGGAAGCTAATGCTAATGCCTTAACATATGTGTTAGGTAATCAGTAATGATGCTGTGTAGTGTATTCAGTAGTGCTTGTTTGTGACTGAGCCTCCATTCACTTGCAGTGTTCTCTGGGTTTTCAGGCTCAAGTCAAAGTGAATAGGGGGATGGATTGCTTGGGACTAGTAAAAGTAGTACAGTATTCCATATTACTCTCAACTTGTATTTGTTTATGAGGATTGTGCCTTGCTCTATTACAGTATATGAGTAAGCTTCTTGTATGTTGACCCATATTTGTTTCTTGTTATCATCAGTAGCTGGCTAGATGGTGGGTTCAACAGGTAAAGATGGATGGGTCCCCTCATATGAAGTTGCATTCCTTGTGCTTACTTTTTTTTCTGAACTCTTTGCTTTGCATCAGTAATATTTTTCATTTACTTATTTAGTGTTCCACAGATTAAAGAATTGCTATTGCTTGTGCTCTATGTTTTCATGCTTGTGGTCCTCTTCATTAGCCCTTTTACAGTTGTTCCCTCTACATACAGTCATGCCCCGCTTAACGATTGCCCTGTATAACGACAAATCTGCTTCACAACGATGTTGCAATAATAATTGCGATCGCAAAACGATGTTTTAATGGGGTTTTTTCGCTTTGCGACAGTCGGTTCCCTGCTTCAGGAACCAATTCTTCGCATTACGATGATCAAAACAGCTGGTTGTCAGGTTTTCAAAACGGCCGCCGGCTGCTCAAAATGGCTCCCCGCTGTGGTTTTGGACGGATTCCTCGCTTTACAGGCACTGAAAATGGCTGCCCCTATGGAGGATCTTCTCTGGACGGTGAGTTATTCAGCCCATTGGAATGCATTGAACGGTTTTCAATGCATTTCAGTGAGCTTTTTTATTTTGCTTTATGACGTTTTCGTCAAGCGAAGCACCACTGTATTCAGGTGAACATGGGGATTTGACCAGTGACTGTCTGCAAGAACTTTTAATATGTAGACAGCTTTACGTTTGACTGAGAAGGCTGTATTGGAACACTCTACATATATGCTGTTGCAGTTGATCCTTTCAGGCATTTTGTTGAATGTATAGAGGTTGTAGGATGAGGACACTAAATCTGTTCTTGTCACCTAACCCATTGTTCGCTGCTTGGAGGATTTTTGGAGCTAGATAAAATGCATATTCCTGGAGTTCAGGCTCTGCTTGTCCTGAGTAACTGGCACAATAATTAGGATCTCAGCCAAATCTGTCACTGTTTTGATTTGTTTTCTTCTCCAATCATTTTTGGCCTGCTGAAGACCACAGTTAATCAACTGTTCTGCTTATGTTTGTATAGTTTTGTTTCTGCACATATGTTTAGGAGTGTGGTAGGTTTCTGTGGCTTCTTATGGTTATATTCTTCAAAGTTGCTTAAGTGAAATAATTACATGATCATCATTATCATCATTAGATATGGGGGTATTTGTATATGAATACAAATACCCCCACACAGGTGGACATAACGAGGGTCCAGCCCCATGGGGCCGGATGGTTCCACTCATTCATCGTGGGTGCGGGCACCGTGGAGCCTTCCAATGACTCTGTAGATCTCGTTTGGTTCATCACTCCTGGCAGGAGGCGGGACGACGAGCCTCTCTGTTAGGTTGAGGAGTGGCTTGCCGAACACGATCTCCAGAGCCATTGGAAGGCTCTGCAGTGCCTGTAATAGATTGATTAGTGGACCATCCAGCCCCATAGACCCTCGTTATGCCCACCTGTGTGGGGGTATTCATATACGAAAACCTCATCTCTAATCATCATCATCATTGCATAATTTTAGAACTGTAGAGCTAAAAGGGACCCTATGGATCATCAAGTCCAGCCCTTGTCAAGATGGCACAGTAGGGATTCAAACTCTCAACCTATGGCTCTGCAGCCAGAGATCTAAATTCATTCATTCATTAAATTCATATGCCATCTGTCTGGCCAAAGGCCACTCTGAGCTATCAGGCAGCTCTATATATGTACTGTATATGCAAGTCAAATCATTCTTAGGACAGAGTCACCACCTTTTCCCTTTATTCAGGATTCAATAAAGGTTAAAACAGCTGGCATCAGGTATGTAAAAATAGAATTCTGCTACTGTTCCCATGGTAGTTTTCTTGCAACAGCTTACATACGTCAAATCACAGCCAATACCTGTGTATGAGTCAATGAAAATAGGCCACCATATATTTGTCAACATCATAGACATGACACTATTCTGCTTTTCCTTTCAAGTATATATAAGTGGCCTCCTTCCAAGTATGCATCATTTAAAATTGATAGTGGAAGACTAAAGGCAACTACAAGTTCAGATATTACAAAGTTCCTACAGTCAAATAATTGTAATGGATTGTATCTGTTACTAGGCAAGGATAATATGTGTAAAGACCACATATTGTGAATTCACATTGCTGAACAGAACATTCATATATGTTTTTTTAAAAATATTCTGCTTTGTGTATTAGCCTTGCAGCATATTTTCCCATAATATCCATTTTTTCTTGCTCTTCTGTATCTCCCAGAATTTAGTAGCTTTGCTGAAATCAAAAGTTGCTGGCATAAACATGTTTTGCCAGCAATAATATGCCTAGCTTTTTCTTACTTTTCTGTTGGTTTGTTAAAAGAAAACTGTATGGAGCTTTGAATGGCTATCACACAGCATAGGCAGTATAGTGATTATAAGTATGTATGCCTTTTCTTTTCCCTGCCAAACACATGTGCACAGCAGTCTCTTTGTATAAATCTTGCAACACTGTTCTGCAGTTCGGCAAATAAATATACATATTTTGTAATGTATGACTTGAAGATGAGTAGGGAATTGTTTTTCCTGATATATGAGCTTCTAGAGTAAAACTTTGAAACGTCTGGGCCTTGGCTGCTGAAATTTCATGTAGGTACAGTATACTGTTTATTGTCGGCACACATGCTTCCTTTTTCTTAGTTTTTCTTCATGCACCCATCATCCGCTACCCTATCCTTTTCATCTCTGTTTTCCATTGCCAGAACTTGAAAGCTTGAATAGTGGTAGTAGTCAAACACGTTGCTGTAGGACAGCGATGGCAAACCTATGGCAAACCTATGGCACACAGCTGGCATGCAGAACCCTGTCTGTGGGCACATGAGCCATAAAATGCCATCGAGAAATACTTATCCAGATTTTGGCACTCCCCTCTGCTGCTCTAGTGGTCCAGTGAAGGGGTGCAATGGTGGCCATTACCGGTCTATCCTGATGGGGGATTGTAGGATGGGTAAATATTTCTCTGTTAATACTGCCCATAGAAGAAAGAAAGAAAGAAAGAAAGAAAGAAAGCATTCAACCCTTGCACACCTGGGGCAGTTGTTTTTTCTAAACTAAAACCTCAGTATTCAGGTTTAATTGCAGTGTTGGCACTTTGAAATAAATACCTTATTTTTTGCTCCATAAGACACACCTTTCCATAAGACGCACCAATTTTTTAGGAGAAGAAAACAGGAAAATATAATCTGTTTTCTTCACTCCATAAGACGCACAGACTTTCCACCCCCCTGTTTCGTGGGGAAAAAGTGCGTCTTATGGTGCGAAAAATACGGTAAGTTGGTTTTGTGTTGCAGTTTGGACACAAAAAGGTTTGCTGTCACTGCTATAGGTTCTTGTGGTAATAAGTAACTTTTAGGCAGGATACATTGTGTTATCTTTTGCTTTATGGTTAATATTGGCTTATCTTAATCAATTTTGCAAGAAGAATGCAGTGAATGAACTTTTTTATTCTGGTGGTTAACTTGCGAAGAGTGTGCCCAGTTTATAAATAAAAATGCTATTATTTAAATTCTTCTCTGTTTGTCTGCAAAATTTGAGTTTCTTGGGTGTAGTCTTTGGATGAGAATAGTGCCAGTGATATGTAGCATCTGAAGGTGACCAAAGTCTTCACAGGTTTTCATTGTTTCAAGCTGCAGGCACAACACATGTGTCAGTGATTTCATTTGCACTTTTTTTGCTTTTGTTTTCAAGGGTTGAGTGAATGAAGTTTCTCTGACCTTTCTCTGGAGCATGACTTAATTCTTAGTTTTCTGGCCTCTGTCTAATCTAAATCATATGGCCAGAGTCATTACCCTTTCTCCTTGCTGTCTCTTTCTTGGCTGGACTATTCAATTGATTCTTGGCTTGTGTTGAAATATTTATTGATTGCCTTACATAAATTTTATTTCAATGCCTAGAAATTTAAAGGGATATTCTGCGACTGACTTAATATGTCCCAGAATATTGATGCTGGCTTAATAAATATTTTCATCCCCATTTCTGGAGGCTTTGATAGATTCTTTTGAATCTTAAAGCATGTAATAAGCTGCACGGTGATTTAAAACTGCATAAAGCTGGTAGTTGAAAGACCTCAGCATATGAATGTGTACCTGCGACCTTCTCATTGTACTTCATTCAACCATATGTTAACTCTTTCCAGAGGGATAGGGCTGTTAATTTATTGCATTGAACAAATAGGCTTTGTGGTACTTCACTGGTTTTATTTATTTATTTAAAATATTTTACCCACCCTTCTCCTTAAAAAGGATCCAGGACTGTTTACATCATAATTAATAAGAATTAAGAAAGTATTTATCAGCTTTGGTGGTTTAAAATCTACTTTGCCAGATGCAGGATTTCATCAGAAGCAGACTATTGTTTCATGAAAGCATATGCAATGATCAGCTTACTAGCCCTTAAAGTGAGATTTTTTTCCATGCATGCAGTGATACATGCTTCAACTTCTGGAAGCTCATGCCACATGTAAATGCAGTGGCCTTTAAGTTTAGATTATTGCTTACAGAAAAACATGAACCACCAGAAAGTCCACTGAAGTTTTGCTTAAGTGTATATGAAAGTGACAGTACAGTGGTGCCTCAATTTACGACCATAATCCGTTCCAGAAGATGGACGTAACTTGAAATGGTCGAAGCACCATTTCCCATAGGAATGCATTGAAATGCAATTAATCTATTCTGGCCAAAGAAGAAAATAAATTTTAAAAAATCACTGCAAGACTCATTGGAAGCACGATTAATCCCTTCCGGCGGGGGGGGGGAGAGAAAAGCAATCAAGCGTACAAGACACATTGGAAATGCACAGAAAACAAATGGAGCAGATCGGAAATGCACAGAGAACAAAGAAGGCAGGTTGGAAATGCAAAGAAAACAAAGGAAAAAGCAAGGGAAACATGCAGGACCCATCAGAAATGAGGGAAAAAAACCCCCAAAACAACCAAATCACCTAAGACCCATTGGAAATGGGAGGAAGCAAGCAAGCAAACAAACCCCCCAAGACCCATCGGAAATGGGGGGAAGCCAAAAAACCGAACCCCCAAAAGAAACCAAATCTCCCGTGACCCATTGGAAATGGGGGGAGCACCAAAAAATGAACAGACCCCCACAAGACGCATCACAGCACAGAAACATAACCCCCCCAGCTCAAAACCACACTGCAAAAACACACAGAACAGTTTTTTAAAAGCAGAAAACATCACCTTACCTTACCAGGCAGCCCAAAGCCTTCCTGCAAACAAACAAACAAACAAACAAACAAACAAACAAACACACACACACACACACACACACACACACACACACACACACACACACACACACACACACACAAGCTCACTCAGAAGCAGAAGGAGGCAGTCTCAAGCCTCTTCCCAAGCACACACTCTAACTGCTGAGGCGAAAGAGCTACAAAGAAGCAGCCTCGTCGCCACCTACAGTTAGAAATTTGAATTTCCTGCCTCCCCCCCCCCCGCCTTCTTTTGTTCATAAGTGGAATCTCTGGTTGCAAGTAGAAGCAAAATTTTGTGGCCGGAGCTGGCCATAACTCGAAATGGTCATAAGTAGGGATGTTCGTAAGTCAAGGCACCACTGTAGTGGCTTGCTTACATGTTAGTGGCATTTCGCCCTCTGGATTTAATATTTTCCATTTTCTTTGTGTTCGGGATTGTAGCTCTTTTAAAAAATGGGAGTTCTGCAAACTTTTCTGATATGAAATGTAGACCAGACAAAATATAATTTGTGTTGCCTGGGAATATCTCTTGTCTTAAAGGGCAAGACTGGTTATGATTCATCGGCTTTGGTTCCCAGTGGTTACTGCTTCTGGATCCCTTAAATGTGTTTCCCAGTCATGAATAGTAGGTGTAGGTGCAGGGAATTCCACTGGGGATTCCAGTTGGGACTATGGCCCAGGGCAAAGGCTTAAACATTCTCTCCCCCAACCCCATGCTCCAACTTAACACTCCTAAGGTGCTCTCCCCTTTATCTTTTTAAAATAGTTCCAGAATGAATAGCATAAAAATGTTATATGTAGTCTAGTCCATAAGAGTTCACCACTAGAAAGTTAATAGTTAAAGGCTGTTAATCGAGTCCGTTTCCTGACTCTCTTTTCAGAGAGAACATACTGTTTCTTTTCTTCTTACTGGTTGTCAGAGGGCCATATGGAAAGCTCACAGCTGGGCTATATCTTTTTGTTCCCTTAGTTCATAGATACAAAAAAATGCACAACTGCAGCAAGGAGTAGTCATGCATGATGTGTATTTATCGTTTTTCAGATTTTTAATTGATTAGGAAAGGAAAAACAAATACCAATATAAATTGTAGAAACCCGCAATGATGATGTTCAGTCATGCTATGAGTAGACAAGTACTCCATTGAAACTGAAGTAAAGTGCTGAAAGTAGGATGGTCTAAGCCAGTGGTTCTTAACCTTTTTGAAAGAAACGCCCCCTTGAGCCATTGAGGAAGTTATCATCGCCCCCTCCCCACGGTGATGATATTTATTTATTTATTTATTTATTTATTTATTTAATTTACTTACTTACTTACTTACTTACTTACTTACTTATTTATTTATTTATTTATTTATTTATTTATTTATTTATTTATTTATTTATTTATTTATTTATTTATTTATTTATTTATTTATTTAAATCCAATGACCCCTGAAAACAAAATTAAATTCCAAGAAAATGAAATGCCCCCCAAAAAGTAACATTTAATGATTTAGTTGCAAGTGAATTTTAAGACGCAAAAAGAAATATAAAAAGGGCATAAAAACAAATGCAGGAACTAAAAATTTCAAGACAAAAAGTCTGAAACTAAATTAAAATTGGAGGAAAATATATATTCATGCACACTGTAAAAAGGCTGCAGCCATCTTCACAGGTTTGGCTTGCTCCAGCGCCCCCCTACCGCCCCCTTCTGCTCCAGCGCCCCCATGCCGCCCCTTTTCGTTCTACCGCCCCCCTGAAAAATGAAATCGCCCACTGGGGGGCATTATTGCCCACATTAAGAACCACTGGTCTAAGCAGATACTGCATGTGATTGTTTTGAGGGTTTTCCCAAAAGGACCACTGAATCTATTTTGAGCTCAGACATTGATCCTGAACAAGGCACACAGGTAGGAATAAGTGGTATATGTGGAAACCTAACATGACTGCCCTGTCCCTTCAGTCTCTACTCTTCTGTGATTCCGTTGGGAAATCTGAAGAGAGTGTCTGCTTGCATTCACTTGAACACAGCAAACAGATTTCCTCTCATGATCTGGCATTCTTAGAAAGTTCAGTAGACCTGGACTGAGATGTGAGGGGCAGTACATGCACCTCCAGGCCCTTACTCATGTGTATGTACTCCGGGCTTCTCTAGGAAGTGTATAGTAGCAGTACCATTGTTGATACTATATAAAAGGGTGCTGTGTTGCATGAAATGAATCTTTCAGTTTTGTTTAATTCTGAATGGATGGATTAAATTTTGTAGCAGGACTGCTTGGCACGCTCTTTGATGTGGAAGTTCAGCAGTGAGTCAGCCAGAGCCTTTCTGTCTTTTATTTTATTATATATTAAGATATTTATATCTCATCTTATATCTACAGATCTTAGATGCCTTTCAAACTCTTTGTTGAAATGTTGACAGGATAGTTGCTGTACCCATGTTGTCTAGTGTGATTTTTAATATTTAATGCCAAAATACAGCATTAGTTTACAAGCTTTGGGTTTGCAAAAATACCTTTTCTCCTTTCCTGAACTGAAGCATACCATAGATTGTCATTCTGTTCAGTTCCAGGAGCTGTGATTTATACGGTAGAACCCCAATATCTACTGGATCAGTATCCACTGATCCACGTCTCCATGGTCACCTTCAGTCAATGAAACCAGATCACCAGAAGCTGTTCAAATTCTGCAGATCCATTCCTTACATGCAAGCCAGGTTTTCAGAATGCCTGAAGTAAATTGCATAGAGAAGCTATGGGAGAATTCTTGCTAGCTTGGTAGAAGGGGAGGGGGGCAGTTTCTTGAAGGAAAAAAGTTCCTCTTTCCATACATTAAAGTTTAAAAGCAGTGTTAAAATTTAAAAAAATTGCTCCGTGAAACAGTTTAAGCTCCCACTGATCTGTTCCTTAGATCCAGGCCAGATCTTCAGAACGCCTGGAGCAAAGTTGCACAGAGAAGCTAGGAGAGAACTGCTGGCTTGATTGATGGAGAAAGGTTTCTGATGGAAAAAAAGTTCCTCTTTTCACACAAGTAAGGGATTTATAAATTAAAGTTTAAAAGCATATTAACTAGATTTTTGCTAGGTGTTTGCTACTATCTGCACTTTTTAAGCATCCATGGGGAGGGGCTTGGAACCTACAGGGGTTCTGTTGTGTTGTAGAAGCCAAATTTGAGCATTAATTTCCAGCCCTGCTTCTCAGGACAAACTGAAGTGATAGCTTTGTAGTTCTAATAGCATTGGTAAAATGTGGCTTGCCTCCCTTCCAGCTCTGCAGTTCAAAGATTAAATGCTGTGAACAAGCCTGTCAGCTCAACCAGGTATCTTCTTTTAATACAATCACCTTGGATTGGTTCAGTCTCTGTTTTGTACCCCCCTTGTTGTCTGGTTACATCGTAAGAGCTTTTTAAAAAAAACTGTAATGTTCTAAGCAGCATTTTTAGTGGATACCGCCAAATGCCGAAATTCTCCTTTGCTGGAAGCTTGCCAGGAATGAACATCTGCTGAAATCTGGTGATGGAATGTGTGCAGCTGGTTTGTTTGGGATTTTAGCATCAAGTTTGTCTGAAGTTTAAAAATACGTTTAAAAATATTAAAACCCATACTTCATATATTCTGATCTTTCTTAAGCTTGACATATGATCTTAATGTTGATTGACATAGAAATAAAAATCCATAAAATAGAATGTTTGAGCAGATTGTGAATGATCTAAGAATGGTCGTTTAAGCTTATCCACTTCTTACTCGATAATAAGGAACAATAAAACCTACACCTTGGACAATGTGTGCCTAAGTACACCTGGACAAGAGCATGAGAGTGTAAAGCATGACCTAGCATGGTGACTTCGGATCTTTGGCAGATCATAAGTTAAAACCATATGAAGGAATACATTGAGGGTGGGAGGTAAGTCACTGTGTATGTCACCATAACACACACAGAGAATCTTCTCGGTCTTAAAAGTTGGCCCACTAACCTAAGCCAGACAATATAATCAAGCACATTCCTATGTGTGTTTTCATGAAAGCAGATCTGACTGTGCCTGATGGACCTTAATACCACTTAATTATGTATATAATCATAACTGTAAGGTGTTTTAAGGGCTGCTTTTATTATTGCTGCACGTAAGTTAAGGCTTTTTGCAACAGTTAAACATTGTGCTGGTTATTTTGGATTTAAGATTCCTTCAGAGAGTTGTCAAACAGTTGTAGCTGTGCTTGGTAATTATGTGTGTGGTATTAATATCCCAAATAAATCTATGCTTGTTCTAACACACCTGTCTCATATAAAAATGCAATAAGCACTACTGATTTCTCCTATAGAATAATACATTTATCCTTACATTGAAGCTGTAGGAGAGAGACTGACCTTAATTCTTTCAACTGTCTTATACTTTCAACCTAAGGGTTCTTTTTTCTATCTTGGTTCATTGCCCTCCACATAGATTTCATTGTGTTGTAGGCTCTCTGTTGTGTGACTGAGGCTATAATACCGTTTCCCCGAAAATAAGACCTAACCTGAAAATAAGCCCTAGTATAATTTTTCAAGATGCTCGTAATATAAGCCCTACCCCCAAAATAAGCCTGAGTTAAGTGAAACCCCACCCTCCACCATTGTGCAGCAACCAGAAGATGACATGGCTGTATTTGAATACATGTACAGTGGGGTCTTGACTTGAGAACTTAATCCATATTGGAAGGGGGTTCTCAAGTCAAAAAGTTCTCAAGTCAAATCTGCATTTCCCATAGGAATGCATTGAGAACCGTTTGATCTGTATCTGCTCTTTTCCATCCATAGAAACTAATGGGAAGCTGCTATTCCGCCTTCGACCACTAGAGGGGGATATTTTGTTTCTTTTTTTCTTAGGTCAAGAAAGGTTCAGGGAAGGCAGGGAAAATACAGTCCAGGCAGTACCAGGCAATCTGAAGACTGTCTCCCAATCCACTCTCTAAACGCTGGGAGGAGTGAGGAAGCAGACAGGCACCCTTTTCACTGGCCAACAGTTAACTGAAAGTTCACATTTTGCACTTCCCCTGCCTCCCACGTGGGTTTTTCAGTTCTTAACTCAAATCTAAGTACTTAAGTCAAGTCAATTTTTTCCTATGAGAGCGGTTCTTAAGTCAAAATGTTCTTAACTTGAGCCGTTCTTAAGTCAAGACCCCACTGTAGATTGTTGTACATGAAAAAAAATAAAAACATTCCCTGAAAATAAGCCCTAATGCATTTTGGTGCAAAAATTAATATAAGACCCTGTCTTATTTTCAGGGAAACATGGTAAATAGATGGCACCTACAGCGTATTAGCTGGAAAGAGTTTCTCTTATCTGCCATGTATGTTTTCCTGGGATTTTGAAAGTAAGAGTCAGAAAAATTGAGAAAGAATAAATATTTTATCTTGCAGCCTTTATGCATATTCAGGAGTAAGTTGCACTGGGCTCCTTGCTGGTTAGCTTTCCACAGCCACACAACTCTTCTAGAACAATCATGCATATGTTTACTTGGGTGTAAGTACCATCGAACACTGGGACTCACTCAAGGTACAACCTTATGGTGCAACTCTCTGCATGCTTATCTGGGAGGAAATTGGTTAAGATACTGGAACTGACCCACATAGGTTCACTACATGGCTCTCACATTTATGGTAGATACTACATGATTGAAATAAATTTTGCCATTCCACTTAAAAATGCCACCATTGCTTTGAAGAAAGTGGTTGTAAATAATCCTTTTTTTCTACTTTTGATAAACAGCATGAGTCCTAAACATAATTTTCTTTAACTGTAATTTCTTGAGAATCGGTAAAGCTCCATTTTATTATTTCATATGCTCTGGACACTTTATGACTGCTTTTTAAAATATGCAAAATAGTATATGCTTTTACAGAAGATTTCTTATGAGATTGTATTATTCACAGTAGTGAATTACAACAAATTTACTGTTGCGCATGTACAAATCTTTTGGCTATCCAAACGTTAGGAGGTACAACTCACATCATTTCTTCTTGGTTGTAGTTGCTAGGGCTGATGAAAATGAGAGTTGGGCATGCTGCCTTGGTTTCCCATTATCTTCCAGGCATGGTCCAAGAAGCTAGTTCTGACCTGCAAAGCCCATAATGGCTTCAGCTCTCCGTGTCTCAGAGTTTGTCTTCATTTCTTTAGAAATTTCTTTAGAAATCTTTTTTTTTTTAAAGCTTTTTAAAGGGAGCTGTTCTCATTTTTTGAAGCATGAAACAAACCTTGGAGCATTTCTGATCTGGGCCAGCAGGGTTCATACAGGGAACAGGTATCGGGCAGTGGTCAAACTGAATAGAAAGTTTAAGGTTTAACATGACAAGACCCATTGAAACAAGTTGAGGTGGACAGTCATGGTGAAGCAAAGCTAGGTCTAGAGTTGATAACACAAGACATTGTTTGAACCACCTTTCCCACTTAACATGGAGGTTTGAGAGCTAGAGCCCAGGGAACCCCAACTAAAGATCAACTGCAGGGCATCACAAGCTTTTAGGGAAAGGTCTTCCTCTAAAGTGGCAGTAACTGAAGAAAGGAGCTAAAGCACTGGACACGTAGGGGAGTACATGTCTGCAGATAAAAACTACTTGTGAAAATTACTGTGATTATGTGCCACATTGAGTGGATATTAAGCAGTTTGTGGCCTTCTTGATTATTTGTGCTGCCCCCACCCCCAGGAAATACCAAATATACAGTTTGTATGCATCAAAAGCTCTCTTTGTATGTTAACGTAGTCACATTGTGAGGGTGGCCGCCATGCCTTTTCTTCCTATGCTGCTGTGGTTGCTGTGATGAGGCCTGGCCCAATTGTGAGAAGACGGATTCCAGCAACTTAAAACATGCCAACATTGCTCCAGCCTTCCCAGGAAGGGTGATGCCAACATGATTTGGAGAGAAAAAGAAACAACTCTTCCCACTCTCTTCAGAATCATATTTCCTCTTTTCTTGTTTAAAGAACAAAACAAAGTCCTAATGCTTCAGGCAGAGGTATCCCCCGCATCCCTCCCATACCAGGAAATTACAGAAGCAGCATACAACTTTCCAAATATAGCCTGCTGATGTTTCCTACCCAACCTTTACAGAGGCAGTAACCTCTTCAATGTTCTAAGGAAAAAATGGAGCTTCTCTGGTTGCCTGGCTGCTATGCTTACTAGCTGCAGACAACCAGGTAAATGGTCATTTACATCCTTTTGATATTGACTGTTTCACTGTTTAAATATTCCCATTCTAATTTTACTAGGGTTTTGAAAAGAAATATTTTAAGGTTTTCGTATGGGAAGCAAAATGGCCCATAAATATGCCACTGCCAAGTTGTATGCCAAATATAATCACAGTACCAAATGGGAGGCTTTTAGTGGAGGCAGCACTATTGGGTCTCTCCAAGAGGGCTGATGAATTTTGAAAAGGCATTCTCCCACGTTATCTTTGATTATCTTGTGTACTCCATGCAAAACAAGGAAGCAGTCCTATGTTCCACCACAGAATAGCTGCCATTGCAGTGGGGATAGCTAGTCACAAAGGTAAATACTGTAATATGACTTCCGCTGGATACACAGCAGAACAGCCTTTTCCAGTCAAACACTCTCGTTGTTTTGGACTACGCTTCTATTGTTCCTCACCATTTACTGTGTTGTCAATGGCTGGTGGGAGATACAGTCTTAAACGTTTGAAGGCCCCAGCTTGAAGAGAGAGTTTGTATAGTGTCCCAAACGTTAGGCCACATATTTGAACACTACACAGCAGAACAGAATGATATTTTAACAGAAGACAAACTGGACCAATAGTCAGTTGCATACCTGTACCTCTCCCTCTCTTACTCACATTCTTCCTCCCAGCCCTTAATTACTTCCTACCTTCCCACCTCCCCAGCTCCAGAGGCTTTCTGAGAAAAAACATGGCTAGTTGGAGGCCTGCAAGTGGTTCTGCTTTGCAATATCAGAGAGAGGTGTCTGTGAATGTTGTAGTGGTCACAGGGACATCCTTGGTAACCCAAGTTTTGGTTTTATATTACAATTGATTGCCAGGGTCACTTGGCTTCCCAGTACAATTGGTACATGCATGTGTTAAAGTGTGAGAACACCTTGTTTTAAAGTCCATGACTGTCATTAGATATGATGTAAAAATTGTCTCTTTAGCAATCCTAGGCTACATAGCCTTCCAGAATGGTTTTAAACACAGGTCATTTTAGCAAATAACTTTCCTTGAGGCCTTGTTTTAGAGCCTGGCTACATGTTATGTTAATCATGTGCTTAAACATGTAGGTTTAACCTTTATTTTGTGAGCCAGGCAGCCATGAACCCCTGGTGCAACATATGCTCCTCAAACATAGACATGGTCACAAATGGAAAACATTGTTATTACTCTTTTTGGGATTGCAACTCCCAGACAATCCCAGAAACATAACTCCTGACCTTGCTTACTTGGGTATTTGGGGAATTATAGTCCAAAAAGTAGCATTTTTCTTCTCTGTTCGTATCAGTTTTTGCTGATACTGCTCTAACCAAGCTGTTCCCCCCTGGAGGTGTTGCTCATACAAAGCAGAACTTCAGGAGCTAAAATGGAGTGAGGAGTATGTTTTAGATTGGGCTGGCTTGTTTGTTTGTTTTTGCTGCTGCTGCATTTCCAAAATAAAAGCAGCTTACCTAACAATTGAATAGTGTTACTTATAATTTGGCCAGACTGTGCCACCTGTCCTGTGTTAGTCTTTTTGAATGTATTTGGGCCCCTCTTCTTGAGCTAAGTAAACTCAGTAGAAGTAAAGCTAAGTAGAAGCAATCCTGTAAGATGTCTGATTTTATTCTTTTTTTAAGAAGCATCAAAATATTTAGGATAAGAGGGTAGTATTGAGTGGACAGGTAAATGCAACAGCTCTGAGGTTTGTCTGGGCATGAGAGTCCATGAACAGCTACCAAGAAAAATGCTAGATTGCCCAGGGCTAGTTGTTGCCCTCAATCCCATCTTTTAAAAATATCTTTGGAATGAAGGGTCTTCTAGATATAGTGGTGCCCCGCTTGACGACGATAATGCGTTCCAGGAAAATCGCTGTACAGTGCAATTGTCATCAAGTGGAAAAAAAACCCAATTGAAATGCATTGAAAACTGGTCAGTGCGTTCCAATGAGGGAAATACCTGCTCCTCCAGCGAAGATCCTCCATAGGGGAAGCCATTTTGCATCGCTGTCTTCCAGAAATAGGTGAGCCATTTTGAAAACCTGACGGGGAGCCATTTTGAAAACCCGACGATCAGCTATTTTTAATCGTCGTGAAGCAAAAAATCGGTTCCCGAAGCAGGGAACTGATTGTCGTAAAACGGAAAAAAAAATTGGAATCATTGTTTTGCAATTGCTATAGCGAGCACAAAAAACCTCATCGTCAAGCGATTTCATCATCTAACAGGGTAATCGTCAAGCAGGGTGCCACTGTACAAGTAAAATCTTCACATATCTCTTTAGTATAGAGTTTGGCTGTTGGTTTGTTGATAGAGATGCAGCATGCTACGGAAATGGAGAGTACAGAAATAGCCACAGTGCTGTGATGGTTTGGCCCTCACATTTAGTAGTTAATAAGATGTCTAACCAGGAGTAAACTAGACACAGTGCTCCTTTGTTGAATGTCTTGTTTGGGGTAGGTAGCCTGATGAGGTTTCCACCAAGCCAAAATGGTGTTCAGAAAGTACTCTGACGTGTTGAGTTTGACTTCTAAACCTGAAGCAATTGTAGCTGCACCTGCTTATATGGGGTTATTTAGATTAGGCATCCTTCAGTCTCGAGAGACTATGACAACGTGCTCTGAATAGAGGACTTGGAACAGGGTCTAGTGGGGTTATAATCTAATGACATTTAGAAAACCACAAATTTGTCATCTTCCGTATATGTTGCCACACATTAATAATACTCTCATTTCTCAAAGTTCTGGTAGTTATATGCCTGGCATAGCATCACTTGGTGTAACAAAAGGAGAGATGTCAACAGGCTCAGAAAAAGCAACAAAGTACCAAAGCCTACCAAAGTACCAACCCCCCCCCCCAAAAAAAACTTTAGAGAACTGCTGATAGAGAGCAAAGGGAGAATGGAATGGCATGGTTGGTATCCTGAGAAGAAGATAATTCCATACTGTAACATTTTGTTGGTGTGTCACTTCTTATGCTGTTGTAATTTTTCCATCTGTTCTCTCTGCCCCCCCCCCCCCCCCCGTTTGCATCTTCTCACAGAGCCACTGTGCGTAGTGGTTATTTTGGTCTTAAGATAATATGGTTCTGTGTTTCTCATTACTGTGCTTTCTGCTTTATGCCCTTTACATATCTTACTCAGCACTTTGGTAACTTACTGCTGGCTTTGGCATTTTGTTGTTGCTCATTTAGATAATGCATGCTTAGGAAATTCAATTTCTAATAAGCTGGAGTGGGGGCAAGTATGGCTCGCCTCCACTCCCACCAAGCTACAATGTTGCCTTGTCAGTATGGCCCTGGACTTGATGCTGATCCTCCTCAATCCAAGTCAGTCCATTATAACAGGGGTCCCCAACCTTTTTCACCCCGCACACCGCCAGGGGAAGGCGGGGCACCCCTGCGTTTCTGCGCATGCACGAACAAGCACACTCGCAAAAACGCAAACAGCGGCATGGCACTTGTGCATGGGCGCACGTGCGCATGCGCAAACAGTGGTGCAGTGCTCGCATGGGAGTGCTGGAGCGTGCATGCATGCACAAATCATTTGTGCAGGGTGAGTGTGTGTGATGGGGCTGTCTCCATGGCTCGGTCTGGCTCAGGCCACGAACCAGCACTGGGCCGTGGACCAGGGGTTGGGGACCTCTGCATTATAAAGTAATTCTCATCTATAATTTTATAATAAATGAATATGCCAAACTGGTTTACATCACTGAAATACTGGAGGATAGGTTTAGGAGGCATGGATCACTCTCAGTTTCATCCAGCTGAGATCTTGCTTTTATGCCCAAGGGCAGGTTGTTTGGCATGTGCAGGGAAGGGATAAGGTGGAGCTGCTCTAGTCTGTGAAGATTCCATTTCCTCTTGCAGACAACCTGTCCAGATAGAATCCAGCTTTGAGTTTTTTTCTGGGAGTTTTTTTTCCCTAGAAGTGTGATTGGCTCTAGGATATATTGACTGAATTGGTTGTGATGTCATGGCAGAGAAGTCCCTCTTTGCGACCTAAACATTGGAGAAATTGTAACCCAGTTGCTAATGCATCCTTATTTCAAACGCACTGTTCTTCTTCATGGTCTCTGTGAATGTGACCTATAGGGTTTAATCTGTGCTTGCGCAGAGGTTTCCGGATTAGAGCTTTATTATGCGTTCACCAGGACCGCTCCCCCAGTACACATGGTTCGCCCATCCTGCCGATTGCCTCAGTTCTTTTTTGCTGCTTACAAGGTTTCATCTCTCGTCATGCTTTCCGTTCGCCACTGATTTTGATTTATTCCTATAATAAAAAAAACAGAGGGAAAATTGCAAGAGAATTTTTGAGCTATAGAGTTTGCATCCTCACCACCACCAATAACTGTTCTGACATCACCATCGGAGATTCTAGAACAAGAGATTTAATCCCTTCTTCTGAAGGACAACATATCGCCTGTCAACCTGCCGCAAGACAATCTCGGATTCTTCTCCCGTTACTTCACCATTCAGAACCACAATGGCGGTTTACGTCCCACTCTCGACCTCCTAGATCTGAACTGCTACATTGTTCAAAAACATTTTCGTATGGTGACATTACAATGGATCCTACCCATTCTTCAGGAAAATGACTGGTTTGCTGTCATCTACTTAAGCGATGCCTATTTTCACATTACCATCCGCCAAGACCACAGCAAATTCCTCTGATTCTCCGTAGGAACCACCGCCTATGAATTCAAGGCTCTTCCATTCGCCACTCCATGGGTATTTACCAAATGCATGGCTCCCGTAGTAGCTCATCTACGCACTCAGGGAATCTCCATCTTCCCTTACATAGACGACTGGTTGCTAGTCTCCCCCTCACACTCTCACCCTTTCTCTCCTTGCAGATCTGGGCCTCAAAGTCAACAAAGAAAAATCTATACTAATTCCTGCACAGTCACCTACGTAGGTGCAGTCCTCGACTCTCAAAAAGCAAGAGTTTTCCTTCCTTAAGAAAGAGCAACAAAACTTCATTCTCTTATCTCACTTTTTCTGCCTTATGGGATGGTCACCACACATCAGACTCAATGTCTTCTTGGCCTCTACTTCGTCCGTCATTCAGCATGCCAGACTGAAAATGCACTCCCTACTGGCGTGGTATCTGTCCCTCTTCGATCCAATGTCAGACCCACCTTCCAAACTCCTGCAGGTTACACCTGAACTCTCAGCCCAACTTCTCTGGTGGGATACTCCAGCCAACCTATTCATCGGAAGGCCCTTAGCACCTCTTCAACTGACAATCCAAGTCACTACTGATGCCAGCCCCATTGGATGGGGGTGCACATTGCAATGGCTTACGCATCCACACTACCTGGTCTCGAACCGAATGAGTCCTTCATATCAACAACCTCAAACTACTAGCCATTTTCAAAGCTTTCCACGCTTTTGAGCCTATCATCACCGGCACAGCGGTGCAGGTGACCATAGACAATACCACAGCACTTCTCTACATAAACAAGCAGGGAGGTACTCTCTTCTGTTGCTGCTCCTTATCATTCAACTCTGGGAGTGGTGCCTCGAATGTCACATTTTTCTTATAGCAGTGCACATCGCCACTCAAGACAATCACATAGCAGATTCTCTAAGCAGGAGTCGGACCCAAATGCACGAGTGGACTCTCAACCAGGCTGCATTTCTCCGCCTTTCGAAACTCTGGGCATGGCCTCATATAGACGTATTTGCCACAACCCAAAACTCAAAATGTGCTCTGTATTGCTCTGGAGCAGGCATAGGTCCAGGCTTTCTCGGAGATGCACTCATGATCATTTGGACCGCAAATCTAATCTATCTTTTCCCACCTATTCCTTTCCTCCTCAGGACAATAGTCAAACTCCGTCAAAGCCACTCCAACGCTATTCTCATTGCCCCATGGTGGCCTAGGAAGCCGTGGTTCACCATGCTGCAGTCCCTCTCCACAGACCACGTTTGTCTGCCCCTCATTCCTCACCTTCTCACTCAGCATCAGGGCAGAACGTACTACCCTGACCTTCACGCTCTCCACCTCACAGCGTCGAGGATTCACCCTCAGTAACCACCATTTTAGCTAACGCCCGAAAGCCTGCTACAACACAACTTTATTCTTATTAATGGGCCACTTTCCAGAAATTTGCAATTCAATTCAACCTCCCAACCAATCCAGCAACTCTTCACACAGTCCTTGCGTTCCTTTCTTATCTTTTTAAAAAGCAGCTTTCCCTGTCCACCCTCAAGGTTTACATTTCCACAGTCGCACATCAGCCTCGAGACTCAGATGTGGCCCTGCTTTTTTGTCACCCTACATTGAAACAGTTCCTCAAGGGTGTCTCTAGTATGCAACCTCCTGCATAATGACTGAGGTTTCTGGAGGTTGATGTTCAAAACATCTGGAGACACAAGTTCCTTTACTCTGTCCTACATGGCTTGAGAAGTGAGTACTTGCATGACTACCCAATCTAGTAAGACCCTGCGCAGTATCCAGGTCATCTTTAGAAGGTCTCTGGCTACCCCTTCTTGTCTTGTTGGTGGCAGTTTGAGAGAACTTTTTGGTTATAGCACCTAGCTTTCGGAATGCTGTTTCCAAGGAAACCTATTTGGCATTTCCTCATTTTTGTTGCTATTTGTGTGGCAGGCGGTGTTCCCTTCCCCCCCCCCCACCCCAGTGACTCAGCATTTCTCTGGCAGGAGGCAGTTCTGTGTATTGAGCTCAAGAGCAAGTGCTGCTTCTCTTGTGTTCTGCAGTCTTGCAGCTGTCTAGGATATGAGCTAAATGGTACAAGTGTGAGTTTCAAAATGTTATGAATGGTTGGCAATGGATATATTAGACTATTTTGTGTTATTTTTTAAAGAGTGTTAGTCTGTTGTACTTCTGCCCTGTTCTTTATCCCCACCCCCACTAGACATCTGCGTACCGTACTTATTCTCTTTCCCTCTCACCTCTAAAAATCTCAATAGAAATTCTGACAAATGGTGAGCAGTTCTAATGACGACTACTAGGCATTTATCTACTGCCAGCAGTGTGTTTGTACACTGCAGTGACTTGATTCCTTTCCAGATTTATAGTACAAGGCATCACATAGCTGTACTACCCAGTGTGAAAGTGCTTGATTGCATAACTGATGCAATATGTGGTATTATGAGAGATTGAATTCTTGTGTGTGAATGTGCATGTTGCATTTGTGTGTGGGAGCGAAGGGGCTTAGGAGAAGACAGCAAGAGATCAAACATCTAACTTATGTTTGCAGAGTAAAACTTAGGGTAGATTGATACAAAACAGCTGTTACTGAAATATTTAGAATTTAAATGCTGTACATCAAAGGTGTTGGCAATTTGTGCTTCTTCAGATGCTCTTGGACCTGCTCCCATCAGCCTCAGACAAATACAGTAGGGCTACAACAGTGCTCTGCTGTCTGCTTCCTGTGTTGCAGTTTTGTGTCCAAGTTACCTAGGAGTAGTTGTTTCTGTGTCAAGCAGCAGTCACAGGTCTTAAGGCACAAGAGAATTTTAGTCATGTGGCAGTGGGATATGTGCAGGTCAGGATTTTAAGTAATGAGCCTGATATTGTGAATGGGACTTTAAAAGAGAAAAGACAGAACAGAAGAAAATGATACTAAAACAACTTCAGTCTGTGGCTGAAATCCAGTAGTAAGTTGCAATGAATGGGCCTACTTTAGTTGTGGCTTACTGCTGTATTCCAGCCAATTTCTTTGAAAAGCATTTCCAAAGTGTCATTTAAGGGGCAAATAAAATAACTTTAACCCTCACACATATTTATGTGGCTGTGCCTGCTTCATTCAGCATGCAGAGTAATGGGAGGAAATGGTGATGGCTAGAATATTTTGAGTTTCTTTCTGCCACTATAGTTGTGCTTTGTATGAGAATTGGTACGAGAAAATGTGCTCATTTCAAACCTGGATGCATTTTGGGGTTTGGCCCATCTGACTGTTTTAATAAATTGCTGCTGGTTTTGAAGAATGTTGAACACATTGAACAGATGAGTCCTTCAAAGCCTTTTTTGTCCAAGAAGGGTGGGGAAAGTAGTTCAGCTGTACAAATTGTTCAATTGAGGTTCTTCGCAAGCAGAAATGTTATGATCGGCACATGAGATCATTTCTAGATACTGTTTTTCCTCTTGCTGGGTTGAAGGTTGTTGAGAAAAGATTTTATTGAATGGAATCTTTTAATTCATGGCAAACAGTCAAAATTGAAAGTTTTAGCACACCGTATAAGAGTGAGCAGGCTCTGACATGGTGATTTAATGGACACCTTTTAAAAAATATTTTTAAACCCAGAAGGAGATCTTTTTTAAAAAATGTTTTTTTGAATATATTGGAGGCACAAATGTTGAGCAGAAAACACTGGTTCTTATTGAACCATTTTATTCTCAAATACAAAAGTGTGACCCTCAAATGTTGCAGAACTGCAGCTCCACCAGCCCCAGTAGACAGACATGTTCAGTGGTCACGACTTAGGGGAGCTGGCATCTGGATGGTTACAGGCAACAATCCCTGTAATTTTCCGCTCCCGTGGTTGGGGCTCTGTCCTGCCCGTGTGTGATTCTGCCCCTTCCCCTGTGTGGGGTTCCCTCACAACCGGAACCAAGGGGACTGAAAACTATCACTGTGGATGGGCAGAGGAGGAGCCCTCTGCGCAGGGGAGCAGAGTCAGGCATGCGCCTTAGAGGGAATTTTGGTTACAGGACCTTCCATCCCTAGGTTGCAGAAAGGAGAAGGTGTTTTTTGATCCATAGGTGGGCAGTCTGGTGCTTTTCAGGTGTTTTGGACTAAAATTGTTAAAACAAAAAGCAAAACAAAAACACAACAGCATAGTGCTTGGCGATTATGGGTCAGAGGTGATAGCTAGATATCCCCTTGTCTTCCATGATGGCTAACCCATATTCAGCCCTCTGTTTCCTAATAGAGAGAGATGAAGTGGCCACCTAAGAACCTACGCTTCTCGCCATGAAGGAAGAATTCACAAGTAACCCAAATTATTCAGTCTTCTACCATCACTGCTGAATGTCACAGGGAGGATGACTTCCTAGAAGCTCATGACCTCCAGTAATGTAAAGTTATGCTGCGTAAACCTGATAATGTCATCAGCTATGGCTGTATTTTTTTAAAAAATGTTTCCTATTAGCCCCCCTAGGACCCCTTTGGTCCTGGGGAAGATTTTGGGGATGGGGCTGGGAATTTTTTGGACATTTAAGGCTCACTCCTTCCATCACCTCACTGTCCCAAAGGCTTTCTCAGGACCAAAGGAATCCTAGGATGTTGGGGATGGGGGTTAGGAAACTTTATCAACAAAATACAGGAACTGATTATGATGTTCTCAGTCTTAACACAGCATAACTTCACATTACTATATTTTAACGAGTCATTGTTTTTCAAAGTCTGAGTTAGCAATTGCCTAAGTTAGACCAGATTTTTAATTGGATTTAGAACTGCTGAATAATTCAGTGGTTTCAGTATCTGGCTGCAGAGCCAGAGGTTGGGAGTTCAGTTCCCCACTGTGCCTCCTTGATGGGAGCTGGACCTGATCCATAGGATCCTTTTTGGCTCTGCAGTTATAAGATTATTATTATAATACTTAGAGATTGCCAGAGTTACTTTTTGGACAAATCCCAGAGACCTGTAGCCACCCTGCCACTGACCTTTCTGCCTAAGGAATTGTGGGACTTGAAGTCTAAAAAGATAACTTTTCTGTGTGCTCTTTTCTTAAGTTGCATTGTGCTTATTATGAAACTGAAAGGATAGAAGACAACAGAACAACATGTTAGGAGTTGCCAGTATTTCTGAAATGTAGGGAAGAATGTTCTTAACCTTCTCCAAACTGGTTTTGTTTGCTGTATCATTGAAGTTAGATGCTCTAGTGCCCTGATCAGGTCAGAGTATTATGGTGCTGCCTCCCTCCCAGCACACTTTACTCTGATCTCTTGTCTGCCCCGTGGGCTTCAGCTGTTCAAAAACATATGGTCAGAAGGTGGTGCCTATCTGTGCTATGTCTTTTAAGATAGCTGTATGTGCTTTATATTCCTTGCCCTTTTGACAGTGCACTTTACAACTGGAATTCAGTGGCTTCCATCCTCTTGATAATAAGAAACACGCTTCTTGAGCAGGAATCTAGCAGCTAGCATGATCAACATTCAATTCATAGTGTGGTACCAGGATTGTTTTAATATATGTATAGTCCCGCAACTCCATTTCTTTCTTCTGTAGGCTTTTGGGGAAAAAGTCTTGGATCAGTTCCCCTTCTCAGGACATAAGTAAGTCATGTTTATTCAATTAAGACACAGCCCTTGACATTCTTGGGACTCCCATCTTAAAAGAATTCAAGCCTGTCCAGATAGTATTGCAGTGATATTGCAACATATGCAAGGAAGAGAACGTATCTTAAAAATCCCCACCCAACCATATACACAGTATGTCCTTGGACATGGACACAGTTTCCAAACATGTTTAGTTTTATATTTAATTTTAACAATCAGGAGTCTGCATCATTTGAAGGTTAAATAGATGCTGTCAGCCAAAAGTGTGAGATCACTCCTTGCTCCTGCTTAATGTTTGCTCTCTGGCTGTTTGGTCATGCAAAGGGGAATACTGCATGCATTTCTGTTTACACAAGGCTGCTTCTTGGTAATGTGTACAGAGGCATGTTTCTAAAAACAGACTTGATATCCTCTGCTGCACCTCTCTGTGACGCATGTCTCTCTGTCTACTGAGGCGAGGAAAATAAAAACTTCCAGGTTCTGAGATGAGATTAGAGATGGAAGTATTTTCCAGTGGATAGGATAAGAGGGACTGCTTTTCAATGTCCTCTTTTCTCATGAACCCTGTCCATTGTCCTTACATCCTTATCCGTGTATTGAGAATTTTACTTATAGCTTGGACAGTAGAATTATTCCAGATAGTTTGATTGGAGAGGGAGGGGGAGAGGGGGGGGACATGCCCCATATGAAGACTACTTTGCAGCTGAGAGAGCCTTAGTTTAAACCAGGGGTTTTATACTCAGTTTACCTGGGGGCTGCTAGAGACAGAGTCTGGGTGAGGCTGGGCCGCATCAGATTTTCCGCCAAGCGGAGCAAGAGCCCGAAGAAGCCGCCCAGGAGTTTCCTTAGCTGACAGACAGGTGGGCTGGCTGGCAGGCTGCAGTTCTGGATGGAGGGTGCAAGAGGTGCTGTCTTGGGAGAGAGATGGCGAGCGAGGCAAGGCTTTTTTTTTACTCTTGACAGCAGAGGATGTGTGGGTGCTTTGGGGGGCAGGCAAGGCGAGGGCCACAAACTGTCATCTGGGGGGCCGCAAATGGCCCCCGGGCCGCATGTTTGAGACCCCTGGTTTAAACCTTTCCCTACCAGTGCTTCTCTAGGTCTTTTAGCCCAGAGCACCCATTGTCTCTTACTGTTGAACATTGCTGACGTGGCAGATGGGAATCGTAGACCAAAATATTTGAGATATCTGGCTGGTAGCTTATGGCAAAGTTTGAACATATGCGTGTTCAACCGTTGCCATTTGCTTCTCATCCCTAGATTGTAATGATGTCACAAAATCCCAGTTGTTTTATTTGATATTTTAGTTTGCCCTATAACAGGTTTTTGATAAACACGTTTCAAAGGAGATGCCTTGTATTCCGCCTAGAGTGGTCGTAATGACTAGATAGGCAGAGTATAAATAGAATAAATAAATAAATAAATAATTCATGTTGTAGATTTTGGGAATAGAGAAGATTAAATGAAAGCATCCCCCTTTCTCTACTTTAGAGGATGGGAAATGATGTGGATAGTATCTTTCTCAGACTTTCTGGTATGGCTTTGTTATCTCTGCAGTAATAGCTGGAGGAACATGTTTTGATAATGTAGTTTCTTGTTGTATAAGGCATTTTCTGTTGGTGTGAGCTTCATTGGAGTTCAGACAAGCAGGAAAGGCATCTCCAGCCTAACTGAGATGTTTTCTCCATTTACCAACATTTTGCTGTATCAACATTTTGCTGTATCGCCGGGTAGGTGGGGCTCGTCAGCCATGGAAGGCAGCCCATCTAGGAGAAGGAAAACTCCGATTTCAAACCTCCACTGCCTTGTGGCTATATCCATTCATGGAAAAGGCTTCAGGAGTTAACCTCGAGGCAAAATCCGGAGCTGGAGTCCCGAAGGCAGCATGTGTCGTTCTGCCAACTCCTGCGACATTGTTGGAACCAGTTGTATTGGCTCTTGCCTTTCCATTGGATCATTTCAGCAATGTGGAGAGGGGGGATCTGCTGCTTGGGTAACAGCCTATCCTCCATATTACCTTACCCGGGCTTCATGCTCTGGAGAGGACACTCCTCGATTCAGAGCATGTTACCATAGTCTCTTGAGACTGAAGGATGCCTATGTATATGTATGCTGTATCTAATTATTCCATATCCCTGCTTCAGTGTATAACGAGTGCCTGATACTTTTTAAATACTGCATATCCATTCAAGTGCAGGTAAACAGCCCAACGCTTGGCAAAAACAACATTCCTTCTTCATCTTTAATTTTTAGGAATTAATCATAATGCTTTGCTGGCCATTTCTTTCAAGAAAAGGCATACTTCCCATTGCTACAGGATGCCTATCTGGGCCTTTGCTACGAAGTGCCATTGTAATATCTCGAAAGCTTAATTTTAGCCATGGGTTTACTAATGCTGTATCCCAAAATCTGATTTTTAATTTGTTTGGTTTAATTTTTTAATTATTGAGACACAGGTGAAATTGTTGGGACTAAGACTTGGTGTAAGTGAAATAGCAGTAATGGGGCTATGTCTAAGTTTATATGAAATTCTTTTCCATTGCTAGTTATAGCCATTCCACCATAGCATCATGTGTCTAGTGAAACAGGGACATGGCTTGCAGACACATTTAGGCTTGGCATGTCTATATCTTGTGGTTAGATCTTTTGAGATCTTAGAAATAGAGATTTCTTTCCCCTGCCCTTTTTAAAAAGCAGTCTTCATGTTTATCATGCACATGCAATATCGAGCTTGAGTGCTGCACATGCACCTATTTATTCAGCAAATAATTTTGTCCTATTCTTCCTAAGGATAGTAGTTCAGGGAATTACCAAGTAGTGTGTCTATACTTCTAGAAGGAGAGGTTTGTTTAATGATTATATCCTTCCAGAAGATGCTCCAGGTAGTCCAGGTAATTTAGGTAAAGGTTCCCCTTGACATTTAGTCCAGTCATGTCCTACTCTAGGGGGGCAGTGGTCATCATAATTCAGAGCAATCAAATGTCATTTTTAATAGCAAAATGTAATAATAGCAGCCAAAAATACATTTCCTATACTTCTGTAAGACATCCAGTTTTGAATGAATTATTATATAGACCACTTAGGAGAGGACATTATACAGGATGTAGACAGTTCAGTTGGCAAAAAAACAAACAAACAAAAAACCCTCATGCATCCCCAACCACCTAGCCTTAGATGGAAAGACCGTCTCAGGTACCTTGTTAGATGAATTATCTGGGCAGGTTCATATATACCATAAGTCAGAGACACCCTTGTATAGGTGCCACCTAAGTTTTGATGTGTGACTCTTGAGCCTGGAAGTATCATCCTGACTGATCCCCAGTCCAGTTCCAGAATCTGTCTGTGTTTTGACAAGGAGCAACTTCCTGGATAGATTTCAATCTACAGTGGTGCCTCGCACAACGAGTGCCTCACACAACGATGAATTCACACAACGATGCCTTTTTCTGTTAAATTTGCTGCCTCACACAGCGATGTTTCCTATGGGGGATTTTCACACAACGATCTCCCTTTTCGCTCCTGTAAAAGTGTCTTACAATGTTTGGACGCTGTTTTAAATGATTGCAATGGTTAGTCCACCTCCTGAAACCTATGCAAACTGATTTTGGTGTTGTTCTGACACTTCCTTAATTTATGATGATTTTTTGGTTTTTCTCCATAGGAAACCATTAGACAGACCGTCCAATGGTTTCCTATGGAGAAAAAACAAAAAATCATCATAAATTAAGGAAGTGTCAGAACAACACCAAAATCAGTTTGCATAGGTTTCAGGAGGTGGACTAACCATTGCAATCATTTAAAACAGCGTCCAAACATTGTAAGACACTTTTACAGGAGCGAAAAAGGACTTCGCAAAGGCATTGAAATGTATTGAGTCGGCTTCAATACATTCCAATATAGGAAACATTGTTTCACTCAACGATGTTTCCTATGGGGATTTTCACTGAACGATGGCAATCCGTTCCAATTGGAACGGATTAACCGGTTTTCAATGCATTCCTATGTGAAATGGTGTTTCACAGAACGATGTTTCACACAACGTTGATTTTTTTGGAACCAATTAACATCGTTGTGTGAGGCACCACTGTATTAGTCATCTTCCACCATGTTACTGTGAAGTCCAGTTCAGGGCATCAGCTACTTGCCCAGTAATAGATGAAAAATAGTTTTTAAGTATCATTTGCATGTTATTAATAAATCCTAGATCTGTGGATGATCTTGACCAATGGTTCCTTGTAGATGTTGCATAACACGGTGATAAGACTGAAATGTAAGGAACACCATATTCTAGAAGTGAAGGGGTCTTGAAAAAGACCCTTAAGGCACGGCCACAGACATCATAGAACAGTATCTCCCAAGCCCATCCCCACTTTGTAGTTGAGAAGATTAATATGATTTATGCTATTAAATGCCACTGAGCAGTAGGCCATATAGAAACAACAGAAGGGGCCATTCTCTCTAGCTTCCAGTATAAATAAACCTCATCATTATTCACCCTGGTGTCCTCCATAGTTTTAGGAGAACATCACCCACGGGAGAACGCCCATATTGAGCGTACTGGGTTGGGGCAGAAACTGGACACCAGTAGTTATCAACTCTTGGTCCTCCAGATGTTTTAGACTCTAATTCACAGCACCTGTTTTTAAAGATACAGATGTGGTTAGTCTGTTTTAGCGTGCATCACAAAACAAACCAGAAGAGTTTGAGGTATCTTTAAGACTAAAAAATTGAAATAAAATCTGTCATCCTTAAAGGTGCTACTGTATTTTTGTTCATGTTCTGAACTTTTTATTTCTTACATAATATGCTCTAGGATTTTTGCGCTGTTGGAGGGAGTGTCTGGGAGCTGAAGTCTAAAACATCTGGAAGATCACAGATTGAAAACTCAGACAATGTCTAGACAATCAGTTTTGTGTAAGAGCTCCTGTAGCTGAGATACCACAGTACAATTAAGTACTGTACATAAAATGACACCTTGCGTACCAACTGGAATTTATGTAGTATTTTGAGTTCTGGAGAGGACTTCCTCAATAAACATTTCATAACAGCTATCCCAAGATTGAATAACATTACTCCTTATTCCAAAGGTGCACTTGATCAAACCTCTCCTGCTGACCTCGATCAGTCAAGAAGGACAGGGGTCAAATATACTTGTAGTTGGTGCCTCTCCATCAGAAATCATTTTCCCTGCATCTTTAAGCTATACAGATTGAAGTGCTCATTACAGCAGGAAAAGCAGGCACCAAAGGTATGTCGTTAAGCTTTATTGTAATAATGAAATCCATACTGGAATGGATTTATCTGTGATATGATTAGTACAGTTGTCACAATAGACAGTTGAGGCCTCTTTCTAAATTTCTGCCAGTCTCTGATCTAATACACCTTAGGTTGTTCAGAGCAGTTCTTCTCAGAAACTCTATGTAAAGTTAATGGTGGCTGAAAAATAAAATTTCTCTGCCATTGTCACCGCTTCATAGGTTTTAATTCAGGTCCTGACCTTTGTCTAGTTGGATTCATCTTACATTGTTGCCCACTGTTATGATGGCCATCATCCAGCTGATTATTCCTATGAGTGTCCTGAAAAACCAGATGGCACACTGGACTGTATCAAGAGGAAAAAGAATACACTTCAGAGCAACCTGAGTTATTTTCATGTCTTAGAGATCTAGCAAAGCTTCCACAGAATCATGGATTGAGAAAACAACCCTCCCACCCAAAATAATCAGGAAACCATTTGTATCATCCTTGCTCGGAGGTTAGACCTTTCTAATAGGCTGCACCCTTTTACAGAGATCAATATGCTTTACAAATGTGCCTTGATGTAATTTGGGCTAGCCCATGGTTGTTGTGGTGACCATAAATTTCCAGCAAGATGTTCTATACATTATAGAGCAGGGTGAATTTGATTTAAATCAAATTGATTTGAGTTCTTTATGGTCTCTGGGAATGCACACTATAGGATTTATTCTGCGCTTGTGCAGAGGTTTCTGGAATGTTCTAGAGCTTTAGCACACATTCACCAGGACTACCCCCCTAGTACATGTGGTCCACCTGTCCTGGTGATTGCCTAAGTTCTTTTTTTTGCTGCCGTTGAGGTCCCCTCTCGAAAAGCAGCACTCCATTCACTTTCTTTTCTCTCTCTTCATGAGTTTTACATACACAGGAAAGAAGAGTAAGAAACTTTCAACAATTAATCCTCTCTCTTGTCCACTGACTTCCCCCACTTCCCCTTCCAGCCATTTTATGGCCTCGACAGGGCCTTTCAAATGGTGCAACCCCTGTCCCAATAAGAGTCCCCTCTCTGACGGACACAATTCGTGCCTCTTTTGCCTTGGGGAATCCCACCAGCCTTTCTCTTGTCAGGCCTGCCAGAATCTCACAAAGCAGGTACTTAAACTTCAGCATCAGCGTCTGTAGTCTTTCCTCTCGGAGTGCTCCCTCCAACCTCAATCATCCTCGATGGATGTCACACCGATCCCCCCCATCCCACAGCCTAGCCTGTCAACTGAGATGCCCTCTGCCTCCCCCACTTTGAGACCAGTACCAGACAAATCCAAGTTGACCCCCAGACCTAAGTCTTTGGGATTGACATAAAAGTCAGGACTGACTCCGAAACTGCCTTTGACGTCCAATCACTCTTAAGTCAGCTAAAAGGAAGAAAAAGTCATTTCAAGACTCCCCTACCATCAAATCCAAGCATACCTCGACCTGCACTCGATAAGGCTGCTGCTCCGCCTTCCATACTAGATCAAACAACAGTCTTCCTTGACTCCCCTTCCAGAGATAATGAATCCAATCTGCCATCATCTGGCCACCCGCCATCTCCCGTCTTCAGTCAGTTGCCTGAATGGGGAAATACCTTGACTGAGCTTACGGCAATCACCCAATCTGCATACTCGAGCCCCGAGTCTATGACCTGCTCTACCTCTGCTCTAGATTCAGATTCAGCATCTATTTTAGCTGATCCACCACCTAGCAAGCGACCTTGGAAGACCCACTATACACTGGAGACTTGCCGACCCGATGCCGAGCCTTTACAAGTTTCCCGCACATTAGGGTTAATGGCATCACATGACACTCAAGCTGGATACCCCTGCCATAAGCGAGTTACTCTGTAGAAGCCTCCATCTTATTATGAGCCTCAACCTAAGAGATACCGGGACCAACCTTACAGACACTGGCAACCTGATCCTGAGTTCTATGCGGAGCCCAAATACCATTGGTATGTCTACTACTACCCCTCAGATACATCAGGATTGCCGTCCCCTCTTCAGTATCATGCAAGGCATGAGCCCTTTTACAAAATATCTTCTGATGACAGTTTACCCCCTCACCCACCAATACTGAAACCAACTAAGTATTACCGTAAGCAACCTCTCCATACAGAGCCACACGCTTTACAACTGGCCACGGTACCAAAGAAGCATCCTCGCACCTCCGTACCAATGCAGTCTCATGCTGCTGAACCAGCCACAGTCAAGTCCGCTCATCCTCACTTCTGGTCACTACTACTTATACAAGGCTTCGGTACCTCGATGTCCAACAACTCGCACCAAATGAGTCGGATAAGGTCTGTAGAGACATCAACCAGGATCAGATTGCTCCACTCCATATAGGGTGCATCCCCTTCCTTCTCAAACCCATCAAACAATCATGATCTAAACCTTCTTTGGTGCCACAAATTTCAAGATGAATGGAAAATCTTTATAAAACACATGTCGACAACACCACTTTTTTTGTCTAAATATCCACCTCCCAACTTGGTGATAGCAGACACCATGCCAAATAGAGCCCGCAACCATTCTAATGTCACTTGCAATAATGATCAGGGCAGAAAATTAGACATAATTGGTTGTACAGTCTAGTCTTCAGCGTCTTTTACTTTGCATGCAGCCAACTACCTTGCAGCCATGGGAGCCTGTCATCGTCACCTCTGGAGCAAGGCTCTACCCACTCTTCAATCTGCACCTGATGAATAAAAAGCTCTAGGCCTTGCTTTCCATCAGGAAGTCATGGCCCTCGCCCACCAAGAGTGAATTACAGCTCGCCATGTGATTGAAGCTGCCTCTTAAACACATGGCTACAGCAATTGCACTTCGCAGACACGCGTGGCTTAGATCTGCCCATATATCAAAAGATTGGTGCTTGCAAATCGAGGATTTACAATTTGACAGAGTGGACCTCTTTGATGATAAGACCGCCGAGATTTTAGACAGCCTGTAAAAGTTGAGAAAAACAGCATGTTCTTATAATACACAGTCTTATTTTTGCCCTCAAAGATACCAGTGGCGCCGTACTTGCCTTACCAACAATACTGTCCACCAGCCGATAGAGGTACCAACTGTCATCTTCCTCGTCCTTTCCACCTTGACAAAACTTACAGCAACAGTGCCCCCAACAATCCTTCAGGTGCCCTGACAGGAAAACCAAACAGAACCTTTGACTCTTCCATCAGCCAGATCTGCCCACATCTCATTCTGCAGTCTATAAACCCCATCTGCCTTGCAGCCCATCTTCCAGTCTGGACCTCGATCACCACCAACTCTTGGGTATTCTCTATCGTCACCGTACGCTATGCAGTCAAGTTTCTTTTCATGTCGTCTCCAGGACCAATAAAAATAACAACTCCATCACCAATGTTAGAAGAAGAAATTGGATTCCTGCTATGAAAATATGCCATTGCTCCTGACACTCCACCTGGTGACAGTCTGGGATTTTATTCCTGTCCCCAAGAGAGATGGCGGACTTCGGCCCATTCTCGACCTACGTGACCTCAACTCCTACATCATCCCAAAGCGCTTCCACATGGTCACATTGGAACAGTCATAGGCTTAAGCAATGGCTACTTCCAAATAACGATTCGACCAGATCATCGCAAATTCCTCAGATTCTTCCTCAGAGACTCCGTATACAAATTCAAGGCCCATCCATTTGGCCTCTCCACTGCTCCCTGTGTCTTCACAAAGTGCATAGCCCTGTAGCTGCACATCTCTTTGTTTTGGGAGTCACCGTCTTCCCATACATAGACCATTGGTTGCTAGTCACACAACACCCCCCCTTTGTTCCAAGGCTGTACACAATGTAGATCTCACTCTGTCCCTCTTAACGGATCTGGGACTCAGAGTCAGCATGGTCAGGTCTATCCCACAATCCTCTCAAATGGTGACTTAATCTAGGAGCCATCCTAGATTCACGGCAGGCTCGTACCTTCCACAAGAGCAAGCAGCAAAGCTACACACACTTCTGTGTAACTTCCAACCTCATACTACTATCACGGCCCATCAAACCCAGCACCTTCTAGGACTGATGGCCTCCACAACCTCTGTCATACAAGATGCCTGACTACAGTCACTCCAATCTTGGTACCTAACTCTTTTCAACCCCTTGTCCAATCTACCCACCAAACTTCTCAAAATCACACCGGAGCTCACCGCCCAACTTACTTGGTGGGATATGCCGACCAGCCTCTTTGTCTGCAGGCCTTTAAATCCCTCCAGTTTACAGTTCAAGTCACAACAGATGCCAGCCCCACTGGGTGGGGTGCACATTGCAGCAGTCTTTGGATACATGCCCCCATGGTCACATGCAGAACAACTTCACTTCAGCCATCTCGAACTGCTCACCATCATCAAGGCCTTTCATGCTTTCAACCCCATGATTACTGGAAGTGGTGTACAAGTCACCACAGACAACATCACGGCATTGTTGTACATCAAGAAACAAGGAGGCACTCTTTCTCCCTGCATTATCTCACCGCTCAGCTATGGGAATAGTGCTATGAACACCACATCTACTCAGTAGCAGTCCATATTTCTACTCAAGACAACAACCTAGCAGATACACTAATCAAATTTCGTACTCAAACACGCAAGTGGACTCTCAACGATTCAGTGTTTTCCCACCTATGCAGACTTTGGGGTCACCCTCACATAGATATCTTTGCCACTTTGCACAATGCCAAATGTGCTCACTATTGTTCCAGAGCAGGACCTGGTACTCCAGCCTTGTCTACCTCTTTCCTCCAATATCTCTCCTCTTGCAAACCACTGTCAAGCTTGGACAAGATCCTCATAGCTCCATGGTGGTCCAGACAACCGTGCTTCACCACCCTCTGACTGATGTCCACTGACTTCCTCCATCTTCCTTTCCTCCCTTAACTTTATCACACAACATCACGGGAAGACCTTCCACCCCGATCTTCACACGCTTCACCTAACAGCATGGAGAATCCACCCTCTGTAGCTCATATCCTTGCTCACGATTGGAAACCCTCCACTAACCGTCTTTATGCCTACAAGTGGACCACTTTCTCAAAATTTGCACTACAACATAATCTACCTACCGTGCCAACAACTCTTGATGCGCTATTAGCATTTTTGCTCTATCTCTTCCATCACATACTTTATTTGTCCACCCTCAAGGTTTATATATCTGCCATTACAGTGGTGCCCCGCATGATGATGATAATTCGTTCCAGGAAAATCGCTGTACAGTGAAATCGTTGTCATGCGAAAAAAATCCCCATTGGAATGCATTGAAAACTGGTTAATGCGCTCCGGTGGGGAAATGCCTCGTCGTCCAGCGAAGATCGCCCATAGAGACCCGCCGATCAGCTGTTTTAAATCACTGTCTTGCATAGCTTCTGTCCAGAAAACACCCATTTTGCGAAGGGAAGCCAGCCATTTTGCGGAACAGGAAAAATCATCGTTTTGCGAACGGTTCACGATGCAAGGACCTAATCATCGTGAAGTGGATTTCCCCCATAGGAACCATCGTTTTGCGATTGCTATAGCGATCACAAAAAAGTCATACTGCAGTTTCGTCGTACTGCGGGGTCATATTGTGGGGCACCACTGTATCTCACACCAACCTAGAGAGACAGATGCTGCCACATTATTCCGTCATCCCACTCTCAAGCAATTCTTCAAGGGTCTCGCCAACATCTGACTGTAAATGCCCGCCGTTACCTCCACAGTGGTTGCTGCATACTCTTTTACAATGCCTCACTCTACCTCCCTTTGAGCCATTGGTGACAACGTCTGAGAAGCTACTCTCCTTCAAAACCATGTTCCTTGTTGCCATTACCTCAGTGTGCTAGGCTAGCGAGCTTGCCACACTTAGTTGACCCATCTTTCCTCCAACTTCTTTCCATTATTGTCTACTGACCTAGAACATTCCTTAGATTCCCTTGATGTTCATCAGACCTTGGTGTTCTATGTCTCCAGGACCTCTTCCTTCTGCAAATCTAAAAGGCTTTTTGTCACTCGCCATCGGCCTAACAGACGGTCTCATATTTCACTGGTTCTTAACCTTGGGTTACTCAGGAGTTTTGGACTGCAACTCCCCGAAGCCTTCACCACCAGCTGTCCTGACTGGGGTTTCTGGGAGTTGCAGTTCAAATGCATCCGAGTAACAAAGGTTAAGAACCACTGTCATATTTCTTCTCAAACAGTTCCCGCTGATTGTGACAACTATATGGCTCGCTTATAATCTCACTCACAAGCCTCTACTGTCCCGTCTCACCGTACATTCCACCAGTGCTGCTGCTGCTGCTACCACAGCCTCCTTGAACGGTATTGGCATCCCAGACATCTCCAAAGCTGCCATATGGTGTACTCCGTCTACTTTTGCTACTCACTACCATCTTGATGTTGGAGCCAGGGTGGATGCAGCCTTTGGCAGAGCCATGTTGTCATCAATACTTCAGCGATGTCCCTCCTCCGGTAAGCCAGCTTGCTAATCACCCTACAGTGCGCATTCACAGACACCATGAAGAAGAAAGAGAGGTTACTTACCTGTAACTCTGGTTCTTCGAGTAGTTATCTGTGAATTCACACTTCCCGCCCATCCTCCCCTCTGTCTGTCACATCTGTCTCTTTTATGTATAGTGGCAGACTGTTCTTAGGAACTGAGGGAATCGCCAGAACAGGTGGACCATGTGTACTAGGGGGGTGGTCCTGGGGAACGTGTGCTAAAGCTCTAGAATATTCCGGAAACCTCTGCGCAAATGCAGAATAAACCCTATAGTGTGAATTCACAGATGACCACTTGAAGAACCAGAGTTACAGGTAAGTAACCTTTCTTTTTTTGATTATTTAAATTTTAAAAAATCCATTTTCTACTTAAATAATTATTTAAATCAATATGTTTTTAAAAAACATTGGATTTTTATGCACCTTGGTGAAGTTTACGTGTTGAAGTCTTCTGTTACCACTGTTTGGCGCGTCAGTACCATACCATCTAACTGAGGAAAGGAAATTGTTAGGCAACTGGACAGATTCCATGACAAAAGAATTATATTGCAGCCATCTTTTCTTTAAGAACAAATGCTGAAAACAGAAAAATTGCTGAATGTTACGTAGGGATGGGGTGATGGAGTTACAATGATGAGTCACAATGAAACACAGATGTGCTCAATACCATGGCACTAATCGTGGAATGCTAAGTTGAAGTGGGTGCGGATATAGCATCAGTTAGTAAGAGGAGGCTGTTGAGGGTGCCTCTATCTCCCTGGCTGAGCACAATGCTATATGCAGATGGCTATGTACTGTGAAGATACAAGAGGGAGGGACTGTTTATGACCAGCAGTCATCATACAGTAGACTCCAAAGCAAGTTCTGTTAAATTTTCTTTCAGAGTCATTCTGCTTCCTCATTGTTGTTCTAGCTGTTAATGTAGCGTTCCAGTTGCTCCTCTGGTTTGCAGCAGATAAAGATGAACAGACAAATCCAGAAAGAGTTGACCAGGGCAGTTGATTCATTTATTCTTGATTTCAGAAACTGGAAAGTGCATTTGCACAACTCCCAGCTGCTTTATGTAAACTGGAAAATCCTTTAGAGAGTTTTCAGAAGGATGGTAGAATTCATCAGATTGCTGGCAGGCTATTGTCGTTCAGTGTGCCTGTATGTGTAGGATTCAATAGTGTTAAATCAACTCTTGCACCTGATTTATTTCTGTTCAGCGGGCATACCACTGTTATTTACCTAAGCAATCCATCCTGTTTGTTGCATGTTGCTTAGCTGTCCCATAAGCCTTTGTAAATCTCAGACATAAAGTTAAACCTAGCATGCTTGATTCATTTTTGACCCATTCCCAGTGTCTTTTGGTAAGGCGGTTTGAATTAATTGATTAACAGCAGGACTAGTGTGGCACATTGCTGTATTGACTCTAGTAGGCCTCCAACCAACTGGAGAGTTAGAAGACCGTGACTGCACATAAAACACCATAGAATTGTGTTTTTTTATGTTTTCTGTAGGTATCTGGTTGATCAGTGAGGAAAAGCCAATGCTAGACTAGATAAGAATGCACACAAACACAAGAACACGTTACAGTATTTTAAAAGCCCAGTGAAACAGTTAGAGAATATATCCATAGATATCTGAAATACAGTATTGTTTTTAATATTTGGATTTTATTTTTATTTTCAATTTTTTGTTTTGCCATGTAGTTGCAGCTAACAGAACAAATTTGATAATGGTTGAGGGTTGTTTTGAAGCCATCTATTGTGCAAGAGTGGAAGGGAGACTGCTAAGCCTTCATATGGTTTGGCCTCTAACTCATCAGTTCACCCTAACAAGGTAAGCAAATTGGGGGAGTTATAATCTTGAAACATCTGAAAGGACAAGGTTTCTCGATCCTGATGTCGCATATTACTGTATATCCGACATAGATGGGGAAAGAGACTTTCCTTTTTGTTCCTAATGGATACTTCATGAGACTGATTAAGACGCTTCCCTGCAGTTCAGTGCCATCTTCATAACTTAAAATATTTTTATTTGATTGAGAAGCACCACTGGTAGTACTGTACAGTGATTTTGCTGATTAGTAGACAGTTGAACATGTTTATCTGGCCTTGTAATAGTGACTGTGGTTAAAAATGAACACTCTGGAAGCTGAAGTGTTGGATAAAGCTGATTTGATTGATAATTTGTTATTCAGTTCTGGAACTTAATATTTTAAGACATCTAGAGAATATGCTGTAACTAGCATCATAATCTGTTTAGAAATTGTTCTCTAAAGATTTTTAGGCACTTTTAAATCAAGATTGAGGAAGGAGTATATTTATCTGTTTATGCATGATTCTGTAGATCCTTACCATTCAGTGTGATCTTGGTGGCTGTTGCTTCTTTTTTCTTCTCTCTTCTGTGTATGCTGTAGTAAAGTCTTTTACAATTCCACATATATATATATTAAAAACTTTAATGTTCAGAAGCACAAGATTCTAAGTGTTCCAGAGAATAGAGGAAGAAAAGAGGACCCATCCATTGCCTACTGCCCTAACTCTTAAATTAAAAAGGACGTTCGCCCATTTAGGTTTGCCTGGCTGCTGCAATATTTATAAACACTTGCCGGCTAAGCTCATACATTCCAGTTTCCTTTTCCTCCTGCTGCATCTGTTGCTGTTCCTCCTCCACAGCCTGCTTATTCTTTTTCCTTTGCCCTATTCTCAGTAAATAAATAAAGGGCTGAGACCTTTCCAGGATACATGTGTCCCCCTCCACCACTAGCTATTCTCTCCTCCCTCCTTCCATCACATTGTGAGGTAACATTGGTCCATGGAGGGAAACTTGAATCACTGCTCTCTCTGGTGCGCATGTGTAATACTGTGACTCCCCTGTTACATCAGGTGCCATCTGCTTAGATTACCAGGAGGTTGTCCTTGTCATTCAAACAGTCTGAGATGCTGGCTTAGCATGTATGCAAATGTGGTAGTGATGAGAGTGTAGGGGATGAAAGAGAGATACTGAGTGTCCCTGCCATTGGTCTGTGCCTTTCTGGCCCCCAGTACTTTGCATTCTAAGCTGCTTTAAGCAGCGCTGACTGCATTTGCTCGCTTGGTAAGTGTGTAATTTAGAGGAGAAGACCTGCCCATGGGAACAGATTCCTGCAGATCCGCAGATTTTTATTTAGCATGCTTTATTCGTATAAAGCCTGATCCATGCTCTGTTCTGCAAGCTTACTGTTTGAGGCTGAATATGGAGACAATAACATTCCAATTTGGAATGCAGTCTGTTCTAGAAGTATAACATGGGATTCGGCCTTTTGATTTTATCAGGCTGCCTGATAGCTTTGCAGGCCCCGGATGTATCTTGCTGCTGTTTCACTTCTGGTTGTTTTGTCTGTTCTTGGGAAAGCAAGGAAAAGTTTGCAGCATATACTCGCATATAGAAACTTAAAACTCCAGAGGTGCTGACAGTGACTAAGCTATGCAAATACTAATTTTGTGACTTTCTGAAAATTCTGATGTTGTTACTCTTTTATGTTAGGCTAAAGTAGGGGTGGGCAATTAATTTCTATAGGGGGCCACATGAAAAATCTGAACTGTGTTCGGGGGCCGAACCAACTTTACTTAAAAATAAAAGATAAGCAATTGATCAACTTTAGACAAAAAGCTATAAATGGTTTTGATGTTCAGCTTGTTCAGTGAGAGAAATCCAGTCTTTCTTGGGCTTGAACAAGTACTTCAACACCGGACTGGAGCGATGACCAGCGGGCCGGACAGGAGCGGCTCACGGGCTGTATGTGGCCCTCGGGCCTCACTTTGCCCAGGTCTGGGCTAAAGCTTCAGGGCCAGATGTTTCTTCATCGTGGGCTCTTTCTGTACCTGCACAGAATTCCTTGGAACCATCTGTAACTGACCTGGAGCATTGGGTGGAAGCCTTCCCCAGTTAGTTCAATATGCATGACTAACCCTGACAGTCCTGATTCTCTCTTTCCTTTCATCCATTGAATGAAGCAGTTAACTCATCCTTCTCCATTTTTGCTGAGTGTCTTTGTAAATGTTTATAATCAGTAATCTGTGACTGTTTCTCTCTCTTTCTCAAAAAGTTAGTTACAAACTTTCCATTGCCCTCTGGGTTTTTTTTCTCAGCCAACGACCCATCATTGGGCTCAGTCCTCTCCTGCTTATGGTATCTCAGCCTCTCTTTAAAAATTGCTTTGTGTATGCAGCCAAGATCACATTCACATATACCTTCTGTGAACAATACCTTCTGTGCCAGGGTGAGGAACAGAATACTCCATTTTGTTGGCATTGCCTAGTCTTTATACCTCAGGATTGGAAACCTTGAGAAACCAGGCATAGGTCCTTCTTGGGGCAGAAAGCCGTCTTTGCCTCTGACTTGCTTGTCCATCATCAACATTTGAAATTGGTACCCATTGGCAAGAGGTCCCCTCTATCTTTACTAATAGTCATGATTTCTGCTTCCCGTGCAACTTTGATAGTGGCCATGGTACCACCTCTGGAGTTGGCCGTGTCAATACTGATTGATCTGGCATTGTTAGCAGTTCATCCTAAACCTAATACTTCTACTTTCCCCTTCTCTATCTTTCCTTTTTTCCTCCATTGCTGCTTCTATTGTCAAGGACAGCACACTTTCCACCATCTTTCCTTCACAGGTGAGCGAGCAGACTATGCACTTTCAGTGTATCCTCCATACCTTGCTTTTCCTAACAAAAAGGTCATGCTAAAGATTGGATATTCTTTCTTCCAGTTGCTAGCATCTGACTTTCACTTGGCCCAGAGTATTTCCCTAATTACTTATTGTAGCAATCCCACAATGCTCATTTAAAAAGCACTGCACACTCTGAATATCTGCTGGGCTTTTTTTAAATGTTGTCAAGACTGCGGAATTTAGATTGTTGAAGAGACTGTTAATGTGCTATGCTTCTTATAAAATAGGTCTATCTGTCTCACCTCAGCAATTCTTGAAGAGGTTACTTTGTATCATTTCCTTATGCCATAGCCCCTCAGTATGACCCACAGCTAGCTCCATGGCACTTCTGCATGGGATCCCACTGCTAGATATTTGGAAAGTAGCCACATGGAGTCAACTCAGCACCTTTATCTACCACTACTGCCTGAACATGAGATCTTGTCTAGACACACATTTTGGAACACACGTTGTCTTCCCTTTTTTGGTCACTCACCTCTGAATGGTAAAATTTACAGTCATCTATTAATGTGCACTCACAAAGTCCATGGTGAGGAACAGCAGATTGCTTACCCTTTAATGGTTCTTTGAGTGGTTGTTTGTAAACTGTCACAACTCACTAACCCTTTCTCTCAAATGTCTGTGTTTTCCTACAGTGGACTTGGAACTGAAAGCATTGGGACAGACAGAGTTAGTCATTCCCCCAAAATGGGTGGGGCTACTGCCAAAATGTTCCATGTCAGCTCTAGAAGGCTCCAGAGTGTTCTTCTCAGGTGCAGGAAAAGGCCATTAGTGCATCCCCAGATTACCACTCAAAGGAATATGGATCTTGGGGCCCATTTTAAAATGATATAGATGCTATCCAACCAACTGTCTGTGTTCTGGTCCTGATGTCTTAATCTGAATTGTACAGAGGTATCTAAAGGAAATATAAAACTGGGAGTCTTGATTCACATCTTCAGGATTCGGACACTGCGTGTTCTGCACACAAAATATATGTGGTATACACTCTTTCATAAAAATATGAACTAAATAAAATTTGTGCACAAGACGAATAGGTATACAGTATTTGTATCCATCTTGCCCACCAACACAGCAGATTGTAATTTACTACAATAACAGAATGTATGCCATTGTATTGTATACAGTAGTCCCCCAACCCCATATCTGCAGGTGACCCATTTCAGGATCAGCCATAGATACTTGAAACCACAGATATAAGGGAACCCATTAAAGAGAGCAAGAGGAGGGGGAGGACGAGAGGAGATTGCAGCACTGGTGACTCTGGATTCTGAATTTGCAGATATGGGTAGGAACTTGGTGGTGCTGCAGGTTAAACTGCAAAGCCTCTGGGCTGCAAGGTCGAAAGACCAGCAGTTCAAATCCACGCGACGGAGTGAGCTCCTGCCACTTGTCCCAGCTCCTGCCAACCTAGCAATTCAAAAGCATGTAAACAAAAGTAGATAAATCGGTACCACCACGGTGGGAAGATAACAGTGTTCTGTGTCTAGTCGCACTGGCAACGTGACCACGGAAACTGTCTATGAACAAATGCTGGCTCTATGGCTTGAAAATGGGGATGCGCATTGCTCCCTAGAGTCTGACACAACTGGACAATTGTCAAGGGGAACCTTTAGATATGGGTGGGGGACTACTGTACATACTGATGTGTTGCATATATGCTGGATAGTGCGTCTCTGTATGCATAAAACATGTATATAGACATGTTATTGTTTAGTCGTTAAGTCGTGTCCGACTCTTCGTGACCACATGGATCAGAGCATGCTAGGCTGTCCTGTCTTCCACTGCCTCCTGGAGTTGGGTCAAATTCATGTTGGTATATAGACTTACCTATGCATATACACACAGTTGCTTAAGTATATACTGTAATACTTATGCATTTCAGTCTAAAAACTTTGGTAAAATCAAGCACCTAGCTAAGCAAAAAATTTTGTGGATAAAAATTACTTGCCAATTTTGGTGAGGAAGTGTGAGTAAAATGTACATGCTTAAAATAACTGTGTATACACACATTTTTGTGTGCTTGTATATGACAGTAACTCTAGAAGAAAAGGATCATGTAATAAACACTTGGAGAGACATTTGTATGTTTTGGTTGTTACTGTGCACATGGAACATATGAATGGGACCAGACGCAATAGATCTTCCTGATCTGTTTTCCAAGACTGTTTTGAACCTCTGGTGCATTTTCTGTACATTCCGTCTAATTCAAAACATGGCTTATTTCGATTTGAGCCACATTGAATTTTGAGATACCTCTTTTCATGGTCAGTATGTTTTGGATTAGAGACTCTGTCCACATGGTTAGTGTTGCAGGATAATCAGTCTTCCTTTTCTTTCCCATCCTCTCTCACCCAATCCAAATGACTGCCTGATAATAACATAGCTCACTCCTAGGAATGGGATATTGCTGGTTCATTTTCAGATTTACGAATCTGTACTCTTGTAGATAAAGTCATAGTAGGAATATCTTTGATTCTTCAGATATCGCGTGACTTGTAAAAATCTTAATGTTTAATATAAAGATTTTTCTTTGAAAGAGCTCCCCCTGCCCGTTTCTCTTATTAGCAGCTTCATTGACTTTTCCTATTTTTTAAAATAGTTTTTGCTTCTTTTTTCCAACTACAAGTAATGAATGCCTGGAAATTCTGCGTTGTGACTGTGGGCATTAGTAGCTGTTATTCAGCAGTCTTGAAAATGGGAAGAGCAAGTATACAACAGGACTTAATCCTTAGTGTTTATGCAATACGCTACTACCAGTTTGGAAATAATTCCATAATACATTGTTTCAAGAATCGTTGTAAGGTGGGCTGATATTTTCTGTGCTATGTTAGAAGATAGTGGCTGAAATCCTTTTGCTTAATGTAGTAAGTTACAGTAGAGTAGGCCCATTAAGTGTGGTTTTAATGAGCCAGCTTCTCTTTAGCCCCTAACCATTTGGGACCTTGTTACCTTATGGAGCATCTCTTCCTAAGATGGGCCACCTAGGCCAGCCAGATGTTGCATTTGCAGGTGGCCACCCTGAGAAAGGCCTGGAAAGCTACCACCATGAATAAGGCCTTCTCGGTGGTGGCTGCAACACTAAGGAACGTGTTACCTGAAGATGTACGCCAGGCTCCCTCCTTCTTGTCCTTCTAAAACCAGGTTAAAGCCATTCTGTCCAAAGAAGCCTTTGAAAACATCTTACCCCTATAACATCCTCATGGGCACATGAACTGATCTTCGATTTGCTGTCCAGGTTTCCTTCTTTTTGGGAGATATCCTGGATTTTTAATGTTTCTTGGTTCTCTTTAATTTATATTTTGGGTGCCATTGGGTTGTGGTATTTTGTTGTCAGCTGCCAAGAGTAGTGCCCCAGCAAGCTCCATGATTCAATTAGGCCTATGTTAGTTGTGACTTAATATGCTAAAGTAAGTCAGAACTAGTGTACTTTCAATTTCATTTGAATCTGGAATTTACAGAGAATTTGACTCACTAAGTCCCCTTTGATTCATGGAGCCTAACATAGTGGAATGTGTTGCACTAAGCCAGCGGTTCCCAATCTTTTTAGCCCTGCAGACTAGCCCTGGGGAAGATGGGGCACCCCATGTGCATGTGCAAAGGGCAATGCAGTGCTCGTGCGGGTGCGAGCACATGCACATGCGCAAAGGGCAGCACAATGCTTGTGCAGGCACACTCATGTGCAGGTGCAAACAGGTTGTGCGGGGGTGGGGCAGGGTCTCTCTCCACGGCCCGGTCCGGCTCAGGCCATGAACCGGCACTGGGCTGCAGATCGGGGATTGGGGACCTCTGCACTAAGCAACAGGATTTCAGTTACTGTAGTAGGTTTGATTTGAATAACAATTTACGTTTTTTAAAAATCAGATGTTTTGACCATTTAAATTAAAAATAGATTTTTAATTTAAATAATGGTTTGAATCAACTTGATTTTAATAGGTCATAGATTTTTATTGACCCTGGTTAGCGCCTTGTGGAAGGCAGTTGAGTTGATTGTTGGCAATACTGAGCTTTTGAGTAAGAGACTTCATAGATCATGCAAACTGGTGTTTCCCAGATTTTTTTTTTTACTGCAGTCTCCATGATTACTAATTTTTGGCTATTTCATCTAGTTAGGGAAGTTGTAGCCCATCTCATCTAGAGCATATTGACTTCTCTGCACCTGCTTTGTGTCTTTATCAGCTCTGTGCTAACTCTCTGTTATTATTATTATTTTTTACAGATCAATGTTTTTATTTCATACATGCAAACATACAAAACAGAAAACTACAACCAAACAGAAATAAACACTAATAACAACAAAACATCAAAACTGAACATCCATACTACACAAATAGATCAGAAATTTCACCATCGTCAGGACATCTAAATATCATCAAAGGATTCTAGTGGGTACTGATTTGCGATAAATTATTTCTTCCCCTAAGTTCCTGTCTTTTCCTGGGCCCAGTCATATATATCAGCTTTCAGCTTTCCTTTACAAAATGTCTTGGTTGATCACTAACTCTGTTAAGATCCCAACCCTACTAAGTCCTCATCTTTATGACCAACATGTTAACTTCCTGTGCAGAAAGGAGGCTGCCTCATGGTCAACTGGGAGTTTCTTTTCTGAACAGGAACTAGGCAGGAGCTGGGCTAACACACACATGCAGATATATTTAGGTGTCTGTAGGTGTGAGATGGTCAGATAGAACAACCCAAATGGAGAACAGTGGGATTTGTTGTCCAGAATATTTGAAAATTCCATGCCTACTATTGTCCACCTCATGTTTATGTCTTCTGCTCAGTGATGTGAAAAATGAAGTCATAATCCGTTCAGTGCCACATTTCTGTCTAGATTGTTTTTCCCATCTGATAAATGTGTCAGTAGTTTCAGAATATCATGAAACACAGTCAGTCAGTTAGTTACTTTCTTGTTGAGAGGGAAGATAGATAGAGAAGCATGAATTTTAAAAAGCTAAACCTTCTTCATCATCATCATCATCTTAGAACTGCAGAGCTGAAAGGGACCCTATGGATCATCGAGTGCAGCCCCTGTCAAGGATGCACTGTGGGGAAGCACACTCCCAGTCCAACCGAGCTATCCAGCAGTCCTTCATTGTGGTCTTTTTACTGTGAAAGAGAACCTCAACGTTAATGATGTAAAAACAAGGTGGAAGCCACAGGGCCTTCGATTGTAGCCTTTTGCAACTCCCTGCTTCAGAGGCACTGGATAACACATTTCCAGGGTTAATGTGTAGTGGCCATGTTGGCTGAAGATGCTGCAGTTTGTAGCTCCCACACATTTAGAGGGACCCAGTTTTGGGGAAAGCTGTTCTAATGTGTACTCTTGCAAGGGAATGATCTGAGTGATAGCCTGACAAATCATCTGATGAAATACAAGGAGGCTGAGGTCAGGAGATGTTTAAGGAGCTTGATATAATGCCATCCTCATTTCTTTTCCCTTTTGCTTTGTTTTTGTTTTTGGAAATTATGACTGTGGAAAATCACTGAGCTGAGGATGCTGTTCAGGAATGCTGGCAAAGACATGAGAAGGAGGGGGAAAATACTAATAGTGACTCAAAAGTAATGTTTAAAGAGAAAGCACATTCCTCTTCATTACGTTTTAACCACCAGACCAAGAACATATTCTTTCTGAACTTCCCAGGAAGATAGGGGAAGTTTGTGAAGGAGTATGCTGTTCTCCTGCCAGCCTAGCAGTTTGAAAGCATGCAAATGCAAGTAGATAAATAGGTACCACCTCAGTGGAAAGGTAATGGTGTTTCGTGTCTAGTCGTGCTGGCCATGTGACCATGGAAGATTGTCTTTGGACAAACGCTGGCTCTATGGCTTGGAAATGGGGATGAGTGCCACGCCTTATAGTCAGACACGACTAGACTAAATGTCAAGGGGAACCTTTACCTATGCTATTCATTACTATTTTTATTTTGCCACCATTCCATTTCATATATTTATACCACATGTGGTTTCCTTTCTGAGGGTAGAAATAGGACCTCAAAGATTTTTTTGCCAATTTACAATATCTATTGAACTGTGTAGTCAATCAGAGGAAAGAGATGTTTTTGCAGGACACACTGCATATTTTTGATTATCTCCTTTATGCGAACCTCAAATCTCTGTATGTTTCCTTTAGTAAAATAACAGAGAGAGGACAATAGTCGTTGTGGTTTACTTTTGGTGCTTGCTGTGAAGCTGCACTTCCTAACATACTCATTCTTTAAAGGTGACTTGTCTCTTTTTTCTTGTTTATCTTATAGGGCACATGTTAATCAGGTTCTCACAGCAGTTTATATTACAGATTATTAGAGATAAAAATACATTTGGTAAGAATTTGATGAACAAAACAAAAACAGCTATTGAATGCAAACACAGCATGAAATAAGTGGCATGCAAAAAATAGATTAAAGCTATTATCTGTTTCAAAGGCCTGGGAAAAATAAAGGTCATACAACCATAGAATTGGAAAGGATTTGCTAGGGTCATATAGTGTAAAAATATTTTTATATAAGTAGTAAAAAAAATTCCAATTTTTAACATTTAAATTGATTTAAATCAAACCTACCCTGCTCATTTCATCTATTATAGTGCTTAGGTACACTGATAAGAGCCTCAAAAGAGAGGATCAGGATAGGTACATTTGGAAACCGTATCTTCTACTGCCTCAGGATTCTCCCAAGTTGTATTACATTGTGTTTCTAGATTCAACCTCAGAAGCCAAGCTTTGAGAAAAACTACTGTAGAAAATTGCTTGGGTGCAATAGGGAAATCCAGTTGGGATTAAATATTATGAGTGCTTAAGTCAGAAATTTTCTTCCCGTTCTAGCGTGGAAGAATGATTCCAAGGTATGTGTCAGCTGCAAATTTGAACTCTATCATTTGCATCTTTCCTGTAAGAGTTTTGATTTGGGTTGAGTTCTGTTTTAGTCTTGCCACATGCAACTCATGCAAGTCCCATACATTCAGTTTTAAAACAAGGGAGGATAATACCAGGGGCGGGATGCACATGGTGCAAACCTTAATTCTTCTTCATGATCTCTGAATGCACAATATAGGGTTTGCTCTTCGCTTGCGCATAAGTTTATGAAGCCTCAGTGGCAGCAAAAAGGAACTGAAGCAGTTGCCAGGACAGGTGGGCCACGTGTACTAAACATGTCAAGGGGAGATCAGGATGGCCTCTTCCCTTTTATGCTTCTGAAAAACGCTAAAGACCCATCTCTTCAGGCAGGCTTTTAACAATTAGAACTGAATCCCTGAACCCCCTTTTAGCAGATAATTTTAATCTTTTCCATGTTTTAATATTTTAATTTAATTTTAAATTATGAATTGTTTAATTTGTCTTTTAATATTTAACTTATTGTGTTTTTAATTGTGTGAATTTTATTGGAGAAATGCAGCATATAAATACAATTAATAATAGTAATACATCTAATTAGAACTCCTAGAATGTGGGGGGGGGGAAGAGTAGATCTCTGGGTAGTTTGCTCATGGTAGATCATCAGAGATTTCTGTCACACCCAGATCTCATCCTGAAGGCAGATTCTTCTGGGCTGCTTGATAAGGCTGTTGCTTAATTCTACTTCATAGATGCCAGTCCTGAGTTATTGTTTTGTTCTGATTCAGGTTGATGGAGCTTAATGTTCTAGTAAAAAATGTTTTGACCATCTTCTCCAAAAAGTTGTTTTTAAACATTATTGTGGGATCAGTTTTGTTTTGGCCGTGTAATCAAAAACGTTGGCATATTTTAGTGTAAAAGGTGGAAGTAGATATACAGTATGTATAGAGAGGAGCAGAAGAAGCTCTGTTGTGTAATGACTACATGAATGGACTAACATCTTTTTTTGATCTGTTCTCAGTATTTTTTTTCCTTTTAAGTGAATACAGATCTCTTTTTCTTAGTTTTCCTAACCTGTTAATTTCTCTGTACTTCAGGTTGAGATGGTGTTTGTCCTTTTGAGGAGATTTTGATAGGCAGTCCTAAAGAAAAAAGCTAACAACTTCTGAGATCAATGACTTTGAGCAAGGTTGAAATAGTATGTCCCTCACAGGAGAGAGAATATCTTTCTGAGTCATTGGAGAAGGTAGCTTTCCAAATAGGGGAAGCAGGTATGCATAGGTTTCCTCTACACCATAAATCCCTGTTTATTTGGCTTAAGGCTAGCTGATTCTTTTTGTGTGTCTGCTCCAAAGCAGGCCTGGTACAATATGTACTCAATCCAGGACAAAGCTTTTGACCCTGGTTTGTATTTTGATAGTTAACCTATCACTTTAATAAGGAGATAGAAATTTATATTCAGTGCAATACAATGAGTAGATTTGCTGACTGGATTTTAGGGGCCATTGTGAATAAATCAGCAGTGTATTACTCATGCTGTGCCAAATGTTTTCAGTCTCTCCCCCCCCCCCCCCCGGGCACTTTTTCATGCATGCACAAATACATACACCTGCTTGAAAATACCTTAAATCAGATGGACTACTTTGACATGTCTAAGGGACTTTCCCCCAAAACCTTATGCAAGTATCTCCCACCCCATGTCATTGTCTGTATAGTTTTCTCAACATGAAGCACAACAGGTTATGCATTTCCAGTTGTGGCCAAAACAAACAAACATACAAAAAAACAACAACAGAATCCCAATCTCAAAGCAAGACCCTGTGCCTTGCTGTCCAAGAGAATTTCTTCACTTGCAGATTTACAGGAATAGCAGTCCTCCGTTGTTTTTCTGTATTGTTGCAAAATGTCTTAACAACTTCCCACCTCCCCTGGCCATCCCAAATGCTTCTATGTGTTTCACACGCATTGAGAAGAACCTTCTAGTCCTGCCCCCTCTGTCACTTCTTTCAGCATGTGAAAGTGACAGGTTGAAAAGAGGGACACTGTTCTGTCAGTAGAGCCTAGCCAAATGAACAATAATTTTTTGGGGGGTGGGGCATTTTGTCTCATAAAGAGACACCCGTTCTTCTGATAGCCACTGTCACATGTTAAAAGCAACATTCGGAAGGGCTGGGCTAACGCACTCCTCTACACACATACGGACTTTACACACTTGAATAGTGGTGGAATAGGATGCAGTGCTTTTTAGAATTTCTGTTTTGCATGGGTTTCTGAAAAGAACATTTTTTTTCATACTAGCTCTGTAATTCTAGATTGTATAGCCAATATGAAGGAACACTGTGTAAGGCCAAACAGGATATTGTGACATTGTCAGTAAAGGCAGGAATGGTGTCCCGTTTTAAATAAGAGTGGGAAGCACGCAGCAGACATATATTCCCTCTGTTTCTGCAGTGGTTTATTTTGGCATGTTGTTTGAAGAGGTGGATGTTGGCGTGCTTTTTGTCAGAGGTAAAAAAGCTTTTCTGATCTCAGTCCAGCTCTGTCGTTACTGTGATACCTTTTTTTTTACACAATGACTTTTTCATGTGTTTTGCACAGATAACAGGTCTCATGCAGTAAGGATACCTCTGTGTTTGGTACTGTGAGACCTTATTTGGAGTCTTCTGTTCCTTATTTCTCTGCTGGGAATTTCCATTCCATTTGAAGGTGAACTGCAGAGAGGATATAAAGTTAGAGGAATATAAATTATATTAAAGAAGGCTGAAAGGGCATGGGGCAAACAGTTGTCACATTGAAACAGCAATAGTAGATTCAAGTTATATAGAAATATTTGTAGGAAATTGGAAAGTCATCCAGTGTTTTAAGAAGCCATCATTTAAGATGATTAGAGAAGCTGTAGAATTAAGTGGCTTGTAAAAGGAATTTACATGCAAAAGTGCTTCAGTTCAAGAGTGGGCTACTATCACTCTCCACATGTTTTTAAACTACAGTTCTCATATTTGTCACTATAGGTTCTACTGGCAAGAGCTGGTGAGAGTTGTAGGCAGATTTTAGAGGGGAGGCCATAATTGTCCATCTGCGTATTATTTAGTTGTCATTGATCAACATTGGATGTTCATTCAATACATACTTCCCCCACTCAGGATGTGTTAGACTGCAACTCTGAGAACCCCTGGCCAGCTATGTATCTGGAACGGATCATATTAGAAAGACTGATTTGTGGATTAAATAGCTTTTGGACCCCTCATCTCTTTTTTTATATTGATGTACTTCAAAAAGCAAAGTGCCAAGAATGGGTGGCTGTTGGGATACCATGTGCTCAGTCATTGGTACAGATGGCTCTTTTTCCCCCCTCTTTCCAGGAGGCGACGGTCAGAATGGCAGTGGGCAGCAGACAGAGCAGCCATTGTGAGTCACTGGAACTGGCTACAAGCGCACGTCTCAGATCTGGAGTACCGAATCCGGCAGCAAACAGATATTTATAAGCAGATTCGAGCCAACAAGGTGAGAAAGTTTTTTAAAAGTTGATGGATAAGAATCTTCTGAATCTTTGGAGGATCCTTTTTGCATATATTGAATACATGGCCAGGCACAGGAAAAAGTGTTTTGATGTGCAGGAGAATGGGATATAAGAGGACATGCATGCCCAAGATTACTCTTAGCACACTAAAAGGTCATGAAAAGATGAATCATAGCTTCTGGGATTGGTAGAATGTAGTTCATCTGGGAACATGAGGAATAGAGAATTCTTAATAATGGCTAAGCAAGCTCTGTATTCGAACTAGGCGGCTTCTGTGTCCCAGTGATGGTAAATGTACCACAGGTAGAGAGTTACTGCCCTACTAGGTACAAATGCAATACAGTGGGGTCTTGACTTGAGAACTTAATCCGTATTGGAAGGCGATTCTCAAGTCAAAAAGTTCTCAAGTCAAATCTGCATTTCCCATAGGAATGCATTGAAAACCATTTAATCCGTATCTGCTCTTTTCCGTCCATAGAAACTAATGGGAAGCTGCTATTCCGCCTTCAACCACTAGAGGGGGATATTTTGTTTCTTTTTTTTTCTTAGGTCAAGAAAGGTTCAGGGAAGGCAGGGAAAATACAATCCAGGCAGGACAGTACCAGGCAGTCTGAAGACTGTCTCCCAATCCACTCTCTAAACGCTGGGAGGAGTGAGGAAGCAGACAGGCACCCTTTTCACTGGCCAACAGTTAACTGAAAGTTCAAATTTTGCACTTTCCCTGCCTCTCACGTAGGTTTTTTTCAGTTCTTAACTCAAATCTAAGTACTTAAGTCAAGTCAATATTTTCCTATGAGAGCGGTTCTTAAGTCAAAATGTTCTTAACTCAAGCCGTTCTTAAGTCAAGACCCCACTGTATATACATCTCCATACATTGCACCTGGATTTGCTTTATGCCTTTAACAGGTTGTAGTCCTTTACTTGGCAAAGCTTCAAATGCAAGTACCGTATTTTTCGCTCTATAAGACGCACTCCCCCCCAAAAAAAGTGGGGGGGAAGTGTCTGTGTCTTATGTAGCAAATACTGTAAAACAGCACTCCCCAGGGGCCAGCGGAGGGATGGAAAGCCTCAGAAGGGTCCTGGAACCTGGTGATTTCGCCCCTGCTGGCCCCACGGTGGTGGTGGGAACTTCTGAAGGGTCCTGGAAGGCACTCTCAGACACTTCCGAGGCTCCCTCCACCTGCACCACTGCGGGCCTAGCAGACCAAAATTGCCAGAATATTTTTCCCTCTTTTCCTCCCCTAAGAATGAGGTGCATCTTATGGAGAGGTGTGTCTTACAGAGCAAAAAATATGGTAATACCTTTCATTAGGCCAACTTTTTAAAAATCCTTCAAAATAGTAGATAGCATTAAGCATAGTTTTACAAAAGGCAGGAGAAGAGGTACAGGAAGGGGACATAAAAATAAAAAGGAAATCCTAAAGTAAGCTGAATTTAAAAGTAAACGTGTTCTCAATTTAATTCTGTTTTTCTCACTATTGGACTAGCATGGGGACATGCAAAATACAGGATCTGGCATGTTTAAGGGTTTAAAGTTTCCCTTTCCTTTCTCCATCTTTCCCCACCTTTGATATCACTATGTTTGAAGGAAAGGATGGCATCTCTAAAAGCATGTATATCTCGTGCCTTTTCTCCCCATGTTGCCCCAACAGAGATAGCATCTTGATATGTTGAATGTTGGATGTTGTTGGTCAACGTGACTATGTCTTGCCTTCTACGTTGTCAAAGCTATCTATCCCATACCCCTTGTATACTAATGCAAATCTAAGGTTTCCAGCTCATGCTTTGCTTATAATTTCTTGCTCATATTTCTCTGTTCTTCTGTTCCCTCGTGTACTCTTCCCCAATCTACTCTCTGTATCAGTTTTCCTCCTGCATGCATGCAGCTTAATTCCATCATAGTTGTGATGCTCTTGGAAGTAAGAACATTTTCCTTAGAAGCCAGTAGTAGTACTGTGGGATCAGGCTAAAAAATGTGCCAAATTTAAGAAAGAAGACAGGTTTCTATGCCGGGAGAGCCTTTTTGTGTTTATTATCAGGAAATGGAGAATTCACTGTGATTCTTCTATACCTTCCTACTACACTACTGAAAGCTGTGTCACCGTTTGCATTTCCCTGTTATCCTCTCCCTTTTGGATCTAGATAGGAAGATTAGTTCAGTATAGCCACTCTTCTTCCCAGTTACTACTTTTAGATCTCTGCTAAAGCATGGAGGATAGATATAAGTATTTTTCAGCAAAATAATATAATAGATAAAATAGAAAAAACACAGAAATGTGGGGAACTAATGATAAAGAGGGTTACACGTACTATATGGGATACTGTGAAAATCATGATGAAAGGAATTAGTATTAGGGAATCATAGAAAAGGCAATGAGAAAAACATGTAAAAGGTTGAGGAAGAAATAAGATTGTTAGAGTGAAAGCATATAAATGGATAGAAATAAAAATTCCATTAGAATTACAAGCCAAAAGGAAAGAGTGAAAGAATATTTGAAAATAGTTTTTAAATTCAATAATAAATATTTGATAATGTTAGCTAGAGCCATGCAAATTTTAAAAAGCTAAGAATGTATTTGGAGTAGTTAAAATGTAAAATGTAATTTGAAGAAGGAGAATTTGGAAAACTTTCAAGACTTTTGTCAAAAATGATATGCTGGAAGCTTTCTTTGAATTAGGGATCAAATTGAGAAAAATTTGGAGAATAGACTTTAAGAGATTTAATGAGCAATCAGTTGGAGAAGAAAAGAGAAAGAGGAAATTAATAATAAATTAGAAGTAGGAAAGATTCCCGTAATGGACAGATGGAGACAAGAGTTTAATTTTTTTTTTAAAAAATGAGTGTTTTGATAGTTGATATCAAAAAATGGTGGGTTTTTTTAATTTAAAAAACCACTGATTTTTATTCAGCCTGGTTGAGATTGGAGTATTATATTTTTTTTAAGAAAAATGTTGCTACCTAAATTAAAGTCTTTTTAAAATAAAATAATGGTGAAAAAATTCCATTATCATAGAAACACTTGTTAATTGTATTAATTTTAAAAATGAATAAAGATCCATCTGATCCTGGATTTATAGAACTGTTTCCTTAAGAGATCAAGATGCTAAGATATACTTAACAGCAATATTAGCAAAGAGAATGAATAGTTTTATTATTAAATATATTTAAAATGATAAAAAGTGGCTTTACATTAGGAAGACAATGCAAAATTGACTGGGAGAGTATTAAATATAATAAGATAACAAAAGGTATAAGGAATAATTTTACTGGATATTTTCACAGCATTTGATTGCATGGAATGATTGCATAAAAATGATAATAAAAATTTTAGGTTTTGGAAAGCAATTTAAAGGTGTGCTAGATCAATTATATTTAGAAAACACTGCAACAGTATTAGTAAATGATGGCAGAACAGAACAGATATCCCTAGGCCGTGGTACTAGATGAAAATGCCCACTTTCCCTGATACTGTTTGCCTTTGTTATAGAACTGTTGGTGAATGTGGTTAGAAAAGATGAATTAATCTGTGGCATGGCTATAGGCAGAATTATTTGTGAGTTATACTTTCTTAACAATAGAAAACCCATTAAGGATTGTGGACAGGGTAAAATCATGTTTAAAATAATTTGGAGAGTTAATGGGGTTACAGATAAATTGTAAATAAAAATGATGTTAAATTACAGTAAGGATAAACAGGTAACTAGAAAAATTGATACTAATATTCAGAATTCTGTTATGTATTTATGTACCCTGTTTCCCTGAAAATAAGCCCTAGTATAATTTTTCAGGTTGTGAAACCCCGCCCTCCACCATTGTGCAACAACCAGAAGAAGATGGCAAGACTGTATTTGAATAAGAGTAAATTGTTGTATGTGGAAAAAAATCCCCTGAAAATAAGCCCTAGTGAATTTTTGGAGCAAAAATTAATATAAGACCTTGTCTTATTTTCAGTGAAACACGGTATAAATATTCCAGTGAATTTAGAAAGATTAAAAGGTGAAGATTAAAAAGAAGCAAGAAATAAAACAACTTGGATGATTTTAGGAAAAATGGAGGTATTACGAGGGGGTGCTGATAAGTATTGAGCCTTTCCCAGAAAAAAATTGAGCTATGGAGCTATAAATTGCAGGGTTTATTGGCCAATTTGTCTGTATTCAATGGAACAGAAATCAACTACCTATGATTTTAACTTATCTTTCATGTTCAGGTCCAAAGTGAACATAGCAGCACCTCCAGAAAAGTTCAATGTGGAAAGAGCATAGGACCATAATCAAGTTCCTGTTTCTCCAAGGGAAAGGTGCAAAGCAGATCCATGATGAAATGTTACAAACTATGGGTGACAGTGGCCCTTCATATGCAACAGTTAAATGTTGGGTTGTCAATTTTTAAACTGGCCATTTCGATGTTGAAAGTGAGAAACCCAGTGGAAGGCCTGTTTCTGTCTCTGTGCCTGCAAATGTGAAAGCCATCCATGACATGATCATGGAGGATGGCCGAATGTCAGCCAAATGTATTGCTATATATCTGAGAATATCACGTGAGAGAGTTGGTGCCATTATCCACGACGACTTGGAAATGAAAAAGCTGGCAGCAAAGTGGATCCCCAAACTTTTGACAACCGAACAAAAGAGGAAACGTGTGGAGTCATCGGTGTCTGTTTTGGAACATTTTGCAAGAAATGAGTCAGATTTCCTGGGCAAACTGGTAACTGGTGATGAGACATGGATCTGCTGTTATGATCCTGAGAAAAAAGGAACACTCTAAAGAATGGAGGCACCGTGGTTCCCCCAGGCTAAAGAAGTTCCAAGTGCAAAGGTTGGTGCAGAAGCAAATGGCAACAGTTTTTTGGGATAAGAAGGGAGTTCTGCTGGTGGACTACCTCCAACAGGGTTCAACCATCAATGCAAAGTATTACTGTGCTTTATTGACGAAGTTGAGGCAAAACATCAAGGAAAAACGTTGAGGAAAGTTCTCCAAAGGTGTCATCCTGTTGCATGACAATGCCTCGTCACACACTGCAGGTGAAACAATGACAAAATTGACATCCTTAGGCTTTCAAGTGATGCCCCATCTACCCTATTCTCCCGACTTGGCTCCTTCTGACTTTTATCTGTTCCCCAAATTCAAGAAACACCTAAGGGACAACGATGTGGGAGTGTTCTGGAGGCAACTAATGCTGCAAATGAGTGGCTACACAGCAGCCAGAAGAATTTTATTTGAAGGGACTTAAAAAGCTGCAGGACAGATGTCGCAAGTGCATTGACTTCCTCGGGACGTAGAATAGTGTGGCAGTTACAGCTTCCTAGCTCATTTTTTCTGGGAAAGGCTTAATACTTATCAGCACCCCCTCGTAGGATAAAAAATTAGTTAGAAAAATCAGGAAATAAAAAGCAAATAAAAGAAGTTTTAGGAATGAAGAGAATATCTTGGTTCAGTCTTGTCTTGAGCAATGGACGAAAGATTGGATAAAAGGAAATGGCAAGTGTAGGGAATGTATGAAATTTGAAGAAATTGTATTACAAAAGAAAAGTACAGATGAAAATAAGGTAATGAACAGGATAATAAGTAAATTCATAAAACATTTTTGGAAGCAGAGTATCAATAGGGTGTGGTTTAAATGTTATGGGAGTATAACTTGGGAGAAGAAACAAATACCATGGTTTGGAAAAACATAGGGGATATAAGAAAATTGAAACCTATTATGTAAAGATAAAAGATCATTTTTATAAGTTAATTTGGAGATGGTATTTAACTCTGGTGAAATTAAGTCAGATAGACATGAATTGCTCCAAATTGTTTTGGAGAAGATGTCAGAAAACAGGTTTTCATGTGGTGAGAATGTGAGACTATATTGACATGTTGGCAATTGGTTTTCAAGGAGATAAATGAAATAACTAAGTTAAATTTAGAGATATGTCCTATAATAGCACTTCTAGCAATATTTAATAGTGATCAGTGTAACTGGACCGTTAAATAATTAATTTTCAATTTATTATCAGTGACAGAATTAATTATAGCTAGGAACTGGAAAATAAAATATGACGTCCAGTTAGACCAATGATGTTGAGAGACTTGTGATATTGCTAATAATGATAGGTTAACATGTAATATAAAAGTAAATAAGGGGTTAATAAGAATATTTTATAGATTTGGGGGAGAATTTATTGATTTTGTATTTTAGAAAGGGAAGGGGGATGTTTAACTTTGCAAGAGTCAGTGCAATTTTGGAAGGGGAATGGGGCTCCATAGAGGGAGGAAAAAAATTGCTTATACAGTATCTCCAAATAGTCCATTTTAAAAAATGTTTTGTCATGAGTAGCATGCTGTGAACATCCACTGTCAATAATCCATGAGCCTCTATTTCTCTGGTAGCTCGGTGTAACTTCATAAGCTATAAATGCACTCTGTTTAGTTTCTTTCTTTGGCCTTTCTGTAGCTCTGTCCCTCTTGTGACCAGAAGCTGCATTCTTGCCTTTGCTAGCTCTTTGTTCAACTTGGTGAGAGCTCCCATTGGCTGGAGCCTCCTTGTGGGGGGGGGAGCAACATTTGTGTAGATTTTCTTGTTTTTGTTATGTTATTAGATGTATTAGGTTCATATGATTTTGGTTTTTTTAAAAGATAAAAACAATATGAGCAGATGCAGGGTTGTACTCATGACTGCCTTTACTCTCATTGATTTTCATGGATTCAATTTGAGTATGAGTATGTCTGGATACAACCCATATTGTTTCCTTCAGTGCTGAAAAAGAAGAGGAAAAATAAATGATATGGTCCCTGCTGAAAATAGTGAGATGAACAAGAGGAAATGAGTTGCAACGTTTGCTGTAACCCGAAAAAACAAACCCCTACTTAATTGCTGTTGATTTCCTTGACAGAATGAGAAAAATAAGTATTAGTTCAACTTAATATTCGTGATCCAATTAAACAGTGCTGCCTTAATATGCAAATATAAATAATATTTGTTTCCACTTTGGAAGAAGGCAGCAGCCAAAAACGAAGGTCTGTTATATTTTCTCTGACCTCCTGAGTAACTTTTGGCCTTGGAACCCAGGCGAGGTGTAGGAATGGGACTGTAGAGACGAATTATCAGACCTGGTTCCCATTGCATAATCATACAATACTTCTCTTGTTGGTTAGAAATGATGGCGTTAATTTTTCATGAGCTTTAGTATGCATCTTACCTCTAGTTAATTGAGACATATATACTGTATTTCAGCAGAAATGGCTACATCAGTTTATTCTTTTAAAACGGGGGTCCCCAACCTCCAGTCTGCGGGTCCACCTTGCCAGGACTAGGCCGTGGATACAAATCTCCTGCCCCCCTCCATGTGCAGATGCATGCATGCCCCTCCCACACACGCACGGCCCCTCCCACGGACACCACCGCCCGCATGCTAAACCAGTCCATGGAGGCAAAAAGGTTGGGGGCCACTGAAATGTTTAACAGCTTTTTTAAAAAAAAAAAGTTGAAGAATCAGACTTCCGCAAATCACGTCTTGAAGGCAAAGTAAAACAGTAGTTCAGACCTTTCTTCTGTCTTTCTATCTGTCTGTCTGTTCATCCATCCCACTCATCTGGGCCAAAGCTACTCTGTCAAGTCCTCAATAGAGATGGAGTGGCTTAGGCACAAGCTAAAATATAGCACCCACCATTTTAATTCTAACCTTGGAGATGGCATGGAAATGAAACGCATAGTTCAGCACATTCCATCTGACTCAGAAGTTTAATCTGATGCAGTTATTGTCCAAGACTCGTTCTAGATTTTTTTTCTTGGTTGTAATTGCATCTATTAAATAGTAGGGGACACTTGAATTGCTCTCCCTTCCTCCCTCTCTCTCTCCATGAGATACTCTAATTTTTGTTCTGTGGCATTTTCGCATGTGTTCACTCAGTAAATCTGTTTTCTCCTGTTTCCACATTACATGGTTGCACTTATTGAAACAGCGTCAAAAAACTCACACCTTCAAGTACATTTCTAACTGTATTATTTGAAAAATGTGAACCTTTTAAGTACCATTTTGACAGTTTATAAAACCAAGAATTTATGTTGGAAAATTGAGGAAAGGCTGTGGGTAATCAGATTCCAGGCTGGATTAAAATCAATTGTCTCTAAATCATGATTTAAATCACAATTTAATTTTTTTTTAAATGTAAATTTTTTTAAATCATAAAAAAAAATCAAATCCTGTCAGATTCTGACCTGCACATGAAGTTTGGGTCTGCAGATAAGATCATTTTTATTGGAACTTGTAGAAAGGCAGAGTTCTTTAGGTTTCCCTCATTTGAACCAGTGCATGTACTTCACCTGTCCACCTACTTCATCTGTCCACCCTACAGATTAGGCTAGGTAACACACCAGTGCATGTATTGCATGAGTACTCTGAAATGCCAAAAAGCAGGTGGAGAGAACTGACAGATTGACATGGAGACAAAAATTCTTGCCTTGAAAACGTTTCACATTTGTGCTTTGAACAGGGCCAGTGTGTCTCTTCTTTTGTACCTGAAAAGTTTGTATATGAACTATGGTTGTGCTCTTATAATTGCACTTTTGGGCAGTGGGGGAAGGATTCTGTGACAGAATGTTGGTAGGATGCAAACTGGTGACAGTTTTGTGGGGTTTTTGTGATTTCATCCCATTGACAAAACAAATTAAAAAAACAATGTATGTGCTCGCACACATTCACAATCAATGGTAGTTCTGGAACCACTGCAGGAAACAAAAGCAGGAAGCATTGCTTTAGCAAAACATTTTTTGAGGTATGTGTGTTTCCCAGCATGTCTGGAAAGAATCTTTCATAAGAACTGTAAATTACTTCAGCATTGAAAATGTCATATTGGATGCTTTTATCAAATTAGTCATCTTCATTTACGTTGTAAGAATATGGGAAGCCTGTGACACACTAGGAGTTTTTGTAATATCTAATTCATTTGGATTTAACTGTGCTTTATTTATATCAGTGTTTCCCAACCTTGTTCATGTTGTGGCCCCCTTTTGTAATAGCCAAGTAACCTGTGACTCCCCCGGCCACATTTGCATTAAAATAAATTTTTAATGGGATTAAGAAAACACATTGAATTAGATTTATGTATCAGAATATAATTCTACCCTAATACATTCATATTAAGGTGATAATACATTATTATGAGAGGGGGCTGTAAATCTGCCTTTACCAGATAAAATTTAAAAGAGAAAAATTTATACATTTTGAGTTTTACTTTTTTTGGGTGCAGAAATGACCTTCCGTTCATGTCTCATCCCCTGCCAAAAAAGCCTCCTCAGTGAAGAGCCCTTCCCTGTCAAGCCTAAATAAACACCAGCCTGGCCGGCCCGACCCTGTGCCCGTTTCTCCTCCCTTACCCGTTTTCCCCTCTTTTGCCTTCTTCCTCTGTGAATGTGTTATATTTAGATTTTATAGATACTACACTGTATTTGACTATATGTGCACTAAATACCAGCTTCCTGTTTTTGTTGACCTGTCTTAACTCTTTTTATGCTCTGCATAAGGAATCAGTGAGGGCCCAGACATTTTACCAGTATGGGTAAACAGCAAAGGATAATGCCTTCTTTATGTCAGCTGAAAAAGATAATGTGAAGTTGGGATAGGGGTTTAGTTGACTTAAAGAATATGTTGGTTACATTTTAAAAAATTTTCAAAATAGTCAAAAATTTCAGGTAGATGTTTGTGGAGAGTGTTGAATGAAAAGCTGTGTGCGTTAAGAGAGAAAAAGAATAAAGGAGAAGTTGTCTATAAAATGCAGTGTACTTCCACTTTGAATAGAAGTGTCATCCTTAGTACTTTTTTCATCAGTTTTAAAGCAAAGCTGCTTTAAGTATTTAGAATGTTTATTTCATAGTTAAATACCATATTTCCCTGAAAATAAGACAGGGTCTTATATTAACTTCTGCTCCAAAAATGCATTAGGGCTTATTTTCAGGGGATGTTTTATTTTACAGTCATGTCATCTTTTCCTGGTTGTTGCACAATGCTGCATAATGGTGGAGGGTGGGGTTTCACTTAACTGGGGCTTATTTTTGGGGTAGGGCTTATATTGTGAGCATCCTGAAAAATCATACTAGACCTTATATTCAGGTTAGGTCTTATTTTTGGGAAACAGAGTAATGCCCAGTGAATTGCCATCGAGAATCTCACGAACAACTGCAAGTTCCCATTTGTGTTCCCCCAGTGACTGACGTTCAGAGGCACATCAGTCGTAACTAGCCACCCCATCTTCCATAAATGTGTCCATTATCTTGCCATGCAGATTGGCAGCTATCAATACTACTTCTGGGATGAAATTATCCGTTTAACTCTGAGCCCTGTGAACGGAACTGCCCCAGACATTCTAACTTTTCTTCATAGGAAAGTTGCTCTAGTAGTCAGTGCCTTAATCATTTTGAATGTGTTTTTAAAATAACTTTTCCAGGTTTGAGGCAATGTCTATGAGAAGCTACCCGGGTAAATCAGAATTTTAAGGAGGCAATAGAAAAAGAACCGGTAGATATGTATTCATGGATTTAATTCTTGTCTGGAGACTTAACCTGGCCTGACAGCTTTCTTTCCATGCCTTTCAGGGCCTGATATTGCTTGGTGAAGCACCTCCCTCTGACCCCATATTAGGTGACTCATCCCACACTCTTAGTGTTGAGGTCAAGTTAGAACCTGGGACTGAGAGACTGGTAAGTACCAAGGGCAGAAATACTGATGAATGCTCTCTGATGTCATCCAGTTTCAGGTGATTCTCTTGTTACATAAATCTTAAATGGACAGATGTTTTCTTATTACTGAACAATTTGAAATAATTGGTGAATAACATATATTCAAGCTAATCAGTTGTTAGTTCCTAACTTATGTTTGGCAGTGTCATATATGATTTTTAAATGTTTATAATGTCTCTCTCTGTGTGTGATCTTTTGTCTCTTCAGAGCTGTTTTTCAAATGATGAGTTGGCTGCAAATAGATTCATTCATTCATACCTTTCATCCCCTCCTCCCAGCTTTCATATTGATGTCATATTGCTCTGTTCCTTTATCTGATTTCCTTCCCTGTAGAGCCCCTATGTGTATATTACTGCTATCCTGCGGGCTGCAGCAGGGAAACTGTCCAGCAAAAATATGTGCATTTTGGTATTTAAAAATCTAAGTAAAACCTCTGCTATTTGGCTATCTCTCTTCTGTTGTTTTTGCCCCAGTATTCCAGGAAATCCCAGTTTGATTGCTTTGATGTTTCTTTATAGAGAACTGCAGGAGCATTCAAAACTGGCATGCGCAAAGGTCTAAACCAGCTTGGCTCAGTGCTTAGGCTCCTGTACAGAGGCAAGCATAGACCTGCCTGCTGCTCTCTTTTCAGCAGCATTTTCTTTTTCTCGGGTCTCTGTATAATTATTTCTATATGCAAATTATATTTTCTACGTTTGAACCATGGGAAAGATAAGTGTGTTTTTTAACAAATGTTGAAGGCACAAGCAAGAATCTGTCTTTATTTTTTTTGAAGAGAGACATACAAACGTGTAATCGTTGTAGTGTTTTTAACTTTCAGTGTTAATTGTTATTACATCCTTCAGTTTCTGCAGTATTACATAAAGTAGACATCATATGGGTCACAGATGAGCAACTTATGACCTCCAGGTGTTGTTATACTGCATCTCTCATAATCCCTGATCAATGGCATATTGGCGGGAGAATTGGAGTCTGATATCATCTGGAAGGCCACCTGGGATGCCAGAAAAAATGTTTTAAAATTTGGTGGAACAGATTCCTTTCATTCGCACAAGACTATTTTTAATTAGGTTGCTAATAGTGGTTGTTTGTGGGGGGGGGGGATTACAGAATTTGTTTTCCTCAAGGGTTCTTTCTTCTGCAGTTTTCAAACTTCTAACATTTGAGCTCATTTTATTTATTTTAATGTTTTAAAATTTCAGTCTCTTTCCAGCTGTGCCTGGACATTTCTTAGGGTTGCTTTCCACTTGCAGGCAAGTAAATGCTGAGGAAATGAAAGAGAGCCTTCTCTGTTGCTGCTTCCAAATTGTGGCACTCTCTTCCACAGGAAGTCTGGCTGGTCCCCTCTTCACTGTCCTACCTCAGGCAGGCAGGCAAAGACTTTTGTCTTCAGACAGGCCTTTTTTTCATTGACTGTCAGGTCCCAGTTTAAATCTGTGGCATCTTTGGTAGCAAAGCTAGGAAAGACCTGTGCTCTTAGGATGTTTGGTGCTGACAGACATTGTAGTTCAGGACTTTGGAAGGCTAACAGGTTGTCTGACCCAAGAGCAGGCAGTACTGTTTCTTACATAGTAGTCAGGCTCTCTGTAAGTCAGCTTCACATTTCCTAGCTAAGGAAAGTGGTATCTATGCTACAACAGTGTCTGTAATAGCATCTGTAAAGCTGTGTTTGGCCAGGCAAGTTGCACGATTGCAACCACATTACATTTTGTCTGTGCACCCTACGGACTGTAGCTAATTTTCATGCTTTTGATCCTACATGATTAACATGGAAATTACCATTTGCACATTATTACATGCAAATACCTCATACATATACAGGACAGATTGCAAACTTTTGCCTGCAGAGTTTGCCATAATCTACAGGTAATCTGATAGTGTTGCCCTGATTTCCGAAAAATGCTAGTACCTATGAGATGTCTCTAACTATCTTAGAATATAGGGAAGTAGGATAGTTGGGAATCTCACTAGAGATGGCATGAAGAAGGACCTTGATGTCATGCATGCTATTCCAGAATGTAATGACATGTTTTGGATACAGTTGGTGGAGGTTGCATGGCAGATTTCATTAATGTCGCATCTACAGGTAGAGTTGGGTTGATTTTTACAGGACCACATAGCCTGGTTTGATTGACAGTGATCCTCCAGCAGGGATTCTTCCCAACAACAACACTGAACTTTTCTTTAGTTGAATGTGCTAGTCACACATTCTCAACAAGTGTCATATGGCCCCCTGGGCGACCTTGGCACATTGAATGGGGCCACAGACTGTAAACAGGTCTTCACACACACCCTTGTAAGGTTTGTTAATGATGTAATCCTGATTCAGCCTATATATTTTTCTTATTGTGTTTATGACCGTGGCAAAAAAAGGTTGAGAATGGCTGTGCTACAGAATGGACTGTGTAATTTTATACATGCAAATTACCTAGAGCCATAATAGACCATCATCCTTTTTGGAGATATGCTGGAAGAATTAATGCTAATGGGCTTTGAGACTTCCCTGCTGATTCCAAGTCTAACATGAACATGTAGGCTGATATTAGACACGGGCACTTCGTAGTCGTATCGCAGGGATACAAATATGACCTGCGGCACCACAGATGCCACTGGGGCCCAATTCCCCTCCCCCAGAACTGGCCAGTCCATAGGCTCTGTGTGGCGCTGAGATCCTTGTTCAGTAGCAGTGCCCCAATCCCAGCAGAAGCCCAGCCGACCCTTCTCTGCCTCCCCATGCAGCCAACCACTTATTGGCTGAGCAGGGAGATTCCCCTATTCTGTCTTCACACAGAAGTGATCAGCTGCAGGGAGGGGCCGGATGGGATTGGCCCTAAAGAAGCTAGCTGCTTTGTTTCCTTACCTGCTTTTGAGAAGCAAATAAATAATGTCCCTGTATAATATCTCCTGTGGTGTGCAAAAAATCTTGATGTGTAGAGGTTAGCAGAACAGATCCAGCTATGTATATAACCCTTGTAGAAGCCTGTTCTGTGGCCAATGTGTGCCAGCAAACTCAGCAGTTCACTTGTTAGTCATGTAGCCGTTTCAGGATTGGGAATAAAACCTATAAAAGTAGCAAACTTATTATAGAATGCTTTTTTATATATTAGATTCCTTTTCATCAGATGCTTTAAGTTTTGCCCTCACTTGACAGGTGTATTATTTTTGCATCTTATTTCTTTCTGCCTGATCCCACTGTTTGCATTGTTTTTTCTGTACACCTGTGTACCTAAGGATAGTTTGTGAAATTGTTGAAGTGGATTCTGATCTGCAGAATCTTACGCCATAACAAATATGACCATCATTAAAGTGCCATAAAATTTTCTACCATGTTTCTTGTAGCTAATAAACCTACCTGCCTCTTGTAAACATTAGAGGTCTGAATTAGTACAGTACTTGGGTTGTCTTTTGTCTACCTCTGCCATTTTTAAATTTTGCCCTGTTTTAATATGTTTAGATTTGTTCTGTGGATTTGTTGTGTTTTATTAACATAATATGAAGTATCTGGGATACATAAATGTATTACTTTATTCGATTATTCATTTTTTCTATTATACATTAAAAATGAATACATTGCTATAGAACGTTATATACTGTATATTTGAGCCAAAATATATCAGCCTGAACAGTCTCAGATCATTTGTGAACTATTGCTTCATTTGAACTGTTCATTTAAATAAATAATCACAATGCTGTTAGAGCTGGTTTCCTTTTTTTTTTCAGACGTGAGAGCCGACAATGTAGTTTTTTCTTAAGGTTAGCAAAGAAAGATTTTTTTTTAAACTAGCGTTTCAAGGTTGCCTTCTGAACAATCTTAAATGGGTGTGAACAATCTTAAAATGGGTGAAAATAATTACATGGAAGAGTATTCCCCCCAATAAGAGTTGTACATTTTCTGGATCTGTTTCTAATGGCTTATGTGCGGCGTTCCCTCTAATTTTCAGCTCTTCTTGGCAGGGCTTCTTTTGCGCGTGCTATTCCACTCCCCCATGCGCTTCTGTCCTCCACATGGGGTCCCCAGCCATGACTAAAGGGACAGGAAAACACTCATTGTGGGTGCAAAGGGGTTGCAGTACTACATGCCTGTACAGCTCTGCAGCTTAGCAGGGGTCCCCAACCTTTTTCACCCCATGGACCAGCTGGGGAAGGCAGGGCACCCCCCTGTGCGCATGCGTGAATGAGTACATATGCATGCAAACTGCGACACGGCATTTGTATGGGTGTGGGCGTACTCGTGCACATGCGCAAACAGTGGCACAGCACTCGCACAGGTGCGCTGGAGTGCACGCGCATGCACAAATCAGCTGTGCAGGGATGAGTGAGTGCTAGGTTTGTCTCCGTTGCCCGGTCTGGCTTACGCCACGGCCCGGCATCGGATCATGGACCGGGGGTTGGGGACCTCTGGCTTACAGGGAACCTTGCTTGCATGTTTTCTGGGAAATGTCAAGATGTGTTAATTCTGGCACAGTCTTCCTTTGGTCCATGTGTTTTCAGAAATTAATATAGGAAGGGGGCCTTCAGTATGAAGCTCTTTCCATAAAAATAAGTAGGTTACATAGTGACAGTGGGCAGCCCAAAATTAAAATAAGACCAATATGTCTACCCTCCTTTTGTTCCAAAGCAAATTTTGCATTAAGACTATTTGTGATAGCTGAACACTGTCTCCTTGGGTGTTTCCAGATTCAAGAGGGATTTTGAAATTGTCAGCCATCCTGCTGCATAACATACACACACAAAAAAACAGCTGTTGCAAGGGCAGTAATCTTAAACCTTGGGGTACCGGATCACTCTAAGTGATATTTTAGTGCTGTGTGATGTTAAGGTCTGGAATTGTTAGCTTTCCCCAGGAATCATACAACTTCTGACAGGGGTTCTTCCTCTCTCCTCTACCACAGGGCACATGCATCTCTCAGCCACCAGAGAGCCTTTGTACATCCGTTGGCAATACCCAAGAGTCCCTACCTGCCAAAACCTGTGGAGTACCAAGACCTGTCAATGGAGTCATTAACACGTAAGGCTTTTGAAGAGGCCCTCTTGAGAGAAATATGCATATGTACTTTAGAATAGTCGTTCTTAATCTTGAGGTCTCCAAACATTCCTGGAGTGCAACTCCCAGAATCCTTGACCACTGGCCTTGCTCTCTGGGATTTCTAGGAATCACCCATCAGCATCTGTGGAACTGTTTTTGGGAGCTCCTTATTCTAGAACAGAGCAGATGTTGCATTCAATTCCCAGAATTCCCTAGTTCAAGATATGGTGACTGAGGAATTCTGGGTATTCAGCAGCTCTGGAGGGCACCAACGTGAACTGTAATCTCAGTAAGTCCCTTGGTGGTACTAGGGTTTATAGTTGTGTGTGAATCAGGCTCTTCCAGAGGTTTGTAGAATCCATTTAACAGCAGTAAATACCATGGTGGGCAAAGTACAAGATGTGGGGTCTCATGCACCTGCCAGGTAGTGAGTAGCCCTTATAGAAGGAGCAAACAGTTGTCAGGTCTGTGAACGCTGATCACCCCATCCTATACCATTTTTAAAGTAGTCATATGGTCTACATAAAATAGTTGAGAGTGGAAGTCTACATTTGTATTTTTGGACTGCAACCCACACACCCCAAATTGTCCAGGAATAACCCGGGCAGAAACATGTCTGCGGACAAGCTTTCTAGCTACATTCCTCTATTGCTGCTTTCCCTGGCCTGTTTCTCCTTTCAGAAATTAGCTGCTGTGGTGCTACCTGGGCATTATAGGTCTTTGGGAGGCATCCCTAATGGGCAACAAGATTGTAAGTCTCAGCATCATCCATGCCCCTCTCTGCTGATCAGTCAGCCACCCCCTCTGACACATGTCTGACCAGTAGGGGCATGTCTGTTTCAGCATGGAAGATGCTAGGAGTCATAATTTTGTTGCCCATTAGGTTTCTATAGAGTGTGTCTCCCAATCACCTTTAAACTCCCGGAAAGACCTATGATGCCCAGGTAGCACTGTGGTGGCGTCCTTTGTTTTGAAAATAGAAGCAGGCTGGGGAAGGCAATGACAGAGGCAAATAATCCGGAAAGCTGGTCTGCAGACTTAACGTTTGTGGGCTGCACCTCCCAGATCTCTGCCTTGGGGATTCCTGGACATTTCAGGGTGTGGGGGAGGGACTTGCCAATCTAAAAATATAAAAGAGCACACCCTTAGTTGTGAGACTGGAAAAGGCTGGGGGCAGGATTGCTTAGGGAGGAAGAATAGGGTGATAGATAGTGAATAGAATAACCTTTCTCTTCCAACTGCCCTACAGAGATGTTGACTTTCTGCACCCAGCCCGTGACCATAGTGTCTGGGGGTGATAGGAACTGTAGTATGGCACATCCACAGTACACTGGGTGGGGAAAGGCTACAATAGAAAGGGGTAAGGGCAGGGAGATGAGGTATTGTTAATCAAGCATTTTGCAATGTGGGGGGTGGTCTGTATGTGGCCCATAGTTCACATGACTTCAACTCCTGATGTAGAAACCTTCTGAGAAAGATGGACCCATAGGGCCAGTCATTTTAAAGTAACTTTCTGTGTCACCACCCAAGACCAAGAGCCTTAAAATGTCAGGTGGAGAATAACAACGAAAGATATTTGATTTTAGGCCTTGGTTTGAGTTTCTTGCTACCCCCATGGATTTACTGGTTGATTTGTCTTTAAAATTAGTGGGTATTTCATAGGGAGGTCATGATGGAGGATGGCGTAAAAACACCTAATGCACTGCATTTCTGTCCCTTGGCAGTCTACAGCCAGGCTTGACGGAGCATGCTCAGGGAGACAGCTCAGATACAGAGGAGCTGTTGCGTAAAAAACAGAGACTAAACATGGTGTCTTCAGCTCCTGATGGAACCTGTGTAGCAGCCCGCACACGCCCTCTCCTCAGCTGCAAGAAGCGACGTCTTGTTCGACCCAGCAGCTTGGTGCCACTCTCCAAAAAGGTCAGTATTGAGGAAGGTGGCAGTCATCTTCCTATATTTGATTTGCTAATGAGAATTGTGATTGATTATTCAGATAGTAGAGGAGAGAACATTAAACAGGGTTGAAAACTATCTTATTTAAGAGGGAGCCAGGTGAGGATTTTCCCACGTTATACTTCAATTATCCCACTTAACTCACAGTATAGTTTGCACACATTTTTTTTTCCTTGGGATAGTGAGGTTTGGCAAAGGTTGCCAGGACTTGAGATGACAGGCCCCGCTTAGTTGCATGAAGCTGCTTTGTGTTTTGGTCAGATGACCTTGAGATTAGACAGAAGATACTGCTTTGATCACTGTTTATACTGCTCTAGGAAGGCTGACTGTCAGCTTTTGAAATTCTTCATATCTTTAAGACAGGAGGAAGCACATCTGTGCTTCAGGTTTATTGAGAGAATAGTTAGTCAAGGATTATAAAATGCATTGCAAACAAAAATGTGTTCTGTTAAATGGATTCTTTTTCTAGGGGGTTTAGGTACCTGGCTTGCAATATTGTGGGAACCATCCTTTTCATTAGGCACAGTGAGGGCAAGGCCTGATCCAGAGTTTACTATCTAGCAGTACCACAGAGGCTGTTTTTGGGTGGGGGCAACAGCAGCTGTTCCTTGGCTGCTCTTTGTGAGCCTCTGGCAGTTCCTTCTGTTGGAGGATAGTGTTATGTGTTCCTGTTCTCTAAACTGACTTCCTACCCTCAAGTGTGGTAGAGGAAGCTTTTCCATTGCTACTATTTAACTAGTACTCCAGTCAGCTTCTGTATGTGGAATGGGAGAGGGGTGAAATTTCTTCAGACATAAAGCTTGTAGTTCTAGTCATGAAGCTGATGACTTACATATTTACTGGTGTGCATCGGTTTATATGAACAGACACAAATTTAGAGGTAGGTTTTATTGGTTGCAGATGAAGTAATTTTGCCATAAATTGCTGCCCAACCAGATCATTCTAACTAAACCACCTAGACTTCCAGGGAATATTATTCCAGTTTCTTTTTTGGAGCTGGAGAGAAAGGGTGTTACTGAGATTATGTTGACTCTTTATGATATCAGTGCTGATAAAGGTGATTTGTCTCTAGAGTATGAAAATATCCCAAATCTCCATGTTCGCCGTTTAACATTAGAACACCTTTATGAGTCTGTCATGGAGACTGGGGGGATTTGGGAAGACATTTTTTCAAATGAAACTTTGATGGTGGTAAAGTGAATGTTAGTTTGCTTTTTCAAGTTTCTATTGATTTGTTCGATACTAATTGTTTTGTAATTTAGCCACTAAGTCAGTTAGACCAGTTTCATTGTTGTTAACAGGAAACAAGGGGCTTTATTTCAAACAAAGTGTAATGGGCATAGCGCTTCTCAGCCCACTGTTGAGTAATGCAAACTTGTATTCATTCAGCAGTACTGATAGCAGTTGGCTTACATAGGGCTCACCTCCTGAGGTGATTAATTCAAGGTCCATACAGTGGCTGTACCTGAAATAAGCACATGGAGATGAACTACTTTTTCTAGTTGATGTATTAGTTTTATATCCTGCCTTTTCTCTGTGAGGTCAGAGCAATCAGTATGATTTTTCATCGTGGCCTCGTGAATGCACATAAGTGGGTTTCTTCTGTGCCTGCGCAGAATGTTTCGAAAGTTTAAGGAGCTTCAAAAAGATTTGACAATAAGATACCCCCTTTGAAGTGCAAGCTCCATCCCTCCAATCTTCCCCTCAGTTCCTTTTTTTCTACCGCGAGGTCAGTAAATTAGGAACACTAGAGCGATCGAGAAAGGAAAGTAAACCTATTATTTCTTGAAATTAATCATTCTTCACTGTGATTATCCTCAATTAGATCATTGTTAGTTATTTCCTGTAGTAATTGAACTTTATTTTCCCCCTTTTACAACAGTTTTCGCTTTCCCGCATTCCCTCCCGGACGGTCCGCCCCCCCCCCCAAATTTTCCCAAAGTTTATGGCCTCTCCAGGATTTAAGAGGTGCACTGTTTGCCTAAAGAAAATACCTCTTACTGACTGGCACGACAAATGTTTATTCTGTTTGGGAGAACACCACCAAACCCAATTGTGCCCTGATTGTAAGAAGCTGACAAAACCTGCAAGTTACGACTTCAGTGTCTTAAATCCTATTTGTACAAAAAGACCCTGAACCCAACTATGGAAGTAGGGGCTTCACCATCAACGGTACAGCAAAATTGGTCTGAAACAACATGACCCATATCTAGTCCAGCAACTCACTCCGTGTAAAGCATGACATCAGTCCCAAATAAATCTGGAGTCACAAAAGTCATCTAAATCCGGCTCAACCCCCACGCCTAAAGCCCAGACCCGCTCTGACGATCCTGCAAAAAAGAAAAAGGATAAGGATAAACCAAAAAACCAAACAAAATGTCAAAGACAACCATCATAGAACCTCCACCGGCCTCATTACTTTCACCGATATTGGAGGAGTCATTTCTAGAGGCACCAGTCTCCTCAGATAGAGAAGACCATACATTGACATCGGCACAAGCAGCACACTCAATTGCCAGTTTGTCTCCAGTCTCAGGCTGATGTACATTCCGGCCCGGCCATAGCCCTTTTCAGCCCTCGATCATCAGGGCGGGCAGCTACCTAGCATGGATCATAAACTCAGAAAGACAGCGAAATCTTATATACCAAAGTCCTTCATACCGAGAACCATATTATCAACAACAGTCATACCACTATCGGCAGTCCTTTCGTCCATACCAACAACATCAAGAAAGACCTTACCTACCAACCTCTACATTGACATCACAGTTCAGAACCCAGCAACCACAGAGAGCAAGAGAGCCCTTTCGAAAACAGCAAAGAAAGGGTAAGCAATATTCATAACCCTTTACAAGCATCTTTCCAAACAAGACTCCATGATTTTCTACCGGCATGGAAAGAAATAAGGAGTGACAAATGGGTTCTATCCATAATTCAAACAGGATATTACAGTGGTTCCTCGATTTACAAACTTAATCCCTATTGGAACAGCATTTGTACATCAAAAGGTTTGTAAGTCAAGGCAAGATTTCCCATAGGAATGCATTGAAAACCATTTAATCCGTTCAGGCTGTTTTTCGTTCGTATGTCGAAGTGCTGATTCGTAAGTAGAGGCATTAGTTCCCATAGGAACTAATGCAAAGCCGGTTAATCTGTACTCTACCACTAGGGGGATTATTTTTTTCTTCTTCTTTTGACCTAAGATGAACTTAGGTTTAAAAAAAAAGGGCAGGAAATGTTTTTTTCATTCATAAGTCGAGGCTCCGTTCGCAAGTCGAAGCGACATTTTGCGACCAAAGCCATTCGTAACTCGAAACGTTCGCAAGTCAAGGCATCACTGTTCATTGAATTTTTCAAAACCCCACCATTCAATATTACTAAAAATGATTTTTCATTAGCCCTACAAGAAGAAATATCATCACTTCTTCAAGAACAAGCCATAATCAGAGTCCCACCTTCTGCAATTAATGAAGGGTTTTATTCTCAATACTTTACCGTTCCAAAGAAGGATGGAGAACTTCACCCCAAATTTATTCGACCCAGATAATTCCATATGCTAACTTTCAATACCATTATCCCCCTTCTCTCACAGGGAAACTGGTTCGCGGTCATCAACTTACAGGATGCGTACTTCCATATATTGATACATCCCCTTCATCAAAAATTCCTCAGATTTTGATTCAACAACACAACATATCAATTCTGTGCCCTACCATTCGAACTATTGACAGCCCCAGGGACATTTACAAAATGTATGGCGCCAATTGCAACCTACCTATGACTTCGAGGAATTGCCATATTTCCTTACATCAACGACTGGCTGATAGTAGCTTGTTCATATCAAGATACTGCCAGAACCACAGAGATGACCCTAGACACCTTACAAAGACTAGGACACAAGGTGAACTACACCAAATCTTGCCTAGAACCATCAGAAACGACTAGTTACATCAGCACAAATCTCAATTCCATGAAGGCAAGAGCATTCATATTTCTACAAAGAATTGTCAAAATAAAGCATGGCATTCGTCCATTCCAGCTTCATGCAATGGTATCAACACACAAAGCCCTACATCTACTAGGACGGATGGCTTCTACAACTGCAGTAATTACGCATGCAAGACTAAAAATGAGAACACTACAGGCTTGGTTTCTATCCCTATTCGACCCCATGATAGACCACCAGTCGAAACATCTAGTGGTGACACCAGAATTAGCAGACCAACTTACCTGGTGGGCATTCCTTCCACATCTGACCCTTGGCAGACCCTTCAAGCCCTTAACATTATCTAGTCAAGTCACCACGATGCCAGTCCCTCGGGATGGGGAGCGCACTGTCAAGAACTCCAAATACGTGGCCTGTGGACAAGGAAAGAAAGATCACTACATATAAATCACCTCAAAATATTGGCCATAATAAAAGCATTTCAAGCCTTCTTACCTCATATTGAAGGGCAAGCTGTTCAACTAGTCACAGACAACACAATGACCATGTACTATATAAACAAGCAGGGAGGCACCCACTCACTAGCCCTACTGTACCTCACAGTGGATCTACGGGAATGGTGTTACTTACATCACATCTTCCCAGTGGCTATTCACATCTCAACAGAAGTAAATTACATAGAGGATCATCTAAGCAGACTACCAACTCGAACTCACAAATGGACATTGGACAATCGTATTTTCCAGATGATCTGTCGTCAATGCGGGAGCACCCATCAATAGATCTTTTCGCACCACAGGAAAACACCAAATGTCCCAGATACTGCTCAAGAGCTGGCATCGATCCCAAATATCTAGGAGATGCATTCATGATAGATTGGACACGGGAAATGCTGTATATATTACTCCAGTAGTAATGATCCAGAAAACAGTCATCAGGATCACTCAGTGCCGAGCAAATGCCATATCACTCCATGGTGGCCACGTCAACCATGGTTCACCCACCTCAAGAAAATGGCATCAGACATATTTCACTTACCATCACTAACGAATCTTCTCTCCCAGAACAACAGCTTGATTCTACATCCAGACATCCCATCTCTGAGTGTGGAGGATACTCCCGCCTTCCAGAGAATCCTAGATCAGGCTCAGAAATCCTCCACACAGAAACTCTATGAGAACAAGTGGAAAGTTTTCACTAATTTTACTGACTTTAAAAATTTAAGTTCAAACCCAGTCTCACTTAAAACAATACAGTGGTGCCTCGCATTACAATGTTAATTCGTTCCAGCGAAATCGCTGTAGAACGAAAACATCGTAAATTGATTTTTAAAAGCCCATAGAAACGCATTAAAACCCGATTAATGTGTTCCTATGGGCTTGAAACTCACCGTCCAGCAAAGATCCTCCATAACACGGCCATTTTCGCTGCCCGTGCAGCGAGGAATCCGTCCCAGAAAACAGTGGGCAGCCATTTTTTAAACCCGCGGCCATTTTGAAACCGCCGATCAGCTGTGTGAAAATCTTCGTTTTGCGATAATCGGTTAGCGAAGCAGGGAACCGATCATCACAAAGCGAAAAAAACCCATAGGAAACATCGTTTTGCGATCGCTTTCGCAATCACAAAAACTTCTTCATTATGCGATTTCTTTGTTAAACGAAGCGCTCGTCTTGTGAGGCACCACTGCACTCACCTTTATTCTCCACTTACTCGACCTTGGACTGTCATATTCTACTATCAAAGTCTATATATCAGCGATTGTAGCACATCGACAACCCCACTCTCAAGCATCAAAACTTTTCTCCCATCCCACTTTGAAAAAATGTATGAAAGTTCTTTAAAATATCAGACCTTCAACTCAACAAATTGCATACCAATGGTCCTTACAATTAGTTCTAGATACTCTTACCAAACCTCCTTTTGAATCCATGGCTACCTGCAATGAAAAATTATTATCTTTGAAGATGGTCTTCTTAGTAGCAATCACATCTGTGAAATGAGCTAGTGAATTGGTGGCTCTTAGATCAGATTCCCCATACTTACAATTTCATCCTGACAAGGTCACCATGTACTTTGATGTATCATTCCTTCCCAAAGTTGTCTCCGAATTCCACATGAACCAACCCATAATATTACCAACCTTGTTTCCAGCCCCATCAACATCCATCGAGCGCAAGCTCCACATGCTAGATGTCCGAAGAGATTTAGCTTTTTATACCAACAGGACTAGAGAATTCAGAAAGTCGCCTAGATTATTTGTATGCTATCACGGCCCTAATAAAGGTGCTCCGGCTTCGGCACAGACCATATCCCAATGGATAGTTCAGACTATGTCACTAGCATATGAACTCTCGGGCAAGTCAATCCCTGACCAACTAAAAGCTCATTCCATTAGAGCAACATCGACTGCTCTGCATCGTGGAATAGAATTACAGAACATTTGCCAAGCAGCTACCTGGTCCAGTCCATCGACCTTTGTGAAACACTATCGCCTCAATGTCAGGGCAGAGAATGATGCTGCTTTCAGCAGAGCTATCCTGACATCTCTGCTACCGTGACATCCCACCATCCGGTAGGTGAGCTTGTCAGTCACCCACTTTTGTGCATTCACAGAGGCCACGACGAAGAAAGAGAGGTTACCTACCTGTAACCATGGTTCTTCTAGTGGACCTCTGTGAATTCACACAATCCCTCCCCTCCTCCCCTCTGTCCATCACGTTGTCTACTAATAGGTGCAATCCTACTTTGATAGCGGCGGACTATAGAAGGAACTGAGGGGAAGATCGGAGGGGCGGAGCTTGCGCTCCAAAGGGGGTATCTTATTGTAAAATCATTTTGAAGCTCTAGAAACATCCGAAACGTCCTGCGCAGGTGCAGAAGAAGCCCACTTGTGTGAATTCACAGAGGTCCACTAGAAGAACCATGGTTACAAGTAGGTAACCTCTCTTTTATTCTTCTCACCTTATTCTCACAACAACCCTGCGAAGTAAATCAAGTTCTGAGAGAACATGTCTGTTCCAAAGAATTCCATGTCTTGGTGGGGATTTGAACCAGAATCTCTCAGACCTCTACCAGAACAGCTACACAAATCTCGCTCTCGCTGGTTCTTGTTGTCCAGGTACTCAGACCTTTCCTGTACCCTTTTTCACTCCAGGTCCATCGCAGCAGCATGGGGCGATGCAGCTGTGACATGAACCCCTCATGTGCTCTTTGCAGCACCCGGAGCTCAGTGCCTCCAGAAATCCAGTATGAAGCCCCTTTGATGGAGCGCCTCTCGCAGCTGGACTCCTGCATCCACCCTGTTCTCTCATTCCCAGATGGTAAGACTAGGGCAATGAGAGGAATTCTCTCTATGCATTGTGAACAGTATAATGCTGACCCCCAAGCCCAGTTTGGAAGCAGCACTCAAGACTAATAGAGAGGACTTCCTTTATCCTGTCATGCATGCTGATTGCTGACCCCAGGCAGTGGTCCTTTAGAATTAGAAGCGAGTTTGATAACGTGTGGTCCTCCCCACCTGATACACATACTTCGTTTTTGAATCTATAGAGATAGGCAGCCAAGCCCACCTAAATTACAGTGATTGGACAGTTTTTAGACAACAACAAAAAAAAAGACAGCGAGTTTGTGACTGAGTGAGTGAGTTTGTAAGTGAGTTCCTGGGAAGAATTCTGGCTGTCCTTGGCATCAGTTGCTGGGCATTCCTGACCTAATTTGCTGAGTGCTATTCTACATGGCATGCACTATTGGGAGATCCAGGAGGTATGATTTAAACAGATAGGCAAGCAGGCATCTTTTCCTCCCACTTCCCTCTCTCTCTCTCTCTTTCTCTCCCTCCCTCCCCTCAACTGGGTCTTCTTTTCAGTCAGTGTGAATTGGCTCATGAGGTGCTCTGCCCTCGTCTGGACAACTTGATATCTGACTGGAAATTTCCAGATGACGTAATAACATCATAACAACCTTGGTGAAAAGGATGTTAATCAGGCCTTTAAAAACCGCTAAAAGAGCGCCATCTGGGGACTCTGGAAAGACCTGCTGCTCTTGAAACATTTGGACCGATAGGGAAAATTGCCTCTCTCTCTCTCTCTCTCTCTCTCTCTCTCTCTCTCTCTCTCTCTCTCTCGGCAGGTCACAATGTCGTTTTGGTGCAGTCGTATGTTGGCTGACAGTGCATCAGGGAGCTTGAGGGAGAGTAAAACTATCTGGTTTCATTTTCAGCTGTACTAGCAGATCACAGAGTATTGCTTCTGTTAATCAGCAGTGTACTTTTCTCTCTCTTACATGCATGCAGAAAATCACCGTACACCCTCAAATGCAACCCTTTTGGATGCCTCTTTTACTTCCTCTTGTTTCTCAACACAACAGTGGATAAGGCTGAAGCCATAATTGTTAGATCATATTAAATACATGTTCTCTCTCTTTCTCTCTCTCTGTATGCGTGTGTGTGTGTGTGTGTGTGTGTGTGTGTGTGTGTGTGTGTGTGTGTGTGTGTGTGAGAGAGAGAGAGAGAGAGAGAGAGAGAGAGAGAGAGAGAGAGAGAGAGAGCTTTCTCAGCCTGGCACTTAAGCTTCTTTCTATTAATATCTCCAGCTCACACCCTCTCATCAGCTGCTCTCTTGTTGTTCAACTGGCCTTCTTACCTTCCTAAGCTTCTATCCATAGTAACCATTTTTATTGATTTCATTGAAAGTACTTGCATGCCGAGATAACTGTTTAGCACTGATAAAATAAATGCAAACAAGAATTGTGCTGAATAAGCAAAATGCAACACAGCATGACACTGAAATAAATGCAAACAGCAGTCAAATTCTACTGTATTAAGACTTAAAATCATAGAAAAATAGGGGCATAGAAGACACTTCCCTGACACAAAAACAAAAGTGGGTGCCCCATGAACTTCTGTGCAGAAGACATTACAGAGAATTCCCTTGTTTATTAGACCAAATTAGCAGCTTCTATTCCTGGGACTCAGGATTTGTGTTGTGTATCTGTGTGTGTTGTCAGAGTCCATTAAAATGTTTCCTTTTCCTTTTTCCTTTCCCTTTTTCTCTTAAAGTTTATTGGGCAGAATGTATTACTGAAAAACAGATAAATGGTTGGAAAAATGGGGTGGGAGAAATGAGGTTGATTGCATGAGCATACACAAAATATTGCAGAAGCTTTAAAAGCATTCAAGAATTTTTGTGAAGGAGTGGGGAACAGTTTTTGACCAATAGCTATGCAAGTTATGACTGATAGGAGTTGTATTCTAACAGCATCTGAAGAGCCATGCTTCCTTGGGCCATATTTTAGAGAAGCATTGAGAGAAGGAAGGAGGGAGGGTTGGATGGTGGTTTGATTGGTTGGTGTCCTCCTGATTATCTCCATCCTTGGCTTGCTTGAATAATCTGAAGTCCTGCCTCTAGTAGAAGGAAGAGTTTGTTTCTAAGGGATTGGTTGCAGGAATAATGTTAGATTATTGCAAAATTATCTTATGCACCACACACTACTCTGCCACAAAAACTACATGCTGCAGGTCCTTGATGATCCCTCTTTGACTCATCAAATCACATTCAGAGAAGATTTTTCTGCGACATGCACAATGTGTGTGTGTTTATTGGGAACCCCTTTGCAGGGTTACAAATAAAGGTACATCATACTATGCAGAGTCTTATGACATAGTGGTTAAACTGCAGTACTGCAGGCAAGACTCTGCTCACAACCTGAGTTCAATCCCCACAGCCTCAGGTAGCCAACTCAAGGTTGACTCTTTCTGAGGTCAGTAAATTGATTACGCAGCTTTCTGGGGGAGGTCAGTGTGTAAACTGCATAATTAAATTGTAAACTGCCCAGAGAGCACTTTCTGTGTGGCAGTATATAAGCAGCACACTTTGCTTTGTAGTAACCCCCTCCTGTTTTCATTTGTCTCTCTGTATATGTTTCTCTACAGATGTACCAATGAGTTTGCATTTCCAGAGCATGTTGAAATCCCAGCTGCAGAACAAGCCCTGTGAGAAAATCAAACCACCCAAAAAGCTGACGCTGAAGCATCGGCCAACCATGCCTCCCAGTGGCCTGTCTGACTCTGCGCGCAAGGATCGTCACAAACTAGTTAATACCTTCTTAGCTGCAGCTAGTAAGTTATCTCAGTTTTGGTCTTGTTTTGACAGGCATGATCCAAAGTGTCTCTTAGCAGAGCCATACTGTATACGTGACTTGTGTGATGCCACAGAATGCAGTTTGATGCCAGAAATTAACATGTGAAATAATAATAAAGTACTTTTGTCTGCCCTCATAATTGACCTGTGTCTTTGAGAGCTTGCAATGCATGCACATTGCTACTTGGGCACAACTCTTGCTGTCTGTCCTCCCTACAGGAAGGGAGCCAGTCAAGTTTAAAAAATGTGCAGATTCAGCCTTCCCCAATCTACTGTTATCCAGATGGTGGGAATGCAACTCCCAAGAATCCCACAGTCACCTATGCATTAAATTCCTTGTTTTGCATGTTTCTCAATGAATTTGTTGATACATAGGTGCATGTCCTGCCCTCTATTTCCTAGGGATACTCATTTCTGAGCATCAGGAATGTTATGTATATAACTGATACAGCTGGAAAGGTAGGTCATGAACTTAGTTGTTACATATATGATGTATTGGCATAGGAGATTGCCAGTAATTAAAGAGTTACTGCTTTGATTATGGGACTCTCCCACAGTGAGAGTGATTGTGGGCAGATCTGGTGATCCCCAAGATCAAAGCAGCAGCTCTTCAATTACCATCTGCTTCCATCTGCCAGTAAAGGGAACACTCTTAGGCAAGCAGAATTTAGAGAACAAAATTTTTTCCCAGTGGTTACTCACTTTCTCCTTACACTTCGTAACACAACATCCTGCTTCATTGCCTATGGATTCCTGTGTACTCTGGAAGCAAAAAGGACATGAACGTCATGTCTGCTTTTTAAAATGAAGGACAATGAGTTGGGAGATTAGATTCAGGTTCTGGTCTACACCGAACCATGAAATGCATATGGCAAAAATTGTCCCATATAAGTTACGCCTCTGGAGTGGTGATGACATCACCAGCGGGGGAGAGTTATGATAATTAAAGACTTCCACCTTCTCTCCCATGGTTTACACAGCTAACAATCTGTTTATGACATAGGAGTAGCAGGATAAAAGTTGGAAGGCTTTAATAACTGAATATCACCACCACCAAGTGAAGTTGTGGCCAGGGGAGGATTTTTCAGTAATAAGAAATGCCTTCCTTCTTTTTCGTAGTCTCTGTGAATGCACACTAATGAGTTAGTTAACCTGCACAGAGATCTCCGGAATATTCTAGAGCTTAAACATGCGTAAGAGCTGCAAGAGAAAAGCTGGAACTCTTTTAACTACCAAAAAATTGCCCCCTGCCAGTAATGTCACCTTTACCCAGATGTAATAGATGCAAGAGGATTTCGGCTTATTTGTCTTTGAGCCAATTCCCTCCTACCCTGACCTACTTCACAGGTTTGTTGTGAGGATAAAGTGGGGAGGAGGAGAGCCATGTACACTGCCTTGGAACACACTGTAGGAATTATAGGAGGTACCCAGCCCAATTGTCAAGTCACATGATAAGCAGCTGTGTTCATGCTACAGGAGATAGCGATGTGCAGCAAAGAAAGGAGTAGACAGGTATGAATAGTCACTTGGCTGTTCACTTGAGATGCATTTGTGGCAAAGGGCCTGCCCTGCATTTTTGCAGCAGCAAAAAGCACAGTAAAGCTGAGCGGGAGCTCCCAGGGTTTTGTTCTGGTCTCAGCAGCAGGGCTCCTTGTAGTGAGGGCTGTGTCCTGCAAGCCAGGAAAAGAGAGGGTGAAAGCAGGGCATTTTCATGGCTCTCTTTCTGTTCCACTCCTCAGCTTGCTCGCATCACAAAACCGAGCCAGACAAGGCACACAGGCAGTCCTTAGACGATCTAAGGGCTGCTCCCAAGGTGGAGAGAGCGCCTGAGCGCTCGCTTATCCTGACTCCAATTCATGAGAGAAAGCGATTGCGGGACAGCTCCTCCGAGAGAAGTGAAGGTAGGCTGGCCACAGCCAGGTCTGTCCGGGAGAGCTTGGGTTTTGTATTCTTCTTCCCTTACCTCCAGCTTCGGAGAAGGGTGCTTGCTGCTTTGGGGGAAGCCAAGGGGGCCGTGGTGCAAGATGCTGCAGTCTCTCTCCATGTGTGCTTTTGAACAGCTTCCTCCTCTAGGAGGAGATCCTACTTGAGGAGGTTCCCCTTTCTCTCTCTCATGTACTCTCGGGTTCTTTGATTTAGATGGTTTGATTGCAGGTTGATGCTAATCATTAGGACAATACCAGCATTATTTATTCTGTTCATTGTCTTCTCCCTTTTGTTTTGCTCCCTTCTCACATAGTGTTGAAGCATCATACAGATATTGGAGGGCCAAGCTATCTGTCCAGCACCATGGCCTCCACAGCTCACAGTCCCCTCGTGCGGCAGCTGTCCACCTCCTCGGAAAACTCCCTCCCGCCTGCCAGTGCAAGCTCACTGGGCACCTCTAATGCGTCTGTAAGTACCCTTCTGCGCATGGTGGGTCTTTTTCATAAAGAAGTGTTCAGTGAGATAGGGTGGTATTTATTTACCTCCTTCACTATGCACAATATATGATGGAATACAGGAGGCAAAGTCTGTCATTCCCCCCCACCCCCAAGAACTTTTAACCTAAAACAAGGCACAAGGATATTCCAGGAAGCAGAAGAAGCTACAGACAAGTATAGAGAGGAGTAGAGTGTGCACTCCTTCAAATTGTATACCTCTAGCTTGAGTTACAGGTGGACATGGGAACTAGTTCAGAGGTGGTCAGGTTTCAGAGGTCCTGGGAATACATGTGCCCCCTCTCCCAAGATCTTAGCAGCACTTCTGATTCCACCATCACCTTTTTTTTCTTGATGTCTTTTGCCCTCTTGAGGAATGTGATTGGAAATTTTGTTATGTCCCCCCCCCTCCCAATTTTTATTTAGCCTGGGAAAGGGCTCTTTTCAAAACTTCAATTGAGCAGAATTTTGATATCTTTCTAACTGGAAAGAAAAAAAGTTTTGTTTAGGGACTGCTCTGGTAATCCATATGCAGTCTATGAGAAGCACCTTGTTTACCACAGAAAAGGTGTGTGCTTTTTTTTCTGTCACTCAGTACAAATAGTGCTGAGATTTAGGAGGCCACTTACCTTTTTGTGTTTGGGACCAGCTGCTGAACAAGGTCAGTGAAGTTCATCTGGTTTCTGTTTTTATAATTTAATGGCAGTGTTATAAAATAGATGTAAGGGTAGCTTTGACTGGTTAGTTCGGTAAGTTGGAGCAGATGGCTGTAGAGCCAGGGTCAGGGGTTTGAAATCCCCACTGCAGAAGCAGCAGCAGCATATTTTGAGTTTGAAGCTCGGGTCTCTTGTAGCAGGGAAACATACCAGTCAAAAATAGCGGCTAAAATCCTGTTACTTAGTGTAGTAAGTTGCAATTTGAGTTAGGCTCATTTGAATCAGTGGAAGATATGAAGGAGTTGATTCACCAAATCCCCACTGATTCAAAGGGCCTATTCTAGTGTGATTTACTACACTAAACAATGAGATTCCAGTCAGTGGTTGATTGGTTATGGAGCTGAGCCCTACAAGCTGTACAAATGCATGTATCTAATGATGTAGCTACAAACACCAGGAAGATTCCTAGAAGGAACAAGGGAAGTTTTGGATGGTCTAGAATGTGCTTACCAGACATGATTATATATCCTGAGTAAGATCGTTGTCTCTGACATGGAAAGACATAGAACAGCCACCAGTTTTCTCTAATAAGCTGTTGCACCTTGTGTAGCTGAGAATAGTAATTCTCAACAGTTAGTCCTTCAGATGTTTGGTCTTCAACTTCTAGACTTTCCGACCAAAGATCAAGCTGCCTGGAGCTGATGGGAGTTGTAGAGTAACACATCTGGAGAACATCAGGTTGGAAAAGTGGTCACCCTTTCACCTCTGCCTTTTCCATGAGTATACTGAGGCAAGCCATAGAGAGACATGGCTGTATAGAGAGGCGTGTTTGTTCCTAGTTGCTCTTTTAGCTAGAATGACTTCTCCTCAGAGACTTGAATTACCAGAGCCAAAATCTTCAGAACAAACTAAGATGATTTCTTGGGTAAGCTGGTAGTGAATGTGGAAATAACATTTCATTGAGTTTTTGTCTTGATGCTTTTAGATGGTAGATTTTTGAAATGGTTTTTATTTTTGTTTTTCCTGTGCCTGGAAGCACTTACACAACAGGAAGAAAAGTTGATCCTTTTGGACTTCTTTCTCTGTTATGTTCCTGCAAAGGCCAGACAAACTTTTGGAGGAGGCAGTTTATTGGCTTTGATTGCATATTTCTTTTTATTTGTTAAAAGCTTGGCATGTTGTGTGTGGGGGACATTGCATCCTCTAAATATGGTTGTACTGTAAATGCCATCTCTTCCCTGTGGGTACATTGGCTAGGTCCATTGAGATTTGTAGTCTAGCTCACTGGTTCTTAACCTTGGGTTACTCAGGAGTTTTGGACTGCAACTCCCAAAAGCCTTCACCACCAGCTGTCCTGACTGGGGTTTCTGGGAGTTGCAGTTCAAAAGCATCCAAGTAACAAAGGTTAAGAACCACTGGTCTAGCTAAACCAGGGTCAGGTGGGGTATCACGCATTCCCCACTCTGAGGGTAATCCTTCAGAAAACACTAGGATACAAATGTATAAATACCTGAATAATGTTAGGCAAGTTTCCATAATTGTTATTCATTTTAGGCTGCTGTTGTGCACTGTGTTTTGTGCGTAGTATCATTACTAGTGCAATAAAATTACACAATTTTGTCCTCTATTAGATTGTGTGTATTCAAAGAGTAGGGGAAGGAGAAAGGAGTAGTTGAAATTATTAAGAGGTTTGTAGCTCCTTCCTCATTGGCTCCTGCTGATGCATAACTTCATTGGATCTCTTGAGTACCCAAATAATAGAGAGCCCTCTGATGCATATCAGGTGACTTGTGCTTAGCCAATCAGTGTTAAGATTTCTATGGGTGTAACAATCCTATCCCCACCATTAGCAGGCTGCCCTGAGGGCCAGTAAATCGCCTAGTATGTTATACATCTCCTTTCCACCTTATCTTTTATGTCAGTCATCTTGTATGATTAAAGTGCAATTTTAACAGCCATAGATGCATGCGTTCAGTCTTTACCCAGCTTTATCCATGTGATTCATACTGGGGGGGCAGGAGGAAGACAATGAGAAAATGGTAACTATTGTTCTTTTTGTTTTTGATGGTACTAGTTGTACTTCTGTGCCTTATTAGTTCCATGCTACGGAAGCAAGTTAGGCAAAGCTTTAATACTTTAAAAATCCAAATTAATTGTGTTCATATTTCCCCTTATAACAGTTCAGTGTGTCCATATGACATTAGGGAAATCATAATTTAAAGCCAAGAACATTAAAGCCAACATTATCTTAGAACTGCAGAGCTAGAAGAGACCCTATGGATCATCAAGTCCAACCCCTGTCAAGGAGGCAGAACAGGAAACTGAACTCTCAACCTCTGGCTTGGCAGCCGGAGACCTAAAGCACTCAACTCTCCAGCAGTTCAAAAACCATCTCTTCTTTAGATAAGTGGGACTAAAACAATATCTGAATACATAGTAATCTTCACTAGACCTTTAAGGTTGGAAGAAAAGGAATTCTGCTGTCTTGGCTTTAAATGAAGAGGACAGTCATTTGATATAAAATGGAACAAGTCTGTAAATTATACTTAGAAGGCACATGTCGATGTAGTCCTAGTTACTAAAACAACAACTAAAAAAGAATGGCAAATAGCACTTTATTGGGGAACTTTAGAAAGCTGCTTAGCAACAGGCATGGGAGAGAGGCAACTTCTAGGGATACCTCCCTGTGAGCCTTTCCCACAAAAAAAAATGTGCCATGTGTTTGTCACACGGTTGGTTCAGCCATGGGGGATGTTTTTGGTGGTGGAGCATAGTGGAATCTTGAGAAGCAGCCTTCCCTGACACGCAGGAAGTTTGCTATTAAGATATAATGTGTGAGATGTGCAGACTAGCTAAACACTCATTGTTGCTATGGATATGGAGAGAACATGTAGAGAAACTTCCACACGTTGAGATTTAGGAGGGTGGGTTGAGCGGGGGAAGTAGTAGGATCTGTACTTTTAGAAATGTATCTAGTTTGCTGGCTTGCCTGAATATCAGTTCTTTTTTTAAAAGACACACATTTAAGGGTAAAATATGACATGGTTACAGTTATGGCACATGCACAGTCAGAAAATGTGTTAAGAGGGAAGGTCTAGAGGTTTTTCAGATATTATTGTCCCTCTGGTAGATCCTACCCCCCCCCCCCCATATATAAGAGTGTGTGATTGTTTTCATTTGATTTTCCCATAAAATTGATACGACCATAGAACTCGAGATTGCATTTTGGGGAGGTCTCCATTCTCCCTCTTCTGATACTGGCAAAATGGGGCACCAGTATTCCATTCTTGAGATTCTCTTTACAGTAGAGATGACCTAAGGTAGTGGTCCTCTATCCAGCCCCGCTCCAAAGCTACAGTGCCTGCCATCTTTAGCTAGAACAACAAGTTCATGAATCCTTCTGTCTAGAAATGGTAACTCCTATGTTGTTTCACATAGGTGCTTATCACGGCATGGAAAGAAAAAAGCCAGGAGCCCTGAGTTTGTATGCAATGGATAACTCTCATTTACTTTGAATATTTAAAACAAATAGAGGCCAAGATAATTGAGCTGATCATCATCCTTGGCATTTCTAGCAGTAGGGATTCCCCAACTTGGCTGGAAGGCAGCATGGTACAACATTTCCTCTGGTGTGTATTTTGTGGCTCATATTCCAATGGCAGCTGCTTGGTCTGATTGAGTCCCCACATGGGGTGAGGGGACACCCTACGCGATGCCTTTCCCCCTGGCCTAGTGCCAGTGCTTGGCCTTGGAATGGCTTCCCGTTTCATCTCACATTTTGTTTGTTTCCATGTTCTGTGTTTGCTTTTCAGCAGCAGCCAAGGAGGCGGAGAGGGGAAAGCTCTTTTGACATTAACAACATTGTCATCCCTATGTCAGTAGCTGCAACAACCCGGGTAGAAAAGCTGCAGTACAAGGAAATCATCACACCAAGGTACGTCCAAGAGATGTAACGTCTTCAACCTTCCTGGTCTCCTAGTTGCTCCAAATCTAGCCAGATGGGTTAGTAGTGCAGTTCTCTGTGCAGAAGCCACTCAGGAATGGGCTAACTGCTGCTGCAGAGGCATGGCAGAGATCACAGCATCTGTAGACCTTCACCTTGGCTCTTTTTCCTCAGTTCTTTCCTCTGCCTAAGCCAAGCACATGTTACACTGCTTTGTTTTCTGTTCCTCACCCCCATCTGGATGTGCGTGTCATGGTTATATGGCAGCTTCATATCTTCATAAGAGTGGGACAGTATGGGATAATGCAGGATGTTGAGATAAGGCTGCTGAGAAGATTTGTGGCTTTCAGAACAGCCAGAGATGTTCTAGGGCTGCCAGAATGTGTACAGTGGTGCTATAGCGATCGCAAAAAGTAAACGTCTAGCGAAAAAAACGTTTTGTGGGGTAATCGTCTTGCGAGATACCACTGTAGTTTTGTTGGAACTGAAAAACCTGAAAAACTTTTTTCAGCTTTCGGTGAGGGAGCCATACTGAGAATTAGATTAGGCTCTGTAAGGCAGTGAGAGTCAGAGATACGAAGGGGAGCTTGCACTTCCCTGGCTGAGCTTTCTTGGCCCAGACGCCACCTTGGGTGGTCTTGAGTAAAACACTGTGTTGATCTTACCCACCTTCTAGGCTAAAAGGAGGTACCCTCGGGCGCATCTGTGATGAAGGGAAAAGTAGAAATATATAAAATATCCTCCCCGCTAATCAGATCTTGGAAATAAAATGTCACAAGTAACAGCATTACTAGTAAATGTGTTCCTTTTGGAGGTATCATAATGATTGTGTGTTTGTGAAGTAATTTAATAACTTATAATGATGGTAGTTTCAAAAATGCATAGCAAATAATGTTTATTTATTATGTACTTCCAAAATACTGATTTTGCAGAGAAGCAAGTAATTTCCTCCCCTCTATTTTTAAGGAAAATTGCATTGCTTTAAAAAACAGGAAAAGAGTAATGTATTACTTTTTCCAAAATAATGGTTGATTTCTAACTTCTTTAAAAACTAATGCAAAACATTATGGGCTGTGCCCATAAACGGCAGGCATTTCTGGTGACGGTTCCCTAAACTGCTTGTTGTGTGCAAAATTGTTCCTGTTGTCCTCAGGGACAAGATGCCTACCCTCATAAGAGTGGGGTACTGGGGGATTTCCACCTAGTTTTTGACTAACTGTACTTTGGTGGCCCTGTGTTGCAGCTGGCGCGTGGTGGATATCAGTGCCCTGAAGGTGAACCCAGATGAAGACAATGAAGAGGTAATCATCCTGATTCTCTTGGTAGCCTCCATATGGTTCCCTGTACATCACCATCTTCCTCCCTCCTCTCAGTGTAGAACACTTCATCAAAAGAGGATGGCGGTGACATTCAAACAATCACATGGTCAACTCAAATCTTCTCCCTTTCCTCTTCCCCTAGAAGAGTTCTTTTTTAGGTAGCCCAGGGTTAGTCCGTGTTCTCTTTTTGAGGGGAGAATTGGGGGCACTTTGAATGGCTGTCTGGAGTTCCTCCCAGTGATAAAATGCTAAGTGGTGTTGTACATCCAATTCCTACTGTTTTTTTCCCCCAAGAGATTAGTGGTTGGATGCTCTTGTGTTTTGTTTGGATTAACTTTGCAAGTAATCCAAATTCAGATGCTTGTTCAGGTATGCTATGGATTCATTAAAAATGCTAAAGCAATTAGAAATGAAACTCCAGTGTGAAAGTCCTGGCCACTGTGCAGATAGCTTTTCCTCCAGGTCTTACACAAGGTGGCTCACACACTACTTATTTCGGTGGAATCTAGTGAGGTATCAGGATATTTATAGCCCATTATTGTTATTTGTTATGTTCCTATCCTCCAGTGAGTTCAAGGTGGCAGAAATGTGTCATATGACTCTTCACTTTTGTTTGCTGATAAGGCTTATCCCTGGACATTGTTTTAGACTCTGAAGACTGAGGCAGGACTAAAGTCCCTAGCCCCATTCCATCCAGTGGTGCTGACAATGATCAACAAATAGGGTATGAATGGCCGAAAGGGGTTCAGAGACCTCGAGGCATCTTTTATGGGAGCCAAAGGAAAGGGAGTGGATTCCTGCATGGTGGTAACGTCTGGATGCTTCTTCACAGTGAAAGCAGAAGAGATTCCAGGTTCCTGAAGAGAAAACAAAAGAAGAAAAGAAATCTAGAATTTGTTGAAATGCCAAGATGAGGAAGATTTTTAGATTACTTCTTTTAACCATCATCAGATTTCCAATAGCCTGTCAGTCCTTTGCCTAAGAATGGTTCTGTTTGAAAATTTCCATGGATGGATAATTTCTGCACACGGGCCTTCTTTTCCATTACAATGTAATGATGTTACTAAGAGATCATAATAAACTATTTTTGAAACCTTATACAAAAAAAATGGAGATAGAAACAAAATATCAGCAGCTGCTCCAAGTGGAACATTCCCCCAAACACACTCCCCTCTGCCTCTTTCCCATTTTCCTATTCAAAGCATCGCCGTCCTTGATGACTGAGTATTCTCCGTACTAAGCACACATTTGGGGGATGTACGTGTGCCCCCTTGGTTGGTTGGCTGGTTTCCAAAATGTGTGTTTTTTTCTGCTTCAAATATCAGGATTCACCCAAGCATTTCATTATATCACTCTTGTTTCTCCATGGCCTCATTTTGCCCAGAAACATGGCAGCCTTTATCACTTCACCTCATTCTAGAACAAGTGGGGTGGTGTACAGAAGAGTGAATGGAGACTAAGCACATTTTTTTTTAGTTCAAGGAAAGCTAGGACCATGTTACCATGACTAATTACAGTCTGTTTGACAACTGGCAGATATAGCTGTTGGCTTCTGCTGTTCTCTTTCGGCCTATTGGACATGACTGTAGAATATATATCTTTAGAGTGCATATACAGATGTGTGGAAAAGACACTGGAATATAATATAGACACATGTTAGTCAGAATTAGTCATTCTCCATATTTCATTCTCTGATATGACCACTGGAGGATCTGTGTTGTCTATTGGTCAACTGTGATACAAATATCTCCAAAGAAGATATAAGATACAACTGTCTTCAGTTTCTTTTATCTTTCTACTGCACCAGATGTACGCATCTAGTCACCTAACTCAAATAGGTAGATCTTGGAAGAGTTGGGAACACAGTATGGGTTTGTCTCCATGTAAATGCTGGGTAAAAAGCAGTCCGTTCTTGCTCTCCACAAGGAAGAGCTTTGATGGATGAGGAATGAGTTTGGCCTTGAATGAATGCTGGATGCAGACATTTTCAGTTTAAATGTCCTTGACCCAGATTCTCGGGCATCTAAATTTATACAGCTGTGGTTAAGGAAATTGACCTCCATACTCTGTCATCACACGAATGTCTTTGGAGCTGTTAGTGATGGAAGGCCTAGTGAAATCCAGAGGGAAGCAGCTATTGCTGTCTCATAAACTGGAGGAAATACTGTGGTTGCAGCAGGAAGACTCTCCTGTTCCTTTTCCTGGGAAAACCTAGCTTTTTCTAATGGTGGAAGAGTCTCAGATGTGAACGCATCAAAATATGAACACTGCCCTCAGGAAGGAGGGTGGGGAAAAGAGAGATCTGTGAGTGCAAAATATACTCATCAGTATTTGGTATCTTAAGATCACTAACATCCTGACAATGTTGTTCTGGGATGGGTCTTCCTTTAGACCTGACCAGGAAGAAGAGAGAGATTTTAAAGCTGTGCAAGAACCAGGTGGCAAATCGGAGCAATATAAGCATCTTGTGGGCTGCATAGTGAGGTAGTGGCATCAATGCCTCATCATACTTGGTGATGCTTTCTGCATTTACAACACCAGAGATAAGGTTGAAGAGGTACCCCTGAAAGAGAAAGTTATCTTCCAGTCAATGGACCCATGCCTTTTGTGAATGAAGGAAGCTAGAATGGTTACCAGCTCCTGAATTTTTGGTGCCATCCCACCATCCTTTTAAATTAACCTGCTCGGTCTACTTATAAATAGTCTTAATGGTTGGCAGGATCAAGGACCAACACTTTGACGATCCTCAGCAGCAGTGATCAGAAAGACTGATTGAAGACTCATTAAGTTTTGACAAGATTTTTTAATTCCCCAGAATTGATTGGGACAAGTTCTCTGTGAAAAATAGCTTTCCCCTCCCCAAGCACAAACGAGTGGCAATATCTCGAAACTACTAGGTCCTTATTGGAGAACAAAGCAAAAATTATCTCCCCCTGCACCTCCAAACACAAATGTATACTCAAAAGATAGTCTGTTATTTTTCTGTGAATGGATGGTGTTTGGAATTGTGTACTGAGATACCAGAAATATTGTTTTCTTTTAGAGCCTCAACAGCCAGTTTAATTTCAGATCATTCCTTATGACCCAGAAGAGATGGGGGGAGGTGGGATGCAGATAAGTATTTGAGGGCGGAAAGAGGGGAAGAATCTTAAGTATCTATTCATCATCTTTCAACAGCTGGGCAACAAAAATCTCCATAGAGATCTGCACTGATTGGACTGGACTAACACCATAAATGTTCCCACAAAAAAGATACCTCAAAAGAAGATTCTTTGTAAAGCTGTGATGCTTTTTTCTCTCTCGTAACATTATGCCATGGCTGTTGGTGCGGACACCTGGGGTGGGGGCCACAAGGTGGTCCCGCACAGGCCCCCCTTTTTTTGGCCTAAAGGATCTTCTGTATCTCTTCCCCATACAGTGGTGCCTCGCTTAGCGAGGTTAATCCTTTCCGGATTAACCCTCGCCCAGCAAAACATCGCTAAGTGAACTTTAAAAGCCCATAGGAACGTATTAAAACTGATTTAATACGATCCTATGGGCTTAAAACTCACCGTTCTGCGAGGTTCCTCCATTGCGGCGGCCATTTTGGATGCCTCGTTAGCGAGGCAAAACAGCGGTCGCCATTTTGTTTTTAGCGGCGGCCATTTTGGAACCGCCGATCAGCTGTTTGCTATGCTTTGATCGCGTCTGCGCGATCATCGCATAGCAAAAAAAGCCCATAGGGGCCATCGCTGAGCGAACACTCCGGCGATGGCCCGCAACCCCTCGCTATGCGGTTTCATCGCATAGCGAGACGCTCGCTATGCGAGGCACCACTGTACATGAAACCACACAGTGGCTATAAAGGAGCAAACTGTCTCAGCTGTCTGCCAGTCATTTCCTTCAAGGGGCTTTCTCTGCAGGCACATAACTTATTAACCACCTCCACTATGGAAGCTAGAATTAACTGAATAGACCTCTGTCCAGTGTGGTAGTGCTCTTAAAGCTTTAAATTGAGACAGTGACACTGGGCTGCTTGAAAGAAAACTTCCCAGGCAGGGTTGAGAAGAGATTTGTTTTGACCACACAGTCAGTTTCTTTGGTAACCTGTTCCCATGCTGGATTTTTGTCCTTTGGTGAAGTTTCTGGCGGGTGTGCTTCCAGGATAGGGCAGGATTTAATCTTAATTCTTTTAAAAAATGAAACCACCTTTCAGCAAGAGGCTGAGTAGAAGTGGAATCATATGAGGAGAGGTGCATTATACAAATTAGTAGAGAATGGCCATTTGTTTGTTATTAAAAAGTGATCACTTTAACTAGTCATCGTTAATGGCATATGGTCATGCTCTTCTGAGTCCCTGTGCACAGAAAGTGATTGGTGGACTTGAACGCAAGATAATCTCAACCCTTACTTTTGGGAAAGAAAAAGAAAAGGGAAAGTTCACTGCCCATACTTGCTCCTGCAGATATGGTGGTCTTACTTTATTGCCAAATAGGTGAATCAGTGCAGCATCTGAGATTTTTTGTGTGCTGAATGATTATGAACAAGAAATAAATCTTTTTGTGCCTTGCAGCTAAGCCGTGTGTATGGCTTATGTGCCACAGCTATAACCACCATTGAATGTGTCACATTTTTTACACTCATAACCTCTCTTTGCTTTGACAGGGAATTTACTATTGCAGGGGCAGAGTTTTTCTGACCCAAGAGCAGCAGCTGTTCTTGAAGTGGAGAAATCTACACATTCCCTGAAATGTTGTATAGTGCTTTAACACTATCTTGTGAATGACTAGAACTTTAGAGACTATTTCAGTGCTAACCTTGTACCCACTGCTCTTCCAGATAGAGGATCTTTCTGATGCAGCCTTTGCCAGTCTCCATGCCAAATGTGAGGAGATGGAGCGGGCGAGGTGGCTGTGGAGCACATGCATGCCACCTCAGCGCCGGGGCAGCAGGTAAGGCTAGCTGGTGTTTTTTTTGGGAAGGAGGTTCTAGAAGTCCAAATGCTGGGGTTTATGGGGTCACTGTTCATTGCTGTTCCTTCATATTCCCATACAGTCAGTGTCCTTGTGGAGTATGGGGATGTGCTGGTGTTTGGGTGGGGGAGGGAAGAGTAACTGCTGAAACAGTGGAGGGGAGGCCCTTCTGGATCTAATAAGTGGTGCTGAAAGTGGCAGAGGAGGCTGCTTCTAGATTCTATAGCTGGCCCAGTTGCAGATGTGTTAGAAAAGGTACTTTTTAATATGACTAATCCCCAAATGTCTGGGGAATTTTTGGACTTGTCAATTGTATGCTAACATTTCCAACTTCTAGCCTTGCATATGAGCAGGATGGATAAAAACCAATGATTTTTTTAAAGAATCAAATTGATTTAAGTCACAATTTAAATTTGAAAATCAGATTTTTAAAATTTACATTGTCAAAAAAATCAGATATTTTTAAAATCATGATATAAATCTTGAAAGATAAAATCTTGAAAGATGATGCTGTTAAGGTGCTACATTCAATATGCCAGCAAGTTTGGAAAACTCAACAGTGGCCAGAGGATTGGAAAAGATCAGTCTACATCCCAATCCCAAAGAAAGGCAGTGCCAAAGAATGCTCCAACTACCGTACAATCGCACTCATTTCGCACGCTAGCAAGGTTATGCTCAAAATCCTACAAGGTAGGCTTCAGCAGTATGTGGACCGAGAACTCCCAGAAGTACAAGCTGGATTCCGAAGAGGCAGAGGAACTCGAGACCAAATTGCTAACTTGCGCTGGATTATGGAGAAAGCCAGAGAGTTCCAGAAAAATATCTACTTCTGCTTCATTGACTATGCGAAAGCCTTTGACTGTGTGGACCACAGCAAACTATGGCAAGTTCTTAAAGAAATGGGAGTGCCTGACCACTTTATCTGTCTCCTGAGAAACCTATATGTGGGACAGGAAGCAACAGTTAGAACTGGTCATGGAACAACTGAGTGGTTCAAAATTGGGAAAGGAGTACGGCAAGGCTGTATATTGTCCCCCAGCTTGTTTAACTTATATGCAGAATACATCATGCGGAAGGCTGGACTGGAAGAAACCCAAGCCGGAATTAAGATTGCCGGAAGAAATATCAACAACCTCCGATACGCAGATGATACCACTCTGATGGCAGAAAGTGAGGAGGAATTAAAGAACCTTGTAATGAGAGTGAAAGAGGAGAGTGCAAAAAACGGTCTGAAACTCAACATCAAAAAAACTAAGATCATGGCCACTGGTCCCATCACCTCCTGGGAAATAGAAGGGGAAGATATGGAGGCAGTGTCAAATTTTATCTTCCTGGGCTCCATGATCACTGCAGATGGAGACAGCAGCCCTGAAATTAAAAGGCGCCTTCTTCTTGGGAGGAAAGCGATGACAAACCTTGACAGCATCTTGAAAAGCAGAGACATCACCCTGCCAACAAAAGTCCGAATAGTCAAAGCTATGGTTCTTCATCGTGGTCTTCTGTGAATGCACACAAAGGGTTAATACCAGCGCCAGCGTTGGGCCTCTCGGAACGTTTTCTAGCTGCAAGAGAAAAGTAACAATGTTTAGGACTACCCCTACTGCGCACGCCCAGCCTAACCGTCCCTCAGTTCCATTTTTCCGCCTAGCGGTTTGGAGCCTCTCGTCTTAGCTGCGTTTATTGCTGCGTTATTGCGATCTATCTGATTTTTGGCTTTGACCTTTGCTTCGCTCACGGACTACCCTAGCGCTTTTTCCCTTCAACTTGACGACCCGGTGTATATTCTGGCTTACTCGGACTGTGTTTGGACTGCTCTGCCTTATCCTTGGACTTGTCGTTTCGGTTTCCTTACTACCCTATGTCCCCTTCAGGGCCGTTCAGCAGGTGTGTGGTGTGCGACCGCAAAATCCCCCATCAAGACGGCCACGATACTTGCCTGTATTGTTTGGGCGAGTCGCACAATCCCAAAGCTTGCCCACACTGCAAAGCCTTCACTAAGGCCGCTCTCAAGGCTCGCCAACAGCGCCTTAAACTTCATCTGTGGGAGTCAACGTTGTCTTCCACGGCGCCCTCTGAGGGGGAAATGGCTTCCACTTCTCGAGCAGCTCCGGTTCACTCAGTCGTCTCCAAAGTTTCCAAAATGTCGAAGAAATCCGCGTCGTCGAAATCGGCCGCTCCTGCTTCACCCGAGCCTCCGGCTCCGAAAGCTAAGCCGTCGAAATCGTCCAAAGCTAAGGCGGCCGCCCAGCTTAAAATGACATCTATTCCACTTTCTCCGAGCTCGGGTTCCATCCCATCGCCAATTCTTGAGGAGTTGTCGAGGCGCTTCGGGGCCTCGGCCGAGGCACCCGCACCTCCTCCTGCTCGACGTACTGAAGTGATACCGCCTTCGGGAAGGTCTTCCCCGACGCCGAGCCAGTTAGTCGCCGTCACTACTGGCCTCGCTTCTGCCCCACATAGCCCTTTTCCTGCGGGCCAGGGGTCGCCTCCCGTGTCGATCTCGTCCGTACACTCGGACTCGAGATCTCCTCGAGAGAAGATACCTCGATCACCTGTGCGCTCGAGGTCTAAATCTCCTCGAGGCAAACGTTCTCGCACGGAGAAGCATGGCTCCCCGAGTCGGTCCCCGTCCTCCGGCCGCTCGAGGTCGAAGTCTCCTCGACAGAAACGATCGAAGAAGAGGCATCGAGCTTCCACTCAGTCCGACTCTAGCGATCGCTCGGACTCGAAATCCTCTAAGCGTAAACGCTCTAAGAAGAAGCACCATTCTCATCGACGTCGTACCAAGCACCGACGTCGGTCCTCTTCTTCCCGTTCGGCGGATTCCGACCGCCCTAAGCGTCGTAAGCACCATCGACGTCGACGCGGCCGTTCGCGGTCTCCTCCTTCGTCGTCGACATCCGCCTCTCGAGACCGGTACCGCAAAAAGATCCGGTACATATATGTCTCTTCTTCTTCGGAGTCGACCCGACCTCGACGCCGACGCCGGGCCATTCGAGCCAAAGACCACCCTCTTCCGGTACCGGTTGCCCCTCCACCGCAACCGGCCCCTCCCACCTCGGCACCGACCGTGGTCCCCGTTCGACCCCCGACAACGCAGGTCGACGTCGAGAAGCCCCCTCCAAGGAAGAAGAGGGACGTCTTCTCCTCTGATCCAGATGAGGTGTCCACGGAGCGGTCTTCTGACTCCGATCAGGAGCCACCCCCACCCTTACCACCGCATGATTTACCTCCGGGTGATCTGGTGCTTTCCGATACTGGCGATACTCACGCTCCTTCTCCATCTGAGGATTTTTCTTCTTACTCTCAGATGATGTCCAGGCTTGCCAAGACGCTTAAATTGGACTTGAATCTCCCTTCCCCTCCGGGAGAGGACTTGTTCTTTGGAGACATAAAACGAGACAGTACCGCTCCCCCCAGTATAGCCTTTGTGCCTGTAGTTATGGAGGCCATCAAGGAATTCTGGGCTCAGCCTGCGGCTACACCTAATGTCCCTCGTCGCACAGAACACTTCTACAAGATTCATGGGGCCGATACTCATTTTCTGCTCAAGCATCCCATTCCAAACTCACTCATTGTTGAAACAAGCTGTTCAAGGCCTTCGGCCAAGGCTCATGTTACTCCAGTCGACAAGGAGGGTAAAAAGCTGGAACTCATCGGCAGGAAAATCTACTCCCTTGTCACCTTGCTACTTCGAGTCATAAATTATCAAACTGTTTTGGGAGCTTATCACAAACAATTGTGGCTCAAACTTTTGCCTGGGTTGAAAATGATACCTGAAGACACCAGGCAAGCTTTTCTCAACTCATATGAGGAAGCTCAGACGGTATCCAAGTATGAACGTCTTTCCATCAGACATGCAGCAGAAATCTCTGCCAGAGTCCTCATGTCTGCCATCTCTATCCGGCGCCATGCTTGGCTCCGTTCTGCGGACATAATGGAGGACGTCAAATCAAAAGTTGAAAGCCTCGCCTTCGACGCTACCGGGCTGTTCAACGAAAAGACCGACTCCCATTTGGAGGACCTTCATAAGGCTAAGAGAACTGCTAAGTCTTATTCTGTTCAGACTCAATCTAGACAGCGACGCCCTCAATGGCGTAAATCTTATGGACAGTATCAATCTTCCCAACAATACCGTCCTTACAAACACCTTCCTCAGCAGCGCTCTGGCCAGTCCTCTTCTTCTGTCCAGGGCTATCAGGGATACCGCCCTCGTCCGCCCCATCGCCGCCAACCTTTTAAGCCACCTGGCAGAAAACAAAAACAGTATCTTTGACTTTCGGCCCCCCGTTTTCACCCACTCACCACCTACCACCCGCCTTCAACCGTTTCTTCACAACTGGTCTGTCATCACAAACGACACTTGGGCTCTAAAAATTATTCAGCACGGTTACCAGCTGGAGTTTATAAGATCTCCTCCGCTAGGTTTCATAACTCATTCTCCCTTCGACTCCTCGCTAGAGGAAGAAATATCATCTCTCTTAGAAAAAGAGGCCATCTCTACAGTACCACCTCACGACGTACAATGCGGGTTTTACTCCCGCTACTTCGCCGTCTCAAAAAGCGGAGGAGGCATAAGACCCATCCTCGATCTAAGACTCCTCAATACTTACCTGCGACCCAGACGGTTTCGGATGCTTACCTTAGAGTCCATCATGCACTTGCTGAAAAAGAGCAACTGGTTCGTCCTTATAGATCTAAAGGACGCATACTTCCACGTCACTATTCACCCCGACCACCGCAGGTTCCTTCGGTTCATCTTTCAGGACACGGTCTACGAATTCCAGGCCCTGCCATTCGGTCTGTCCACAGCTCCCCGGACCTTCACCAAGGTTATGGCTCCGGTGGCGGCTTACCTTCGTCTCAGGGGCATTCACGTTTACCCTTACCTGGACGATTGGCTCGTAGTCTCCACCTCGAGAAGGCAATCCCTGAAAGACACAAGATTCATTCTGTATCTTCTTTCCAATCTCGGTCTCACTGTCAACAATCAGAAATCCCGGCTCATTCCCTCCAAGACAGTTCAATACATAGGGGTCTGCTTGGACGCTGTAAAGGGTCGAGTCTTTCTTCCCCCGGAAAGAATACACAAGATTCGACGAGCCATCAGGAAATTTTTCCCCGGTGCTCGGGTGACAGCCCACCATGCCCAGCACCTCCTCGGCCTGATGTCTTCTACGACGCCGGCGCTAGCGCACGCTCGCCTCAAACTCCGGTCGCTCCAATCTTGGTTTCTCACCCTTTTCGACCCCATGATCGACAGTCAAAGGAAACGCCTTCGTGTCACCCCGGAGCTCACCAGACAACTCCAGTGGTGGATGTACACACCCCATCTCACGGTTGGCCGGCCCTTTCGTCCACTCCGTCTCACCGTTCAAGTTACAACGGACGCCAGTCCGTCCGGCTGGGGGGCGCACTGCGGGCGCCGCACCATTCACGCCCTCTGGACGCCTCAAGAAGCCATGTTCCACATCAATTACCTGGAACTGCTGGCGGTTATCAAGGCCTTCAAGTCCTTCCTCCCTCTCCTCCGCGGCCGCGGAGTTCAGCTAGTGACGGACAACACTACCACAATGCACTATGTCAACAAGCAGGGAGGAACCCGCTCTCATTCACTCCTGTATCTCTCCATCCTCCTTTGGGAATGGTGTTACCGTCATCATATCTACCCGGTGGCCATCCATGTAGCCACGGAGGACAACACACTTGCCGACACTCTGAGCAGGCTTCACTATCAGACTCACGAATGGGAGTTGAACCCTCTGGTCTTCCAGGACCTTTGCAACCAGTGGGGGACCCCAGTGCTGGACGTGTTCGCATCCCCTCACAACGCAAAATGCTCCCGCTATGCCTCCCGGGCAGGTCTCGGTCACCACTCGCTCGGCGACGCATTCATGATTCCATGGAACCAGGGTCTCTTGTACATGTTTCCACCGATCCCGTTAATACAGAGATCCTTGATCAAACTCCGACGCTCGATGACTCCGGCCATCTTCATCGCACCCTTTTGGCCTCGCCAAGTGTGGTTTCCCACTCTAGTCAGCATGGCTGTGGACTCAGTAACCCTTCCAATGTGGCCAGACCTACTGACCCAGGAAGCAGGCAAAGTCCTTCACCCCGACCTCGACACGCTCCATCTGACGGCGTGGAGGATCGTCCAGAAATTCAGGAGGTCTTGACCAATGCCATCAAACCCTCCACGTCTCGCTTGTATGCCTACAAATGGAACAGCTTTCTGAAATTTACCCAGCAGAGGGATCTCACCTCCTCACCTGTGTCTCTTTCCACACTTCTGCAGTATCTCCGTTACCTGTTTGATTTCCACCTGTCTATCTCTACTATCAAGGTGTACCTGGCTGCGGTTGTCTTCTTTCAGCCCAGAGCTTCTCCCTCATCCCGCTTTTTCTCCCATCCTACCGTCAGGATGTTTTTGAGGGGTCTCTCTAACCTCCGACCTCCCGTTCGTCCTCCACTCCCTCAGTGGTCCCTCCATTTGGTTCTGCATGCCCTATCCAGACCCCCATTTGAACCTATGGCTACCTGTGACCTCAAAATGCTCTCTTTAAAAACGCTATTCCTAGTGGCTATCACCTCTGCTCGTCGAGCTAGCGAGTTGGCAGCTCTCCGCCATGACCAACCTTTTCTTCAGTTCTTTAAGGACAAGGTTATGCTTTACCTGGACGTCTCCTTTCTTCCTAAGGTGGTCTCCGACTTCCACGTCAACCAGCCACTTATTCTGCCGACTTTGTTTCCGTCTCCGACGACTGATGTTGAACGCATGCTCCACATGCTCGATGTTCGACGGTCCTTAGCTTTTTACGTATCCAGGACCAAAGACTTTCGCCTGGCCAACAGACTCTTCCTTTGCCACTTTGGCCCTAAGAAGGGTTGCCCGGCCTCGCCGTCCACGCTCTCTCGGTGGCTCGTGTCTACCATCGCCCTTGCCTACGAGCTCAACCACAGAGATCCTCCACAGGGACTTAAAGCCCATTCCACCCGGGCTGTTGCCTCCTCCACTGCCTTACTTCGTGGCGTCGACCTGCCCGACATCTGCCGGTCCGCTACGTGGTCTAATGCCTCTACCTTCATAACCCACTACAGATTGGACGTGAGGGCAAAAGAGGAGACCAAATTCGGGAGGGCAGTGCTAGCATCGGCTCTTCAGTGACAGCCCACCATCCGGTTAGTAAGCGTGCTAATCACCCTTTGTGTGCATTCACAGAAGACCACGATGAAGAAAGAAAGGTTACTTACCTGTAACGATGGTTCTTCAAGTGGTCATTCTGTGAATTCACACAATCCCGCCCGGCCTCCCCTCTGTCTGTCTGTCACTGGCATCTCTCTGACTCGAGGGCCTATGGCGGACAAATGGAACTGAGGGACGGTTAGGCTGGGCGTGCGCAGTAGGGGTAGTCCTAAACATTGTTACTTTTCTCTTGCAGCTAGAAAACGTTCCGAGAGGCCCAACGCTGGCGCTGGTATTAACCCTTTGTGTGAATTCACAGAATGACCACTTGAAGAACCATCGTTACAGGTAAGTAACCTTTCTTTTTTCCTGTCGTGATGTATGGAAGTGAGAGCTGGACCATAAAGAAAGCTGACTGCCGAAGAATTGATGCCTTTGAATTGTGGTGCTGGAGGAGACTCTTGAGAATCCCCTGGACTGCAAGGAGAACAAACCTATCAGTTCTAAAGGAAATCAACCCTGAATGCTCACTTGAAGGACAGATTCTGAAGCTGAGGCTCCAGTACTTTGGCCATCTCATGAGAAGAAAAGAGTCCTTGGAAAAAACCTTGATGTTAGGAAGGTGTGATGGCAAGAGGAGAAGGGGACGACCGAGGATGAGATGGCTGGACAGTGTCTGCGAAGCAACCAACATGAACCTGACACAACTCCGGGAGGCAGTAGAAGACAGGAGGGCCTGGCGTGCTCTGGTCCATGGGGTCACGAAGAGTCGGACACGACTAAACGACTAAACACAAATTGTTACACTGTAATAACCATCCGAAAACATTATTTTTGATACCTAGTTTCAAATAATGAAGTGCAAAGGGGTGTGATGTGTGGCACTTGCAGACTATAAGAGGGCAGTTTTCTGCCTTGAAGAAATACTTGGTTTCAGTTATAAAGAGGAGAAAGGGAGGGATATGGAGATGAAAGCTGGAGTATGCAAAGAAAATGCACCTGTTTGTCCCGGATACACAATTTAGATCATGCAATCATGGTGTAGGAGGGCTAAAATGTTGTGCCAGAGACATTGATTAGAAAGGTGGATTTTAAGAGTGTTTTAAAGGAAGTACTCTTATATCAATGTTATTGGAGGCAGTTCCTAGCATGGGGCAGCATCTTTAAAAGGAGCAGAGAACCTTCTGCTGGGAAAGGGTGATGCGTCACAATATGAGAACAGATAGGTGAGGGAGGGACAAGATCATGCCAGAATAGGGGGAGAGGGGGAAGGCTTGCTAGTAGCAAATGCAAAGATAGCCAATATCTATCTACATTCCTGCCCTCCTTTTGGAGTTGTGTCTCAATTGAGCGAGATGGTCTGTGGATCATTAGTACTGTCGTGGCAAGGAATTGAATTTAAGAGCCCATGGATGCTTTTGATTGTGTGCATACCATGTTTGTGAATGTGGCTCCCAACATCTACAATTGAAAAACTTTAAAAATATGTATGTAATAAAAATTATTTCCAGGTCTTACAGATCTACAGATGGACGGACAACCCCACAACTGGGGAACCCCTCTACCCCACAACCAGCATCACCCGATGTTGGCAACTGCTACGTGCATTCTGACTTCTCCCATACCCACTCTCCACGCAGTCCCATCAGCCCTGACCTACTCTCTGGGCCCCCCACCTCTTCTCTATCCCGGGACTCCATGCGGCATTTCTCCAGTGAGGATACACGATGTTCCACACCTGAATCTGGCCTTGATGAACAGGTGAGTGTGAGGTTCCTTTCCAAGTTTGTTTGTTTGTTTTTAATTGATTTGCAGGGAAGGTGTTAATGGGCTGGGCGGGTTACTTGCATGCATTTCATTTTACTTTGGGAAAACTGCCAGATTTCCTTTAGGAGGTGAACAGAAAGGAGGGGAAGATTTATTCTCCAAATTATATAGGCTTTGTGATTGCTTCAGGTAAGATTGTGGTTTGCTTTCTAGGCAGAAAGTAGGTCAAAATGCCATATTTGTAATAAAAGCAGTAGGAGCCATTTCTTTGAATAATCAGTCTGAATATTTGAGTGTATATCAGAAGTGTGTGAATACTGTCCAGTGCGATTTGTATCAGAATATTTGCTATATAGATGAGGACTTAGTTGCCCCAAGTGCATTTGGAAGGGGCCTGAACCAATTTTTTTTCCAGGTATTTGTATGCCTGAGAAAAAGAACTGAAAATGTGGACAGTAATACAAAATGGTGGGATGAGTTGAGATCAACTGTGGTGGTAGATCTTCAGTTTGTAGCCAGAGATCCTTTCTTTATTCCTTCCCTAAGAGCCATGCTCAGGGAAAATATATATTGGTCAGAATCTTACTGTACGATTATGTACATGCAGCTCAAGATTACATGTCTGCGGTAGTTGTGTTATAGCACCAAGACGGAAGTGCAATCTTGAAAGCACTTCTATTGGCACATTGTGCAGTCACTAATGCCAGGGATGTGCGACTGTGCAATTCCTTAATGCAGCTTCTTGTTGTTAAGCATAATGCCCGGCACATTTATGACAGTGTAACTTGACATTATGCCAGTAGGGATGTGTGGAAGATGTCCCCAGTCAGTAGCCTGACTTACCCAGGCATGCCCAATAATTACCTAACCCAAATCAGTGCTAGCTTTTTGGCAGCCATCCACTCTAGAACAGAGGAAAAAAATAGTTCTGCAAATTTAAAAAATCTTATTCCTTAGTATAGTAAGACACATCTAGAGTAGTCCCATTAAAACAGTATAATATACAGAGGAATTGACTCATAAAGTCCCCACTGATTCACTGAGCCTGCTATAGTTGAGACTTGCTGCTAAGTAAGCAGCAGTTCAATTCAGTTTTGAATTTGCTTAATTCTATTTAAATGTAAGTTTTATTGTTTCAACTAGGGATAGGATTTTCATTGTATTTATTATATATTGCAGTTTTTATTGTATGATTTGTAATTATAGCTTTGATGGCTTGTGAACTGCCCACAGAGGATTAGCCCTAATATTAGGGGCAGTATGGAAGTTGAAATAAATGAATACATGCCTAAAAGAAAAAGGAAGAAAATTCTAGAACAGAGCCAGTCTAAAAAGCAATATACCGCCCTTCCTTGCCATGACTGGTGTGTAATGGTGGCTCTGTTGTGTGGCTGGGCAATAAACAGAGTGCAGTGAGGTTGATGTAAGCCCTCCACTCTCAGTGAAGTTTCCAGGAGAGGCTGTGTCTTTCAGCTGTCAGTCTTTCCGCTTTGCTGCTTCCTGTTCTGGTACACCAACTGGCACCACGTATTGTTCACATGTCTGTACTTTTAACTCCCAGAATACTGAAACAAGCTTCAGTGGTTTGTAGGGGCACCCTAAACACTCTAAGAGTTACCAGGGGCCTTTTGTGCTATCTCATATCTGTTCCATTTTGGCACTTTCTCCCAAAGCCAATTTATGGCTTGTATGTTGCATTCTAACTGGCTAGATAGCTCAATGGTTTAGATACCTTGCTGCAGACCTATTTATTTATTTATTTATTTATTTATTTATTTATTTATTTATTTATTTATTTATTTATACCCCGCCCCTCTAGACGATGTCTACTCGGGGCAGCCTAGATGTTGAGAGTTCAGTTTCTCACTGTGCCTCCTGTGAGTAGAGCCAGCCTATGTGGCTGTGGGCAAGCGGCACAGTGCCAGGGTGCCCCCAGAAGAAGGGAATGGTGAACCACTTCTGAGTACTCCTTCCCTAGAAAACCTTGAAAAGGGTTGCCATTGTCAGAGAGTGATGGCACAAGTAATTATTTATTATTATGTTGCATTTTAGAAAGCTATCCAGTAAGTTTTTGGTATATGACTGTTTAAAAGTACAGTAAATGTACAGTAAAAACCTTAATTGTGGACAAGCACATATATAGTGGTGCCTCGCTTAACGGGCGCTCCGTTTAACGACAAATCCTCATAGCGACGATTTTTTGCAATCGCATTGCAATGTTTTTAATGGGAAAATATCCCTTTGCGATGATCAGTAAGCTGTTTTGCTTAAAGGTGAGTTTTTTTGCCCATAGGAACGCATTAAACAGGTTTTAATGCATTCCTATGGGCTTTTTTTCCGCATAGCGACAAATCCATATAGCAACGATTTTTGCTGCACTGTTTATCGTCGATACGCGGGGCACCACTGTATAGTGAAACCTAGTAGAATAGAGAAGAAATAATGGCGCATGTTTAGCTTGGATTGAATGTGTTTGGAAACAACAGGGAAAGTATTGGAAATGGCATATTGGTGGTGGTGTTCTGTTTGTCACAGCAGGCATTGGGTTTAAAAATTAGAAGACCTGAGAAGGACACAGAATGTGGCAGTACCAGGACTTAAAAGTGGTGTTTGGTACATACCGACACTTTTCCTGATGAGAAATATTGAAGGACACCTTGATTGGGGGGGGGGGGGTCTGCAAGGAGGCATCCAAAAGGGAAGGTATTTTAATTTATATGTGCTTTCAGTTACCTTTACATAGATTGGGTTTTTCCCTGTTTAGGTCATGACAAAGAGTGTAGATACCTAGAATAGCCAGTTGGAGGGGAGATGGCCCTGGATGAAATCCTAGCAGACACCCAGGATTTTGTTCAAGATAAAATTATTGAACGAGCAAGAGGATAAAAATTATGCTCTCTTTTGCTTTTTAGACAGTGCAACCCTGGGAACGGCGCAGCTTCCCTCTGTCCTACAACCCCAAGACAGAGTGTGAGGACCATTTGGACCCCCAGGACCGGTCATCACGATGCACGCGGCGCACCTCTGGCAGCAAACCCTCCCGAGAAACAGATGGAGCCCCCACCTCACCCACCCTCGCTTGCCTCAAGAACCGGAATCCTGGGGCAGTGGCCACAGTGCAGCGGCCAGCCCACAGATAAAATATGGACAGGAACATGAGAGCAAAAAGCAATCCACCAAACTAACTTTTGGCATTAAAGCTTCTGAAATCTGCGTTTGATATTCAAACATCTTGCCGGGAATTTTCACAGTTTTTAGTGAATTTAAGGAGTTTAGAAACTGTTTTATTTCCTCCTCACCCTTCTTTCCATGTTTCCTTGTCACACACACCTTCTTCAGTGCTGTGTGGTCTACTGAGGAGAGCAAACTTGCTTCCCCCTCCCCGTGCTTAGGTGTACCCTTCTTGAACAGGAGGATGGGGCAGACTAATTGACTTCGGAAAATTCGTTCTCCCATTAAAGGGGTACTTCCCCCTTTTTCTTTTGCTGTTTGTTGTCTGTTCTCCTCACTCACCACCATCACTATGTTCTCCCCTTCCCCTAAGATTCTAGTGGAGTGAAATTAGTGGTGAAAAGTGACGTCTTCTGAATGCAGTTTCCTTCACGTTCTGTTCTGCTCGTGGCACTAGAAAGCACTTGCAATGCAAAACCCTCTGTCACTTGGTTTTCTCAAAGGGATGGCTTTCATTCCCATATGTAAGCTCAGTGGAGCTCTCCTCCTGCATAATTTCACCTGCATTCACCTTTTCTACTATCTGTTGATGCATTTGAGTCCATCTCTCAGATTTAAAGAGGAAGCATTCTTGGTTGTGCAAGACAGTTTCCCATCATCAGATTGGATGCAGTTTTTGTTTTCAATTTGGAACAGTTCTGTTCCAATCATACCGTTTTGAGTTATTTTTAAATGGCAAGTTAAGTGGGAAGAAAGCTGTCAGCTCAGCATTTCAAAAGGAGCAGTTTTCCATGACAGAACACTGAAGACCTGCTTTGCTATATGTGATTTGTAACTCTCCTCTTCCCTTGACCTGCCGTTAATTATTAATACTTGTGTGTTTCTTTTTAGTTTTGCACTTGGCCCATAGTTTGAAAGTTGCAGTAGATGATGCATCTACTGTTGCTAGATTGCAATACAGTAACATTGAGCCTTAAGTACTGGGAGATATGTCACAGGAATCCAGCAACTTTGCTACCCCAGACCCATAAGCCATATTTTAACGAGTGGTATAATTTCAGTATTGTTTTCTCCAGCCCTCTGTAAAAAAAATGTAATCTATGCATTGCTTGAGATTACATCCTGCATTGTAAGGCACATTTGAGTACCTACATGTCATGTTTTTGGTTTTTTTCAGGGAAAGGTAGGACTTTGTTTTTCACCACTACTGTGTAACTCCACTTCCATACAAAACTTATTTGAAAGCAAACTTCTCAGTCAGGTGTTGTTGTTTTTTTTAACTTCTGATAACTTATTGGGCTGATTACTACCAAGCTCAAGAGGTATTTAATTTTAAAAGGCCACCGCCATCATTTCCCACCTTCTGTGGCTCCCAGATTCTGCACACCGATCCATCTGTAATGTTCTTCTGACCCTAGCGGTGTGGCTGTTGGTCCCTGTCCTGTTGTTAGCATTGCGCCTGTCTTATGTATTAATCACATCACCAAAAAAGGAAAAAAAGACATTTTTCTCATTTTGTAATCGTAACGAAATAGTAGCTAAACTGCTTAATGGTTGGGGTTTTTTCACAATTTTCAACATTACCTAATGTTTTTGGTTCTGTTCTAGTTTAATTTCTTTTTTAAAAAAGAGGAAAAAACCCAATGCTACCATATCCCTCTGCATTAAGTGCTTTTCTATTTATAAGGTTGAAAATTCTGAATAACCCTCTTAGCGTTATAAAGGAAAAATCCACAAAAAAACCACCTTGTATTTTGTAAATATTTCTTTTCCTGCTTCAAGCTGTGTAATGTCCTTGTTATATAGAAACGCTTTTCTTCAGAGAAGCTGATCTTTGTTTAATGTCTTGATTCTGTTGGCCAAAGCACAAATGTGTGCTTATAAAAAAAAGATTAAAAAAATTAAAAAGTTAAGAAAAAGTTGTGCTAAATCTCTTTTTTGGGTAGGTGGAGGGGGAAGAGTATCAGTATAGAATATTAGCAAGGTATGTTGGCATGATCTGAACTGCTTTACAAATCGGAGTAATGGTAAATCATTAATGATTTAAACTTGGGAAATACAGAAGGACCCCATATCCATAAGGGATCAGTTCCACGCCCACCACCCCAAAAAGCGTGGATTATAGCTAACAGTCTGTTGGAACCAGGGCTCCGCTGTGCCTGCACTTTTTATCCTGATGGAGCCTCTATGTGTAAGAGCGGAGTTGAAATCTTCACTTGGTTTCTGTACTGAAGACTACCATCTTTCTCACGCACAATGTCTCTGTGGGCTTTCTTTGAAGACAATTAAGAATTCATTTCCTTTTTTGCTGAGGAGTGTTAAGGAAGAAGGTAGGAAGGGTGGGAGGCAGGAAACCTCAAAAGGCAGTTAGGCATACATTAGTGCACCTCCTCCTGCATTGCCAGCTAGTCCACTTTTACGATACCGCTCTGGAAGGAAACTGCCTGGACTAGGTACAATGTTGAAGGCTTTTCTATATAACATAGTGTGTACCAGTAGGAAGTGTGCTCTTCAGAGAAGGTGTTTTTACCCCCCGGTCCATAGCTGGAAGGTGTATGTCAGTGGTTCCCAACCTTATGGCCCCAGATATTCTTGGACCACAACTAAAAATCCTAGCCAGCACAGCTTCTGGGAGTTTTAGCCCAAGAATATCTAGGGACCCAAGGTTGGGAACAACTGATACAAGTAACAAAATATTCCCCTTTATGATTTGTTGAGAAGAATATTGAAAAACAATCAATGCATGCCTGGCTTTTCTGCATGAGACCCAGTTAATAGAGAATTACAATGTGTGATAACTATTTTGGAACAATTTAGTTAATATTTCAGCAACAGTTTACACTGGGCTAAGTGGGAATAGTGTTAGGGTATCTGGGGGGGGGGCTGTAGATTCCCTGTCCATTTTACACAGTCTGTAGGAATCAGTTCTAACTTGGATGCCTTCTTCTAACCACCCCAGTCTGCATGCTATCCCTCAGACAAAGAGGGATAACTAATTTAATATTGTAGTAATGACTTTTTTATTTCCAAATTCACTTTTACAGCAACAGTCAGTGTAAACCATTTGTTAAAACACACAAATACAATATGGACAGTCACAGACAGGTAGCTAAGCTATGATGATCATACGGAGATCTTACTCCCTTCCCACCCCCTCCCCATTCATTGCCCACCCCCGAAAAAACTTTAAAAGAGAATTGTGGGTCTTCTAAACTCCATTATCCTTTTTTTATACTTCCACGTTCATGTAACAAAGCCCACTATTCTTTCTTGTTCTTAACTTCAAAACCATGATTTTCATCTGCCAAGTTTAATACTTATTCACACCCCTAGATATGTATAGTTATATACCAAGACAAGACATCCGCCAGACAGTTTGACATGGACCTAGATTGAACCCTCAAGGGTCTAACTATCTGGAAAAATGATGCCTGTGTATCCTAAAGCAAGTCATTAAAAAAAACCCACGTTGGGGAACAGCTGCTATGGATTAGGCTAGATTTATTGTTGGGGGGGGGGGAATAGAAAGAATATTTAAATAATGTATCCGGTGCTTCAGGAACTGGACGATTTGAAAAATGAAATCAGTGGATGGCGGACCAGGCTATTTAGTAATATTTGGGAGGGGGGAGAGAATTATATTTTAAAATATGATTGCTTTTCATTACTTTGATGTTGAAAAACTTGACATTTTACATAGTTTATGCTAATGTAAAACTGACATGTACAACTAATGCAGGGGGGTTATGCCAAGCTGCATCATAATATAAATAACTAAAGCAGTTTATTCACTTTCAAGGTAAGATGTGCAAATTTACTCACATATTAAAGTAAATTCAAAGATAATTACAGGCTTTGTTTTAAACATAGCATCATACAATCATTAGAGAGAAAAGAAGAACAACTTAATTTGCTAATGACCTGCATTGTGCAGCTCTTCGGACTTGTCATATGGGCACTGCAATGGAGCAGAATAACCAACAACAACATTGGGGTTTATTTGCCAACATGCTATGCCCACATGTCATTAAATCCTACAACTTTCAATCAAATAAGATCCTCAGAAATATTATTTCTGCTGCATGAGTGCGAAAGGCAAAAACATGCTGAGGTCAGTCTATTTTTTTAAACTACTATGGTGTCTCATACAGCGCACTCAAGAATGTGGTGGAAAGAGGCGTTCACAAGGAACAACACTGAATGGGTGCCATAGAAAAAAACTGTGGATATTAAACCTTTTTACTTCTGTATTTAATGCAGGAACAGAAGGTGGGTTAAAGTTCTCCCAAGCCAAGATGCTATCTGCAAGTTAGATGTAAGAATATAAGTATTACGGGTAGTGAAATAAAATGTTTGGAAAACACTTGACTGTCTTGATTTGTATGACAAAAGGGACATTTCAACATCCACTTGCCACCTTCCAGGCAGTTCAGCAAGGTCAAAACATATTTGTTGCTGTGTTTTCAGTGACACACTCCAAATGATGCAACTTGTTTCCCTGGTTCACTCAGGCCTCCATATTTCTGTGTTAAACAGCTTTCTAAGTTCCACCTATCTAGCCAGGAATATAGCTTCCCAAAAAAGGATGTGCTCTGTATCTTTTTGTCATCTGCTATGTTTGGAAAGTGTAAAGGGGAATGAGCACAACTGTGCTAGAGAATCTAATCTGAATTAACTGCACTAGTTTAGCTCAAGCCGGTTGTTGTTTCTGAGGCTATGTTAACATACCATAACTGCATGTGTTTGGGGGTGCTTGCTCTACTTAGAAATTCATATTGGGGAGATAGAAATGGGGAGGGTGAGCATCCCAACCAACAATGGCGGTGTCTGAGGGCAACAGTTATCCCCATTCAACTGCAGTCATGAACAGCTCTAGATGTAAGATCTATGTTCCTCTAAAATCAGAATGTGCTCACAGCGCTGCAGTTGACTCGACCTACAGCAGGATACTGCCTCTCCCCAAACTGCGACTCTAGGCAGAGGCAATTATAGCTGGAACTGAAGATTCTATACAACAGGGATGAAATGGGTTTGCAAAGAACACATATCCTTATCACAGAAACATCTGCTTTCCCAACCAAAGAAGCTGTTGTTAAGCAGAAGTGAACAGATACAATTTGCATTCAGGAAACTGCTGTTACACTTCCTACCAATCTGAAACACAAGCTTCCCTCCCCTACAAAAAAAGGCCTGAGCAAGACTGAACTTCTAAAAGCCCCTGCTGATTTTGTTAAGCGGGGCTGCTTTGAGCCATGCACACTTGCCTCATAAAACTACTATATATGAAGGGAACAACATGTGGCAACTTGGACATTGTGACCTCTCTGCAAGGTAAGCATTTTATCTGAGCCTATCTGTTGTGTTTGACCTGCCATGCTTCTTGCAGATACCAAGTGACAAGCATGCGTATTATGAAAAGGGCGTCACAGGCACAAGGATGCACATGATCCCCAAATTTCAGTAGAGGTGTTCTTTGAGAGAACTGGCCTTCCATCTGTCATCTGCACATACTTCAAATGTCCTCAAAACAAAAATCCCCAGATCCACCACTCTACCTCACAAATTTCTACTCACACATATACACACCTTTCCCATAGGAACTAAGAGAATAAGCCAAGCCATTTCCGCCATGCACAAGGAACACATCTCCAGTTAATGAGCCACCTTGCTCTGCTCCCCAAGACCTTGTTTCAGGTTGTCGTGTCACAGAAGTGCTACAGCAAGAGTAAAAGAGACGTCCCCGGCACTATAGAATCTAAGGTATTATTTGGGCAGGTAAGAAAAAAGTGAGGATGGCATGGGAGTGGTATTGCACCAGAAATTGCTGTGGTGAGAAACAGGTGGAAAAGGGGGTATGAAAATTAAAAACCAATGGATTAATCATATTTAGTATGTCCCATTGATTTTAATAAGTGTCAGTCACAGTTAATTTTAATTACTCTAGTTTTAATGGGTCTACCCAAAACATGACTAAATATGGTTCTAATAGGGGATATTAATTGCAAATGGAGAAGAAAACAAGGTGCTGCGCTGCTCCTTAAATGCATCATTTCAAAAAAAATGGGATGGGGAGCATGCAACATGGAGAATTCAAATGCAGTTTCACCTTATGCCTTTTAATTGCAAGAGGAAAATATTGGCCCTTAAATATGATAAGTTACAGCAGAACTCCAGGAAAATGCCCAAAATAAAAATAAAGATATGTATTATAACTGAGCTTTTCTTCTCTCTTCAGTGTGGAAATCTCTCTTCCTTCAAAAGGAAAATACTGTACTGAAAATTCATTTCCCCCAGGATGTCACTTCACACTGAATATTGTGATTGTATATTTGAATTGTACTCTATCCATACTCTTTAACAAACAGGTGTAACACTGCCTGAAAGCATCCCTCAGGAATCTGTCAGGACGTTTACTAGACAATCACAATAGAAGAGGCTCATTTCTATGTCTAAGGGGACAAGCTTGACTCACTCATGCACAAGTACGGTACCAGAAACCATTCCTCCTTCCTCACAACCGAGCTTTAAAACAGCGATAAGCTTCCCCAGCAACCAATTACATTTCCTTTTGTTTCAGGGTAAGAAGTGAAAGGATGTGTTTCTCTAGATTTGAGATCTCTGGAAACAGGGTAAGAATCTTTTGTTTCCAAGGCATAAATAAATTTGGAATCCCATGGCTAGAGACAATGAATAAATGGCAAAACGGGGAGCAGATTAAAAGAGCCCATTAGTAGGGGGAAAATCAATGGCGAGGGATGCAGGTGTATAAAGGAACAGAGGAAGAAAGGCCAGAGTGGATTCTTTTCTTCTTCGCTCCACCCACTTAAACACAATCACAAGCCCTGCTTGGCCAGAGAAGCAGACACTTCATCGGCCAATGTGGCCAGCTGTGGGGAGTCCACCATGTTGATGCTTCCAGTGGAGGAGACGTTGCTAAGGCGACGTGGGGAGGCATCTCCAGAAACAGTGGGTGATTTGTAGACAATTTCAGCTCCATGGTCAGTCTTGGCTTTGGCATTCTCACGAAAAGACAGCTTGTGGCTCTCAATCTGGAATGAGAAAAAAAAAGAGACAGGTGAGGATAGTAGAATTAGGTAGACAATGTGGAGGGAGTTGACACCCTATCCCACCATCCACCTCTGCTAGTGTTTGACTAGTAGGCCAAAGTGGGTCAACTTGGATGGTGTTTCTCTTCTCCCCCCATAACTTCTGCTTTAGCCAATGTAGCTCAGAGTCAGGAAGACCTAGGCTCTGAAATTTGTTTGTGTGAATCTAAAGAAAAGCACCCACAACTGAAAAAAGGACCCTGCTTGCATGTTATTTGGGGGGTGGGGTGGGGGGAAATGATATAATCTATGTTTCCTTCATCTGGAGATCCTGAGTCAAGTACATACATAACAGACTACATGATAGTAGGCTATGCTATATATCTATGAAGGACCCCAAGGAGTCTCCACTTAAGTCCAGCACTGAGAGTACAGGAGAAGGTGCCAGAATGTTGGGGACAGTCATCTTCTAGAGGTTTTTTTTTTTTTGAAAGTATGCCATTTTTGTAAAGCTGTTAGTATAGATTCAAACTACAGACCATCTATATACCACAGAAAACCAGGGGGCAAGTGGTATGCTGTGTTCCCTCCCAACGCCCTCCAAGCTTTGGGTACCCTTCTTGCTCTCAGAAAGCTCATTACAAAGGGTAACTACTTACTGGCATCACATGGGTGCAAGTCGGGGAGTGGGCTCTCCTCGGGGATGGAGGGCTCCGTGATGGGGGAAGGAAGCCCAGTCTTACTGGGGGAGTTTTGGGCACCGTTCGCGTCTTCCTTTCCCTTCTCTCTCTGCATGTGGGTGGAGAAGGTCAGTGGGATGCAAAAGAGCATCATCAAATAAGATGACATGAAACCAAAAATTTTCAATGGGGAGGGAGGGACATATGAGATTGGAAGAGGACAGAGAATCAGGAACACAACTGCAGTGTGTAGAAGCCACAGGAGGTAGAGATGGAGCATGTTAAGACCCAGGAATAATAAGGGCTATACTATAGCTCTGATCTGACTTGATCTTCTACAGCAAGATGCATCTAGAACTATTAGGTCCCGTTCAAAGGTCTCACTGGTCTCCTCAAGATCTATTAGCCTCCAGTTGCGTTTCCAATGCATTTCAACCCCTGTGTGGTTGAACACTTACTTGTAGTCACACCTAACAAATCACCTTAGAACTTTATAGGGGTCCAAGGCATCTCCTCATCATATTTTTAGGTATCAGATGCTATTTCAAGCCATTCTAAGAGTGAAAGTGTGGATAGAACTGTATCTTCTATCCAACTTAATATCTTTCCTGAGTTTCAAATGACCACCTCATCTATGGTGCAAGCCTTACTAAGTTCCACTGATATCAGTGGATCTATACTAATTAAGGCTGGATCCAGTGCAGTATAATGCTGCACATATTGCCCTTGCCACAGGATTGCTCCAAAATTTATCATTCCCTTCCTCTTAAAAAAATCTGAAATGGAAGTTTTACCACATGTTCAATGTAATTAGTCAGTTAGACTATCCTTCTTCCTACATTATAATTTTCTCAAAGTTAAGTACTTCAAGTAGTCAGACTTAAGTTAGATATCTGGCTATGGAGGCAGATATTGGGAGTCTGATTCCTCACTGTGCCTCCCAGGTGAATAGGTAGCCTGTGCAGCCTTGGGTAAGCTGCACAGCTTCAGAGCACCCAGAGAAGGAATGGCAAGCCACTTCTGAGTACCCCATACCTGGGGAAAATCCTAAAAAGAGTCACCGTAAGTCAGAACTGACTTGAGAGCACATGATACTTATTATTCTAATGAATGTAAATTACAAGCTACATATATCTGGCTTGACTCTAGATGTCTGAGATGACTGAGAGTATACATCATGTCACATTCATTAAGCCTAACAACAGATGAATAATATTAGTGATGGAATTGTCCCAAAGTTTTTGGTTCTCTCAGGAAAAAAAAATTGGGGGAAAAAAAGACAATACCCACTTTCTATCTACTCTAGGTAAAATCACCTGATTTAATTCTCCCAAGAATTTTATTCTAGCATTTACTGTTATTGCCACTCACTCACCCTTCTTTCTTCCTATGCCTCCAACACAGAGCTCTATGTGCAGGTCCAAATTCATACTTCTGTTTGCTTCCATTCGCAATGCCTCCATAACAGGGGGTTGGACTTGATGGCCTTACAGGCCCCTTCCAACTTCCCTATTCTATGATTCTATGAACTTTCAATTTCAGATAATTCCAAGAGAGATCAACTGTGGCCCAGGAAATGCAGAAAGGAAAGAGGAGAAGTGAGAAGAGGCGGAGGATGCTCAAGACCAGAAACTGTGAAGATGGCTGTGAGAGAAGGATAAGGAAGCAGAGAAGTTCTCCCATCAGAAGCCAGTGCACTCACTGGAAGGAGCCAATGAGAGCTAGAGAGTTTCACAAGGTTATTAAAATGAGATGTGTCTGAGAGGAAAGGGCTGAAATGCACGTGAGTAGAGCCTCCCTCCCCGAGACAGGCACAACAAATAAGGCAAACACAAACAAAGAAAAAGAATAACTTGTATTTTGGGATCACTCCCAGAACAAGCTTCCAAAAACCTACGGTGCATCCTTTCTGCTAAGGCCCAGAATTCTGTGTGTACCAAAATCTGAGCTGGGTGACCAACTTAGAAGAAAGCAGAATGTTCATGCTTTTAACAAAAGCTAGATACACAGATACCAGCATGCAAACCTTTTCACAGCGTAGAGAACAACATCACAGCTAATATGTTAACAGACAGGTATCTGCTGATACATCAAGTTGCTATTGAAGGCAATACTTACAGCAGTCAGCTGAAAAGCTGACAACCCTGATGACTTAAGGGCTCAGTACTGCACATACATTGTAAAAACTAAAGCTAAGCAGGCAATTAATTTTCCAGGCACATTCCCCTGACATTGATTGGGACCAGACCAGCTCTGACTTGACTCAATCCTCTTATCCATCTCCCTGTGAGAAGGAGGCGGTTGCATTTGCACCTTCCACAGAAAGGAACAGAATGCACTCCCTGTTCTTATTCTCCCAGCAACCTGTAATTCAGATTACAATCAAGTGGCCTCCGAAGAGAAATGTCTTTGTGAGATCTGAAATGCTCCTCAGGTGTAATCATTGTAGAGCAACTACAACTTCAGTCATTGTCTGTTGAGATTTAGACATGAAAATGTATTAAATATGAATGTTGTATAGTTAAATGTAAAATGGCTGATTTTATCTGAGTCACTGTACTGAATGTATTCAGGTGTGGGTATCAAGGATTAAGACTTAATCTTGTACAGCTGTGATACATGATGAAACTTTGTGTAACAGAAAATGAAGTAATGTATTTTCTGATTGGTCACAGAACTGTATGTAAGTCATATGTAAAATGAACATCTTTATCTGCTGTAAGTCAGATAACTTTTTCCTATGCTGCGTGTTGCTTCATGCTATGTTATGCTGCCAGAGGAATGCCTAGTCTCCATGTATATACGTAAATAGACTAAGTTGTTGGTTTTACTCTCTCTGTGTCATACTGTCATAAGTATCTCTGCTGACCAATATCTCCTTACTCTGCTGATGTTATAATACATGTTATAATCAAAATTCTCAACATTGTCTTGATATCAGTGAAACCAAGGAACAGAACATCTCTCCTGTCCCAATGCTCCATGTTAAACATGAGAGCTTCTGCCCACCTTGGAGTGCATACAGACCTACCTAAAGTGAGAGGCTGCTATGTTTATTTCTCCAACAGCATGAACCCCGTTTCTCCCTTCTTTGTGCTGTAAATCAACAAACACACTCATCTCCACTTTAGTTGCTTCAAACTGTCTTTTTAAAAAAAAAAAATCAATTAAACACCAATTGTACCTTTGTGTGACTACAATGGTAGTTGGGTTTACCATGGAATTCCTTTGTTTGAACTAGCAGAGCAGTGACCTAAGATGCAAAGTTTCTGAAGCAAGAACAACCTTGTTCTGCCACGCACTATACTTCCTTGACCATAATCCTTGTAGGTTTGCCCACTGTCAACTGAACAGAAAGGACTTCAAGGTAAATCTTATTTTAATTAACTAATAAATAGGACAGCACACAGGAAAAGCATGTACTAAAGGTGCTCCATATCACAAGGGGAAACCTTTCAGGACTCAATCTACTAAGTGAGCACAGCAGAATCTATCAACCCAATTATATCACTTCCTCCTTATCTGGGGAATATAAGGGAAATACCAGGAAGTAAGAGATTATTTTTCCATATCTAGGACTAGGAATTGGGATATAAACATTTTAAACTTGAGTTCTGCCTTGTACATAAAAAGCTTTTGTCAGCAGTCTCGTCAGTTTTGATGATGGGAAGAACATCTAACAGAAATTCTACTTGTTCCGTTATTGTTTCAACTCAGCCAATCAATCTAAATATTCAGATTCCTCCAGGCTAAGTATGTTCAGCTAAGTTAGAGGCCATGTTTCTTTCCACTCAAGTTGAAAGGACAACATATCTGCATAAACACTTCTAGCTCTAGTGCACCTCTGGTGACTGACTTACCTGACCTGGACATAATACTGCAAAACTGGCAGATTTAGCACCCAAGGCATATTAAGATATTTGAAGCAAATCCCTTTCAGGTAGAATCAATTACCTAGCAGGCACTGCACCCAGTGAGATACACAGATAGAGAACACTTAATAGTGAAAGACTTGATGCACTTTCATCAAATGTGCATCGGCTCTTTGGTTACATCCCACCCCTAATAGATTAAAATCAAGGAAACCTTTTTTCAGAGTATCTGTGAATCCTGAAGGAACAGAATAGAATGCCAGGAACATAATGTAGGAAGAAAGAATCTCTTAAAATGGATGGAACCGTAGGTCTAGCCTGCAGTCACACTTAAAGCTGGATTACTTGGAAGTCACTTAAGAGACTACGGACTAGAGGTGGCAGAACCAAGGTAAACCTAAGAAAATGGGACTTTTGTTTCAAAACCTTTGAACAACTTCACACCAATGTCAGTGTACTCTATGACCTTCAAAGTGTACTGCTGAAGATTTCATGTTAACTACCCCTCAAAAGTTCTTGGTATTGCCCATTAACTGGGCAAAATAAATCTGATATATTTATTAACTGTACTGTTGTGCTTCTGACACAAAGTAAGAAAGGTAACACTGGGTTTTTTTTCTGAAGCCTATGGAGGAACACATTTTAAGGCCAGCTGAACTGGCTTGCAATTCCAATAAAGCTACCTATCGAAGGAAGCATGAGTACAATACCATAAATTCCTGAAACAAGCATGGACCTTCAATTTCCATTAAAGGGGCCCCTTCCCTTAGGCTGAATGGAGATAGGCATAATTCTAGCCTCACACTTCCCAGAGAATATTCTTTGCAGTTTATTTGTGATTGATGTGGTTGTGGTGGGGAGAATATACCCCCACAAAGAGTACAAAGTAGAGATGTGCCCAAGAGATGAAGTCTAGACATATAATTATCAGTCCTTGTACTTTTGCCAAATATACACAAGGGCCATTTTCCTCATTTCTCTCTCTCTCCTGAGAGAACAGAATCCTGACCAAAGTGATGATCAGTATTACTTCCAGGTGTTGAAAGTGTAGCAGTGATGTTGCCATTATCATCCAGTTGATGAGAAATGTGAGAGACTGCAGGCAATGAACTGTCACACAGAGTGTCAATTATATCTTGGTGCCTGGATGAAGAATTTATTGGAAGATCATCTAGACAGGTGTTTTGGAGGATTTTGGAGGCAAGGTACCAGCAATGATAAAGTCTTGACTAATGGAAAACATTTGGAAGTCAGATGAAAACAGAATGGCTTCAGACATGAAATCATGCTTCTCATATGGAAATGTAAGAAAATCTCTAGTGCTTTGAATAAATTTATATGTTGAAACAGGCCAGTATCAGACCTGTAGCTAAAGAGGTCTTCAGCTTCTTGTGAGATGGTCCCCAGTTCCAGTTCTGCTTTGTTGTAATAAAAGAACACCAAGCATATATATATATTGTATGGACTACTGATGCTGGTAGATGTTTTACAGTGAAATGGATGACAGGACAAAACCTATAATCAGCTCTAATTAGTAAAATCTGGCACTTGATTCAAAGAATGCACTAATTTGTATGGTAAAAGGGCTAACTAATTTCTGGTACTATGGTATTCTGCAAAATTTTGGAGTCTTCCATATCCGGAAGAGGTTTCTTAGACTTGAGGTTATGTAAAGGACTTTGAAAACTGATATCCTGACCAGAAATGTCTTATTAATCTAAGGTCCCTATTTCAGATAAAAACAATGAGTGCACTTGCAATTACTTTTGGAAGCCTTACAATTCTTTCCCATGAGTTGACTAGGGAAATTAACCTTTGGTGTCCCTCATTTCCATGAAAGAGTCTCCTATCACAGGAGACGACCAGAGGGAGCTGTCAACAAACACACTCTCGTTTCCATGTCTGTGCTTCGGTACTTGAAGTCCAGATTTTGTTTTGGTTGAGTCTCTGGATGTTAATAAGCTGCTATTCCACAACTTATGTGGTGAAACATTTTATGGGAATGTATATAAGACAACATTGTCTGATAAGTTTTCGGTTGTTCTAATCTTTTATTTGCATGTTTACCATAAATGTATGTGAACTATTTATTATTTGATTGATGCATTTGTTATATACCTAACACTTGTCTGTATTCTGGTGTGTGCAACTCTGCATTTGGACAGAAGAACAGCATATAAATGAAAATAATAAATAAATGAAGATCAAAGCAAAGTGTGTTGCTTCTACAGCACTCCATAATGTTTAAAGCATTCTCTGGACAGTTTACAATTTAATTATGCAGGCTACACATTCCCCCTCCCCTCCAATGAGCTGAGTACTCAATTTACTGACCTCAAAAGAATGGAAGGCTGAGTCAACCTCAAGTTGGCTACCTGAGTCTATTGGGGGAGGAGTGGCAAGGAATTTAGCACAGCCATCTCCCATCTTTTGGGAGGAAACAAGTTGATCCACAGAGGCTCATGATGGTGGAGATGGTGAGGCAGGTTCTAGCACCTTTGCACTCAAATAAACCTGTGAACTCTTACAACGTGGTGTATATGGAGTAGCTAGAAAGTTAAAACAAAAACAAAGAACTCCCTCTTCATGCTGTCAGAAAATAGGGAAGGGTGCTAGAAAGAGTAACTCTGGCAGTGCTACATGGGGTTGGGTAGGTGGATGGGTGCAGAAGTGGCAAAAATCCTAAGGCAAAAAAAAGGGCATGGAGACAGGCCATATCGAATTAAAGTTCCTAATGGGAAAGAAATGAAAAGACGGAAGCTCCTATTTTCACCTTAGGGTATTTCTGTTTCATTGTTTCATGGCTGTCAGTTGCAGGGTTTTCAGGTTGATGCTGAGCTCCAGATTAACCGCTCTTTTTGGGCAGACGCCAAAAACTGGAAAGGAACTCACAACCAGCTGGGAATCTATGTTCCGTTGGCTCTGCCTCAAATCAAAGAACAAGTTAACCTTGCCTGCTTCTTATTCTGCCATTAAACATGGAAGTTCCTATGATACTTTTAAAGACACACACACACACACACACTTCAGTTCTGTTATTTTAAGTGGTAAGATTGATCTGAGAAAGATGGAACAGGAAATGGAATTGCCATGTTCAAAGTAAAAGCTAAACTGCCGTTGCTTTCAACTCACAAAACTGGTTTTCTCAGAAGTCAGTTCTGGGAAAAGTACAGGTGCACCCACCACACATAATGGGTATGCTTCCAGAGCAGTGTGACTCTTACTTTTAGGTATGTCTGTATGCACCTTCAGATGTCGAGTGTTTGACTGGGAAAAACAGGACCTTTCTGAAGGTCAAAATGTTATAGATGATTTTAAAAGTCCAAATGAGAATTCTGTTCTAGCTTGCTTCAACCATTGTTTGGTGGAATTCCTGCTACTTAGAACAAAGTGTATTATGTGCTAAGAGTAATCTGAAACTTATTTGGGGTAGCAGGAGACATCTGTGAAAACAATTCACATTTATTACAAGGGTAGTAAGAGCAGAGAAGAAGCACCACGTCCTTGCGCCTTCTCTGTTCTTATTAATGTTGTTTGAATGAGGTGGAAGATCCACACACCAATATCTGATTTTGCAAACAACATGTAGGCTTGTTTTCAGATTTAAGTGGGGAAAGCGGCTGAGGAAATTCCCATTCACTCCTAGTCTGACAGACATCATAATGGTCTTCGGAAGGCATTAAGATATGTTTACAGACAATGCACAGGTAAAACTGAGGACTTGGTAAGATAATGGCAGCCTGTGGGAAAAAAGAAGGTCCAAAATAGTAACGTACCAGACCCTGGGAGAAAACTGGTTGGAGCCACTATTAGTCACCATGCAAATGCACTCTGGTCTGTTACCATCTTGGCAAGACTTTGCTCTCATGCACAGAGAATAGTTTGAGACAGGATGTTTACCTTTTTATTTCCTCCTCCAGGGACATGGGTAATGTTATCTAATGAACCGATTTTAGACTGCACTTTATCTTTGAAATCCAGTTTCTCAGATTTCACCTCTATCTGCCCACCACCTAAGGAAGAAATAAGATCATGGTTAACACAAAGCAAAAAGAGCAGACAACAGTGCCTTTGGGGCAAACATGCTTCTTTTAAAATTTTGTTTCGTGCACAAAATAAAGAATATACCACAGACCAGGTGCATATGCCTGTAAAACAGTGATCAAGGAGAAGACACTAATAAAGGCAGGTATCACACTTAATGTATACTGCTTCTCTCCAGGAAAAAGCATCTGGGGCAGTTCCTAAGTGATGCATACATACAACATGTGTGACATTAAGTATTTATTAATTATTCACTGACATAAAATTTAAAATGACTTAGGCCATCGTATAAATGACTTAGGCCATCGGGAGACAGCTGGAGCGCAGGTGGAGGAAATCCCACTGGGAGTCCGATCGAACACGACTTAGAGCCCATTATTGGGCCTATTTCGTGGCAATATGGCTGGCGAAACGGCAATATTTCTCCAGCCGTATTGCTTCCTCAGAATGTCGTCCAGCAGAGCTGTTTCGGGTGGTCCGGGATCTTCTTCAACCGGGAAATCCGGTGGAGGTCCTGGACTGCTCATCAGCTCGCTGTGATGAGTTTGCCATCCATTTTGAGGGGGAAATCGCTCAGATTCACAGTGGGTTGGACTCCACCGTTACTGCAGAATCAGAGGATGTGTCCAGTGCGCCCTGCTTAGGTCAAGTGTTAATGGATGAGTTTCAATTGTTGAGACCTGAGGATGTGGACAGGGTGCTTGGATCTGTCCGTTCTACCACCACTCCACTCGATCCTTGCCCATCCTGGCTAATTGGAAGATCTGCCAGGAGGGTTCGCACCTGGGCCCAGGAGGCCGTGAACGCCTCTTTGAGAGAGGGAGTGGTCCCTACCGCCTAGAAAGAGGCGGTAATTCGACAACTCCTTAAAAAGCCTAACATGGACCCAAGGCTGGTGGTCAACTACCGACCAGTGGCGAACCTCCCTTATTTGGGCAAAGTGTTGGAGCGGGTTGTGGCCGGGCAACTCCAGGCACTGCTGGATGAAACGGATTTTCTGGATCCATTTCAATCAGGTTTCAGGCCGGGTTTTGGCACGGAGACTGCCTTGGTCGCCCTGTACCATGACCTTTGCCTAACACTGGAAGCCCAGGTGGACTCGGTGGCCAGGGGCGCCTTCCTTCAGCTGTGGAAATTATACCAGCTATGGCCCTACCTGGACGAGCGGAGTCTCATGACAGTCACACATGCACTGGTAACATCCCACATAGATTACTGCAATGCGCTTTACGTGGGGCTGCCTTTGAAGATGGTCCGGCGACTGCAACTAGTCCAGAATCGAGCTGCGCGGCTGGTGAGTGGTGCAGCCGCCAGGGAACATATCAAGCCGATTCTGTGTAAGTTACATTGGCTACCAGTTGCTGCCCGGGCCCAATTCAAAGTGCTTGTTTTGACATATAAAGCCCTAAACGGCTTGGGCCCTGGATACCTGAAGGACCGCCTCCTTCCACATGAACCTACCCGGCAGTTAAGATCTGGCCAGGGGGCCCTTTTGAAAGAGCCATCCCTTAAGAAGGTAAGAGGGATGGCTTGTAGACAAAGGGCCTTTTCGGCAGCTGCCCCCAGACTATGGAATGCCCTCCCGACTGAGATTCGTCTGGCGCTGACGCTGATGACATTTCAGCGCCAGATCAAAACCTTCCTGTTCCAGAAGGCTTTTAATTGAAATAATATTAGCTGTGAGTCCGATGGCAATTTTTATATATATTTTAATTGTATTTTAATTGTTCTAAATTTTATTGTATTTTAATTGCTGTAAGCCTTTGGGTAGTGTGAGCAGCATATAAATTAAATTAAATTAAATTAAATTAAATTAAATTAAATTAAATTAAATTAAATAAATAAATAAATAAATAAATAAATAAATAAATAAATAAATAAATAAATAAATAAAATAATTCTGTCATGTCAGTTTTGCACATAGTCATTTCTTATGAACCAGAATTTATCTGAATCACCCAGACAATGAAGTTTCATGTTTTCCAAGCATGTATGTCTTATTCTGACAGCAATTACTAGAGTCAAGGATGTCATCTTTGTCTCATCTGATAGTTACAGGCTGCTTTTTCCATAGGATTTCTTGCAAGATCAAGTGTGCAAAGGTTAGCCTATCAGAGGGGTGGGACATAAATATGAGATGGCTCTTATGCAGTAGTGTTAAATAGGCAGGATTCCAGCCCTTGTACTTTCGTCCTTCCTTCCTCCTTTCCCCTCTCAAATTTCAGGGAAAAAGCCACAAATTCCACTTGAACTGAACTGTCTGCCAGAAGCATAGCACATTTTTATAAGAACGTAAAATATAAAGAAAAAATAACAAGCACGGGCTTTTTAAAAAAAAGATTCACAGTGCACATCAACATCACCTGGTTTATGATGAATATTGTCCAAAGAACCACATTTGGATGTTACGTGGCTGAGATCCACTGGCTTGTAAACAATCTGTATCTGTGAGAACAAAATGGAAAAAGTGCACACAGTGTTTCAGGCCAGGCATTATTTTAACTTGAAAAAGCAAATTAAGAAATGCAGAAAAAGTGAGACAGATAAAACACTGGAACCCAGCTGGAGAAGAAATGTAGTCTGAAAAGACATCTGAAAAGTTAATCAACCAAGCACAGGCAGAAGAAAAGTTCTCCACCAGAAATTGTGAAGCCAAGGCATGTGTTGTAGCAAAGTTTCCAACCACAGGCGAGCATGCACAAACTTTTTATTTGACAGACAGATATTTAAAAAGTCCAAATCAATGTAGCATGGGCTACAGTAACATAATAAAATAAGTATCTTATCAGAATGTACATCCAAATTTCCAAAAAAGTGTGCTACTATTCAAGAATGTTATCAAGTATGATAATTTTAGTAGAAAAATACACGATTATCTTCACTTTTTTCCAATACATTCCAATATCATGTCCATGATATTTCAGGTTCCCAAATTCAAGAATTAAGTTTTGTTTTTCACCACACTGCACCCCAGCTGGTATTCTCATTCATCAGAAACAATTTCCTCCATATATTTACATGTAAAATTTCCATTCAAGTATTATAAGAATATAGTAAATATTTTTTTAAAAAGATAGCCATAATTTCTTTTGTAGTAGCAAGAAGGTGTATCCATAAAGATTAAAAAAAATGCTTGCAGGATCACCTCATATGGTTCCATATGATATTACCCTTATTGCATTTCCAAAGCATGCACAAACTTTTGATCACATCTCCAGAAGAAGAAAGTGGAAAAGCAATGGCAGCTGAAGGTGCTTAAGTGATAGTGGGGGCAGGGAGAGAAAGAGAGGAATTTAATAAAATAGGCTACAGAGAAAGTGTAAAAAAACAGAAGCAGAACTAAATACCTTTTCTGATGCAAAACATAACGTTTTATGTCCACAAAAACTGAAAGAACAGAAATAGTCAATGTGCATGGAAAGGGTAGCTTTTTAAAAGGATTGTTTTAAAAGGTTGTGCCAGAACAAAGGTATCTGAAACAACATGGGGACTGTAAGCATATTACTGTATAAAATTCATTTATCAAAAATTAAGACATCTTCTTAATGCATGCAGTCACAAAATGAGTAATACTTTTGGTGAAATTTCATCAAATTCACTGTTTGCCCAGCCCACAAAAATATACCTGTGCAAATGAATTTTCAGAGCTCATATCGACCCAAAACATCTGGACATGTTGAACACAATCACAAAATTTTGGAAATGAAATATTCCTTGCTATGAATGACCTAAGAAAAATAATTACTATCACAACACAAGTGTAACACATTGAACCATTTCACTTAGCAGTGTATGCACCAGGCACATAAGGGATGTGGGAGTGAGACTAAACAAAACATACCTGAACCAACAAATTGCATACACAGATTAAGTGTGTACCACATGCACAAAGGAGACAGATGAAAGGAAAATGTAATTAGTGGTTATTAAGTTACAAGTATTAATGATGCTGAAGGAAAGAATGCAATTTTACAAAGACGGAAGTCATACTCTCAGGGTTTCTTTTAGCAGGGGCACCACCTCCCAGCAACCAAAGAGATATGGGTTTTAGAGCTACCCAACTTGCCAGCATCTACAGAGGGCATAGGGGAACTCCCTCAGCTACCAATAGCTTTAATGATGCTGGATTTCTGCCTTTGTACATCATCTTACAACGGGAGGCTAGTTGTGCAACACTGCACAGAAAGCAAAGGCTCAGTATGCAGCTAGCTGCCCAATTTGCCTCATTCTGTTCTGAAGCTCAAACTCTTCCTGGCTCAATCTGAGGAAGCAGCAGCCAATAAACAATATAAAGTGCACTGAAACGTTAGATAACAAGACAGATCTGCCTTGTGAAGGAGCTCCAAAGCTTGGGAATAACTATTGAAAAGGCTGTCTTCCTTCATACAAACAAGATGCAGTTGAAGCAACTTTTGAAGAGTTATCATACTGATGGAAGGCAGTACTTTGGATATCCTGATCCCAAATTGTAAAAGGAATCACCAACATGGGAACTACACCCAAAAGCCAATTCAGTTGTTTCAACAAGACGCATGCTGTCTGTTGATATTTCTAGTTAGTTACAAACATTACAGACCCAATGGATAATGAACTGCAGTAATCCAGATAGGATCTAATTAAGGCATGTGTTGCCTTGGCCAAATCTACAGTCTTCAGAAACAGGCAGAACTAGCACACAAGCCTAAGCTGGAAAAAGCATAGGGTCATAGATACAACTAAAGCAGCTTGAGAAAAGGAAGCATTTAGAAGTACTGTACTAACAAACTGATCTGTGTTCTGAAGGAAAGAGCTATGCTATCCAACACTTTGAATCCTTATGTCAGTAGTTTTCTGCATCAGTGTTCACTTTGTAACCCGCTCCAGTCTACTACGGCCTTCAAGCTTTCCTTCCAGACTTCTACTGCCAGATAGTGATGAGAAACAGAAATACAGAAGAATGTCATCTGCACAGTGGTGACGCTATCCCCCATTAGCCATTTGTCCATCCCTTTCAAGCAGCTTTTAACCCTAAAGGGTGAGTGCATAGTGGAAATAGTTGGTCTCAGCTTCTACATACTGAAGGCACTACATAAACCCTTAGATGATATGTAAAAGTGGTTTTATGTAGATGCTAAAAAACAACATGGGAGGGGGGGGGAAGATACCATAGCCCGAAAAGAAAGCATCTTATGAAATTGTCTTTCCAGGAAGGACAATAAACAATGTAACACCATAGCTCCCAAGTCCTATCCAGAACATCCAGAACGATTCTATAGTGAAAGATGCTGAAAGTCGCTGAGAGAACTAGCAAGAATTAAGAGACGAATGACCACAGGAGGTCAACTGGATATTCTGCACAGTGGCGGTGTTTTAAACTTTTTGGAATCACACCTTCCCACAAGGAGGCATTTACCACCTGCCACTAACAATTCGAGCCATCTCTCTTCGGCTTCTCCCATCAAGAAGGACAACAATCTACCACAAAAAGGATTGACCATAGGTGTTCATGAATCCTGCCTATACTCTCAGGCTGCACAAATGAAAATTACTGAAAATAACCGTACAAATGAATGCCCAGAGTGCATCTATTGGCCCTGCCCTATGTGTAGAATCTGTCAGAATGAATACATGTGTCTTTTTCAAAGAGTGTGTGTGTGTGTGTGTGTGTGTGTCCAAGAGGCAGCTCTTCCTATCTCCAGAACGACTAAGATGAAACAACCCTCTAACTTCTTGGAAAATTTCCACTGAGGACTTTAAGTAAACACAACAGTAAAAGGAAAGTAAAAATTGTTTGTTACTGTTTTGAGCACAGAACAAGCTGCACACCATGTTCTATCCACCTCAGTGTTTCTCAGTCCATGGTACATATAGCACAAGTGGGACACAAAAGCAGTCTGAGAGGGATGCAGAATAAAAATTCACTCTTTCTTAATTCTTACATCCTTTTGTAAATGGACTAATTCCACTAATGGAATTATTTTTCATTGTTTATCCAAATATCCAAAAATTCCACTGCATTTTTATATCTTTAAAACTTAGTATAAATGCTAATTACAATCACAGAATGCCTCTAAACTTATATCTTTCTCAGAAATAGTGAGCTTTTTTGTTTCTATCATGGTCGGGGACCACTCATTTTGAGAGAGTGTTCAGTAGAATGCAAGATAAAAATGTCTGAAAACTCTTGCTCTAGCCTATGTTTCATCAAGTATCATTCTACACACTGCTCTAATAGTCCACACTATTTCACTACTGCTTAACTGCTCAGACTAGAGGAGGGGTCTTCTGCAGCAAGCATTCTGCAGCCAGGGATCACCTCCCCATTACAGAAGTTGTCCAGAGCTCTGAAAATATTGGGAGCTAACATAACAACCTCCAAGAACCATAAAAATTTGGTTTGACCATCAGCCTCATAACGTGTCCTAATGAGCATAAAATATTTCATTCACCTCCACGATTTCTCTACACGCACACATCTTGTGCTAATTTTATCAGTTTGCAATTAATGAAGACACCTTTTGATATGCAATCTTGAACACAGGATGAGAGTCTTAAAAATTGGTACTATTTAGCTAAGTGCAAGGAATAAACACAGAGGCACATGGGTGAGAGGAAAGGAATACACAATGTGAGAAAATAGCAGACATTCTCCCCCCACCCACCTTCTAAGCTGGAGAGAACAGCTCAGAAGGACCTAAAATTCAGTTTTGCCTTTAAGAACGCAACCAGGCTTCCTAGTTGAATACATCCTAAGCAAGGAAGCACCTAAATCAAAGGTTTCAAATTTTTTGTTTCTACAACTTCAAGACTTCTCCAACCAGTATGGGTTCTGCATACCTCTAATCTAACGCTCAATAATTCACTAAATTTGCTATTAGGCTTCTTACTTCATCATAAGCAAGGATAGTAGGTATACAGAATTATCCTTGGTTTATATAGCTAAATCTTCTTGATTCTATATTCCAGTAGCCAAAGTGTCTTCATCTGACTGCAAATTTTGTATCTTGCCTGCAAACATCAACAGACCAGCTTTCTACATATCAGAGCTACACTCAATGTCCTGAAAATAACCGAAGCAGATGGAAGAGGCAACACCCAAAATCTTCTGGTCACCGTTGCTCACTTTAAAATCTTCGCTTGAAATATCACTGAATAACCTTCTGAATAACATCGTATAATAATGTAAATACAGTAAATTCTAAGGAAGTGTGTTCCATAAAATGGGAATAATTCAGCTTTTATTTGAGAAAACCTAAATAATCCATCTTTTGTTAAATAGATTTCTGTATTATCCTCTCTCTGGTCTTTAAAAATGAAACAAGACTTTATTTGGATAGTGTCATGGAAGTGCACTGGGCTTTGTTCTGTAGCCTGAATAGCTTGGAATATTTTGGCTGGTATCTTGTTGCCAAAATACAAAGCAGGCTCCCTGTTCTATGACCGATGTTACAACCAATGTGAGAACGGGCATGTCATGGGATGCCTGCTGGCACAGAGGGAGTACTTATGTGATTTCTCTTATTATTTATTTTCTGTATTTATATCTCACATTTCTCCCAACGAAGGGACAGAAGGTGGCATATAACTAAAACGTAATTCACAATGAATTAAGATAACATTAAAATTCAATTAGACCAAAAGAACATTAAAAACTTCTCTTCTGTTCCTTGTTTAGAGAACAGGATGCTAGTAATGCATACCAGAGAATGTGTTCTTTGATGCACCTTCAAAAAGTACCCTTCATATGGCTGCAGTACAGGCTCCTAGATGTTTGCCCTGGTAGAACAAAATCTGCTGTCTGGAGAACACTGCCTTTTATTAAAAGTTCCAGCACTCTTGATTGTACAAGAAGCTGATGTCATTGGCTTGTGAAGGCTCAGCAGCTAGAACTGGGCTGGGCCAGTCTTCCAGTGCTCAGCAGATAGCAAATGGCATAAAAGCCAGGACTTTGCTCCCTATTTTCACTTCCTCTATTGATGAATTCAGAAACATAAAACACAGTCACTGACAAACAAGAGGTTAGAAGCATGCTTAGGAGAACTCAGAGATTTGCAGAAATCTCTCTTCAAAACAGAGAATGGAGCATGTTCAATATTTCAGGAACCAATTAACATCTTAAGTTTTTTAAAAAACCACTAAATGGAAATATGAAAGAGAGGGGGAGAGGAATAGTTAATTGGCTTGCTTGACCTCCTAACAGCTTACAGTGTCCTGGAGGAAGGCATGGAACCCTAAACAGGAACATTCCTATTAAGAGAGAGGATAATTGCAACATTGCTTTGTTCCTAGCCCCATGATTCTATTAAATACTTCATACTAACCTATTGTTTCTACTTCTGCTTCTACACTAACTCTTCCCTGTATTTCGACAGCCCTTGCTAAGAGTAACCCAAATTCTTTGACATGCCAAAATCTGGAAACAGGACAAATTATGTAAAATAAATCCAGATAATCATTTGGCTTTATTTACTAGGTTTGTAAATAAAAGACCACACAGATCTTCTTATAAATGTACTACTCGCTATATGCCATTGGCACTTCCTTCTTCCATCAGCAGAGTCAGACTGTATTATTCCAGGAGAGCCTCTATGTTCTGCATTAACAAGGAGGTCACCTTAAAACAGTCCTGTTTCCAAACTGAGGTCCTGAGCACATTCCCACACAGACAGAGACACTGTTGGAGGTTTAATCAAGCCATATCTCCACGGTTCACAGTTTAATTCACTGCACACCACCAATAGCTGTCTGACTCTAAAGACCGCATTGGTGCTCTGGGGTTAATGCAGATGTCATGCCACTAGTAATGTTATAGTGCATTCAACGGTGTGAAAGTACTCACACTGCCTCCTCCTGCGACATGTTTGATATTATCCTTTGATCCACACCTGGATTGGACATGGCTAAAGTCCAGCTTCTTATTAGTCACCTGCACCTTTGATAGCCAGAAAAAGAATATGAGTAACACCTACTACCATCTGCAGAGAAAAATGCAATAGACTTATCTATTCAAAATGGTAGCTAGGAAACAGGAAAGTAGGAAGAGAATTTTCTCTAAAGTGAATCTTAGTTTCTTGATTTGAATATGAAGCCTACAATTTCAGGTGAGGAGAGAGAAGTTTCTAGTAGGCAGGCCTAAAATTTATATTTTGAAGCAGACGATACAAACAAAACATCTATATCACCATACAAATTGCTTCATTCCTGTGGTGATGACAAATGTTGGTACCACCCCTATCCCCTTCACAAAAGTGAGTGTATACAAACAATGTCAAGGAGTGCCTGGATATGGCCATTATATGTTGGTAGGAATGTGCAGAAAGACAGCTTCCACAAACAAAAACCTTTGACACCCCAGGAGTCACTGTGCAATCTGATCATCACCAGAAAGATACTATGAACATTTATAGTACCTGCACTGTCAAAGGGTCTATATTTGATTTACCTGTCTATGGACAGCAAGGAAAGGACATTTTTAAATGCTACATGCAAATAAAATACATGTAGCCTGAAATATTTACTGAAAATTTTATCAGATGGAAAAAGGGCATACGTGATGCTTCCAAAGCAGAGACTCATTATATTGTATGGAGAGTAATTCCTTTTTGTGATTCATCACAACACCTGAAATGTTATTTTTTGCACAGTCTGTGGCATTGCTCCTTGTTTTTCCATTTTTTAAAAATGAAGAGTTAATAAGAGAACAGCATGAAATTAAGAATTCTCATCAAAATGACTCTAAATGGTTTGAAATGTTCTTTCAGGTAACTTCAAGAGGTAACTAGGCAATATTCATTACATCAATAAAGTAACTTCATTTTCACCTCCCACATTGTTTTTGAAATGTAACTTTGTTACAACTCTCACTCATACACCCCAGTAACTTTAGAGGTAATTAGGCTACTTGTAATCTGTTACTTCCAAAGTCTGTCCAATGAGCACAGCACTTTTTGGGTATCTAAATCCTGCTACCTTCCACCCATACTACTGTGTATGGCACAGACACATGAGCAAGGCCAGCACTAGCATCTAACACCAGCATTGGGAGCCTCACTGTATCTCTTTTTCCTTCCTTTTAGAAAAATCTCGGAGCATAAAGAGAAGTTTCAGATGAAGGAGGACAAGTTACTTACCTGTAATTGTAGTTCTCCAAGTGGTCATCTGTGAATTGACACATGTGGGTGTTCCTGCACCTGCACAAAACTGTTTGATATATTCTAGAACTTAAAGAGAGAACTGGTAGAATCCCTCTGCCTATTGATTATCTCTCAGTTACCACCATCTGCTGCTCTACAAGAAACAATGTATTTACAGTGGTACCTCGACTTACGAACTTAATCCGTATTGGAACGATGTTCGTACGTCGAAAAGTTCGTAAGTCGAAGTACCATTTCCCACTGAAATGCATGGGGACGGAATTAATCCGTTCCAGCATTTCAAAGGCAAAAAAGCAGGGGGGAAGGGCTGGAAATTCCAATTTCCTGCCCTTTCTCCCTGCTTTTTTGGCTTCGGAGGTCTCAAACAGCTTCCTCCGATATCGGGGGAAAGCCCTTTGGGAGCTTCGAAGCCACCAATCACGGTGGCGGGGCCCCCCAGGCAGGTCTCCCAGGGCTTGCCCGCCACCATGGGAGACCTCCCTGGGGGTCCCCGCCACCGTGATGGGCACCTTCGGAGCTCCCAAAGGGCTTCCTCCTATGTCGGGCAGGAAGCCCTTTGAGAGCTCGGAAGGCAAAAAGGCAGGGAGAAAGGGCTGGAAATTCGAATTTCCTGCCCTTTCTTTGGAGCTTTCAAAGGGCTTCCTCCAATGTCAGGGAAAAGCCCTTTGAAACCTCCAAAGACACCTATCGGGGTAGCGGGGACCCCCAGAGAGGTCTCTCATGATGGTGGGCAAGCCCCGACATAGGGTTAGGGGCAATAGAATGGGAATCCTTGCTATTAAATATTGTCTTTCCATAGTGCACTTTGAGACCCATTCAAATTGAGTGTTGCAAGAGTGAGAACAGACAAAAGAAAATATTTCTTTACCCAGCGTGTTGTTAGTCCATGGAACTCCTTGCCACAGGATGTGGTGATGGCATCTGGCCTAGATGCCTTTAAAAGGGGATTGGACAGATTTCTGGAGGAAAAATCCATCACAGGTCACAAACCATGATGGGGATGTATAATCTCCAGGCTTAGAAGGAAGGTCCCTCCAAATTCCAGATGCAGGGGAGTGGTATCAGGAGACAGGTATCTAGTTGTCTCGTGTGCTCCCAGAGGCATCTGGTGGGGCCACTGTGAGATACAGGGAGCTGGACTAGATGTGCCCTTGGCCTGATCCAGCAGGGCTCTTCTTATGTTCTTATCAATGTTTTCAGAGATATAAAAGAAAGAACAGCAAGTGGACCTTTTTCTGCAGGTTTTGTTGGTTTGGAAGAATGCTTGCACTTACAACTTGGCTTTGATGTAGGGCGATCTTGAGTAGCATCCAATGGGCCATAGTTTTTTTTTCTGGGCCAGGATTACAAGAGTCCCTGATGAACTGCAAGCTGGTGGAGAGGGATCGGGACCATGCGGGTCTGTTTCATCTTCTTTGATTTCTTCTATTCTGATGCCAACAGTGAATATTGATCTCAGGATATAGTTGACTGTCAACATTGAGACCACTTGGATTATTGGAGTGCTGAGCAGGATGTATGTTGGCTGCTGAGTTCTGCCGAGTTTATGCGAAGTTGACCAGGTAGATGATTTGGAAGGTGAAGAGATAGTGAAACAGACCATTCCCTTTGCATCAGTTCTGAAGCTCTCAATGTCCACGGGTCTCCTCAAGCTTGTGCTGACTATTTAAGGCTCTTATATGAGCCAGCACATTCAACATTGGGCAAGGTTCTTAATCAGACAGTGACTATGAAACCAACTATTCTCGTTTCTGGGTAACTGACAGCTTAGGAGCCAGGTCTTTGTGACTCTGTACTGATAGCCTCAATTTTGTGCACTCCTGCAGAGGCTCTTTCAGTAGGGAGTGTTCCTTGTGTAATCAATTCCATCCTGCAGAAGGCAGGGATCTTCTGGCCATGGGCTTCCCTGTAGTGAAAAAAGCTTACTGGGGTAAGCTTTTTAATGTTTATTTGGTATGCTGACTCCACTTAGGAGACTGACTAAACATGAGACAATGCCTGAATAGGAAATATCTCCTCTGAGACTGAACCAAAGCATACAAGTTCATCATGTTCCTTATCTAAAGGTCGTGCGTGGGTCTGGCTGCTCCCAGTTCATTAGACGCCTTTGAAGCCACTGGCTGTTGTTTGGGCACCTTTCAGTTTGTGTTGTTGTTTTTTGCAGAAGTTGGATTTGAGTCAATGGATTTATTTATTTTCTTAGAAACTGATGCCAATGTAGCTCTCAACACTGAAGCTTATGTTGCCCAGAAAGAAATACAGTTTTGGGCTGATGGCATTGTTGAGGTCAAGGGCATGCCATCAGTATCAAAAGAAGGTAACTGTGCCATCTGAACTTCTTTTGATCTCTGATTGTCTTGGGTCTTGGGTTTCAACTAGAAGTCTTCCATGATGGTTTGCTTGAAGGGTGACTTACAAATAGACTCTATGGGAAGTGAGGATTCTTGTTGACATAGTAATCCACCTAAAGCGATTTCTCCCACAGGCAAAATTTGAGATGGGATTGCAAGTTGTTAACTGCAAACTTCGTTAGCTTGTGGTAGTGCTTACAAATCTGTGACTGGTGCCCTTCACTGAAGCAGTATAAGCACTTAGAATATTCTTCAGTGAGGGTTTTTTGTTGCAGCATGAAATGCACTTTTTAAAGTGAGCTGCTAGGGCCATAAAAGGCACCAAGGTCTTAGAACAATTAACACTAATGAAAAGGACCTCCAACAACGGAAGGGAGGAGGATTACACTGAGGGAGACAACAAAAAATAAGGCTTTCAAGGTTTTCAAAAGGTTAAATTAAATAATAGCTCTAATAAATTTTCCTAGGTATTTCCTCAGTGGTGGCACTAAAGGGAACTGAGGGATAACTACTAGGCAAAAGGACCTGTACTGTAGGAGAAGCTATTCTAACAGTTCTCTCTTTAAGCTCTAGAACTTTCCAAGGAATTTCAGGCAGGCACAGAAACACCCACATGTATGATTCACACAGACCATTAAGAAGAAGCTACAACTATTGCTACAGCTACTACCACAACCCATTCCAGTATCCTGCCTGCACATGTGAGGAACCCAATGAGACTGCAGAAAGGAATGGAAATAGTAGCAAAGAAGTGTTTCCATCTGCACCATTGTTGGTGGCTAGCAGTGCTAGAAATGAAGAAATGTTGCTTTTGTTACTTTGGACAAGCAAGGAAGAGAAAACCAGAGGTGGCCAGGCAGATAATGAAAAGTACTGCCACCTATACAACTTGTTGCAGGCCCCAATATCTTAAAAATATACCTATTTCAGGAGTTCAGTAGAATGTCAGGCAAGAAAGAAAGCTTTGGTGTGGTTTGGGGCCTAGGGTGATACAGGTGTCAGAGAGGCTCTTTTTCCATTACCCACCATGGGGGTGGAGAGATAAGATGCTGTGGCCAGGCCCGAGAAGTTGTTCACAGCAGCCCCCCCCCCTAAAATGTGGAGACAATCCTACACATAACTGAGGAAGGTAAATTACACCCAAGTACAGTATTGTTAACCATTTTTTCATTCACATTAAAACACTTCAAAAATTCTTGCACTATTATACAATTGTATCTCTAACTTTTACAATGCTTTAAAACAAAGCAAAAATGCATTTAAAAGAGAAAAGATTGACATAGTGAAAAAATGGCATTGACTGGAACAATTCCAAAGGCAATTTTTAAAACAATGTAACATTTCTTTTACAATTTGCATGAATTCAAGCACTGCTGTGTGATTATTTTAAGAAATAATGAGCCAAGGTTTCTAAAAATACCCAGCTAAAATGACGTCTATTGAAAAAATAATAAAGAAGGTGTGTTGAGGTATAAATGTACCAAAATAGGTTCACCCACCCAGTACATCACTGTACCCATCAAAACCCCACCTGTCCAAAAATACAGAAATGTAGTGCTAGTGCGATCTACACCTGGCAAGACTCAACTATTGTTCCATTGTTTCCAAAACAGCTGGATTTTCTGTAGTCTGAGAAAAGGCAAGAAGCAAAGTAAGAACATAGGAGGACAACAATTTGATGGCCTCACGTAGATGTCCTGTAAAAAACAAGTAAACACACAGCAATCTCACACTCAGCTCCTAGTATCATGAATCCACAACCAAAGTACCTTTGGACTGCACTCTTTTACAACCCTGGAAGTAAACCCCCCTGAACTCAGAATAATTACTTCTGCACAGGCATGTATAGAATTGCACCGTATTGCTATTTGTGAGTGCCATTTATATATGACTCTCTCCCTGACCTAATGAAATGAATGGAGATGCACCAGGGCACATATGATTCTGCAAACTAAAAGGTACTCTTGATTTTAAAAATGAAACACCAAAACTATCTTGGGTAAGAGCAGCTAACAAGAAAAGAAAGAAAGAGCTGGCCCACTACAAAGAAGCACAACACAAGAATCTGTCTCAACATCTTTGGAATGAAGACCAACTTATTTACATTTCACTAACAACAGGCAATATCACTCAGTTACACATACATATAAAGGAAACTATGTATTTCATACATGTTATTTACTGTGTTTCCCCAAAAATAAGACAGGGTCTTATATTAATTTTTGCTCCAAAAATGCATTACGGCTTATTTTCAGGGGATTTATTTTCATGTACAACAATCTACATTTACTCAAATACAGTGATGTCATCATCTTCTGGTGGCTGCACAATGGTGGAGGGTGGAGTTTCACTTAACTGGGACTTATTTTGGGGGTAGGGCTTATATTATGAGCATCCTGAAAAATCATACTAGGGCTTATTTTCAGGTTACCATATTTTTCGCTCCATAAGACGCACCTTTCCATAAGACGCACCAATTTTTTAGGAGAAGAAAACAGGAAAATATAATCTGTTTTCTTCGCTCCATAAGATGCACAGACTTTCCACCCCCGTTTTGTGGGGGAAAAGTGTGTCTTATGGTGCGAAAAATATGGTAGGTCTTATTTTCGGGGAAACTGGGTATTTATTTATTTATTTAAAATATTTTTACCCCGCCTTTTTCCTCATAGAAAAAAAGGAGAGTGCATTATTATCAGAGGGGGGAAAGAGCATTTTTCCCAGAGAAAAGGTTTCTCTATAAACAAAAATGGCCCCATGAAAATGGTACATAGCCTGTCAAAGCAAATCTGCACTGGCTGAGGACAGGGGAACTACAGGAGAATCTGCAGCTGAAGAACGGCTACATTCAAAGCTCTTCCAGACTTAAAATGGCAGACACAAAATAAGAGGAAGTGCTTTTAAAAAATGTTTGCCACAACTGCTTTATTTTCCTCCCCACCGCTTTCAGCAGGAAGGAAAACGGCTGTCAGCTCCAGAACTGGCATGATTTCCCCCTCTTGTCAGAGCCTCCTCAATCTGTCAAGCCATGGTTCTTGTCAGTGGCTACTAACAGAGGCCCTTCAGTGGAGAAGAAATGGCAGCAGTCCTTTCCGCAGCCTGAAGACTTTCAACAGTGTACCTTCTGCACTGCTGATGATGAGGGGATCTGGAACATCCTATTACTCCTGGGATGTTCTCCCATAGATCCTAGAACTGTGCCTTTAGTGTTCTTGTTAAAGCATCATCCCATTCCCTTTTAGCATGCAAATTGTGCATTATCTTGATCAGCACTGCCATTCACCCTAGGGGTGAAGAAATCAGTATTCATTTGTGCTCCAATTACAGACCAACACACCGGGCCTTATTTCCTTTTAGAAACACTCCAGTGGAAGCAGCTCTTAAAACATGTCAACAGCCTTTAATGCGATGGCATAACACTGAAACATGCACAGTAAACTATTAATAAATTTGTACTGAGATCTCCTGGTACTAGAGATGTGTTAGACTGAACTCTCATCATCCCTCACCATTTGTTATATTGGCTAGTAATGATGGGAGCTTGCTGTCTAACAACATCAAGAAAGCCAGACATTCACTCTCTCTGTGCTGGAGAAAATATGATCTCTATTAACATCTCTTCCTAAGACTGTTTGGTGATTCAAGACCCAGCATTAGCTTCTGAAACAGATTCCAAGTGAGGCAGGTTGGGTCCTATATTTAGGTTAAAACTGAGCACTGAAGTAAGATTCTGATGTTAGGCTAGCAATATAAATAACCTACATACGTCATTATAGTTGATATAAGATGTGCTACTTCTTGTGTGGGTTGGCTAGATTGCATTTCCAACCATATACAGAGTGTTTTTGTTCTGAACACTAGAACAACAATTTGACAGCATAGCTTTTAAACAGATAATAACGGCTGCATGCCTGAATACAACACACACATCTCCAGTACTTCAACAGTTTATACAACTGTTCAGACTCTATATTTTTCTAACCTGGAGAGAATTCCTTTAAGGGGCATCAGTCCCTGCTCTTCCCACCCCTTCAAGACAAGATAGCTGCGTTTTTTTTCTCTCTCTCTCTCATCACGTAAGTGGTCAAAACATTTTCTTGTGCTACTGATTTGGTATTTTTTTTGTGCAACTTGCACAAACTGTGCAAAACTACAAGAGCTGCTACCTCATTTTAGAAACTAGAAGCATTCTCACTTCTAGTTTCTCCTGTGTACTGTGCCATCAAGTCAGAATTGACATAGTGACCTTAACAGGGTTTTCAAGGTCACTGAGATATTCAAGAAGTGACTTTACCGGTTTCATACCCCCAGTGAGTTTGCATGGCTGAGCGGGAATTTGAACCCTGTTCTCCAAAATCCTAGTCTGTTAGTTACTCTATCCACTACATCACACTGGGAATCATTCAGTTCTTTAGGCCTTTTTAGATTACAGCGGGTCTTTTTTGTTCTTGCTCTCTGTATTTGTTTGTACGTGCACACTTTGCTTCTTAAAATAAAAGGACACTAGTCCTGTGCCAACTGCCACAGAGATAAAATCTGGATGGCAAGGGAAGCACTCCTTATTCTGTTCTTGTACAGAAGGTGAGAAATCTGGTGGGCTTAGAAATTTCTCATGCAGGTCTCTCATCATGTCAAAAGACTTAATGAATGTGAACAAGGAATTCAGTAAATATTCTACACATACTGTATTTTATATATGTAAATGAATGATGTCTATTATGTCATCTTAAAACAAAGGTGCAGCAAGGTCAGAACCAGGGGGGAAAAGCCAACTAATCTAATGTAGGACAAAGCAACCAAACAGCTAATTAATTTAATTGTAGCACCATGGCCAGAATCCTATTACCTATGAACTCTGGCATAAGTCAAAGGGTGCAAACTTCAGCAATGAACTGCCTCTAATTAAGAAATCCATGCTTTCATTCCTTGTCATGAGCCAACTCACAAGTCTGGTATGAGATGAAAAGTACAAGTAGCCTTCTTGACTAACAGCAATCTCCTGCTATGAATTATGCAATCTAACGTACGCTGGCAGACACACGCAGAAGGTTCTCCAACTGCCTTACAGAAACTTTGTGAGAGCACAAAACATGACAAAACTTCCAGGAAGGGATCAGATATTGTACCATGCATGGCCAGGGCATTTTTCAATACAAGTGAAAACCATTGGATGGTCTGTCTAATGGTTTCCAATGGAGAAAACAAAAAATCATCATAAATTAACGAAGTGTCAGAACAACACCAAAATCAGTTTGCATAGGTTTCAGGAGGTGGGCTAACCATTGCAATCATTTAAAACAGCTTCCAAACATTGTAAGACACTTTTACAGGAGCGAAAAGGGAGATCGGGAAGAGCTTTAAAAGGCAAACGGATATCAAAGAGCCCTTGTTGTGTGAAAATCCCCCATAGGAAACATCGCTGTGTGAGGTGGCAAATTTAACAGAAAAAGGCATCGTTGTGTGAATTCATCGTTGTGTGAGGCACCCGTTGTGCGAGGCACCACTGTATTCAAATAAATCAGTTTCCAGAAGTGCTCCCCCTAGTGATAAGAAATATTTTAACATATTGTGAAATAATATTAAAAGCTGAAACAGATAACATTGCTACTGCTTCTGGAATGCAAAAAACCATTTCATTTTTATGTCTAATTCTGGAATTGTGCATAATAAAGTAAATCATGGTGCTATGGAGAAGGCTGTAAGAGCTAGAAAGCCACATTTCACTGAACATGTGTTTTAGCTCCCAATTACAGGTTCTTAAAATGCAGGAGCTGGTAATACACTCTACAGTGGACCCTTGACTTACACATGGCTCCACTTACAGACCTTTCGAGTTACAGACTTCTCTGGCAGCAAAACTTAGGTTCGACTTGCAGCCGGAGAATCGACTTACAGACCCGGAAAAAAAACCAGAATATGGAACAAAAACAGACGGTTACGGATTAATTGGTTTTCAATGCACTGTAGGTCAATGGAGCCTCGACCTACAGACTTTTCGACCTGCAGCCACCGTTCCAATACAGATTAATTCTGTAAGTCCAGGGTCTACTGTACTCATTTTCCTCCAATACCAGAGATAGGTTAGAGTACCAATCAACATGTCCTTGTGCACATTTGTAATTATCTGGGTACATCAATTTAGACTGACCACATAGTGAAAAGGTTGTGGGTGGGGCACAGGGATTCAGAAGACAGTCCATCTAGAAAGAGGACCAATGAAGTGCTGGCACAGATTAAGGGGAGAGAGTATTCCACCTAAGTACAAACTTCTCCTGAATCTTTGCTCACAGGCAAATAATGGTGAAGCTGATTTACCTTTCCACCCCCTGGCTGATGCTTCAAGTTATCAGTGGAACCAATCTTGGACTTGATATTCTTCAGATCTGGCATAGGAGCAGGAGCTGTCTGTAAGCGGCTCTTGGCAGAAGAAGGTGATTTTGGTGGAGTGCGAACCACCGCTACCTTTTTCGGCTCCCTGTTTGGTGGAGTTGGCAAAGAGGGCGTGCGGGAGCGGCTGCCCGGGGTTCCTGGAGAGCCAGGGCTGCTGTAGCCACTTCTATCTCCAGACTTCACTGGTTCACCTATAGTTTGAGATAAAAGTAATATAGATAAATGCATATTTTATCAGGTGATACAAAAGAACCTACTGTTCAATACAAATGAAGAAATCCATATACATCAGGGGAAGGGGGCATCAGAGTGTGGGCTCTACTGAGCCATTTCTCATCTATTAAAAAAAAAACTCTTGCAGAAAGTACTCGCCAATAACATCACACTACCACAATGCTTTGTGCCCACTGATCCCAGTATACTATTGCAAAGGAATTATTAGCACATTTTTTGTTTCACAACAATGAACAAAACTGATATACACTCACTAGAAACTGGAATTTGTTAATCCATACCTAACATACATATTGTCCTAATCCAACAAGTTTTAATTATGAAATTGGTGAATAGATGACACTCCAAGCATCAAGATTAACATCATTATTTGCTGCCAACAGTACTACTCTGGCAGTTTCAGAATACAAAATACAATATTAGTATTGCAAATAAAGTATAAGCACACCCACATACCTAAATCACACACGTCCATTGTCTGCAGCCTTATTCTACAGTGCTGCCTATCATGATATAAATGCTGCTTCCCACTGTTATATTAGCCTTTTGTACTTAAGGAATATACTTTAGGCTTAGGCCACTGAGAGTGAAATAGAATATCCCCCCCCCCAATTTAACAAGCTGCAGATCCATTAAACGCAATCAACCTTCACCACATATAGCTGCCAGGGTCATGGAGAGACATGTGGCCCTCCATATACTGTACAGTGGTGCCTCGCTTACCGACGTTAATCCATTCCATGAAAAATGTTGCTAAGCGATTTAATCGGTAAGCGATTTTTAAAAGCCCATATTTTAATGCATTCCTATGGGCTTAAAAACGGAGCTTATGCGAAGATCCTCCATAGGGGCAGCCTTTTTCGGTGCCTCTAAAGCGAGGCAAAACAGTGGGCGGCCATTTTGTTTTTCCGGCGGCCATTTTGGAACCACTGATCAGCTGTGCAAAAAGGGTCGCTTTGCCATGATCGCTTTCCCGCAATCATCGCAAAGCGATTTTTCCCCATAGGGGCCATCGCTAAGCGATCGCTCTAGTGATGGCCAAAACCCCATTGCTAAGCGATTTCATCACTCAACGGAGCGATCGCCACCTGTGCGGGGATATTCGTATATGAATAAGCCGCCTAGAGTGGTCACAATTGACTAGATAGGCGGGGTATAAATGAAAAAAATAAATAAATAAATAAAATAAATCTCTAATCGTAATCATCTCAGAACTAAGAACAATACATCACAATTTTCCACCCCTAAAAGAAAGTTGCCATAAGTCAATTCTGACTTGATGGCACTATTATTATTATTATTATTATTATTATTATTATTATTATTATTATTATTATTATTATTATTATTATTATTATTATTATTATTATTATTATTATTATTGCTGCTGCTGCTGCTGCTGCTGCTGCTGCTGCTGCTGCTGCTGCTGCTACTACTACTACACAGTCAATCAAAATTATAAAAACATTGACTAGTATTATATCTACGGTGACGCTTTTGCTGTCGCTAATACGATCGCAGAGCGATGCCCCCAATGGGCGAAAATCGCAGAGCGAAGGTTGGTAAGCGGTTACCGACCTTCGCTTTGTGACCTGCCGATCAGCTGTTCCGCGGCTTCAAAATGGCCGCCGGAACAGCCGAAATGGCTGCGCACAGCGTTTTCGCACCCTCCCCTCGCTTACCAAGGGCGCGAAAACGCTGCAGCCGGCCATTTCGGCTGTTCCGGCGGCCATTTTGGACCCGCCGGACAGCTGATCGCAGCCATTTTCGCGCCTTCGTTCAGCGAGGGGAGGGCGCGAAAATGGCTGCCGGCCATCGGAGAAACATCGCTGAACGGTGAGTACAGCAGCCGATTGGAATGCATTAAACACTGTTTAATGCGTTCCAATGGGCTTTTCTGCCTCGCTCAGCAATGTTTCACCTCGCTGTGCGAGGCACCACTGTACCTGTTAACTCAGCACAGTATGTATGCTATTCCTATTAATGACATGTTTATATCTCTGATGGTCTTATTTCTGAGATCTGCAACTGCTTATAATATGTGAAATTTCTTGAAGTATGTTTCATCCACAAGGGAGATGTTTCAACTCCCAGATTTCTGTATTTTGTTAGTATTTCCAATTCTTTATCTTCAATTCTGGCGTCCCCTGGAATTGCAATGTCAATGATCCAGATCATCCAATGATTCTACTACCATTATGTCTGTTGTGTTAAGTTCAAAGTGTCTATCAGTTTGGATTCAGAAATCCCACAAGATCTTGACTTCATCATTTTCTGACACCTTCTGCACCTGATGTTCCCATGGGTTTTTGGAGCCTGGCAAGTTATTTTTTTTTTTTGCATAATGACCAGTATGCTTATTTTGCCATTCTATCATGTCTAATTTTGTAACCTGTTCGTGTAATCTTTGGACATTCACAGATGAGATGTGACACAGTTTCATCTTCTTGGCAGAGTCAACATTTGCTGTTAGCACTAATTCCTCGAATCTTAACTTTCATCACCTTGGTTTGTAGTGCTTATTCTTGTGCAGCAAAATTTAAGCCTTCAGTTTCTTTCTTAACAGTCCACAGTTTCAGCCATGCCCATTTTGAATTACTATCATGATTTCCATCAATATTTCTCAGGTGTTGTCCATGTAGTGGTTTATTTTTCCAAATGTTTAATTTGTTTTCAAATTATTTTTTCTTATATTGAGCCTTTGTTTCTGTTGTTTTCAAAATATTCTCCATTATCACTGCCTTAAGTAATTTTTCTCTACTACTACTAATACAGTGGTGCCTCACACAACGATGTTAATTGGTTCCAAAAAAAATCAACGTTGTGTGAAACATCGTTCTGTGAAACACCATTTCCCATAGGAATGCATTGAAAACCGGTTAATCCGTTCCAACTGGAACGGATTGCCATCGCTGAGTGAAAATCCCCATAGGAAACATCGCTGTGTGAAACAATGTTTCCTCCATTGGAATGTATTGAAGCCGACTCAGTACATTTCAATGGCTTTGCGAAGTCCTTTTTCGCTCCTGTAAAAGTGTCTTACAATGTTCGGAAACTGTTTTAAATGCTTGCAATGGTTAGCCCACCTCCTGAAACCTATGCAAATTGATTTTGGTGTTGTTCTGACACTTCGTTAATTTATGGTAATTTTTTGTTTTCTCCATTGAAAACAATTGAATGGTCTGTCTCTCTGGGAGAGAGCCGGTGAGCGAGGCGAGGCTTTTTTTTACTCTTGACAGCAGAGGACATGTGGGTGTTTTGGGGGGGCAGGCAAGGGGGCAGGCAAGGCGGAGGCTGCAAACTATCGTCTGGCAGGCTGCAAATGGCCACCGGGCCGCATGTTTGCAACCCCTGGCCTAGAGGTATGTGTGGTATTTAGGGCACAATTTGCCAACTTCTGCTGCAAGTGTCAAATAATGCAGAATTTCAAATATGTGCTTGAATGATGAATGAAAGGGGTGCACAGTTGTGTGTCTGTGGATGGATGGTGTGTGCTGTATATTGGTACATGTGGGTGCAAGAGCAAGGACTACTCTGGAATTTTAATTTCATTTTTCAATATGGTGCCACAGTTACTAAATGTACTCTGTGAGCAGTTAGGGCAATGTGGGGTGAATCAACATAGTTCTGTCACAGTTTTTATTCTTCCGGTCTTCAGTAAAACCTTGGCTTTTTCGAAGGGCTCATGGGGAATATACTGGTTGAACAATTTACTCCCTGTAAGGCCATTTTCTTTCAATTTTATATATTTATTTAATAGTTTGCTGATGATTTTGTCCAATTCTTTGAGAAAAACATTACACTTAATTTCTACTGTTTTTCTTAATGTTATCGCATGTATTTACAACAGGAGATAATAATGTCACCCACCAAGAAAAAAGTTAAAGCAAATATCAAGGATTTGCAGAGTTCTTATGCAAGTCCCAGAACACTGATTTGGAATGCTTTAGAAATGAAGAGCAATTTATGGCAAATATTTTTACCTCTCTCAGATTTTGCTGCTGTACTAGGGGGCCTTCTTTGCTCCTTCTTTGCAGCTGAAAGAACAAAAATAATCAATGGGTGAACTTATAAACTTCAAATGTCTGTTTTTGCTCTTAGCAAAACAGATGTATGTAACAGTGGAATAACAAATTCATAATGAACATACATGGGATCGATTCAGAAAATATGGAAAAACACTGAATTCATTTTTAAATGCTGGGAAGGTCAGTTCACCTACTAGGCAGCAATCCACTGACACAAAATATGACTGTTTCTTGCAGATTCATTAAAACTTTGTCTTATAAGGACCTAATGAAAAGAAGCTAGGAATGCATCCAGGTGGACAGTTCCTACGGCTTCCAATCAAGATACTGTGCAGTGATTCCATCGTTTCCCCTTTAATAAAAATTTTTCCGTAAGAAGAAAAACTGAAGTAGTTGTGGAAAACCACAGGTTAATTAAGACAAGATCACTTACACAAATTCTGTAGTTCACAAGGAAGTCCCCAGTAGAAACACCTTATTTCTCATGGCACGTTCATTAAGATCCCTACCTTCAGGACACTCATCTATTCAACACTGTAAAAGTTACACTGTTAACATCAAACACTCCTTCTCCAGAGTTCACTTCAGTTTTTGTTCAAAGATTATCTCCCTATGCACTGTTCCTGGTCATGTTGACAACCGAGAAAATGCACTTAGGAAGGAAACTTTCTGATACTTTCACCTCAGATGCTACAATTAAAAGTCAAATCTTTATATCTTTGTATAGGTATGCAGAAGAGACCTCAACAACAACAACGAAGAGAACTTTTGCATTGTTGCATCATAACTATCTGGGAGAGAATCAACATACCACAAACCCCTCCCCTTACCTAGGCTGGGTGGTGTCTTGGGAACACTGGGAGTTTTGGCAGGGATCCGTGAAGCACTGGCTGGGCTCTTCTGGTTCTGTGCCACAGGGGCTCGTGGAGCTGCTATCTTCGATGCATTTTTCATATCTGGACCCTGTTAACAGAATTGAGAAACAGCTAGTTTTGTTGCACTGCTCATAACCTAGATAAGAAAAACAACGACAAAGGGTGAGCACATTCTCCTTCTGAGCTTCAGAAACAAAGCAAAAATTAACTCACAACTCTCCAGCAAAGCTGCTGAATAAGTTTGTAACGATAACATGCAGGACTCTGTAAGTGTATGATTTAAATATAGGCTTATTACATGTCTTAGATGAACATTTGGGGGGGGGGGGGGAGAAGACAATGTTTTTCTCACTTGGAAGCTAGTTTTCCCCATAGTGTATTCCCCTGGGAAGTAAATTCACAACTTGCCCAGTGCAAAGTCAGACTCCATCTAATAAAGAGTCCTAATACTGTCCATTCTGTATCACAGTGATTATATTACACTACTGAATAGCACCAACAGCAGGAGACAAATGTCACTCATTGTTGCTGCTTTGCACCATAGTTCAAATGCATTATGTACCTTATACATAGTCTGGTTGGGTCCAGACTATCTGAAGGACCACATTTTCCCACATGAGCCTCCCCTTCATCTTAAGATCTTCACAGGAAGACCCCTCCCCCTTTTTTTCTTTCCTTGCCCTTGCAGGCACCTCTGGTGAGAACTCAAGAGAGGATTCATCAGTGGCTGCTCCCAAGCTATAGAATTTCCTTTAACTTTTTTGCTAGGTTAACCCCTCCCTGTTGTCCTTCAGCCAGCAGGCAAAGACTAATCCCTTAAGGCAAACTTTTGGCAAATGAACAGACTCCAAAGAAAGTTGTTTTCGCCTAGAGATTATGCTCTTTTATTTTTTTAATAACTGATTTTAATGTATCATGTTTTTCTGTGTATAAGACGCCCCATGTATAAAATGCCCCCCACTTTTCTAAATAAAAATTTCTTTCTTTGCAAGAAAGGGGGGGGGCTTCTGCTTTCCCCCTACATTTTCATTGCAAAAAGCAGCTTTCTGCCTCCAGGTTTTGCAAAGAAAATGCAGGGGAAAGTGATTTCTGCTTTCCCCCTACATTTTCATTGCAAACCTTTTTGCAAAACGTGGAGGGGGGAGCTGATTTTTGCAACAAAAATGTAGGGGGAAAGCAGAAATCGCTTTCTCCCTCCATTTTCTTTGCAAAATGTGGAGAGGGAAACAGGGATCAAAGCAGTTCGATTCCTTTCCCACCTTACTTCCAAGTGCAGTATAAAATGACCCTCAATTTTTCCTTCAATTATTTTAGGGAAAAGTGTCGGTTTATACACAGAAAAATATGGTATATGCATTTCTTTCATACTTCCAGTATTTTCAGTTCATGGTCTTTTAATATAAGTATGTGCTTCAGTATATATGTACTATTATAATTTTTAACTACTGTATCTGCATTTTCACCTGCCCCCTTTTTGCAAGCTGCCTTGGGTCCCTGAACTGGAAAAAAGGGGAAGAGAAATGAAATGAAATAAATCACATTTTATCGACTATGTCAATAATATGAAGGTAATACCTGAAAAACAAATTGGATGAAAAAGTGTTTAAGCAAAATGGAAAATATTGGCTAAAGAAAGTTTATATTTATTTTTATTTTTTATTTATTTATTGGACTTATATACCGCCCCATAGCACTACAAGCACTCTCCGGGCGGTTTACAATTTTAATTATACAGGCTACACATTGCCCCCCCAGCAAGCTGGGTACTCATTTTACCGACCTCGGAAGGATGGAAGGCTGAGTCAACCTTGAGCCGGCTACCTGGGATTTGAACCCCAGGTCGTGAGCACAGTTTTAGCTGCAGTACAACGTTTTAACCACTGCGCCACAAGGCTCCTTTAATTTCCTTTCTGTGTTGCAACGATATGTAATAAACCTTAAGCTCTCTCAACAGTCACATCACTGCATTAAGTGGCAGTTTCTTTGGTTTCATTAAAAATGTATTAGAGTTAAATGAACATAATTTCAGAGCACCGTGAGGTTGTTTATCTATGCATTCCTCAACACAACTTTAAAGAATCGCTTTTCAATCCTACTTTGGACCCTTAAAATATCAGAGAAACTGAAGTAAGGTGGGGTGGTGCAGCTAGCCATAACCAGGTAAAGCATGTCGACACCTTTATGCTTAGGAAATAGCAGGAAAGGTACAAAATAGTTGTACATGCACATACCAATCTAATAAAAGGCAGGTGAGCAAATACAAGAGATTGTAAATCTCCTCTTCCTGCTTCTTTTTCAATCATTTCCTTACCTTGTATTTTTTCTCTTTTGTTCCTGTAGTGGTTGGTCGGGATGCAATAGAGGAAATGCATTTAGGGGCAGGAACAGGTACTGAGGACTCAGCAGGACTGGAGTTTTTTTTCAAAGGAATAGAACTAACAGAGGAGTTTCGCTTAGGGGTAACAGAAGATCTGTGTTTCAGGGTTTTGACAGAGGCAGGTATGAATGTCTTTAAAACATGCAAAAAATATATATAATTAAACCAAACACCAGTATGAGAAAATAATAATAAAAATATTACAAATAAAATGAAAGAAGGTGATGTTTAAAGGAAAGTAAGAAGGACTGATGACCTTAAATTCTAAGAAGTCTAACAGGAAGTTACAACCTAAATGGAACTAACCCTTTTTCTACCGTCATGCCAGACATTCACCTGTAGAAGGATTAGGCTACAATATCACTAATGTTTGAACATTCATCAAATGAACATTTGGAAATATGGTTGCTTCCCATGAACCTGTTTACTGTATAGCGTTTGTTCCCGCCAAAGTTATCATAAAATATAATCTTAGTAGTGGTTAATCAGAAATTCCTGTATCTCACTACAAAACCTACAAAGATAGGTGTAGTTTCTGCTATTGTTTCTCCCACAGGAACAACTATGGCACTTCTGGGTTGTCTGAGGACATTTTCATTTTTTAAGAAACAGTTCATTTCAAAACCATAGTCCAAATAATTTTTTTCCAAAAATTCACCGCAATGTATCATTGACAAAGAAAGAAAGTTTCCTTAATAATTACAACTCCTAGGACCCTGTGGAGTCAGCAAACTAACTTTTGCCATGCAATTGATATGGAAGTCTGAGAGCAGAATGCATTTACTTACTTTTACAAATTCAGAAATAAAAGGTGAGGACAACAAATTTTAGAAACTTAGAAACAGAACCTAGGGGGGAAAGTCTTAGATATCTAGCCCACTGGTTCTTAACCTTGGGTTACTCAGGAGTTTTGGACTGCAACTCCCAGAAGCCTTCACCACCAGCTGCCCTGACTGGGGTTTCTGGGAGTTGCAGTTCAAAAGCATCAGAGTAACAAAGGTTAAGAACCACTGATCTAGCCCACAACAAGACTTTCCAAACATGAGCTTTGTCAAAAAAAAGTCTAGGATATACTAAAGCAATCCCTTTCACACCTCTTGCAGGTGCCCTGATCTAATTTACCCTCTCTTCACACAATTCAGTCCTTTGTGTATTCCTGATCATACTGAGGTAAAGAAGCTATTACAAAGCACAGACTTCAGGGAAAGGAATTAAGTTTGCTGATTTTATAATAGCAAGAAAAAAAGGGAATGGAGTAAAAGCAAAGACTTCTCATTCATTTATTTTTTATTTATTTATTTATTTGATTTATACCCTGCCCATCTGGTCTAAAAGACCACTCTAAAATGCGTATTTGTTTAGATTTCTACCAGTTTCACTAGTAAGTACTGCATGAGTTATAATTTAAGGCAGATACACATACAGTGGTGACTTGCTTAGCGATGTTAATCCATTCCAGGAAAAACGTTGCTAAGCGATTTCATTGCTAAACGGGATTTAAAAAGCCCATAGAAACGCATTAAAATGTGTTTAATGAGTTCCTATGGGCTTCAAAACTGACCTTACGCGAAGATCCTCCATAGGGGTGGCCATTTTTGGTGCCTCTAAAGCGAGGCAAAACAGTGGGCGGCCATTTTGTTTTTCCGGCGGCCATTTTGGAACCGCCGATCAGCTGGCCGAAAATGGGGGCTTTGCGATGATCGTTTCCCCGCAATCATCGCAAAGCGATTTTTCCCCATAGGGGCCATCGCTAAGCAATCGCTCTGGCAATGGCCAAAACCCCATCGCTAAGCGATTTCATCGCTCAACGGCACCACTGTACAAGACAAGCTAACATTTAAGACATGTAAGTTTTTAAAGCTTAACTCTGACCATCAAAGTCAGTCCACACAGAAAGAGTTACTATGTTTTATAGCACTGACCTATTGACCAGACAAAAGGAAATAGTTTGTTTTATAAAATTCTGACTCAGATTGGACATTGGGCTTTGGTAGGGTGGAAGACAACAAGACTGCAATAGTTCAAGGACAGCATTTCACAGACAGACATTTTGGATAGCCCAATCATATTTAAAGACTTCTAGTACATATTAGGTTGATCCGGAAGGATCAAACAAAACGTTTCAAGACACAGCAAGAACGTGGAGAGGAGTGTTTATTTATGTAAATCACAGCTTACCTTTGGTTTGGGCTCTTCGGTCGCAATCTCATTCTTATCTTTGCTGTCCATACGAGCTGATAAGAAAGAAAAAACACAATTATGTATACTGCATTTATGAAATAGAAGGGAGCTCTAAAATTTACAAAATGGTAGCCAACATAGAGTGCTTCCAGACAGTCCGTCCCAGCCCTACCAAGCAAAAGGTACTGGGCAGCTATTCCCTTGTTATCAAAATTTTGGTGGTAAGAGAAAAGCCATCAGTAATGGTGGAGGGAAACACAAAGATGTTTGAAGCATTAACACTACAGAATAAAAGCTTTGTCTGGAAGCAGTCTTGGGTTCTAACTAGAACATGCAATCCTCCATTATGCTTATGTAGACAAGTAACAGGAAAGCCTACTATTTATAGAACCATATTTCTGTTTTTTTAAAATGGCTCTCACTCTCTTTCAAGCTGATTTTTAATGCAAAAAGCAAGCAAGTGCTCCAGAGAAGCAGCAGAAAAGAAAAAAAAAAGCTGGCCAGCTGTATTGGGGAAACAAAATATGATGTGTTCCCATCCAATTGGTACAATTTCTGGCAGCTCCCTCAAATGTTTTGTATGAAGCTCTGTTTGCTGTGTGATGTCAGGAACTGGCAAGACTACTTTGGACTATAACTACTGAAAACAAATCACTTTAACAGCCTCTCACTAGCAATACAAAAATCTTGGTTCTAAGCTTGGATGTCTAATTCCCTAAAAAAGAGGAGCAAAGCAATTATTCACTTTCCCATCTTAATTTGGACTGGCTGATTTGTATGCTCTGAATGGCAGACTTTTCAACATATCACAAAACGCGTATCTACGACAAAAGAAGAAGGGAAAATTGCAAAAATCATGTGAAATGCTTCAAAATAGCCTTTCAAAAGACTATTTTGTCCCTTGGCCCAGGTTCAGACATTGAAACAAATCACAGTTTTATTCACTTCTAATTTTTGTAACTGCCGTTCATTTTTGTGTTTGAACCAACAAAGTGCACCTGTTTGATTTGTTTAAAGGATGTCAGTGTCAACTCTTGTATCATTAAGTTTGTCTGTTTCAAACCAATTACAGTCAAGAGATCACCAAGGCTGCGGGGTTCAATGACACGTTTCCATTAATTAACAAAAAAACTTTCCTGAAAGACGAGAAGCCTGAAAGACGAGAGGCTTGCTGGAGCTTGTTTCCAAATGCCTCATCTTCATGGACCTTCAACATGATTCAACAAGGGTTCACTTATATAAAAAGATTTCACGGTGTTGAAAGCAAATGCTGTTTTTAAATCATTCACAAATCAGCAAGTTTCTCTAGATATCTGTGAACTCCATCTACCATAGAAAATTAACCTATCAAAGCATGACACAAGTGTGGTTATTATCTAAATATAGTATGTTGGTGAGCTAAATCTGAAAGGTCTTATGGGATGTTAGATTCAAAAAAGAAATTATTAACAATAATATGCACAGAAACTGTATTGTAATTAGGAAGCCTATGTATTGTGATGGCCTACACAAGAAACTCAAAGCCTTGAGATCTTACATGCTGAATGCAAGACTATTTTATGCTGTCTTTATAACTTTATTTTAAATTTCAGCACCAGTACCATCCCCCAATTCTTGGACTAGAACTCCCAGAAGCCTTCACCACTAGTTGGCCAAGACTGCTCGGAGTTGTAGTCCAAGAACATTTGGGGACGTAGGGTAGTGGACGTAGACCACTACCCCAAATCATGAGATCCTCTCCCCTCCCCAAAGCAAGTGTGCTGGATTAATTTTAGAATCATCTGTGGAAAGTCTGTATAGAACACACTTCTTTTTCTTCTTGATGCTTTCAAGAGGTTTTCCTTTCAGTGGTTCAGAGCAATGACTTGAAAACCAAATATATACTACTAGCGGATACAGTTCAGTCTGGCCAAAATATCTCTCTTCACTACATATTAAAGCTGCTGAGACTTATCACCTAATCAATTTGTGAGAAGACTTTGGTCTTCTCTATTAACTAATCCATTAAATAATCCTTCTAGACACCTAAAATTCAAGAGTTTGCTTGGATCTCGTTTTGCCATTCCAAAAATTTATTTGGGGGGAGGGGTTCATTCCAGTACTCTAATGCTGACAGGCATATTATCTGACACAGTCAGTGGTTATCAGTGTCAAAGAAAATCCTAATGTTGTTCTCCATCCTGAATTACCCAGAGAGACCAACAGTCACTCACACAGTCAGTGAGTGTATGCAAGGCATTCTCCCACATAAGCACTCTGAGATGCCAAGGATTTGCAGCATCAATACAAGCTCTTTCTTGTAAAATGTGGTCTTGACAAGATTTAACAGCATGCTTCTCCCTAAGGTAAGCATTATCATATGTAATGGATGATAATAGGATGTTTCTTCCATTGAGACTACCCCTTAACAAGCCCTGAGAGCTGAGAGATCAAGAGTGATAGAAATTAATAGAAAGGACTAACTTTCGAGAAGAGAGTCAGATACTTAGGGATCCAAATCAGAAAGAAAATGAGTACATTATTCAAAGACAATTATATGAGGTTGATTAAAGAGATACAGATTAGCTTGGAGAGATGAGACAAATTATAGCTATCGTTGATGGGAACAATAGCAACCATCAAAATGAATGTTCTACCTAAAATTGTATTTTTATTTCAGACAATTCCCATAATATTAACTATCAATTTTTTCAAGAACTTAACAAGATAATCATGAGATTTGTGTGGCAAAGTAAAAAACCAAGAATTAAAATCAAAGCAATGCAAGATGCCAAACAAAGAGCAGGTTTTGGGCTCACAGATTGGGTATTGTATTATAAAGCCTGTGTATTAGTCTGGATAAAGGAATGGATAACTTTAGATAATGATAGACTACTCAAGTTGGAAGGACATGATTTACAGTTAGGTTGGCATGCTTTTCTATGGTATAAAAAAATAAAGAGCAGAAAAGTTTCAACTCGCATAGGATAAGCAGAGCCCTACTAGGGATTTGTAAAAAGATCATCCAGCAGATTTACCAAAAACACCAGGCTGGGTATCATCCATAGAGGCCTTTACACAACCTAACCTCATGTCAGAAATGAAACTTTTAAGATATTAAGATCTATTTAAAATGATTGTGAGTTAAGGTCCAAAGAAGAGTTAGAAACACAAAACACATATATAGACTGGTGGTCTACAGCACAAGTGTAATCTAGGTTAGGAAAGGTAAAATAGAGGGCTTTTACAAAGAACAAACAATATTCGATAAACTTCTGCTGGGCTCAAATGATAAAGTAATTAAGAAAATGTATGATTATTTGCTTGAAACTAAAATGCAAGATGAAATGGTAAAAGAATGTATGATTAGGTGGGCACAAAATACAGGACATAATATTGATATTGATCAATGGTTGCAAATATGGAAAAAAACACTCACAAAATCAGTAAATTTCAAGGAGAACATATATAAGATATTTAATAGGTGGTATATGACTCCAAAAATTGTCAAATATTTATACAGAGGTGTCAAATGTTTGTTGGAAGTGTGAAGCACAAGAGGGAAGCTCTTACCATATGTGGTGGACTTGTAGAGTAGTGAAACAGTATTGGACAGCAGTACATACTCTGTTACAAAAAATACTGCTTTGTAATGTTCCACTAACCCCAGAATTGTTTTACTGAGCATTATACCAGACAATATACATAAGACAAAGAACTACCTAGTTTTTTATATATATAGTCACTGCAGCTAGAATTCTTTATGCTAAGAATTGGAAGAAATCGGAGATACCGAAACAAGAGGAACTCACTGAGAAGATATGGGAAGTGGCAGAAATGGATATTCTATCTGGTGTTGAAAGACTGTCCAATACAAAAGGCAACTGAATGATGGGATTCATTATATAAAGGGTTTGAGTCACCAGATAGTGCTTGAATAACATAGAATTAAACTAAGATGTAACTAAGTTGAAACTCAGAGGGCAATCAAATTGTAGAAAGACGAAAATTTGACTTGATACTGCAACATGAACAGATTGGATGATAGTACATTTTGTGTTCCCCTTCCCCCCCCCATTTCCCCCTCTACCTTTTGTACTCCTTACCTTATCCCTAGTTGTTAAAAAGTAAAAAGAAATTTTTAAAAAAGCCCTGAGTGCCATTCACAAGTGGCTGTGTTCAATGACAAAACAGCTGACAGTACACACTATGGAGATATTTCAGCATGCAAAATGACCATTCTAGAAATTCTGAAAAATATCATATATTTGCATGAGTAGAAAATATGTACATTATTTTAGAAAATTCCTTCTGTTCTTTATAGTCTCCCTTTAATTTCATATGGGGATATTTCAGAAATAAAGTATCTAACAAAAATTATGATCTTGCCACTTCGAAACTTTTGGGAGATCTGAATCGGAGACATACTCCTCCTTGCTCTACTCCAGACATGCAGAAATATTTGTATCTTGTATAGTAGGTAAATAGGTGAACAGTTAGTTCTGTTTTATGTTTCTTCTCAGAGGAGAACAGAAGGAATTTTCTAAAATAATGTACATATTTTCTACTCATGCAGCTCCTAGTAGGGTAAGATAACTTGAGACATTTGAAATACAATTTCCTAGAATGGAAGAAGATCTTTCTAAAGTAAATACAAAGACATTTAATGAAAGAAAATTATGAAAGGATCTATTATTAAGGATCTTTTGCTAACTACATTAGCTAGCAGCAGCCACCACCTTTGCCTTCTATAGCTCAATGATGCAAGGAAAAGGGAGTGACAGAGGAAAACCTTTTTTTTATCTTTCACAAATGAGACTAACAGGTGTCATGAAGCCTCCTATGCACTGTTTATGCCATATATGAATGTGTGATGAATAACACAGGAAAAATGCAAATTATAGTCAGCGGATATTTAGTATTTGCATGAGAAATTTAAGCAGAAGCTTACATAAGTGAAAAAGCTGACAATACACACCACAATAATCTCTGATGGGGCCCTCATTAGGCATCCTTCAGTCTCGAGAGACTATGGTAATGTGCTCCGTATGGAGGTCTTGGAACAGGTCTAGTGTGGCTGAGAAGGCCAATTCAAAGAGTGACAATCCCTGCCACACTGAAGACAAATACAACCTGTCCCCTTGTCTAACTCCCTAATTTTGCTGGTTTCAGGACTGCCTCTTTGCCTTGGCGTCCTGGACGAGTGTCTCTTCAAATTTGGATAGGCCGTGATGCAACGCCTGCCTCCAGGCTGAACGCTCAGATGTCAGGGTTTCCCATCTGTTGAGATCCATTCCTAAGGCCTTCAGATCCTGCTTGCAGATATCCTTGTATCGCAGCTGTGGTCTGCCTCTGGGGCGATTTCCCTGCAATAATTCTCCATACAGGAGATCTTTTGGAATCCGACCATCAGCCATTCTCACAACATGCCCAAGCCAACGTAGACGTTGCTGTTTCAGTAATGTACACATACTAAAACAACGTGTGATCAGAATCAGAGATTTGCGTGACTAATAAGACAACAGCTCATAAAATGAAATTCCCAAAATGTCCAAAATCAATTAGCCCCATTGTTTCTCTAAATCAGGGTCTCCAAACTTTTCAGCATGAGGGCCACATAATCTATTTTACAAATTTTTGAGGGCCGAAGGAACATACACACACAGGTTGAAGGGAACAGACCTGAGCCTGCAGCAATCGCTGGGCCAGATGTCACCCCTGTTCTAAATGGAATCTATTTTACTCCTTATATTAATTGCCTACAAAGCATATGAGATGAAGCAAAAAGTAAAAGAGAAGAATTCCACTAAACATAATTGGGGTTTGGGATTAGTAAAAGAATGCATGCAAGAAGAGCATGCAGCCATTGCATCAATAGGCTGCACTCACTCATAATGTCTAAATGAAGAAGCAGAGGATATAAAACAGTGCCACACCAACATTTTTATTTTCTGCCAGTCTTTCAGCATCATGATTCAGCAAAGCAATGTGCAAGCTCATATAGTGGTTTCAGCAGCTTTGCCATCTTTCAGCAGGGCAACTGAGCCACACACAACACGAACCTTTCGGAAGTGGCAACCGGCTGCTCTGCTTCTCTGGTGTACTGGCAGCTTTCTTTCCATGAGCCTTCTGCCGTTCTGTGTTCTGCACTGTATCCATTGTCTCCCCTTCCAGGGAAATGATCTCTTCCAAAAGCTTGCCTACTTCTAGTTTATTATCCAAGACTTCACTCTCCTTCTGGATATTAGCATCAACTTCAGCTTGGTAAAAATTCTTTAGGGACTCAAGTTCTGCAACTGTGGTACACCTTTCTTCTGAAAAGAATGGCTCTCTCTCATCCAGAATGTTCTGCTGAGCTGTTTCATCAGTGTCCCTGTCTTGATCCTTCCCCTGCCCAAACACATCTTCTTTCAAAACACCTCTGAAGTAGAGGGAGCCATCAGCTGTTGGAAAATATGCCTTGTGAGAGCTCCCACAGGCTTACTACAAATTAAGCAAGTAAATTCTTTTGGAAGCCCACCCTTCTTTTTCATATACATCATTTATTGGTAGAAATTCTGCATCCAACTTTAGACACTGGTGTCATACACATCCCAATGGCCTCTTTAACAATTTTACCTCTTTGCCCAGCAAATTCTTTACACAGTCTCAAGGCAGCCTCTCCAGCTATATAGAACCCAATGAACCAGTATGGCATTTCTGGCGTAGTAGCTATGTAAAATAATTCCATGACATCCGTTATTTTGGTTTTATTTGACTATATGGGGTCTCTTTCATCAGGTGATAAACTAATTTTTTTTTATATCTTGAACCTATGAATTTTCTACGGAAGTGAGAAACACTATAAAAATGAAGGCTACCACAGTCTGCTGTAGCTGGTTTTATAGGCTTCTAAGTAATCTGACTAACTTGTATTTGTACATGACTTAATTCTTTATTTCTAATTTAAGAAGCAAAAAGGTCATAGCACCACTTGCTGTAAAAAAAAAAATCCAACTTTGTAAACTTTCCACACAATTCACAAACCTGCTTACATTCAAAAAGCTACATTTCTCAGTGTGAGATAAGGTACTGAAACACATATCTAAAGATTAATGTTAGCACAACATACAACACAAATTTCAGAATGAGAGAGATCAATATTTGGCTATCTATAAAGGACCTCTATTATCACAGTTCATCAGATACACAATTTGTCATTTCCATTTCACAGAGCAGAAATGGAGTTTGTAACATAAGTTCATCTATTAAGTCATATGTTCAACCAGTACAGTATTACTTTCATAGTACTGTTATTTTGTAGATATAGTTACCCAGCCCTTCCTCCCTTCCACCCACCCGAATGTCTTTTTTTCTTCAAGGCCTAAGCTGACATGATTTCTTCACAAACAATTATCTTGCATCTTGCATCTTCTTTTCCACAACTTTTCCTAGTTCTCCAGTATCCTTTTTGAAATTCTATATTCTTTTTGAGCTGGTGGCCAAAATTATAAGATTGTATTGAAGATGTGGACATAACAGCTTGGTTTTCATGCAACAATAAATAAGGATACTGGAAACTTTTGACTCCAATTTTGAATGAGCCACAGTTTAGCACTGAGTTCAATGCACTTTTTGGCATCAGAGTTTAACAAACTGTGATTATTCTGTGAATACATTAAATAAGTCTACTTCATAAATTATAGTTTCAAGTGACTTATTTCAATAAACTATAGCTAAAACTTACAGCAATTGCCTAGGTCTGGACATAATACTTAACTGTGGTTAGTAAAAACAAAGCCAAATAAAGAAGTATAATGGATATAAGGAAATGTAACAGAGGTAAAGAAATGCATTGTTCAACCTTTTTGTGTTCTTATTTTGGCTATGAAAATGGTCATCAAAATCCACCAAAAGGCTTCATATTCCCAAGCCCCAGGGGCCCATTGTTTCCAAAAGAAAAAGTGAGGAGATATCATTTCTAATTTTGAGGACAGTCGTCCATGGGTCTCAAAGGATCCCAGACTCCCAGATGATCCAAAATCACCAATCGTGTTCCTGAAGGCTTCTGGGAACATGTCTTACCATTTTATGGCCTTTTTTTCTCTTCAGAGTGAAGAATTTAATGGTGGGCACAGGATAAGTATGGCCCTCCATGGTCCAGGGGTGCTAAAGACTCCTTAGTTGATGCAATTTGACAACATTTAATCTAAGAGAAGTTAAAACTGTTTTCTTGTTAAGGGAAATTGTTTAGACTAAATTTAGATTAAAACATTGTTCTTATGATAAATTGTTGAGTGAGCTTAAAGGTAGGGTTGGAATGGGGACAGCCTTTAGTATAGAAGAATCACCAGTGGCAGTTTTAATTTTACATCAAGAGAATCTCAGCCACTGCTTTCCAAAAACTTTTAGTAAAAGCTGGATTTGTACTGTATTTGGTTTCATTTTGGTTGAAATTTTGTTATCCCTTCCTTGTATGACTGCTGGTATTATCATGCTATCTAGTACACTGGTTCTTAACCTTGGGTTACTCAGGAGTTTTGGACTGCAACTCCCAGAAGCCTTCACCACCAACTGTGCTGGCTGGGGTTTCTGGGAGTTGCAGTTCAAAAACATCCGAGTAACAAAGGTTAAGAACCACTGATCTAGTACATACAGTTGGCTGGGTGAGTAATTTCCAGAAGCCAAAGCACTGTTTAGCATAGAAAGACAAGACACAAAAATATCCTCTTTTTACCAGTGACTACAGTGGTGCCCTGCATGACAATGATAATCCATCCCATTGAAATCGCTGTTTAACGAAATCATCGTCATGTGAAAACCGTTTCCCCATTGGAATGCATTGAAACCCGTTTAATGCGTTCCAATGGGGAAAATACATTGTCGTCCTGCAAAGATCGCCCATAGGGAAGCCATTTTGCGAGTGCCGATCAGCTGTTAAAATGGCTGTCCTGCGAAGCATGGGTCCCCAAAACACAAGGAAGCCATTTTGTGAAGCCGTCGATCAGCTGTAAACATCATCATCTTGCAAAAAAAACGGTCCGTGAAGCACGGACCAAATCATCGTCCAGCGAAAATCTCCCATTGGAATCACTGTTTTGCGAATCGCTATAGCGATCGCAAAACCGCATCGTCATGCAGATTTATCGTTTTACGAGGTCGTTGTCTAGCGAGGTGCCTGGACAAACCAGGAAGGGCAAAACTAGCTGGTTTGTCCAATATCCTCTCTCACAATATAAACGACATGCCATCATACTTCCAAACGTTCCCTCCAAAAGAGGAGAGGTGAGGGGGATTGCACAAATCCAAAGCTATCTGTGTCTTATTCCAAGAACAATAGCTCCTCATGGAATTAGAATAATAAATTTCCATTCATGCCGGCAATTGAATAATAGAACTAATAGAAGCATAATGATTTAAAGATTATTTCCTCCAGAACAATAGCAAATAAAGAATGTAGCTGACAAGATTGCAGCCGTCCAATTAGGAAAGAAAAACACTTGAGAAATAAAAATTAGTTTTACAGTAGAAATTCCTCCCGTTAAAAATGAATTTATTGGGAGGTTCAATGATAAAATGGGCTGTACAGCAAGCAACACACCAACTGAAAATCTTATTGTACACAACTTCCATCCCAGCATAGTACTACAGAGCTCACTATTTTAAATTCTGCAAATAAAATAAAATAATAAAAATGCTGTGCTTACCTTGAGCATCCCCAGCAGCATGGGCCTCATGGTTATGAGTAGAGACTATGACTGCTTCCTCAGCTACATTTTCCAAAGTAACAATGGGAAAATGGGTTCAACATTAAAAGTGGTACAAGACGAATGGCTTATATGAGTAAATGTATTTTAGGCAAACATATTACACACTTAATAATAAGAGCATATTAATATGCATTTATACTAAGTGTGGCAACACATTTTAATGAACATGACATACAGTAATGAAAAACAACCCCAGTGAAATGATCAGCCATGATCTTAGATGCTCTTGAATGATATTTATGAAAGTGTTAGACACTCAAAGAAAAATGCAGCAAAAATAGACAACTTCTGTAAAACAAAATCTGCCCCCCAAAAATGTAAGGGCTGGGAAAGAAAAGAAAAACATCTCACCTTTATATCCCAATACTTCGAGGAGACAGGTATGCATAACTAATCAATTTGCTTAGGCATGATTAATGGTCAGTTGTGTTACAGAGATGAAGATTTATTGCCTTCAAATACAGATACCATATACTGCATATGTTCGCCAAGCTAAGAAATCTAGTGTGGTACAGCTTTGCTCCCTCTGCAGCTGAGTTAACTGGTTGTACTGAGAACAAAATAGTCAATTCCCACAATCACTACCTCATTCCCTAAAATACCTCTTTTGAAGCAACTGAAGTTCACATGTTGTTTCTCCCGCATACATTATAATTAAAATCTGTCAACTAATATTTGTAAAACACATTTGACAAGGCTCAGTTATCTGACACCTGACTTGAGAACTCTCACTAGAGATTTCTTTAAAAGTTTTTATAGATTTGCATTATCTGGTAGCAATCAGAGCTACTAAGAAGGGAAGATAAATAATCCTTAATATTCTGAATCTAATGAGAATGTTCATTAGAAGCTGGACTGGAAGCAATGGCACATATGTGTATGTGTGAGAAATGATAGTGGAGGCTTGAGCAGTTTCTCTGTTTGTAAATCTAATGCATCTAATTGGTTTTCCAACCTGGCATAGTAATCTACTTTCAATATACTCTGCTTCCATGTTTGTAAATGGAAAAATAGATTGCTTGCCTGTAATCAGCATCAGAATTCTGTATCTGTATAAAGCAACACCACAGAAAACTAAAATTTTATAAAGCAGGAACTGGTAACTTCTCCCTCCCTAGGGGACAGCATGTAAGGTCAATGGGCAAAACACACTGCACATATCTAAAGGGGGCAGGGTGAATGCCTTCCAATTCAGTCCCTGTCAAACTCTAAGACCCTATTAGAGTCTACAGTTAGGAAGATGCTCAAGATGTATCATTGCACAGAACAACACTTGAAGTATTAAGTGTAAGTAATACACTTACCTTGAAAACCCTATTATGGTTGCTCTAAGTCAGTTCCAACTTGACTGCACATTACAACAACACAAAAAAACCTCATGGGCACCGTGCAGTTCTATATATGAGAAATTATCAAACTGACCTACTCAGGAAGTGAGTGCAGGGCAGATATGTTAATTAAACAAATTTTGTAGGATATTTCTCCAAAAGTAAAGTTGCACCGACTCTGACAGTAGTAGTGCAGTGCTGCTAAGAAACTAGCTTGTGTGGAATGTCCCTTCAACCATGAAGGTGAGGGATATCTTGCTATCCAATACACCAGCTCATGAGGAAAACAGCAAAATGACAATGGGCACAAGAAGTGGACCCGCATGATTTGCTCACATAGTATGGTGTTTCTTATAACAATTTGTGTTATGGAACTCTAGACCTGATAGAGGAACAAAGCACAGAGACGATGGATGGATAATAATCTCAAAGAACTGATTTTTGGATAACTTTCTGAGACAAGTGGCCACAAATAATTAAAGGAATTGTTTATGAGGCACACATTTACAACAGTCCCAATCAACAATGATGACTATTGTTTCCATATGACCACCAGTTTGGAACTGAGTAAACAAACTGGGTTCTCTTGAAAATGTTACTGGAAGCTGACACCAAAAAAGAGAAAATCGAGAACAAATTTGATTTGCAGTCTTTCTATTTATGAGAAAAACTTGTCAGAACAGAAGAAGCCTCATAGTCATAATCTTGTCTATATAATTAAGGTGGTACTGGATCATGTAAACTGGTTAGCAAAGCAAATAAGGCCTGCAGCAATTTGGGAACTGAGAGCCTCCCCAAAACAAAAAGGGGGAAAAGAAAAGCAAAAGCATGGTTCTGTGTACGGCTCCCAATAAACTGGATCTTCTCCTCAGAGCAAATATAGCAACTGACCAATTTCAGAAAACCTAATGTGTCAAGGAAGTGGGATGCCATATCAAGATGTGGAAAAAGAAGGGTTTTAAGATACCCACATGTAGATTATTAACTACAGTAAGATATATTATCTTCTGCTGTGCAACTAGGTGGTGTTTACAGAAATAGGTTTTGCAAAAGATTTTTGGATTCACTAATAGGTAAATGGATGAAGTCAATGTGCAAAACTTTGGTGGCCAATAGCAAAGCACTGATATTTCCTATGCTGAAGTCTGATAGACTCTATTACCTTTCAAACTGCCATGAAGTACCTGCTTACCTTGAGGAGTAAAAAAAAAATGTCCCTCAGGAAAACCATACAGAACTGTTTCAGGCAGAGGCATCTACTGACTCCACAAAGGTGTATATCAGGGCGAAAAACCTCCATCATGCTTGGAAACCACAAGATGGCAGGAATTAAAACTCAAGATGGGCATTGCCTTGAAAAACAACCTGTACCACCACTATTGTGACGATATAAATCTCTTGAAGGAAGAGGAAGTGGTTAAAAGAGTCGAAAAATTGCCACAGATAGAAAATACTATACAACTATGGCATACCCTAACCAAAACTATTACAAACCAGATAATTTGCACGGTATTGTCCCTAGTTTCAGAACAGTTCCAGGATAAGACTTACAATAGTTCCGGGGTGACACCTACAACGGAAACTGGTCAGTGTACAAGTGATGAAGTGTGTTGGATGAGTAGATGCTATGTTAATGAAGTCTGGGCAGGAATACATGACTCCATTTAGACACCCTAAACAACTCTATCTTGACAGGAAATGCCTTAGATTTCAACTTGGTAGAGATATGCTTACTTGCTGTATCTTATGACTGACAATACAAAGGTGGCAACGGAGGACAGCTCTGAAACTGGCATCTACAGTGGACCCTCGACTTACAGACTTTTCGAGTTACAGACTTCTATGGCCGCCAAATTTAGGTTCGACTTGCAGCCGGAGAATCGACTTACAGACCAGAAAAACACCAAAATGGAACAAAAACGGAACAAAAACGGATTAATCGGTTTTCAATGCATTGTAGGTCAATGGAGCCTCGACCTACAGACTTTTCGACCTGCAGACACCATTCCAATATGGATTAATTCCGTAAGTAGAGGGTCCACTGTAGATGCATAGTATCATGGATAGGGCAAGACAACTGATGAGGCAAGGGTTCAGTGTTTGTAGTTTCTGTTGCATATTCCAGTTCACTAGCGGTCAGAGCAAAAAAAAAAACCATTGACCTACAATGCATTGAAAACCGATTAATCCGTTTTTGTTCCGTTTTTGTTCCATTTTTGTGTTTTTCTGGTCTGTAAGCCGATTCTCCGGCTGCAAGTCGAACCTAAATTTTGCGGCCATAGAAGTCTGTAACTCGAAAAGTCTGTAAGTCGAGGGTCCACTGTAGATGCCAGTATATATATATACCGCCAGTATAGATGCCAGTATATATATATATACCGCCCACACTACCGCCCATATATATACCGCCCACACTACCCAAAGGTCTCTATACCATGCAAAGTCAGCTAGTCCAGGTATTCTAAGTCTATGATAAAAATCTCATCTGTTAATGAGAAAATTTTTGTCAGTGTTCAGCCACTGCTAAACTCAGACAGAAAAGATATTTAAATAACCAACTGCATCTCACCAGGGTTTTAACTGAAATGATTAATGCTGGCTGTTAGGATTCATTCTGGAATCTGGACAAAATCAGTCTGTCAGCTATAGCTCTCTGGTGTCTTTAATGACGATTTTCAGAATTGTTGTTGTTTAGTTGTTACGTTGTGTCCGACTCTTCGTGCCCCATGGACCAGAGCACACCAGGCCCTCTGGTCTTCCACTGCCTCCCAAAGTTTGGTCAAATTCATGTTGGTAATTTTCAGAACACCGTACAGTGTTTCAGATGAGATTGCCCACTTGCTCAGGTTTCAAGAATGTGTGGTTTATGACTCCTGCACTGTGGGATGTTTTCTAAGTAGTTTGACTTGATGGAAGAGGAAGAAACCTGCCTACAATCATAGATCAGAAGCTTCTGAACAAAACACAGACAAGCAATATAGAAGCCCTTGGGATCAGTAAGATTTGGTGGTTATCATCAATATATGAAATTGCAATTATATGTCTTCATGATTTCAATTAAAAAAAGGTATGAAAAACTGTGGGTGTAAGAGCCTAATAAATTGCTATCTGGAGCCAAAATAATTAAATTCATGAAAGTTGTAGTTTTGTTAATTGGAAGTTTCTCCTCTTCCCCTCTCATTTCTAACTTTTTATTCTGTAATGGAGCTGTATCAGAAGGGTTAGTTTTATGTATTCTCGAAGGTTTTTAATGGCTGGGACCAGCACTGAAAAATACAGCCTGCAAAAACTCTACCCAGCCACAAGGACCGGTGATCACTGCACACAAAAGATTAGCTAACGACACCCATCAATCACACTGACAGACCATCTCCCCCCTTATCACAATACACCCATAACAAAAAAACAAAAACAAAAACCACCCTGATCACCATAATCACCCAGTCTTCTGAAAAGGACAAAAAGCTGATCCCGCAGCTACAAATACTCAACTATCCTACACCAGAACACAGAGTTCTGTCTGCCTCCTGTCCTCTGAGGTTGCCAGCCACAGAGACTGCCGAAACGTTAGGAAGAAAAACATTCGGAACACGGCCAAGCAGCCTGAAAAACCTGCAACAACCAATAGCGTTAGTTTTGTTTGTTAGGGCTACTGATAACACACAGGCTTTGATAAATCTAAAGTGCTTCCAATTTTCTTATTGAAGAACTGGGACCTGAGCAAAACTCTTGCATGAAACAGCTAATATCAGAATTCCCATCCTGTGTCTGACTACTTCTTGCTGAAAAACATTTTTATGTGCTTACATTGCTGTACCTAGTCTGGATCCTGCATGGAACAGGACTGATCGGGAAATAGCTATTCATTAATTAATGGCTGCCTGTATGGCAATCATTTTTAAGAAGGAAGGGAATCCATTCCTCTGCAATTACTGATCAGTATATAAGGATCTGGAATATCTCATTCATGATCAAGCTAATATAATAAGAGTCAGAGAAGGCTATCTAGAGAATAACTGGTTTATAAAAATATCTAATCTTTTTTATTTTATATTGGACTGAAGTGAAAAAGCCCAAGATTCAGTGGAATCTTATTGACTTTTAAGGGATATTTCACATAATGATGTCTAAGCATCTGTATCCATATATGGTTTATAAACCTCTGTATATCTTTTCTGTGCATCTATATTTTATTTGTATGCACGGGATTACATGCTTTAGAGATGGTTATGATGACAATGGCAATGGTGGCTGCCAAACAGATGGAAACAACTGACTGAACTGTCAGAGAAAAGTGAGAAAGGGTATCTGAGATAGAAGAATTCTCTGTGATGTTAATCAGGAAAGAACTTGCAAATCCCAGAGAAATGTTCTTATTTGTGGGATCTAATCGATTGAAGTGGCAGGGCAAGTGCCAGCTTCCATGTTATAAAGCACTACAATTTATTTTTGAGATGTTGCTCTCTGTGGGCATACAGCTCATGTGTGTGACTGCACAGAAATTAAAATGATGAATACGAAAGACGTACAGTTGTGTTCAAAATTATTCAACCCCCACTGAAATTGAATGTTTTGGCCATTTTGACATTGATTTTGATCATTCAGTCATCTTGCTTACATTTACATGAAAGAGGCACTTGTAGGTCAGAGAAATATAACCTTAAGTTTATAATGAAATAACCACAAATGTCTTTTCTGTGCTCACATCATTATTAGTTTTTATTCAACCCCCAAGTGACATTCAATCTTAGTACTTAGTACAACATCCTTTTACAGTTATAACAGCTTTTAAACGTGAAGCATAGTTTGACACAAGTGTCTTGCAGAGATCTACGGGTATCTTCGCCCATTCTTCATGGGCAAAAGCCTCCAGTTCAGTCAAATTCTTAGGCTTGCGCACTGCAACTGCTTTCTTTAAGTCCCACCAGAGGTTCTCAATCGGATTTAAGTCTGGTGACTGCGATGGCCACTCCAAAATGTTCCAGCCTTTCCTCTGCAACCATGCTCTAGTGGACTTGGAGGTATGCTTGGGATCATTGTCCTGTTGAAAGGTCCAACGTCTCCCAAGCCTCAGGTGTGTGACGGACTGCATCACATTTTCATCCAATATCTCCTGGTACTGAAGAGAATTCATGGTACCTTGTACACGCTGAAGCTTCCCTGTACCTGCAGAAGCAAAACAGCCCCAAAGCATTATTGACCCTCTGCCATGCTTCACAGTAGGCAAGGTGTTCTTTTCGTCATATGCCTTGTTCTTCCTCCTCCAAACATAGCGTTGATCCATGGGCCCAAACAGTTCTAATTTTGTTTCATCAGTCCACAGAACACTATCCCACAACTTTTGTGGTTTGCCCACATGACCTTTGGCATACTGCAGTCGACTCTTCTTATTCTTGGGAGACAGCAAGGGGGGTTCTGGCATGGAGACCTTCATTACGCAGTGTGCGCCTTATTGTCTGAGCTGAAACTTCTATACCCACATCTGACAAATCTTTTTTCAGTTTCTCAGCAGTCACACGGGGACTTTTCACCACTCTACGCTTTAGGTAGCGCACAGCAGTCGAAGTCAGCATCTTCTTTCTTCCACGACCAGGTAGCATTTCAACAGTGCCCTTTGCCTTGAATTTGTGAATGATGCTTCCTATGGTGTCTCTTGGTATGTTTAACTTCTTTGCAATCTTCTTATAGCCATTGCCCTTCCTGTGAAGACAAATCACCTCTTCTCTTGTCTTCCTGGACCATTCTCTTGACTTCACCATGTTTGTAACCACACCAGTAAATGTCTAGAAGGAGCTGAGTATCACAGTCATTTTAAAGCTGCCTAATTGGTGCTTATTATGCTTGATTGGTGCTCGGTGACATACACAGGTGTTTTCAATACCTGATCGAAAACACCTGAATGAACCTCTCTTCTTCAGAGTGGTAGTCTTTAAGGGGTTGAATAATTGTGGCAATGAAGAAACCACAAAAGAAACATTTACTAATGTATTACATAAACAATTGATGTTATTTTAGTTGCATTTGGTTCTTTAAAACGTCCTTGTAGGATTTCATTCTGAATACAATTCCAAATGTACACTATAGTCCCTAAACCCCTTTACAGCATTGGGGGTTGAATAATTTTGAACACAACTGTATCACAATACTTCTAAATTCTCTCGTCTTAGAAAACAAAATGTTGTGGTGATACACTGTTCTTCTCATTCAGGCATGCATGGAAAACATAAAATTGGTTAGGAGTGGGCATGCAGTATTCTGTGTGCCCCATGGCACCACTATACCCTCCTGTCCCCCAAAGCTTTTAAAAGCAAATATTCTGGCCTGAAATGTCCAATTTCACCTGCAGGAAGATATGATTGGCTATTAAGGACATTTGCATACTACATGATCTGAGGGCTTCCCCAGTTCAAACCCAGATATCAGAGATGAGGGACACCGGGGTCCGGGGCAAGGTGTCTTCTGAAATATTGGTTTATTATAGTCAGTAGATTGTATGGAAGCCATTAAGTTGTATGTTGCAACAGTTCTCAATCTAAGCAGATATGCATTTAATTAGTGCTTGGAGAGGAGAGCACTGAAAGAATGATATAAAATTATTCCATAGCCTCTAAAAGAAGGGAAGCATTAATATGATAAACAAACACATGAGAACAAACAGATCTTGTGTCAATTGTAAATAACATATATAAAGTATTACTTTCTCTTTTAAAATATAAGTGCCCAGCAAAAGATTTCCCATCATATGTGGTTTAACAGGAAGGCTGCAAGATACACATGGGTATAAGTAATACGTAGAATATGTTTACAACACACATCATAAGATAATTCTGTTTTGTGTGAAGTTACATTGATTCTAAAGGTGTACCGTTTCCTTCCCAGGAAGTCTCACCTGTGGTTCCTTCAGGTATCTCTACATACTGCTGAGCTGCAGTCCGGTTTTCATGTGCTCCCTCCTCCACTAATGGTGCAGTAGCCTCTGAAGCAAAAAGGCAAATAAAGCAGTTTTCATTTAGGAGCACCCCATATCAAAATTCTTTGGATGTTAATTACTTGAAGAGAACTGAAGAGTATCCTGTTGTAGAAGATTAAAGCACAACAGTTATGCAACCCTTTTTTTCCAGTTAGCAACTAGATACAACTCAGCTAAGATCTGAGCAGCAGTAATTGTTCAATGTCACAAAAATGAACTTCTAACTTTACCAGAAATCTGAACCTGAAACACATCCTTATTCAACACATGAGACCACCGTGAGATAAATGAGTAGCTTTATGTCAGGATCATTTCTCAGAACATGAAGTCACCCAGAGGTTTACAACTGGCAAATTATGATGGACTCACCTTCCACTTTTTCCTGCCTAAGGTAAAGGTAAAGGTTCCCCTTGACAATTTTTGTCCAGTCGTGTTCGACTCTAGGGGGCGGTGCTCATCCCCGTTTCCAAGCCATAGAGCCAGCATTTGTCCGAAGACAATCTTCCGTGGTCACATGGCCAGTGCGACTTAGACACGGAACGCTGTTACCTTCCCACCAAGGTGGTCCCTATTTATCTACTTGCATTTGCATGCTTTCGAACCGTTAGGTTGGCGGGAGCTGGGACAAGCGACAGGCGCTCACTCCGTCGCGTGGATAAGATCTTACGACTGCTTGGTCTTCTGACCCTGCAGCACAGGCTTCTGCGGTTTAGCCCGCAGCGCCACCACGTCCCTTTTTTCCTGCCTAGAGGGAGCTTAAATTAAGCCCTGGCACTTGTGGCAGAAGCCTGTGCACTAAGCAACCAGACTGGGAAGCTGGCTACCCATAAAGTAGAGGATTGGCCTCTAAATATGAAGACAGAAGTGAGCCATCCGGCATTAGAAAGAAACAGTGTCAATTATCACAGGGACATAAATGGCAGTAAAGACCTCAGTACTACTCTCTGGCCTTGTTTAAATACTACAAATATAGAATCAGATTCTGTCTTCTGCCCACAGAACACTATTCCAATGACAGGAAGACAAGAGACAAAAACACAGACAAGACAATCAATGAGACAGATAAAGGGAAGAAATGATATAATTATGTCTCTTTCTTTCTTAAATCCGTACACATGAGAGAGAAAACAATCCTAAAAGAATTTAGTGACTTGACTAAAGATAGTCCTTTCCCAAGAATTAAAACTCAATTACAGTATCCTTCATCAGCTAGGCTTTTCTAGAGTGCACAATTCTGATATGGAAAAAAATACGAGTCTTCTGCAGATCATTCAAGAACAGCAGCAAAGACGTCAGGAAGCCTTGCCTCACTAGGAAAAAAAACTTTTTTGGTAGACTTATAAAATCATGTTTTGGTGTGCTTCTAAAAACATGCTTAACAGCTGGGTGCTGTAAATGTCAAAATAATGAGACAAAGAGCGCCCACCTTCCACAGTTGGGGTACTCTTAGCATCAGAAGCCTCAGACCCTGGTTCATCAGATCCATCATCAACTGGTATGTGGAGGGGAGAGCCTGGAAATATACACACTCAGCATAAGGAACTCAGCTTTTGAGTATGGCCTGCCAGCTATGCAAAAGGTTATTGAATTAAAGCTTGCTCTCTCCCATATTGCTAAGAGCAGCATGCATATGTGATTTTTGGCCCGCAGTAACCACAGACATTTTAAACAGAAGTCAGTGGTAGAAAGTGCCGGATGCAAGTGTCTTTGACAGCAAAAGAACAGCTAAGGTGAAGCTATTAAGAGCATTAGATTTGCCATTTGCAGCAAGCAACAAATGAAAGTAAACAATCAGGAAGTCCAAATGCAAGACAAGCCTTTTTCATCTCAGTATAAATAATTGTAAAAGCCATTTTAATAATGCTGCAAGTTGTACCGTGCTTGTAAGAAGGTATATTTTAGCATCCTGGAGCATAATAATAAATAATAATAATAATAAATGCTTTTTTATGAAAGAAAACAAACAAAACCATTGACAGCAGAGGTTAAAAGTGTTTCAGTATCACAGTTGATCACTGCTAAAAGAAATCTTCTGAACTATACTTTTAACAATCAAGAAAGGCAGAAATCTCCTTTTTGTGATATACAGGGAATACATCCAGATGAGTAGGAATCTGCTGCCCTCTTGCATTCTGTATGCAGCAAATTCCATGACTAAAAAAATGAGCCTCAATGACAGAAATGTGAGGAGACACAACCCTATCTCTTCAAGATCTCAACCTCTCTAAGTTTTCTGTAGAAATACTGTATATGAAGAGGGTGGCGGTGGAGATCTCTTTATCCTTCTATCTGTAAATGACAGAAGGTGAAACTGCTGCTTATGGAGGACGGTTATTTCAGCAAATCTCCATTTACAGGCGGGCACTGTCATTTCTATTCAAATCAACAGAAAATACTTCCATCAGGGAAGACCGCAGAACAGCCTCTACATAGAACACATGGTTGCTTATTAGACATGGGGATGAATTTTAAAAATTGCAATATTCATTAAAAATCACTGATTCATTAAATATTCATCCCTTCTTATTTGTGAGTTCCAGAGACCCCCCACGAATATGAAGGGATGAATACAGTCATAGCCAAAAATATCGGTCCCCTTGTAATCCTGTCAGAAAATGCCACCCTTCTCTCAGAAAATTGTTGCAGTTGCAAATGTTTTGGTACTCACACCTTCATTTATTTGGTTTGCGATGGAACACCACAAAAAAAGAGAGAAGGAAAATCAAATCTGATACAATTCCACACAGAAACCCAAAAATGCACTGGCCATAGCACTCCCTGGTTGGACAGTGTCATCAAAGCTACCAACATGAATTTGACCCAACTCCGGGAGGCAGTGGAAGACAGGAGGGCCTGGCGTGCTCTGGTCCATGGGGTCATGAAGAGTCAGACACGACTTAACAACCAAACAACAAGCACCCCTTTTGGAACAAAATAACTGAAATCATTCACTTCCTGTAACCACAAATGAGTTTCTTAACCTCTCTACTGGAATTTTGGACCACTCTTCTTTTGCAAACTGCTCCAGGGCCTTCAGATTTGAAGGATGCCTTCACCCAACTGCTGTTTTGAATCTCTCCACAGGTGTACTGTGGGATTCAGATCTGGACTCATTGCTGGCCTTTTCAGAACTCTCCAGGGCTTTGTATGTAACCATTTCTAAGTGCTTTTTGAAGTGTGTTTAGGGTCATTGTCCTGCTGGAAGACCCATGATCTCTGGTGGAGAGGCAGCTTTCTGATAATGGCCACTACGTTGCACCCCCAAATTATTTGGGAATCGCGAAGGCTTTCACGGCCGGGATCTAATGGTTGTTGTGGGTTTTCTTCTCTTTTTTTGTGTGTGTTGTTCCAATGCAAACCAAAGAAATAAAAATGTGAGTACCAAAACATTTGCAACTACAACAATTTTCTGAGAGAAGGGTTGCATTTTCTGACAGAATTGTAAGGGTGCCAATATTTTTGGCCATGACTGTATTTGTCCATCTTTATTTGTCCCTCATATGAAGAGAGAGAAAGCTAGCCTTCCCTCTCTTCCTATGGTCTTCCCATTCTGCCTATGGGCAGTCAGCCAGCCCCACAACCACCACCCTCCACAACCTATCCCCTGCCCCTCCCTACCTTAGCTGCTGCCACCATCCACCACTGCCTGGCATTGCCGTCATCCACTGCCGCCGGCTACCACCGCCATCCATCACCACTCGCTACAGCGGCCTCTGCAGCCACGGCCTGCAGTAAGGCACAGTGGCTGCCCTTTGCAAAGATGGTGGCTGCAGCTTCTTTTCGGGCAGGGAAGTTGCACCTGCCATATTTGCAAAGGAGAACCCAGATTACTAAGGCAGCAAACGGCCGTGGATGATGACTGTGGGGGCCACTGTAGTGCAGGCTGCTGTGGATCATAGTGGCAGCGGCACAGATTGTGGCAGCCAAGGTAGGGAGGTAACAGGGATAGTGGGAAGGGGGCAGGGGGGAAGGCTGTGGGGGTGGGGTGGGGTCAGCTTTTTTACTAGACAGCCTCTGGAAAACCCCAATGAAACAACGAATCAATTTGTTGTTTGTAGATTCATGGTGAGGAGATTCGTGCTTCGTGGTTCATCAACTTTGACGGATTACAAAGCAGGACGAATCACCCAAATGGCGATTCGTCTCCATCTCTACTGATGGATCCAAATCATGCATTCCTCCAAGTGAAAAGGTCAAAGAATCAAACATTTTAAAAATCCAATACCCTATGTAATATTTTCCAAAATAAAAATTCCAATGTCAAATCAGAATTCAAATCTGGGTCCAGCTGACCATTAAGTTAGTAGATTCATATTGTGGATACAGCGGAGTGAAGCATGTTCTGAAGGCCTCTTTTTATTTATTTTTATTTTTCAATTGCATAATGTAACATTAGATACAACATTAAATATGAAAAATAAGGACAAAGGAATATTTTTTTAAAAAATGAATAAACAACAAGGCCAGTGGAGGTGATGGCTTTCCAGTCAAACTATTTAAACTCTTTAAAAATGACGCTTTTAAGGTGCTACACTCAATATGTCAGCAAGTTTGGAAAACTCAGTAGTCGCCAGAGGATTGGAAAAGATCAATCTACATCTCAATCCCAAAGAAGGGCAGTGCCAAAGAATGCTCCAACTACTGTACAATTGCACTCATTTCACATGCTAGCAAGGTTATGCTCAAAATCCTACAAGGCAGGCTTCAGCAGTATGTGGAACGAGAACTCCCAGAAGTACAAACTGGATTTCGAAGGGGCAGAGGAACTAGAGACCAAATTGCTAACATGCGCTGGATTATGGAGAAAGCCAGAGAATTCCAGAAAACATCTACTTCTGCTTCATTGACTATGCAAATGCCTTTGACTGACTGGACCACAGCAAACTATGGCAAGTTCTTAAAGAAATGGGAGTGCCTGACCACCATATATATCTGCTGAGAAACCTACACGTGGGACAGGAAGCAACAGTTAGAATTGGATATGGAAACACTGATTGGTTCAAAATTGGGAAAGAAGTACGACAAGGCTGTATATTTCCCCCCAGCTTATTTAACTTATATGCAGAATATATCATGCGAAAGGCCGGACTGGATGAATTCCAAGACGGAATTAAGATTGCCGGAAAAAAAATCAATAATCTCAGATATGCAGATGACACCACTCTGATGGCAGAAAGTGAGGAGGAATTAAAGAACCTCTTAATGAGGGTGAAAGAGGAAAGCACAAAAATGGTCTGAAGCTAAACATCATCTCCTGGCAAATAGAAAGGGAAGATATGGAGGCAGTGACAGATTTTCTTTTCTGGGCTCCGTGACCACTGCAGATGGTAACAGCAGCCACTAAATTAAAAGACGCCTGCTTCTTGGGATGAAAGTGAAGACAAACCTAGACAGCATCTTAAAAAGCAGAGACATCACCTTGCCGACAAAGGTCTGCATAGTCAAAGATATGGGTTTTCCAGTAGTCATGTATGGAAGTGAGAGCTAGACCATAAAGAAAGCTGACTGCCGAAGAATTGATGCTTTTGAACTGTGGTGCTGGAGGAGGCTCTTGAGAGTCCTCTGGACTGCAAGAAGGACAAACCTATCCATTCTAAAGGAAATCAACCCTGTGTGCTCCCTGGAAGGACAGATCTTGAAGCTGAGGCTCCAATACTTTGGCCATCTGATGAGAAGAGAAGACGCCCTGGAAAAGACCCTCATGTTGGGAAAGTGTGAAGGCAAGAGGCAAAGGGGACGACAGAGGATGAGATGGTTGGATAGTGTCATTGAAGCTACGAATGTGAATCTGACCAAACTCCGGGAGGCAGTGGAATACAGGAGGGCCTGGTGTGCTCTGTTCCATGGGGTCACAAAGAGTCGGACACGACTAAGCAACAACAACAACTAAACAATCAACAGATATATTTAAATTGAATTCAGTTCTAAGTTTGTGTCAGTCTGAAGGTGACTTGTGCAATAATGTAGCTGTAGCTGAGCATGTCTGTTCTGGGTCTAGAGAGGAGAATAACTAAACATGCTTTGAGTTTTAGTAAAGGAGAAAAATAATGTAAGATATATGATCTTATCTGAGGCCAAGCATTCTCTCGGAGATTAAGTAGTAATCAATATAAGGGCATTCTGGAGAGGGGAAGGACTAAGACGTGTACAAATCTGCCCAAACATTTAGATCCTTCACAACAGCCCCCTCAGTACATACCAAACAAACTTTTGACTGGAACAAAGGAGAGGTCGGTCTTCTTCTGTTAATATATCCACACTATGAAACTCACTCTCCATGCATTTAACTCCTTCTTTACTTGCCTTCTGCTAAAGTGGCCAGAATTCTGTTGTTAATTTGCAATAGATGCACACACAGTAATATGACTCATTAGTTAACAGCAATTCACCATAGTGAGTTATGCAATTTAACTCAGGCATTCATAAGCCCCCAAGAGGATACTGTACTTGCCGATGTTTACAAACTTTCAGACTAGTTCTGCTCTGTTGTGCAATCCCTCCTTCTTCTGCCATTTGATATTAAACAGTGGGATTAAGAGGAGATTCCATTTCTCACTCTTCAGTAGCTCATGTCTCTGTAGGTCCATGTGTACAATTAAAAATGCTTCTGTAGTGCTGTAATTTGAATGTACATTGTTGTCTAGTTGTTAAGTTGTGTCCAACTCTTTGTGACCCCGTGGACCAGAGCACGCCAGGCCCTCCTAACTTCCACTACCTCCTGGAGAATTTGAAAGTACACCCCCCCTCATTTAATGTGACCACCCAGAGCCAGTCTGAAGGAACTTTGTTTAGTCTTTTAAAAACCTAGACTTGCCATAACTAACATGTAAAACTGTTTTTTAAACTGCTGCAGTTTTCTCATTCTAAACTGCTAGCAGTGCTCTTTTTATTGCTTTGTTATTCTACTTCATGATTTTTATTTCTAGTTGTACTAACATCACATGGACAAGTGAGATATAAGTAATTTAAATAAAGTAAAATTAATATAAACAAAGAATCCTTAACTTTGTGGAATATTTTTACTCAACGGATTAGTGTTCAATACTAGAATGATGGGCTGTTATCCTCCTTGTATTTATCCAACACCATCAGCCATTAAGGATCAATAGCTTCTATTTAAATAATAATTTACCATCAGGAGTATCAGGCAAAAACAAAATAAACAAAAAAAAATGTAGTGGCACCTTAAAGACTAACTGCTATATTTAAATATGAACTATGCTTTTGTAGACAAGTCTACTTCCTCAGACAAAATAGTGGACACAAGGCCTGATGTTTAAGTTTTTTGCAACATTTGGATTGAAATCAACATTTTTCAAGCCTTATATGGTTTGCCTCTGGTCATTCCATTGACTTGTCAATTTCTGAGGATATAATGAATTATTTATTTATTTATTTATTGTGTGCTGCCTCATTTTGTCCAATTTATGGTGATCCTCCTATTGCTTTCTAGGTGTAAGGTACACAGAAGTGATTCATCAGACCCTCCTTCTAGGGGTGTACAGGTACACACATTATGTTCCAAGTGATCTTGAGAGGTCCCTCTCCTAGGAGGTACAGTGGAGATTGAAACTCGCAGCCAAGTTCTCTCTGAATTACACAAAACAGTGAAGAAAATGGAAAGTGGAAAGTATATCCATAATAAATGTTTCCATTGTGATATATGCATTCCCACTTTGTTGACCCAATATTGGCCAAAGTCCCCCATTCCTCTTTAGCTCTATAAAGTACTTCAAATAGAGACTGGTTTCTTTTCAGATGGCAGAAATCATCTTATTGCACTCTTTGGAACAAGCCTGGCTCTGTCTTCAGAAACCAGGATGGGGAAGTGGTTGGACTGAACATGTTTTAGAGGATTCCAAAAGTTCTCTCCACATAGCAGGTATGAGCTTTAAATAGGCAAAAGAGAATAAATGTAAGCAATATAGTGTGATGCCCATTAGGATAAAAATTTAAAATTCACACATATACTAATAGAATCTGTGAAAAACTGACTAAGAAAATGAACTTGGATTGTATACATGAAAATGTTGATTCTGCATGTGGGTGATGTAAGAAGGTGAGTTAAGTAATTGTACATAAATAGAGAAAGAATCAAAAATAGAACTTCCAATGCCATTCTGCCTACACAACTCTATGGAGAAACCATATTTGCAATCAATATTTGATATACAAGTTGACCCTTCAACTTTTGTTTAATTTTTAACTAACTCTATTTCATTAGAAGAACCTGAAAAGAATTCAAGGCATATAAGAGACGAAAACAGGCTTAATTAGAATGAGAAAATAAACTACACAAGATGACTACCAGTACTCTCCTCCTTGGTTTATATTCTTTGCTTTGGAGGGCATACAGTACCAATCTGGTTCGATTATGATTCTGTTCTGCGATGGTGGTTGATTTACTCGACCACCATCACTCATTTATTCAAAACTAACTTCTCACTGATCTCAAGAACTCATTCAATGGGATACTGGTTTCTTATCTAAAAGCAATTCATCCTCATAAGAAAAACACTGTTTCGTTTATTCTAACTTGAGGCTGCCTCAGTCCGCATTTCGCAAATCAGCTTTCTTTTGTTATGTGATTGGTTAGCTGGGAGACAGAACAGCTCTGTGTGTATGTCTGATGTTTCAAGCACACACAAAACAAAAAGATTTTCATGTCTCGGTGATTGTAAGAGGGGAAAATAAGCATTTGCCTTAATGCATGATCAGATTTTCAGAGAAGCTTAGTTTCAACCATAATTAAAACTCCAACCTACCAAAGTTTGTTAAAGGAGGATGGTTCAATCACTTGCTTAGCCATGTGTGTTGGCTCAGACATTCTTTGAAGCCCTAGTATATAACATTATGAAGAGTACTTGCGAAAATAACACAAGACACACAGATTCATGCTTGAGAGATATCTGGAATCTGGTATCTGGGGTGTGATCTCTATAACTGCTCTTTCAATTTTTGCAAAATACGAATTCATTTAAAATAATAACCTACATTAAAAATGTGACTGTGCAATTTTATAAGAACATGTAGCTGCAGAGTATCAATTTGCATGTAAGAAAAGAAATGTAGTTATGTTGTTGGTTCATGAGAAGGTGCAGGGAGACAAGTATCTGGACAAAAGGTGAAATTAACATAAGAAAAATAGCTTTCATGATTCTTAAATATATACATATATCACACAAAGGACATGTCACACACATTAATCCCAGCCCCATCCAGTGAATGCTATTTCCAACCTAAATGGAGAAAAAAACCATTCTTATTTATAGACAAAAAAAGTTTTCTGAATAGCCTTGCCTTTCTTCCTGTCAGGTTTTACAATCTTCTGGACACTTCACATACTCTTCAAATGTAAGATTATTGTATTTTTCCATGTATAAGACATGCCACACTTTTCTAACACAAAATTAAGAAATCTTAGCTTTGAGTGTTCAGCCTTTGGGCTCAGAATGCTTAGCCATTATGAGTCCCTGTTGTATCTGAGAACTACCTACAGCTCCACCTCCAAGGATGTGTGTTCCAACTGGTTTGTTCAGCATCAGCTAACATCAGTTACATAAGGCTCATGATTGGAGGAAGCAAAGTCTTGTGACTGCAGGAGGACAAGCCTCCTGAGGGCAGCTAAGCCTCGTGACTAAAAGAAGCCTATTTGCAAAGGCAAGGTATGGGCCATATTGTTCTCTCCTCAGCTTGCTTCCGTGTATAAGACAACCCTCAATTTTTAGTCTAAAGATTTTAGATGAAAGTATCATCTTAGAAAAATACAGTATTTCCAGGTTTAAATTTTATTCTGTACTGTGATGGATGGCACAGTCACTTTGCAGCAATTCTGAAAAGTGACAGTAAAAAATAGCAGTTTGGGTAGTCCAATGCTTATCCTGATAGGCTAGGAGTAAAAGCAGATGAGCACACAAAATTCAGCTCACAGCAAGCATTGTCTTGTCACTATTTTCAAAATTACTAATTATCTGTTAACTTGAAGCAAAGGTAAAATCTAGTGGGTATTTGGTAAAAAGGTACTGTATATCAAAAAGATTTGCTATGAATGATTTGGGCCAGCAAGATGATGATATTTTAAAAAACAAAACTGCTGGAACAATAGACAGGCAATTTGCTTTATACAGCTGCTCTTTATTACTGGGTACAGAACTATATTCAAACTATTTTGACTAGTCTTCAGAAGAGGGACAAAAATTATAGGCTATGTTCACAGTACAAATGAAAACTATCATTCGTTAGAGTGAATATTATAGTCACAACATGACTAACAATCTAGTAATGATGGTTCATTTGTCATTTTCATTATGTTCATTCTCATTTAAACTAATCTGATTTGTCCTTAGCTAATGCATAATTTCCTCTATCTATTTTCCTCTATCCCCTGCCATGCCACAACAGACCAGATTGTCTCCAAAATACCCAGGAGATTTCTTTTGCTTCTCGCTGTAACAAATACATAGAATTTCCCTTCCATAACTTAAACCATCTTTACAGTCACTTTTCTGATAAGAACCACAACTAACTGCTTTTAAATGACAAGGCTCCAAAAACAAAAAAATGTCAACTAATGAATGCAAAGCATTGGCAACAAATGATGCAAACATGCACAAGGATACTTTTGCCTAAAATGTATGCCTAACCTTTTCTCAGTTCATTTACATTTGCAGGTTCCATTCTCACAGACAGATTTTCTCTTCTCTTCGTACTGCATACCACCATTTTCCTGGATCCCACCCTATGGAAGAAGCTTCTTCCTGTTTGCCACCCAATAAGGCTCACCTGTTGGGTTCCACCGAGCTTGGCTCACCAAATGGTCATCTGTCATATTGAAGTTCTGATGCTGGTCAGCCATCCTATGACAAAGGTTATCTAGAATAGGAAAAAAATTATCATAAGATAAAAGTAATACAAACCAATCTTTCTTGCCTACTCCTTGGCCATGCATGCTTTTCATTCATTTTCCACTAAGACTTTTGACTACCAGATCTATATTTAGCAATAAGAATTTGGTAAAGCATTCACTATCATCCTTCCCCCTATATTATATTATAATATTGTACCTCCAGATAATATTAGGTGCTCGTACTAAACTTCCTGTAGCTATTATCATTAATATTCAAAAATAACAGGAAAAATTAATCAAAATTATAAAATATTGACTCGTGTTATGTAACAGATACAAGTTTTAACACAAAAAAAACCCCTAAGTACCTGTTAAATCCCCTTCACGGATTGCTGCCTTGTCATGGTGAAGGGGTTGGGTAATTCAGAGAAGCTATGGGCTATGCCATGCAGGGACATCCAAGACGGACAGGTCATGGTGGAGAGTTCTGACTAAATGCGATCTACCTGGAGCAGGAACTAGCAAGCCCCTCCAGTATCTTTGCCAAGAAAACTCCATGAACAGAAACAAAAGGCTAAAAGATATGATGCTGGAAGATGAGCCCCTCAGGTCAGAAGTAATAAGGTATTCCTGAGTAGTTATCAATCTCAGGCTGCAATCTTATGCCCTCCACCTGTGTACTTCATATTTCCCTAGTCACAGAGTGTCTTTTGGGAGGAGATTTATCTGAAACAGGAACTGAGCACTTCTTCCACATTCCTTTTGGTTTTTGTCCCTATTATCTTAACCCAGATGCTCTCTGTGGCATAACTAAGTTTATCCTCCTGTGTTTCTGTGCAGGAATATGTAATTTTTACATTATACTGCAACTCCATTCTCTTTCTAGTCTTTTTGAACCATTTATATCCTTCAATTGCTGTATTCCAGTCATGGGAGTCATCCCACAAAGTTTCAGTTATCCCTATCAAGTCGTATTTACCTTCCTGAACTAAGATTTCCAGTTCTTCTTGTTTGTTTCCCATACTCCTGGCATTTGTAGATTGAGACTGGAGATTATGTGATCCGTGGCCTGCTTTCTTTGGTACATTTTAATGAAAATTATTATTAAGTCCTCATAGAGTTGCTCAGTCTGTTCCTCTTATTGTGCTTAAGCCTTCATCTATACCTCTGAGCTTGCATCTCTTCCCCTTTTCAATTTCAGTTTAAAGCCCTCCTGATGAAATTCTTCATACATTCTTCTCATTCCTTGTGGGGTGCAACCCATCACTTGCCAGCAGTCCATCTCGCCAGCAGGAAGTGTTGCCTGTGGTCCCAACATTGAAATCCCTCGCCCTTGCACCACCTTTGTAGCCACTCACTCAGCTTATTTTCCTTTCTCTTTCTGTTGCTCTTCTGAATACTGGTGAGATGGACAAGAAGACTATTTGGATCCAAAAGTCCTTGAGGATTAAAGGAAACTTTCATTCTTTGTTGTTTTTAGTACCATTTGATGAAGTGGGCTGTGTTGCTACAGTAGTAGTTATCAAACTTTGACTATTTGATCCATACAGAGATTCTTACAGTATACAAGTCTGTCCATCCATCTTCTGCAGCAAATAAAGGCACTATGTACATGCCTTTGGATGATGGCACTGGTATTTTGACAAGAGGATTTTCATTTTCCTATTTAAATCTTCCAGATTTTAGTCCACAAATCCAAAAGAATATTGTTAATACTAGGGTTGCCCAGCTATTAATAACAATTTTTTTCTTTTGCATCATGTTCTGTTTTGACTACTGCTTTAACTCATCCAAGTACTTGTTCCTGAGCAACGATTTAAATACTTTGTAATTTGTATTGAGATTTTCATTTATGCCTAGATATTTATAGGTTTTCTGCTCCTCTAAACATTGAATAAACTATTCTTTAGTGAACCCATAGTTATTGCCCTCTGAAAATTTGCCTCTTTTCATGGGGGTAACAGCATATTTATGAACATCAAAATTAATTTTTATATGTGTACTACAAGACTCAACAATGTTTAAGAGACTACTCAGTTTGCCAGGAAGGCTTGCAAATAACTTTAAATTCTCCATGTACATTTGTGAAATATTACGGTAATTTCTTTGATAACTAGACTCATCATAGCCTTTTGTGCTATCATTCAGCTGTTTATATAGATTTAAAGCCAGTCAGAACCTAAAGAGCTCAAAGTATCACCCTGGAAAACATCTGTTCTGGCAGTGACATTATTAGAGAATAAGTCTCTGCACCTTAATTTTGTCCTCCTTTTCATCGTGAATATATAGTAGATAGTAAAGTAATCCTATTATCAATTGTGTAAATCCTGAAAATCTTAAGAAGTCTTGTGTTGTGCCCAGAATCAAGTTGTCTTTTGACAATCAATATAAGCAATGGATAAATTTCTGGAGTTCTTTCCTGCCTGATTCAGTAAGAAGCAATAATTAATGAGTAATTCCTTGCAGCCACAGGATTTCTTAAATGCAGCCTCTCTGTTGGTCCTGTTAGGATGCAACTGCATTCAAGAAAACTATAAACATTTTTGGAAATAATTGATGTCAATCATTTATAAACTATGAATAAACAGATGATAGCTCAGTGGTTTTAGGATAAAAACAATTTCCAGATGAACAAGGAGGCAAGGTATTTCTTGCTTAAAGAATTCTGGAACAAGATCTGGATTGCCAAGGGCTTTGTTAAAAAATTTAGACAGATGTGAACGGATTTAAATTATTTTTTCCACCAGAAGTTGTGAATCCCATCTACCTTGGCAGCTTTCCTATTTTATGTCTTCTCCACTGTTTGATATATGTCCTTATCTTTTATTTCACAGAGGACAATAGGTGGTTGAGAGTTGCAAGCTTCATGTCTGTATTAGAAGCATGATTTCCTCAGTACTTCTAAAAATTCTCGCTGGGTCTTATAGTAGCTTCTGATTTATCTCCTGTTTGGGACAAACTGCAGTAGAACTGTTTCTGATCTGTTCAGAATAGATAGTTTTGCAATTTCATCCTCACATACCTTGCTAATATTGTTGTTGCCATTAGTTTACTAAAGTGAACTGCTTTATACTCACTGGCCAAAATCCTGTTGCTTAGCACAATAAAATACACTAGAGCATATCCACTAAATCAATGGAGATTTCGTGAGTTAACTCTTCCATAAATTCAACTGATTCAAATTCAAATATTATAATTGTGACTCACTTTTGTGTAATATGTCGCAGTTAGAGTAGGCCCACTTGAATCAACGCAATTTATGGAGGAGTTGCCTCACAAAATCCCCATTGATTCAATGGACTTATTCTAGTGCAATTTAAAACAACAAGCAATAGGATTTTGGCTATTATATATACTCTGTAAGATAGTTTATGGAGACTAATGCTTTCCAGCAACAGATACAATAAAATCTTCTCATCCACTAGCTTAGCACATCCTCAAGCATCAGTTTTTGTAGTTCTGCACACCATGCTTTAACATGCTTATAAAAGCTAAAAATATGTCCTAAATCAGCTACAAAAACATTTGGCAACAATAAGCCAAACATATGTTTCCTGGATTTATTTGATCAAATGTTCATACTAGATTATTTGAAACAGGACAGAAGACAGGAAAAATAAATGTGCAGATAAAAATATCTTCAGGTTGGGCTGTCCACTTAGAATAAATCAGTGCAATGCTATATATCACATAAGCATATTGGCACTTTTATTGTTTGTTAACAGGGTAACATTTGACACCACTTATAGCACAAGTAAACAAAGTAAAACAACCACATGGGTAATAGAAAAGGAAAGGGGTAAATAGCGAAATCTGAAAGTTGAAATGTGACAAGTGGTTCTCCCCCCCCCCGCCTCAGTCTCCATTTCAATACCTGCCAAATAGTTGAATTCCCTCTAAATTTTATCCTGAAATACTGGATCGGACCTGGGCAAAGTGCGGCCCAAGGGCCACATACAGTTCGAGAGCCGCTCCTGTCCGGCTCGCCGGTTGTCGCTCCAGTCCGATGTTCAAGCCCAAGACAGACTGGATTTATCTCACTGAACAAGTTGAACATCAAAACCATTTATAGCTTTTTGTCTAAAGTTGATCAGTTGCTTATCTTTAACATAACGCAAAAAAACTCTTTAGTATTTGTGAAGATTAACAAATTTAATATAAAAATAATCATATCACTGTTTCATTTTATTTTAAAGTAAAGTTGGTTCAGCCCGCAAACACAGTTCAGATTTTTCATGTGGCCCCCTATAGAAATTAATTGCTCACCCCTATACTGGATGTTAGCAACTCTCCTCCTTCACACATAAGGTACGGATATTGTTATGTTTTACTTCTATGTATTCCTTGATTTGTTGATCACAGACCTAGAGGCAAGGGTTCAGATTCTCTCTCAGCCATGATCTCATTGAACTTGTATAATAATCCATTCCAAATGGTCAAGCATTTGGAATGGATTATTACACCAGCTCTTCAAACAGAAAGCAGGACAAGGACTATCTACCATGACGTGAAAAGATATTTTTTAAGGGAGAAAACTATTACAGTACTCATATCTATCACCTACAACAATTCAAAAATATTTGGCTCTTAAAACTGAGGCTTCTCCTGTCTTTGATACCTTACAAAATAACAGATAAAGCAGTGTTTGCGACTTCTGATCTACCAGTTCAACACACCAGATATCTAAGTTTGATAGATGCATAAAATGCAGTGAAATCTGAACCTTTAGAAATACAATGATTGCCCTAGTAAGACCTCCACCAGACAACCATCTAAAATTTCAAGCTAGCCAGAGTCAGGTTTCCAGAGCTGTGCTCAAAAAGTAAATTGATATTTACACAGGAGAATATGATACATAGTTGTATATTTGCTAATGAATACTGAGATGTCTCACAAGAAAATGAGAAAACAGGAATATCTTCTAAATTGCCCTTCAGAGGAGTCATATTTTTATGCCAGTGCCTGACAGGTATTTTTCTGCCTCCACTGTGAAAAATTATGGTAGATAACACAGTAACACTCCTGTTTGCTACTTCAAAGTCCTTCCTAAATCTCAAAATTCCTAGCTTTGTACAAATTGAAACAGCCCTTGATACATCAAAGCCTTCAAGCAGAACTATACAGTTCTCAAGAGTTAGGACATGCTTCCTCTTTCCCTTCTGAGTGATATCACAGTCAAAGACACATCTAGGTCACTATCCTGCTCTCTAGGGGAGGCGTGAGTCCACTCCATTCCCACAACAGAGCAGAAGGTCAATGCTTTAATTCCACCCATGAAACCACTTGCTTACCCCATCAGCTTCAAACTGTATTGATACCAAATTTGCACATTGGTTAGGATCATCTGCAACTTAATGCTACAGCAAGCTTTAAAAAATATATATTTAACTTCAAGAATGCATTTGTAAAGCAAGAACCCCAGAGACACACTCCTACTGTCCCCTCAGTATGTATACCAAGTTCCAGGTGCCCAGGTTTTACAGTACTGGATCTACAGCTCTGCAAGAAAAAGACACATTTTCTTTCATTCTCATAGATTTGTAACTTATCCATACTCACACTGCTATTTTTTAAGATTATTTCTCTAATACAGTGCATAGGGCCTCTAGGGAAAAACTTTTAAAAACCCTTTATCCCTATTTACAATTTTTAAAAGAAACAAAGCTGCTTACAGTGAGTTTGAACAATAAAATACAATTAATAAGAGCAAAGACTAAACAGCAGATAAAATTAATCCAAAATAGGATGTCAAGAAAATTAACATTTCATATATTAATGTGCTGGTTTTCTCTCCAATCTTATTTATAGGCAACATGTTTCCTTTGGCAAATGTTTCTCTCCCCCCCACCTTTGGTCCCAGCAAAACCAATGCCAGAAATCATTGGTTCAGTACTTCAAACACAACAGCATAACCAATGTGCATCACCTGACATACTATTTGCATCAGTTAATCATTTGACTGGATTTTTCTACAGCCAACCCTCCATTACCTGTTAATAAAGCTGTATTACTTTGAAAATTCATTACCTGTATCTGTATCCCACTTCACCCAGTCCCTATCCCTACATTCATGGACAGCTAAATATTGTGTCCTAAGATGTGGAATGTAATTCATGAAACCCCACTCCAAAACAAATCCGCTAGTCTTTAAAAACAGGCAATCAACAGCTTGCTTAGCAAACCAAAGAAACATGAGCATTTTAGAATTGACAGGTCTGTAGATCTTCAGCTGTAAGATCGAATCCACTCGACAGAATGAGCCCCCGTCGCTTGTCCCAGCTCCCGCCAACCTAGTGGTTCGAAAGCATGCAAAATGCGAGTAGATAAATAGGGACCACCTTGGTGGGAAAGTAACAGCGTTCCGTGTCTAAGTCGCACTGGCCATATGACCACGGAAGATTGACTTTGGACAAACGCTGGCTCTATGGCTTGGAAACGGGGATAAGCACCGCCTCCTAGAGTCGAACACGACTGGACAAAAATTGTCAAGGGGAATCTTTATCTTTACCTAACATATCTATATCACAGTTTGAAAACAGTGCCTTTGGACTGTATCTTCCCAGATTCATCTGGCAAGGGGATTCTAGGAGCTGTATTCAAAAAAGTAACATTTCAAAGCTATGATGATCTAATTGGGACAAATTTTAAAGAAACATTCACATTTTTTAGTTGATTCAGAATGTAATTGCCAGGCGACAGTCTGGTGTGCAACATCTGGATCACATCACCTTAGCATTCATTCAGGGGCACTGAGCACCAATTTTCTTTCAATTCATGCTCATTTCAATTCATGAAAGCGGAGAGCCTGTCAAACCCCTACCCACCAACTCACCCAGAAACTAAATGGATAGGGACAAAAAATTTTCAATCTGCCACTTGCACTGTAGAACAGAGTAGACTCTCCAGGGAGCATCACATTGGCAAGCAGCAAAGATATGGCTTTTTAAAATAAAAAAATCCTATTGGCGTCAATTAATTTTATTTGCTTCATCTGAAATGTCATTCTAGCTATTTTCACATTGTTGATAACAATGATATTATCATCAAGTCAATTCTGACTTATGAAAACTGTTTCAAGGATTTCCAGGCACAGAACACTCAGAAATGGTTTACCGTGCCCTTCTCCTGGAAGCATCCTGGATCTCTGCAGAGTCACAAGATGGAGCCATTTAAACTCATCATCAGGATTAATCCCTGAGGGATTAATTCATCCTGATGATGATTTTACATGGCTCCATCTTGTGAATCTGCAGAGATCCATGAGGGATTAATTCATCACTGAATATGTCTGATATGACAAGTTGTTAAGTAGCAATACATTTGGAAAACAAAGTATCCTCTAACACCCCTACAATTTGTGGATTTTGATATCCTCAATCATTTCCCCATTTTTACGAATTAGTTGTTGCCACTATTTAAGGAGACCATCCAATAATCCAACACAGATCATGTGGAGTAAGTAACATAATTTTGGGAGAGTTGAATTTAAACAGCTACTATTTTCCATAATCATGTCAATTTCAATGTTTGCCAATTATGTAGGGAGCACCTTACTTGATGAATCTGAGACTTGGTGTTGAGATAGTTTTGTTTAGGAGAGTTAGAACAAGCACCTTATGATATTAAATAGGATACCTCAAATCAGCAAATCTTGTTAATACTTGAACAATACCCTTGCTTCTTCATAAAGATTTATAGGATTACAGATATCTTTGTCAAATATTGAACAGCAGTCAGTCTGCAGTTGTACCTTGACTTACGAACTTAATCCGTATTGGAACGGCGTTCGTACGTTGAAAAGTTTGTAAGTCGAGTCAAGATTTCCCATAGGAATGCACTGAAAACCATTTAATCAGTTCAGGCTGTTTTTCGTTTGTATGTCGAGGCGCTGTTCGTAGCTAGAGGCATTTGTTCCCATAGGAACTAATGCAAAGCCGGTTAAGCTGCCCTCTACCACTGCTTGCACCAACAAGTGAAGCTCTAACAAATACTGTCTGGTCTCCAGAGTAGATAATAGAATTGCTGTCTTGCCCCAGTGATACTGAATTTCAATCTCCCTTAGAATTTTCTTTTATGAGTGAAAACCCTTTCAGTGGAGGAGAGCAGTAGGACATAAACGTTGGAATAGAGATTGTAGTGCCCTTATATCCAATAGGCTCCACATTACTGACAGCCATCCAGATGGTGCTGTTCTGATCTTCCTGTGTCAGAGACAATATTTCTCAGTCTACCTCTGTGCAAAGAAGCTGCAGGCCCTAAATGTCACAGTTATATCATTCCTTGTTATTGGAGGATCAGAAGGATAAACAGCCAACACTTCCAATGCCAGATTAATTAGGTCAGTTTCACTCTCAGTCTCTTCCACATTGCAAACATCAATGCTTAATTTTCTATTCTTGTTTTGAAATGACTCTAAGGGAGCTCGCATATCTAAAGCATGACACGGCAGCATTTTAATATGGTTCTGATTTTGAATTCCCAGCTCTGTTTGAGAAACAAGATCTGTTATAGAGTTCAGTGCATCAGAGAACCCATTATCTTGCCTGTGAATGAGTTAAAGGATCCCAACAAGCCTTGGCATAATGGCATCATTTGATTATCAATCTCATGTATCCCATATTCAGACTTCTGGGGCTACCCATTAGCCTAAAGAAACAAAACAGAACAAAAGCCATCCATCTAAGCAGGGTTTTAACATTTTTAAAATTAAAAAATTGGAATTTTTTTTACAATTTAAATAAAAAACTCAATTTTTAATTTAAATCAATTTGATTTTTAAAAAATCACTGATTTTTGCTCATCCTGCAAGAAACAGATTGTTTTGCTTTGTTTTTTGTTAAGTGTAATATATGTGAGTATGCCCCTCTAAGTAAGGGGATGGGCATATTATAGGTTTAAGGGACGTATTTTGTTTTTTTCCTAGAAGCCTTAACTTAGCATCCAGGGCCAAGTGCAAATTAATAGCAGGAAGATGCATACAAATTTGGAGAACCAGGTGCATTTGAGTTTACCTTTTCATTTCAGGAATTTTCAAAAATATCATCTAATTTAGGAGACTGAAGGCCTCTGTGTCGTATTTAAAACAAATGGGAATTTGAAACCTTTGCTGATCTACTTTGAACCATCCAGAGATACACCAGTATCTCCTAATCTACTTCTGGTTGCCTCTGTTTTAATGGACACTGGAGCAAAATACAGAAACGGTTGATAGGCCAGATTATTAATAAGAAAATATAACTGAAAGTAGTGAATGAACATTTTACACAAACATTTATTATACAAATTTAAAAAGTACAATCAGCCAATCAACCCCCATTTCGAATTAATTTTTTAATGCAACCTCTGTATTGCTTTTGGCGAAAGGGGGAGTAGTCATATAAAGCAGAGCTCCACGCACTTCTTTTTATATTGGATGGTAGCAGGATCGTACAGGGCAGACAGATTACTTCACTAGCTGTAGAACATGACACATTGATTCCATCAGTAATGGCTGGAGCACTTTGATGTATATCACTGCATTGAAGCTAATCGTTTTCAAAACAGAGATGCTACGAAATAAACTTTCTATTCAGAATGCAAGGCCATTTACAGATAGATATATGCACAATGTTTTGTGTAAGAAATAACAGACTTATCATAGCTAGCTCAAAATCACATTTCTCTGAAGTCTCATGTTACTAAAGACTCATTCATGGTTGTTATAAGATCACACAATTCATTCAATGTCATTAACATGGCAGCTGGAATGAACTGGTTCTTTCATGAATAAACAAAGGTCAAAGTGATTCCAAAACATAAAAGTTTTTTTTGCCCCAAGTCACCAATATATGCAGAGTTCTGCCAAGGCTAGCCGCCTTGGAGAAGGAGAATATAATTATAGCTGAGCTCTGAAATTTGTGCTCTAAATACAAAATCAGAAACAAGGTCTAGATTCCGCAGATTAATCCAAATTTGGATTATGCCAAAATTCAGAAGAAGAAATAAAATTCAAGTCTTATTACTTGCTTTCAAAAAAATTATAATTTCCTCTTCACGTTTATCTTTGCAACAGTACAGGTTAGAAATTCACTACCCCCACTCTATAAGACAAGATGCCATATTTTAGTGAAACATAGCCAACTGGAGACTCTGGACATTATTGTTCACTATTTTAGATATATCAAGGTAGATATAGCTGTTTTATTAGACACATTTTAAAGCTGAAGGAAATTGCTTGGTAGAGATGGAGTATACTCGCTAATGGCACCAGAAAGATTATCTACGCAGGCTTTAAATCAGCTGAGGATTTACTCCACTGTAATTTTTAAAATAGCTCAATGAGTTAGGTGGATGTTGGGAATTCAGTTCCTCCCTGTGCACCCCAGAAGAACCAACCTATGTCGCCTTCAGCAAGTTGCACAGTCCCAGAATGCGCTCCCAGAAGAAGGGAATGGTAAACCACTTCTAGATTACCCTGAAAATGGTTGCCGTAAGTCAGAAGTGACTTGATAGCACACAATTATTAATTACGAAAACCCAATAAAATTAGCATTTCCCTTCAGTATATTTAAAGGCAATAAATCTTGATTGAAAAAGGGAAAAATTTAAAAGGGATTACTTAGGTTAGTCTTAGTCACTTTCACTAATAATATGGCACAACAAAATACCCAAGGTTATAGTACTGGAGACTTGTGGCTCAGTGGCTAAACTGCAGTATGCAGCCAACACTTTGCACACAACCCGAGTCTATTCCTGATAGCCTCAGGTAGCTGGTTCAAGGTTGACTCAGCCTTCCATCCTTCCAAGGCTGGTAAACTGAGTACCCTGCTCACTGTGGGGGAAATATGTAGCTTACATAACTAAATTGCATATTGCCCAGAGAGTGCTTTAAGCGCTATGGGATGGTTTATAAGCAGCATACTTTCTTTTCCTCTAAGAGCAACAGAGTAACTCGTCACAGACAAAGATTCTTATATTTAAATAACTAACACCCTAATCATGACACTATCACTGATAAATATATTTGTTTAAATATCTATATAAAGATGGTTTATACACTATTACTACACTACTCAAGCTTAGAGGTTATCTAAGTATTACACTACTCAAGGTTATCTACTACCTCTAAACCATCAGTCTTCAAGCATAGAAAATGCATAGAAAATGACAGAGAAAAGAAACAGTGGCTCAGCTACTCAGTGGGGAAGCCAAAATGATAGCAGATGACAAAGAAAAGGCAAAAGTGCTCAGTTCCTATTTTTGCTTGATCTTCTCCCAAAAGACAGTCTATGACTCTTCTGGCAAATATGAAGTACAACTGGAAGAGACAGTACTGAAGCTTGAGATTAATAAACAAATAGTCAACGAATATCTCATTATTTTGAGTAAGTTCAAGTCTCCAAGGCCTGATGAATTGCATTGAAGAGTATTGAAGGAAATGGTTGAGGAACTCTCAGAACCATTATCTACTATTTTCTTTAAATCATGGAGGATGAGTGAAGTGCCAGGTGAGGAGGAGGAGGACTAACTTTGTCCCTATCTTCAAAAAGTGTTGAAAAGAGAGAGAGAACCTGAGAAGTAGCGACCAATGAGCCTGACATCAATCCCAGGGAAAGTTCTGGAGCACTTTATAAAGCAGTTACTCTGCAAGCACCTAGAAAATAATGCTGTAATAATTAAAAGTCAACACAAATTTGTCAAGACCAAGTCCTGACCAACTAAGCTTATCTAATTTTTTATCAGATAACTTCTCTGCTAGACAGTGGGAATGCTGTAGCTGTAATATATTTTCACTTCAGCAAAGCTTTTGACAAAGTGCCCCATGGTATTCTGATTAGCAAGCGAAGAATAGGTTGGACAGAACAATGTTCAGGTAGATCCACAGTTGATTTCAGAATCATACTCAGAGAATGTATTCGCGAAGGCTTTCACGGCCAGGATCTAATGGTTGTTGTGGGTTTTTCGGGTTCTTTGGCCATGTTTTGAAGGTTGTTTTTCCTAACGTTTTGCCAGTCTCTGTGGCCGGCATCTTCAGAGGACAGGAGTAGCACGTGCAACCTTCAGAACATGGCCAAAGAACCCAAAAAAAACCACAACAACCAGTACTCAGGGAATGTTTATTACTGGCTCTTTTTCAAATTGGAGGAGGTAACAAGCAGGGTACCACAGGACTCAGTCCTGGGCCCCATGGTCTTCAACACTTTTACAAATGACCTGGATGAGGGGGTGCAGGGAATGTTTATCAGATTTGTGGATGACACAAAATTGGGTGGATTAGCGAATACCATGGAAGACAGAAACAAAATTCAAAAATATATTGATAGGCTTGAGTATTGGGCTGAAAACAACAGAATGAAATTTAACAGGGATAAATGCAAAGTTATACATCCAGAAAAAAAAGATACCAAATGCAGCAACACTACATGCAAGAAGGATGTTGGAATTGTTGTAGATTACAAGCTGAATATGAGCCAAAAGTGTGATGGGTTAAGCAAAAAAAGGAAAATGCCATTTTAGGCTAATTTAAAAGAAGTACAGTAGGGTCACTATGAATCAGAGGTGACTTACCAGCACATAACAACAAAAGTTGCAGTACAGCCTTCCAATCACATGAAATACTAATTATTTTCTATTCAGAACTGATTAGACCTCATTGTGAGTACTGTGTCCAGTTCTGGACACTACACTTCAAGAAAGATGCAAACAAACTAGAGCAGCTTCAGAGGAGGGCAACAAGCATGATTCCAGGGGACTGGAGACCAAGCCCTCTGAGGAAAGACATGTTTAGCTTTGAGATCTAGGCATGTTTAGCCTTAAGAAAAGAAGGCTATCAGAAGATATAATAACAGTCTTCAAATACTTGAAAGACAGTCATGGGCAGGATGCATTCTTAGTCATTCCCAGAGTACAAGACATACAATTAATGGCCTAAAGTTGCAAAAAAGCAGCAATTTGTCCGGGAAAAGGCGAAGTGTTGGTAACTTTGGTTTCTGCACTGAGTAGGAGGTTGGACTTGATGGCCTTACAGATCCCTTCCAACTCCATTATTTTATGACTCTATAACTCTGGGAGAACCAGATGTGGGAGAGGGGTTATCATGTTCCTGGGGTGGCAATGTACGTACAGCTACTTATATATGTATCAATGTGGAAGGTGGCAACCGTATTCTGGAAAGAGATAGACATACAGAGATAGACATACAGGAAATCTTTCAGAATAATTACAGTATCACAAAAAAGTCAAAATCTTTATAATTATGGATCTTAGATACTTAAGAAATCAATGGAAGAACTGAGAGATGTGAGGGAGAGGTAGCAGTTTTCCATCCTCCTCTTGCTGCCCCCCCCAAACACACAACAAGATCAGTAGACTGAAAACAATGTGAGTTGTTTCAAAGCCTTTTTGGAACACTTAATTATCAGTCACAGAACACTACAGGGCAACAGTGGGTGTGGCTTATTTTTTGACAAATTAAGGCAATGATGGGCACTTCTCTTTATTCATTGTGATGGGATTTCCCATTCAGTATTTGTATTTATCATGCTCAGTGCACCTCAAAAAGAAACAAAAAGGGGAGCAGCCATCAGTTTTGAACCAGAAACATGGTAAGGAAAAGTCATGCTACAACATTCAGCAGACTGTAATAGGATAAACACATTCCCCTTGCACATGCAAAATCTGAAGAAATCCTGATTGACACAGAAACTTAGATTTACCACCTTCATAAAATATATATAAAACTTACTCCGCTTTTTAGACAAACAGAATTTGTGTAAGATACCCAAACAGAGGAAATAATTAAAAGAGTAGGTGGTTAAGTGTCATTCCTATTAGGCACAAAGCCCAAAAAGGGAGGCATAAAAGAGGCCAATGATATTATATGCTCCCCAATTTTCACAAGTCATGTATTCTGACACAATTCAAGTAAACTGCTGTGACATAGAATAAAATATTCTTGCCCTATAGTAGGTGTCACAGGAAGAATTCTGTTTTTTTAAAACTATTCTAGAAGGCTGGAGCAGGATATGGAAGGACACTAAGGATCTTGGTCCAAACATTTTAGCATGCCAAAATCTGAGCAAGAATTAATTTGGTTTGTTCATCATATATAATTATTTTACCAGCAATGCAAAAACTTTCAAACCACAGCCCATGTGGTTTAGAAAAGAGAATCCAACTGCTCTAATTTTAAATCATCACTAAAAGGATATTCTAACCTTAGATCCACTCATAAAATAGTCTATCAATAATACTTGCATCTTTCTGTGAAAAGTCAATGAACAGTTTGCTTCTCAGATGCTTCTAGTCAATGAATACAGGCTTTCAGAAGAAATGAAATATACAAACAAGCCTGCACTTAGCTGAATAGCCTTTGAAACAGAGGCCCTTCCTCTGTTTCTCTTCCCTTAATGCAATCTCTATTTTTTAAAAAAGGAGGACATCATGTCTGAAACACCAGAAGGCAGTTTAAAACACTATACCTAAACCACTCTCTATGTCTGTGGGTACTGTACTACAAAATACATAAGTCCCTTTCTTTTCTTTTTTCCAAAGGGGATTTCACTTCCCGTCAGTACAGAATTTTGTAGCAAACAGCAAATTATGCTGCAATCACAATTAGGTTAAGTAATCTAAGCCCTATAGCCATATCAGCTTTTGAGTACAAGCCCATGCAATAATACCCTGAAATCCCACTATGTCATAGCCAGAATTTTTATTTTACACTATCTCAAGATAATCCTCTCAGCCACATGCTCTTTCTGCCTGCATGGGTGGGTTGGTAGAATTAAGACTCTCACCAAAGCCTTAAATCCAGTCCTAAGATCTTTTTTCAATACTCTCTCTAAGGGTTAGTCCCCAGCCTACCCTGCTGATTATCACCTCACAGTCAAATTAGAGGACAGAGTTAACATGTCCTTAGAGGCAGAGCTCCTTATAACTTTTAACAGGAGCTAGCTCCAATCTGCATTTGGAAAGCGGCATTGCTTTTATCCGGGAGATGACATAACTTCACTCGCATGTCTGATGTTTCATGCAAGATCTACAGTATATGCATTGAGAAATAAGATAAGAGAACAATATGCAAGTTTGCTGTTATGAATGACTGGATCTTTCAATACATGAATCAAAGTAACAAGCATTTGTCCAACTCAGCAATAGGATAGAAAAGCTCCTTTATGCATTTATCCTATCTTGCCTTGAAGGTATTCCGAGTATCCTGAAGAAAAATCATTCCCGCACTGAGCAAGTCACTGCATTTTTTTAAAAAAATTTCAGCAACATCAATCAGTATTTTGAGGTACCTGGAAGGATTCATATGCAAGAGCAGGAGGCCCATTAATAGCAGCTGACACTAGAACAGGCACTCACTTCATACACAGTCGTCTCAAGGAAAGGTGAAACAAGTATTTTGAAATCCCACCATCAGAAACTGATGTCATCTCCTCCTGCATGCCACAAAAAATTGGTGCTTACCCTTCCTTTGCAACCATACAACAGCATTCAATCTCAGTCTTAGGTGTTCTATTAGAATAACTACGTAAACCTGCATCAGAAGGGGAGATTGTAAAAGGAATATTTAGTAATTATCATGCATTGTCAAATCAATTCTGACTTGCGGCAACCCTTTCCAGGGTTTTTCAGGTAGAGAATAGAAGTTGTTTACCATTCCCTTCTTCTGGGGCGTTCTGAGATAATTCAGCATACCCATGGCCACAAAGGCTAGCTTTGCTTACAATAGGCATAGTGTAGAATTGAACTCCCAACCTCTGGCTCTGCAGCCAGATACCTAAACCACTGAGCTATCCAGCCAGATAAGGAACATTTAAAAACAAGGAAGTGCAAAGTTTCCAAATTACTTTGTGCCCAATCCCTAGAAATGGCTTTCTTCATGCTCTCTATGAACATGAAACAGTCTCACTCCATACTGCTGTTAAATAATGCATCACTCTGCTTCTCAATTCCTCAATGTAGTTTCTGGCACTAAAGCCACACCAGGCAATTATGCAAACTTCCAAGTGCTTCATTATTGTGCCAATGCAAAGGCCTTTTTGTCCTTTGATTTAACATCAGGCTGGAAGATATTGGCTTTAAATTGAAGACTTGCATGGTGGAAGGTGCCCTCTCAGTTTACCCAAATAAGATTAATTTCACAAATCTTTCATAACATTATTTCTGGCAACAGAATGAAAAGGATCTTTATCAATCACACCAGCTATCAGTGAATCAGAAATTTACAGGGGCAAAGATTAAGGCCAAAGTGGCATAAACATGCAAATGGCACCAACTCTAGTTATCTAATTCAAGTGGGACAACAAAAATATTTAACCAGTGCTTGAAAACACTGATGGAATAAATGAGGGTCATTAAATTGAAGCTAAGTCCAGAGAAAAGAAGTGCTTCCTGAATAAATGGAACTCATCCTTTATCTGGATGGAGTTGTGCTCCCCCTGAAGGAACAGATTCTCTGCATGACTTGAAACCAGGATAGCTGAAAGACTGTCTGCTTCCATATGTGCTAATCACACATTAAGATCCTCATATGCGGTTTTTGGCAGATGCCTATTAGGGAAAAGGCCTTCCCAGTGCTGGTGATCCAACTGTAAAGTGCTTTCTTCATGGAGACTCACTCAGAACTCACCATGAAGTCACTTCAGCACCAGGAAACAACCTATTCATTTACACAGGCATTTTAATTGCTTTTGTCCAGTTTCAGCTTGTCTGGATTTGCTGTTATAGTATTTACCAATCCTAGTATGAAGCAGCATGATTTAAATTTAAGTTTCTAAATTCTAGAAACCTTCCTAAGAATTTTACTGAAGGGTTGGGAACAAATATTTTAAAAAGTATAAAAATATCCTTGTTGTCATAGCAATGGCATTGCCAAGGAATTGGACACCTGAACAACCAGCATGGAACTACGGCATAAAAACAATAGAGGTAGGATCTAGAGTTAATCATAACCTGAATCAGTTCACAGAAATCAGATAAATAAATAATTATGTGCCATCAACTGAATTCTGACTCTATAGTGACCCTTTCCACCGTTTTCTAGGTATACAGTACTCAGAAATAGTTTACCATTCCTTTCTTCTGGGGTGGCCCTGGTACCTTGCAGCCTGCCCAAGGCTCCTCTTCTTTTGGGAAGCAGAGATAAAAATTGAACTCTCAAACTCTGGCTCCACAGCAAGACACCTAATTCACTAAGCCATTCAGCTAAAACTACCTTAAGTTCCCTTAATGTCAATGGACCTTCTCTAAGTATCCATAACTCTAGATCCAACCAACACATCTTTAAATTCATGAAGATTACATCTATTTTTAGGGAGATCTCCACTGGAATATTTTCTGTGTAAGAATTTTATGAACAGACATACCTGGACAAACATTTCCCTACAGTCTTGTATACAATAGAAGATATGTTAAGATGTTTTACAGCATGGAGAAGCAGCATCCTCTGTGAAGTCATCTAGCCTGCTGACCTTCTCACAAGGAGCAGTACATTTTCCCATCCATTTCCAACTAGATCCTTTAAACTGGAGATGGTAGGCACTGAAGCTGGGAGTTTTATAAATAGAAATCGTCTACTGTACAATTAAGCTACAGTATACGGTAGTCCCTCCCAAAAACACAGTGGCCAGAATCCTATTACTCTTTTCTCCACACAAAGTTATTGAAATATGCCAGTTGTGCAAGGATATGTACTTTAATCCCTTATGAGAATGTAAATCCCACTGTTTCCAATGGGGTGATCTCTAGCTTGTGCAATTGTTAGCTAGAGGTTATTTGAGAATTATGAAGTAATCCATTTATTGGGCAGTTGTACCTCACTGTTGTGAACAGGATTCTGGTGAGTTCATTGGATCCACTCACACTTGGAATATATCCACTGAAATCAATAGGCCTTCAGGTAATCATGAGGAACTAGTCATAACTATTGCTAAACCTCATTTATTTCAGTGGGTCTACTGTATGCCTGATTCTAAGCACTCAACAGGCCTTTCTATTAAACTTTTAAGAATGAACAGAAATAATATCAATTACATTTTTCTACTATACTTATAGAGCAAATTGAATTCTAAATCTTTTTACAGACAACTTCAAACAGACAGCTATGGGAAAGCATGTGCCATTTAGCCTATAGCTGTAAGTTCACTTGCTGTGAGTAAGCCCCACTGAATGCAGGAGACATGTCTCTGAATAAGCAAAGTAAGACTGCTGTATTATTACTTTTGCATTGAAGAGGACCTCTGTCACTCTACACTACAACAACTAATGCATTTATTGGAAGGCACGAGGCAGACACTTACTGTACCTCCAGGGAGAAGAGCCTGCCTGTGTGGTCTTGGGTAGAAGAAGGGAATGATAAACCACATCTGTGTATCCTCTATGTAAAAAACTCTGGAAAGGGTTGCCATAAGTCAAAATTCACTCAATGAAGAATTATAAGGCCATTATTTAATGTACTTATGAACTGCAACATCTGCCTAATAGTATCTGAAGCCATAGGCAACAAAAGTGCCAGTAAAATTATTACAAAACAATAAGTATGGGAGCAGAACAGTAAATAGAATTAAATTAAAATTATAGGTGGAGAATGAGAAAACTATGGCATATCAAATAGCTGTCTTCTGTTAACGTCTAAAATATAGTTACAAGGAAAACAAACTCACCTTGCTCCAGGGTTCCACAATGTAAGTGCTATTACTAAGAACGTTCTTTTCTGAGCACTCACCACCTTGTTGTTGGTGGAATTTAAAAGACAGCCTCTGGAAGTTGTAGGAGTAAACACTGAGAAGCGTCTTCCTTTTTCCCTACTTCTCCCCCAAATAAGAAACACCCTTCCTTGTTGATACATGTGTTAACAGGATCTCCCCCCTTATTTCCAAAATGTTAAGTACAATGGAGGAGAGATGAAACTGGGATTTAGGTTCCACTGCCAGAAAATGAACAAAATTTTAGTTCTTAGTTCTTCAGGAAAATGAAGATTCTGTAGTAACTCCAGCAGGGTCAACACCACAGCATGTTCAATGGATACTATTCCATTCATGATTGAAGTAGGAAGGCACAGATGTCTTAATAAATGATGTACATACAGTAGTTCAGTCATGAACCAACTAGGCAGCGTACAAAAACCAGACTCTCAGTCTCCAACTGCAATACTGTATAAGATAACTTGATTTACCATACAGGGTTGATTAAATATGTGATGCACCTTAAAGATCCTGCTGTAACATTTGAGTCCTAAATCTCAATATATCAGCCACACAGTGAAGTCAATTAATTATAAATTATGAAGTTATACATAACTATTTAAAGGCCTGAGGAAAAAGAATGATGATCGGAGGAATCCTTTCTACTCCTAAAGCTTATGATCTCAATTTGTCCTACCATGCAGCATGCTTCTTGGGATATCGGGGAATGATGATATGTATTTACTACTAAAGGAGTTTGTATTTGCACAGTATAATTAGCCTTTATCTCCAGTAAAAGAATAGAAACAAATACCGTACATCAATTATGGTAAAAATCCTTAATAAAGGATTTCTATATTAATCCTAATAAACTGGCTATTTTAATGCTAATTATGCTGGTAGACAAAAGAGTTTTTTTCCCTTCATCCCCACCCAAAACTACATGAGCATACTACAATCTTTACCCAATGAGAACTGCACTTTGTATCCCTGTATTCTAGTCTAGCAGGGGCGTGACCAGCTGCTGCTATTACACTCAGATTCATTTTTTTCCTCTTTGAGAAAACCACTTGAGACAGAAAGAAAAAACAATGAAGGCACAGAACAATAATGTTGAACATCTCTGAGCAACAGCAATTGTCTAAAAAGCAAATGAAAAAACCTCCACAACGTCTGTCTCTAGAAACATCTGCCTGCCTATTATATTTCTGTTCCAATTACTTGCCATTAATATAATGCAAGCCAGGAAATGTTAAGACAGAGTGGGGTACCGCTGCGGACGAGAGCTGTCTTAATTCTCCCTCAACTCACCCTCTTATTCTGCTGTCACACCCAAGAATTTAAAATCCAAATCATAAATCCCGTAATATTGACCCACATATGGAACAAAGCAACACCTCTCCCAAGATAGATGACCTATATAGCACTCTCTCCCTTCTCAATTCCCACAGTGTAAATACATTGACACAAAATACCTTTTCCTTTCTTAATCTGTCAGTCTATTTTCCCCCCATCATCATAATGCTCTAAGCAATACTGGAAATATGACATGGACTGCAAAACATGGCACCACCGATATGAAGGGGTGGGGTGAGCGCCCATCCTTTTTCTCTCTCCAAGATCCACACCTACTGCAGTACCAACAGCCTATCATTCGCCATCTCTCTCACAATCAAAATCAGTCTTCCAAACAGAAAACCGAACCTACGGGAGGGGTGGGGGAGATAGAGGAGAGAAAGAGAAGAATAGGGAGCCCAAAGAAGGCATCCTTAAAATTCACCGATCAGAGCAAGGGCAGCAAGACGCATTTGCTACATTTTATTAAGCAATGCCCACCCCAAAATATATCGAAATTGCCCAATTCATTTCCCAAGCGCAAGAAAGACCTTTTATTTGACATTTTCCAAAATGCCTCACGATTGCCAAATAATTATTAAAATTGCACTTCAAACCCTATTTTCCGTCTACCTCACCCGGCATTTTGAACCAAGCACCCGCGCTTGTGGGTTTATTCGTGAAGCAGCACACCTTCTCCTACCCCCTCATGTTTCGGGGAGACACACCCCTACGGCCCCATTTTGCATTACAAGACCCTCTCCGGAGCGCGGAGGGATGGAAAGGAGCCCAAATTACGCGACAATAGACGGGAGAGGAAGGAAAACCCCCGTTATTTGCGTCGCCCTAAGCGCTGGCAGCTGCCGAATAGGTTATTTCTTTGCAAGAGAGCTGCTCTTTTCAGAGGGGAGGGGTCGGCGGGTTTAGAGGAGAAGGGGGGGGGGGGAGAAATGCTATTTAAATTGCCACTGCTCAGGTTATTTAGATACAGAGACAGCGGTAAAAAGCTCCCTCGACCTGACATTCAGCTCAAACTCTGCAGTGCTCTGAAGCTGCCAGAGGCAATGCCCCTTTTTGCAAGGCACGCCGCCTCTCCCTCCAGCCATTGCTAGCGAGCGCTTCCACTGCGTAACCACATGCACCTGTGCGCCTAATGCAACCCCCCACCCCACACGCACACACACCGGTCCATCGCCAAACCCCGAAGGCCACTGAGCACAGTCCCCCCCCCCCAAGGCCCTCCCTGGCACTTGCTCTCCCAGGGAGCAAAGGGAACCGTGATAAGAAAGCCTACCTGGCGCTGCGGCTGCTAAACGCTGCTGCAGGGAGAGCTCGCGCACCAAAGCCCGGAGGAGGGGGAGTGACGGGAGAGACCGACAGAAAAGCGAGCGCGCTTCGACTAGCCGCGGCCACGCGCACACGCTCCGGAACCTTCCGAGGAGAAGTCGCCTCGGCGCGTTCGCAAGAACCAGCCCCCCTCCCCGCCGTCAATCCTTCCAGAGGCCGTTCGACCACGCAGGCGCACAAGGGCCCGCTCGTGTCCTCTCGACACCTCCCTTCCAATCTATGCGCATGCCTAGAAACCTGGCGTTTCCTCCCAAGCGCGGTTCTTTGTCTTCGGGAAAACGAGGGTGGGTTTTTTTTTTCAGCACACGAAAGCCGTTGCCATTCCTTCTTATACGTAGAAGAGCACATCAGTATAACGTGTTAGACTGGAGTAGGGTCTGTTTTTGCTGCTTTTGTCCTAAATCGTTCATTGTCTCTGGTCCTAGAAACATGCAGCAATTTATTATAAGGCAAAGCAGGTATTGCCACTTCCAGGAGTTGTGCCTAATCTCCAGCTATAGGCTAACGCTAAATGAAGACAAGTCTGCTCTACTTAGAGAGAGGCTGACTATCTGTCTCTAGGCTCTTCTTACGCTATTAAATGAGGGTTTCCCTGACCACCACCCTGCTAGCTCGTATGATGTTCATTTACTTTGAAAGGGCCTGCTCTGTCCTGCCTTTAGAAGTGGGTTCCTAGCGATGCTATCCCATGCATATTTAATTAAGAGTAAACTCCACTGAAACTCGAAACTTATTTCCAAGTTACAAGGGCATATAGGACTGCAGAGAGAAAACAAGGGTTACTGGGAAGTACAATAATGGTGGGGGAAATTTAAGGCTACAGGAGAAGAGGAAGACAAAATACAAGATGGATTGACTCAATAAATTCCCAGCGCCTCAACTTTGCAAGATCAGAGCAGGATTGTTAATAATAGGACTTCTTGGAGTGATCTCCAAGAAGGAGATCCATAAGTCAGAGAGGAATTGACACCACATAATATATTCTGAAACATTTACTAAACGAACACCTTCCAGAATGAAGCCAGAAACCCCAGAAATGTACAACATACAATTGCTCACATCTTCACAAACTAACCTCACCTGTGGTCAACCAATCACAAGAACCAGTAATTTCCCAAGTCATATTGAACTGGCCCAACAGGAATTATAGTGGATATACAGGCATAGCAATTTATGTAGGAAGGAGCAATTACTCTCTGCAGTGAGCTAATTATGAGAGCTTATCTGGTAGTGGAAGATCTGACAGTCAGTTCCAATGTACTGTACTGGATTCTCTATTGAGGAGACTCCCTCTGAAACCTTTATGTTGAAGCATGGCAACTTGAAAAAGTGTAACATAATATATCCAGGAAGAATTAAATCCTTCCCCGCTACCTTGAGGCATTTTAATGCCTGATTTGTAATGATTCATAGAAACAATCTGGTGTGTACTGTGCAAATAGCAGAATTAATTGCTGCCACATAGCAATTGGGAGCAAAGCTGTCACAAGGATTTGCTGCAGACACTCTCCTCCCCTTTCAGGATACTGATGCCAATTTTCCTGTTGGGCCTGTTCAGTAGTAGGTGAATGCTAGGTGTCCGTCATGCCTGAAGAGCAAGTTTGTTTCAGATTTAAGATGATACTTTTATATCTGTCATATCTTGTGCCATTCAGAAATTAAAACACTGTGTGGACTAGTCCAACCTCTGATTGTGGAGCAAAAACGAAGTTCTGGTAGAATTTCTCAAGCACCCCTTTCCATGGATCCAGATTATTGAGCTATCATTTGTGTATTTATTAGTGCATTTTTAGATAAATTCTCCACCAATAACTATGTAAGGTGGTGCTGAAACAATAAAGTAAAACCTCCTTGGTCTGTTGGTTAATATTATGATTGGTCTCTTGCAAAACAAATTACATAGAATTCTGTGGCATCTTAAGAACTAACAAATGTAGTACAGCATGAATTTTCTTCTAGAGCTTGTGGTATAATAAATGTGAATACACTTAAGGTGTATCAGGTCATGCAGCTCATTACTCTTTCTGTATCAGAGTGGAAATAAGTCTAATCTTTTTTTAAAAAACTAGGAAATCCTTTAAGTTTCCTCACCAGATAGCTCACCACATTATACTTCTGAAGGAACAGAGGACTGACTCAATAAACATCTGATAGGTATTACCAGGAGGTACAGTATCTTGGATAATTTGCAAGGAAAGGAAAGGATTTCTGCAGCTCACCAAGTTTTGCAGTTACACTCTGGACTTCCATTGGTGGGGCCTGTCCCCATAATGTCACCCGTGGTTTACCAGCACATTGGCTGAGTTGCCCCCACACAAGATACTATTCCCTTCACTACAGATAGTAGAAAACCAATTTTATTCTTAACAACCAAAAACTAAACCATTGTTGTTTGTCATTTGCTGTTAACAAGTCAACAAATGTTTGTTTGCTGTTGGAAGATTAAGAGAAGACTTGTTCTGCTGCTAATTCAGGAGTGTGTCGTGCAAGCAGAAGAAAGAGGAAAATGAGTTTAATATCTCTCAGTGCACACTCCTTAGTGCTAAAACTTGTTTTAGTGGTACATATGATGGCAGCTGTGCATTCTTCTAGGGCATAGAGAACTACCTCTTGTAAAATGCTTCCTGTGAGCAACATCAGGTTTTCTCATTGCCCTGCTATCTCTGGTGAATATTACTAAACCTTAATGTGCTGATACAACATTAGAGTTATTCCATGAATTGCAAAACCTGCATTGTTATAAACAACATTGCATGGACATAATTCTCTTGTTTTCCTTAATACATCTGCCCCTTCATGATTTTAATTCCATTTCAACTTCTTGTTTGATTTGCACTTCATTGATTGATCAGAATGGGGAGAGGGCCCACACACCATTAAATAGATGGTGTTCTATCACAACAAAAAACTCCTACAGTTTTCCCATTTGTAAATACAGTTTCAGGAGATAAGTAATTCTGCTGAAAAATCTGCAGTAAATAGGGAAGCCTAAAGAGCATAATCTGAATGGCTTAACACCAGTACCTCAAGGATAAATTCCATTGTTACCCATATTAGATAGTCCAGAAAAAAAAACAAGGAATAGATCATGTGGTCCCCAAGATTACACAAATGCAAGAGTGGATGATACTTTCTATTGGACCATTAAAAAATAAAACAAGTAGATACCTTCACTACAATTACCACTAGTAAACTATGGTGTTTGAAAAGCTTCTGAAAATTGGTATGGAAGTAAATCTCTGATTCAAACATGTCCTGAACATATACATCAACTTCAAGTATGACAGATACCTACCACATGGCTGTCTTCCCCTTTGCAAAACTTACTTCCACTGAGGGAGTATCTCTGATACAGTACTAGAGGTAGAATTAAAATGTTTATGATGGGGAAATTTCCATGGATGAATTAGTAGGCAAAGAACAGGTTAAGAACCTTCCTCTAGATTGCTGATTTTCCTTTAAACCACAAATGAGGTGGAAGAATGTTCCACAGAAAATGAACTATAGAAGACACAATCTGGAAGGTATAAAAAGACAAAGATACATGGTTTAAGAAAAAAAACTACAGAGGATTAAAGATAAGCAAATGCCAGAACAATCATACTTTTGAAGGTAAGTACTACAATCTTAAATTGGGTCTGAAAATGTTCCTAGTTTTGCCACATTCCAAGTTCACCTGGGAAATCAGTGGCATTTCTGTGGGTCCAGCATAGCATCACTTCCAGCCGGGTAGATATTTCAAATTTAAGGCATCCATCTATTGTCAGATTATAATTCTCATGATTTACAATTGACTATGCTGAATATGCATGGTAAGTTAAGAGCTTACATGGCAAAAGGTTGCACAGCTAAGTCAAGGCAGGAATGACAGACGCATTATATAAATCAACGTAGGGAACTATAGCTGTCTAGATTTTTTTTTTTAAAAAAAATGTAACTCCCATAATTCCTAACTATTAGTTATGCTGGCTAGAGCCATTGTTGCCCACCCCTGTTATAAAGTAGATGCATGGCAGGTATAGTAGTAGGGAGGGCTTAGGTCAGAAAAGTTAGAGGTTGTCAGAACCATGGACAGAGCACTATAAAACAGCTAGGTGGCGTTTTCTATCCCACTGAAGGGGGATACCGGTAGTTCTTGTTTCTACAAATTCCACATGCTGTCTCAGACTTTACAAAGGCTGGTCAGATTGATGGGTCTTCGTGTTGGATCTGTCTTCTCAAGGAGCCATCTGTGTCCTTAAGGAGCTACAGCCTTATTTTGCAATCACTGCATCATCAGGAGTTGAAGTATTAAAACTGAATTAGAAGTAACTCTTTCAAAACAAAGCAGCATCCTCTGGCCTCAAAAGACTTGAAGTGGGAAACATAATTTTTTCTAGAGTTGGTTTCCGCCCATTTATATCCCCTTTATGTTTGTAGAGGTCAAGTTCAGGGAAGATAAAAAAATAACAAGGAAGCCACCTGAATAAGAAATAGAGAAGTATGATTATATTGGAGGTAGAAAATATAAGATGGGTAGAGAAAATAAACAAAATATTTTGGATGAGTGTAGAGAAGACCAATTGAAATGCCACAATTGTGATATTCAAATAGGTAACTGGGTTGGCTTAGTTGTATACAAGGTAGCTGTGTTAGTCTGTGCTCTAGCATATCAGGCAAAAACAAACATGAAAAAATAAAGAAGACAAAAATGTTGTGGCACTTTAAAGACTAACTGCTATATTTATATGTGAGTTTTCATGGACATGTCCACTTCACACTAAAAAAGGAGAAGAAGCAGAAAAGGAGTACCATCTGGAACAAGAAAGGTATATTTGACTGTTACAACATAACATTATAACCAGAAAAATAATTAAGTTATTGGGATCTAAATCACTGAAGCAAGAACAGGCATATATGTCCCACAGTACAGTATATTGTTGAAGTACAGTTCTTTTCCCTCACCATTACTTTTGCTGGCTGTGGCTGATATGGCTTTGTATTCCAAAAACATCTGGAGGGGTGGGCATTTTCTAGCCATATAGTAGAGGTTAATGCTGAAAAATACAAATTATGAATACCTGAGAAAATATTGAAAGATATGGTAAGACTCAATGTATTTTGAATTATGCCATACCTTCTATGCCTGGTAGGGAGGGGCTGAGAAAAAATACAAAGAAAAAGAAGCAGAGATAAACGTTTCTATGTAATCAGTTCCCAACTAAACAAATCAGTACCATTCTAGGGTAGTCCTCAGTTCTGCTAAAGGCTATGTGCAGCCAAATCATTGGCAAGTTTAATTAAAAGTAAATCTCACTATCTGAAATGAAGCTTACTTCCAAGTAAATGTGCATATTATTCAAGCTCTTAAATCTTTTGTGCCTTGGGAAAGAGAAATTCAGTCCTGGGAGCTTGTTTTAGTTCCCTAGATAAATATCAACCACCTCTGTAATAGCCACAAAGATTAGTTCCGCGGCTAGGCCTGTGTAACTTAATGGTAACTAATAGAGGTTGTAGAATATTTGGGGACAGCTTGAATGGGGCACAAGTTATAATTATGGGTCTGTTTCATGGAGTGGGACTGATCAATGGAATGCATTAACTTTATTGGCTAGAATCCTACTGCCAATTTACACTCGTGGAAGGCAAAATGAGTAAGTCTTAGTGGCAATTGGTTGCTCATTAACAAGTGCTTGTGTTCCTAGACATACACTGAACCTGCACACAGGTATTGATGGTATTCCAGTTACAATCTAGGGATGTAAATACTGGGCAGTGAAAAAAGCTGAAAAGGAGAAAAAATGTTTGATTCAAAATGTGGTGTTGGAGGAAAGCCTTACAGATACAGGTACTGTGGACCACAAGAAAGATAAATAAATGGTATCCAGATAAAATCTAGCTTGAATTCTCACTAGAAGCAAAAAGGATTAAACTGAAGCTATCATACTCAATAAGATAAAACTCACTGGAGCAGACAATAATGCTAAGAGTGGGAAACAGTAGCAAAAAAGGAAGACTTAATGCAGTACTACCTATAATACATTACTTCAATAGCATGTTAATTTTAATACTAACAAGGGAGAAGGGATTTACTGTGGAGCCTGTAATGACCACAGCTGAAATCCACTACTTTTTTCAATTTAATGAGAATCTCTCTCTCTTTAACTTCTCTGAACAGTAGAGGGGAGGAAGAAACGTCAGATGGGCGCGTCATCTGCTGCATCATTGGGGATATGTGAAGTCAACAAAGCCAATACATTCTATATCAATCTCTAGAGTCTGTGACAATCAGGTAGTGGCCTAGAACTATGTTAGGAGGATCCATAAGCAAGGCTTTCCCACATTGGTATTCCATACTCAGACGTATATTGCCTCTGAACATTAACACTTCATTTGGGAGGATCTGCTGGAATTATTCCAGCCAGCCTGGAGCCCAGCCCAACATGGATGTAATTTTTAATTCTTGGTGATTATCCTGTTCAATATACTCATGGAGGTACCAGGTGGTGCATGGAGTTCTATGATAAGTGAATTCGTTCATTAAATTACTATTAATAGGAATGTCTGTCTATAGAATTTCAACCAACCTGATACCTGATGAATTGAACTTAAAAGCCCATCCCATGTCCAACCGGATCATGCATGAGGGATTGTAATTCAAGATACATGGGAAGAAAGCATCAAGGAAAGCTTTGCCTTTTAATAACTTTATTAAAAAGTATTTTGTGCATTAAATATAATTAGTCACTTGAGGGAACCAGTGAGCAGTTTCAAGCATTTCTCATGGCTGCCCCAGCAGTGAGGAATATGTGTTAGTAATGAAGAACATAAACATGTTATTTTTGCAGACAAGGTAATAATGCCTATAACAACCTCTTCCTGGTCCAAATTCTGAAAAACAGAATGAGTTACTTTTAAAAAGTAATATTCCAAGCTGTGTACCTAACATAAGACGAACCGACTCAATAAAGGAAACCATGGCCTTACGTTTGCAAGACTTAAGCAGGCTGTTCATGAGAGATCCTTTTGGATATAATTAGTTCATAGAGTCAGCCTAAGTCAGAAATGACTTGAAAGCACATGACAATACTGACTACCTATAAACCTCATCCCCATGATAGACCTTTTGCACTTCCATTACACTGCAGATTCTCCTCCTCGTGTTCATAATACCTTCATAGAGGTATTATATTCCAGGCATCTGAAGAAGTGGACTACAGTCCACAGAAGCTCATGCCAACTAAAACCTCTGAGCCTTTAAGGTGCACAAGACTGTTTTTAGTTTTGCTACAACACACTAACATGACATGTTACAATTCTGGTTGTTGTACTTGAAAATTATATCATATATAGCTGGAAAAGTTGCAAAAAATGGCAACCAAAACGACCGAGGCTAGATCACATCTTCTCCAAGATTGCAATGTTTGGAACATCTTAGCTTAGATAAAGGAAAAGTAGTGATAGAGTGGGGACATGCTAGAGACTGATTAAGATGTGTATGGTGTGGGAAAGTGGTCAGAGAGAGATTTTTTCCTGCCTGTTTTAAATGCTGCAACTCAGGGTCATCAAGTTAAAAAGAATCCTGAAGACTAAGCAAAGAGAAGAGAAGGCAATACTATATATAGTATGCAGTTGAGTTATGGAATTTGCAACCACAGGGTTTGATAATGACCACCATATATGATAGCTTGGAAAGGAGAATAGACAAATTCATGGAAATATGTCTCTCAGTGACTGGTAGTTATGATTAACATATATGCTAGTCTGAAAGTCAGAATGTTTTTGAATAACCAAGTTCTGGAGAACAATAGCTGGCAAAGACTAAAGCCTTTAGGCTTTAGAATCATATCATAGAAAAGAGAAGCTGAAAGGGGCCTACAAGGCCATCAAGTCCAACCCTCTGCTCAATGCAGGATCAAAGCATATCTGCCAGGTGATTATTTAAGATTTTCTTTAATGCCCCAGTGTTGCAGCACTCACCAGCTCCCGAGGTAACTGGTTCCACTATCGTACTACTCTTAACAGTTAGGAAGTTTTTCCTGTTATTCAACCAAAATCTGGCTTTCTTTGAGTCCATTGTTACGTGTCCTGCACTCTGGGAAGATTGAAAACAGATCTTGCCCCTCCTCTGTATGACAGCCTTTCAAATATTTGAAAAATGCTATCATATCACCCCTCAGCTTCCTTTGTCAAGGCTAAACATGCCCAATTCTTGTCAAGGCTAAACATGCCCAATCACACTGTTATCTCATATTTAGCTTGTGATCTACAACAATCCCAAGATCCTTCTCACTCGTAGTTTTGCTGAGCCAGGTATCCCCCATCTTGTAACTGTGCAATTGATTTATTTTTCTGAGGTGCAGTACTTTGCATTTATCCCTGTTGAATTTCATTCTGTTGCTTTTGGTCCAGTGCTCCATCCCATCAATGTCATTTTGAATTTTGTTTCTGTCTTCCAGGGTATTAGCTATTCCGCCCAATTTGGTATCATCTGCAAATTTGACAAGTATTCCCTGCACTCCCTCATCCAGGTCATTAATAAAAATATTGAAGAGCATTGGGCCCAAGACTGAGCCTTGAGGTACCCCACCTGTTACCTCCTCTTAGTTAGAGAAGAACCCATTAATCATCACCCTCTGAGTACAATCCTGTAGCCAATTGTGTATCAACCTGACACATAATCTATCCAGCCCACATCTAATTAGCTTGCTAATCAGGATATCATAGGGCACTTTGTCAAAAGCTTTGCTAAAGTCAAGATATACTACGTCTACTGCATTCCCTCTGTCTATCAGGGAGGTTACCTGATCAAAAAACAAGATCAAATTAGTTTGGCAGGATTTGTTCTTGACAAAGCTGTGTTGGCTTCTAGTTATTACTGCATTGTTTTCTAGGTGCTTGGACAATGACCGCTTTACGATCTGTTCCAAAATTTTGCCCGGGATTGATGTCAGGCTGACTGGCCCATAGTTCCCAGGTGCTTCTTTTTTTGCCCTTTTTGAAGATAGGGACAACATTGGCCCTTCTCCAATCCTCTGGCACCTCACCTGTTTCCCATGATTTCAAGAAAATAATGGATAGCGGTTCAGAGAGTTCTTCATCCAGTTCGTTCAGTACTCTCAGATGCAGTTCATCCGGCCCTGGAGATTTGAACTTGTTCAAGGTGGTAAGGTATTCCTTGACTATTTGTTTATCTATCTCCAGCTGCAATTCTGCCCCCCCCCCCCGCACTTCCTATTTGTTTGGAAGTTCATAGTCTTTCGTATGGGAAAAGATGGACTGTAGGAATAGAGCACCTCTGTCTTTTCTTTGTCCTCTGTTATAATTTTTCCATCTCCATTGCTGAGCTGTGCCACTATGTCTTTTGTTTGTCTTTTGCTATTCACATACCTGAAGAATGCTTTTTAAATTGCTTTTAGTGCCTCCAGCTAACCTCAGATCTACTTATAGTCTCAATAATAACTTTGTGGGATATATTTTGCTCCATGGTAATGAATGTTATATTTTATGGAAGCAGTTGAATTCTTTTGAGAGGAAAGTTATGTATTTCATCTGTTTAGCGGAAGCATTCATCAGGACGGCTGGCATTCCTTAAAGCACAAGTCAGCAAAGGGCAGCCCTCCAGTTGGACTGCAATTACCCAGTTTTACTGAAAATAAGACCTAACCTGAAAATAAGCCCTAGTATGATTTTTTCAGGATACTTGTAATGTACGCCCTACCCCCAAAATAAGCCCCAGTTAAGTGAAATTCCACCTTCCACCATTGTGCAGCATTGTGCAGCAACCAGAAGATGACATGACTGCAGAATAAAACATCCTCTGAAAATAAGCCCTAATGCATTTTTGAGCAAAAATTAATATACAACCCTGTCTTATTTTTAGGGTTGTATATTAATTTTTGCTCAATGGTACCAGTTATCCTCACCAGTAGAGCAATCATGAAGAATGCTTGGGGCTGTAGTCTAAAAACATGTGTTGCGGTCCAGAAACATCCAGAGGGTTTCACTTTGCCCATCTCTGCCTTTAAAAGGTATTGCAGCCACATTGATAGGAAGGCTTTATACTGTGGCAAGATGGTTCTGAAATGCTAATAACTGCAAAACTTCTGCACTGGAATTAGGGAAAAGGCTGTCAAAATGCAAAACATGTGGGTGTTGGTAAACAAAGGGGGATGCTGTATTATACAGTGCCATAACAATTGTTTCTTTCATTCTAAATTGTGCATATTTAAATTTATTTCAACTGTTAACACACTCTGAGATTAAGAAAGATACAAATTCAAATTAGTGATGTTGCAGAAATCAATTTTTCCATAAAATTTAAGCCAAGTCTCACAGACTACGTTATTACATTTTCCTTGTAAATCACATTAATCACTTGAAATAACAGCAGAGAGGTACTTCTCCTTCATCAAAATGTTTAATTGTCTAATCAGCACTTAGGAGTCCTACTTGTGCTTTATCACACGGAAATATGTGTATATGTTGATACTCTGGGAATTGAGGGAGAAGCAATTTTGTAAGTACTTCAGTTCTTTGGCAGAATGCACACCAATAATCATGTTTCCAAGCACTAATTGAAAAGTGTAACTGAGAATGATTAATACAGAAATATGGAACAGGATATACTCTATGATCCAGTAGAGATATTGCTTCTAATCAATTATTCATCACTCATTATAAATCTGTATTGATTCAAAGTCTTCTCTTTGACTTTAGAACTGTGCAACATAAATTGGCTAACAAAATCATGCTAATATGTCTTTCAAATGTAGCCAAAAGTTGATACATTTGGTCTTTAAAAAATAAGAAAATAAACAGTTGCCACATTTGTACTGAAGTATTAAAATAATGATAAAAGGTGAACATTTCCTAGGAGATCCACTTACTTAGCTTAGAAGTCCTAAAGATGTTTTATTTTATTTTATAATAATGAGCGTAGGTCAGCCATGTTGGATATGCAAGACTGAAATACAGTAACAAATCAGGTAGTATTTACAACCGAAACAAGTTTTGACCATAGACCTATTCCTCAGACTGAAATTCAGATTCTAGTTAAGAGTAAGTTCCTAACCTCTTTGCTGATTTACTTATCTGGTTTCTGGTTGTACACGTAAGTCACTGCACCGAATTTTGCAACCCTGGCCATGGTTTCACTTGAAGTATCAGAGAAGGGGGAAAAACGGTTCTATCTTGTTAATCTTTTAAAACTGTAGAAATAAGTAGATTGCACGAATCCCTGTAAAATGTGCAGTATAACAGGATATATGCAGTTTCCACAACACCAGATTGACAAGGGCAAAAACATTGCTATAAAATATGGAATATGTTTACATTAACATTTATTCTTTATCAGAGGTAAGCATCTCTATACCAGAGAAGGTGCCACAACTATGTACAATTTCAGGGCTGATTGGCCATAAAACATGGGAGACTATGTCTCCTGAAATATAAAAATAGCATGTCTTTTCCTACTTCATAACATGAATGTAAAACTAACTAAAACTGGGGTTGTAAACTTTTTCTACTGACCTTTTTTCCTCCACCTTCAGCAACAACTTAAGACATATTTAGCAAATGACATCTCTCTTGATATTATTTGTAACATGCAAGCACATAATCAGTCCTTAGGCTCATAAATGAAAAAGCTGATATTGTTATATTACTAGACGTTATATAACCTAAATGTTAAAGTATCATTTTCTTTTAATATCTACTTTAATCAGACTTTTAAAATAATATTTTGGGTTTATTCAGACTTTTAAAGGAATATTTTGATTGGATAATTAAGCACCCAAGGGGGTGATTAGACAGATGGGGCATTTTGGATCACTTGTGGCATGGTCCAAGCTATTTCCCGCCAATCACACAATGTACAGAAGATCATGAAGCAGTCTGACCCTGATCTATGTCCAAGCTGAACCTTTTTTTGGTCTAGTGGCAGGGGTATCTGTTTTCAGTCCAGGCTGAAGAGATTCTCCATACAAACAGAATGGTTGCTTTAAAGGAGATCACTCCTACCAAATAAACCCTTTCTGGTGCTATCAGATATGATCCTTTCTTGCCATCTGATCACACCCTCAGTTTCCTTCCCCAATGATACTGTTTATATAATTTTTGAGCGAGGAGGGGAAATGGCATATATCGAAGCGCCTTTTTTTTTTAACCAAAGTGTACCACGTATCAAGAATACACTCAATATAAATAAAATCCACTACAATAATGAAATCTGCTATAATAACAAAGAAAATGTAATCTCGCATTTAATAATTTTCTCAAATAGAGCAGCTACTTTGTTCTAGACCAGTTAGGGTGAGTTCTACCTCACACACTACATTGTGGCACACAGGTACCTTTGGGTGAGTGTATAATTTTTGTTTCCTCAAAATTATTTGCCAGAGGGAACAAAATAAACAAGTATACCATCTCTACTACTTACCTTATAATAGGTTTCTCTGATGAGTTTTCTCTGGGATTTATCATTTAAGTGTTCTGTAGGTTCTGTATTCTTCAAAATCAGATTCCAGGCCTGTGAACAACTTCTCCCTTTTTCTGTGTGCGGAAAATTATCAGAAAATGCTTTAGGTACTTTTTAATCTACAGGCAATATAGAAACCACGCAGTTGCTGTGCAGCACTTAGTTAATATTATTTGTAGGAGTATGCAGTCATCCCTGTGGCACTCAGTTTAACAGCAGCCACCACTGAATATAGTACACAGCCCCTAAATGATGTCCAGAAAGAAAAACTCTCCCCATTGTATAGATGGAGAAACAAAGGGTAAAGTGACTCCTCTAAGGTTCCACAGTGAGTCTGTGACAGAACTGTTTGCATAAGGTAGTAGTGTAGCTCCTGTCACCATAGCAGCCAGCTAGACAAGTAACCTCACAATTGAGGTCTTCACAGTCCTCCCTTAATGGTATGATCTCCCTTTTTGTGTAACAGGGATGGACAACGTCTACAAAAATCAAGAGTCTGCAACTGCTGCATAGCTTAGTACTTTAGGTATGACTGGGAGTTCAGTCCCCCACTGTGCCTCCTTGACAGGAGCGGGACTCACTAATCCATAGGATCCCTTCCAGCTCTGCAATTCTAAGATTATTAAATTAAATCTTCCCCATATGGAAACAAAAGTTTTGGGAGAGTAACTATGTCCCATGTTTTTATAGTAATTTATGTATGTAAGACATTTACCCTATTTCATTTCAACTGGTTTTCATTCATGGAGACTTGAAAACATAGTAATACTCTCTATATATCATTCCCAGACTATAGAATACTGTACTGTATGTATTTTTAAGTCAGACAAGAGATAGGCAACTTGGAGTAGGTTGATATCTTAAGCTATCACCCCCACTCTTGTAATAAAAAATAATAATGAGGGAAGCAATAATACAATTTATGGTTGAAGATTCTAATTTGAAGTATTTGTAAAGCATAGCTATCATGCATTTTTTCTGAACTGATACGATATATAGGAAGAGAATCAAAGCTGTATTTTAGAAGCTGCATGTTTGTTCTTAAATATGGAACAAGTCTACTAGTGTAGTTCAAAACTGAAAAACACCTCAATCCTTTCCTGATTGAAGCTTTACTTGAGGGCAAAAGGAGTTTTGAAGAAGGTACTAATAAATGAAACAACAGCTTTATTTGAAAAGAATTACACCATGTTGTGATTATACAAAAACTGTAAGGGGGACTCCTAATATTCAACCAGAAAATAGGATACAAGACCATCAAGTGGAAGTCCGTGTTTTTTAAAAATTATGTGCAGCCATCCGAGACCCAGTTTTGGTAACACTGACATTCCACTTGCTGAAGAGAAGACAAATTGTGATTGGGTTCCTTTTCTAGGATAGGCGGGCCAAGGGATTCGGCGGGAATGACAGCCGGAGTCGACGTAACGGTCAAAAAAGGATTGGTTTTATTAACTTTCCCATCAAACAACTCTGGACCAAACGGGTCCGGCAACTCTTCATTTGTTAACATGTTATACTTCTTGGGTTTTACCCCAGGTCCCACATCTTTGGTTTTCATAGTTTCTTCACCCCAAAGTGAGTGATTGCGTTCTGGTTCGTGGCTGACACAGTCAGCACCGAGCTGGTAGTCCTGCAATAGGGATGGACCACGACCGAACCCTCCAGCCTGGGTAGGAAAGGGCTGACTCCACCAAGGGTCCCACTGTCCACCGCTGGGCGAGTAGTCGAACCCACTCCCGGTTTCCATCCCTCTGGTTGCTCACCTGCCCTAATCTTTCCTATTTCTTTCGGTAGAGGCAGCAAACCATCTTCTTTCATTAAGTTCGGGAAATTCTTTACCAGTGTTACGATCCTCTCTCTCTCTACACCTGTCTCTCTTGTTTGTGTGCTCTTTTCCTCCTTCCCGCGATCTGTCTCTCTCTCCCCTCTCTCCTCTTTTATAACCTCATCCCATCTCCACTCTCCTGACTCCTCCCCCCAGTCTCTAGTCCTCTCTGCCAGAAACACCTCTATTGCTTTGTTGGTCACACTTTCATCATCATCCAGTTTGATTAATTCCCCCACGGCACATCCCTCACTCTCTTCTTCTTTAGATGTCTGTGAGGACGGCTCACTTCTATTCCTCTGCTCACACAAATGCTTAGTACATAAGCTTCACATCCATGGAGTTTTTGGTACTTAAGCAGTATTTGCCTCATATCTGGATGGGCTCTTTAAGCCATGAAGAAACAATTATGGTAACAATTGAAAAAGGAAGCACTATGGACGGGGGGGGGGACTTGTGATCTTGTAACCTCCGTGGTAGTGGGAACGCTGTTCATACACAGTATCTTGACTTTCAGCAAAGCCTTTGACAAGTATTCTGATTAGCAAACTAACTAGCTGTGGTCTGGATTGAACAAGTGTCAGGTGGATATACAGTTAGTTACAGAGTCATGTTCAGAGAGTGCTTAACAATGTTTCCTTCTCAAACTGGGAAAAGGTAACAAATGGTGTACCCCAAGGCTCAGTCCTAGGCCTTGTGTTCTTCAATTTTTTAAATAATGACTTGGATGAGAGAATGCAGGGAATACTTGTAAAATCTAAAGATGACACAAAATTGGGTGTAATAGCTAATACAGTACTGTACCTTGGAAGATAGGAACAAATTCAAAAAGAGCTTAATAGGCTGAAAACAACAGAATGAAATTTATCAGGAATAAGGGCAAAGTTTTACACTTAGGAGAAAAAAAACCAAAGGCACAGTTACAAGATGGGAGATACTTGGTTCAGTGCTGTTACGAGTGAGAACGATCTTGGAATTATTGTACATCAGAAGCTGAATATGAACCAACAGTAAGACATTTGTGTGGGCTTTTAGTATTTTGTCTGACCTTACATATAGAAAAAAACCCCAATGCAAGCCAAGCAACCTTATACAAGTTTGAAACAAGGTATTTCCCATTTTGAATTATCATCTCTTAACCTATGTGAGAAAAATATTTCCAATTAAGTTAGCAAGAGCCCATTTTTCATTAAAGATAAACATAGACAAGAACTACAGGGCTCTGAGGAGACAGCCTGTGAAGAAGTAACAAATACCGAATTGGAGTACATTTTACTTGAGACTGCATGTGTAAAGATAGGTAAATGGCTCACTGTGACTTGTAAAAGCTGAGGTCCTGTAAAGTCATTTGATAAAATGTGCATATAAAAACAAATTCTACAGCAAGTGCAGTGAGAATAATCTCCACACAAGAGTGAAAAATGTCACAAGGATGAACATGAACTAACTCTATGAGGATATCTGGTGCAATGTAATGGCAACAATTAGTTCAGGCCCTGCAGAGATTGGGATATCATGAAAGAGGCAAATATGAATTTAGCTAGAGGTTGATAGGTATTATTGTTGTTTTGGAAAAGGCCATGCCAACTAGGGATTCTGGGAACTGCACTGTAGTAAAAAAGTGTTTCCAGGCTCTGAATTTATCATGTAAAACAAACAAAAAAGTAGTTCAAAGGTATGTGGTAAATATCAACCTCTGTAAAGTAGTACCGTGAACTCATGTTATTGGAACAGATGAAGTGACTCCTAGGAAGAGCTGTTGACATAAATGAATCAGCATGGGAAATGTGACAACACTTGTCAACACAGGCCCCTGCTGACCTAGAAACACAATTTTTGAGAATTGAAAGTGGTTTGGAAAGCATTGTTTTCCATCATGCAAATATGTCTGCATTTTGAAATAACATAACTAAATTCGGGCAAAACCTGTTCACCAAATGTGAAACTTGATTATATATGGCACAAGCAGGAGTCCCTTTTTAAAAGCATTACATTATAGTGTAGTGGATAACCATGACTTTTACAACCATAACAGGAGAATTTCAGCCTAGTCAGTCCCCTCCACATGTACAGGGTACCTGAACCAATAAAGTAGTGGGATGGGGGGATGTCACATAGTGCCTTTAAAGTGCAGTCGCATGTACACCTACTTGGATGTAAGTATCCCCTGGTAAGGAGGAATACAAATGCACTTATGAAATTCAAATCGTTAAAAAAAGGTTCTGTCCTTAGTTTTGCACTGCTTCGTCCACACGGTCAATTAGAAACTATATCTTGAACCATGCGTTTGTCTTCGGACAAGCACAAGGGGAGAAAGTCCTCTTCTACATGCAGTCTTCATGCAAACCCGTCACAGAATGATACTCCCGCCATGTCTGCATAGGCTACAAGATGGAAGTTAATCAAACTGAATTAGGGGAGAGCTTAACGTTTGCGTGGACAGCGTGTGTGCATGACTACAACAATCTACTAACTGCCGATGCTGTACGTATGTTCAACGTGCATATATAAAATTTATACAGTAATATGAAATGCCAAGAAATAGAGCTATGCCACGATAGAAAAGAGAGACACGTAAAACCTTATTAAATACAGCAGGACTTATTTCAGAGCCGAGCGTAGAACATCACATTAAAAAAGGCAATTTTCGAAGAGGGTGCCAGGTAATCGGTTTCACAATTTTCAAAAAACAAAAAAACAAAAAAAAAACTTTTGGTATATTTAGCCCTAGCAGAGTCATTTTAGCGCGAGAGTTCATGGATTGCAGTCCTTTTCAAATGCATGTACAATACTAAAGCCATAGAATATAATTTATATATTTAGTTACTGCTGGCTTCAATACTCATATATAAATATTCTTCTTCAAAGCCACTTTACAAGCTTTCCTATTGTATAAATATGCGAAAAAAATTGCACGGGAAAATCTGGAGCCGCTGACACGGTTTTCGCTTGACAACTTGGATTTGAACAGCGTACGTACTCGGACACCCTCCTTTTTTTTTCATACATCCATGGACTACTAGGCATTGCAGTTACCATTTCCCGCTTCCCATCGGCCATTGCGTGGCCTGACCCGGAAGCAGTGCCCGCGCACTCTTTCGCTAAGGGGCGGTCCGTCCTTTGCCCTGAGTCGCCCGGCGGCCTCAGACGTTGTGTAAAGTCCTCCTCCTCCTCCTCCTCCTCCCGCCCGCCGTCTCGTGTTTGGAGAGGGTGGGTTTCTTTGCGGGGGGGAGAAGACTAGCAACGATTTGAGCTCGCCTTAAGAAAGAGGCAAATGGGAATCCTCCGAGGAGATGTTCTTAAAGATGCACCTTATGCCTTTTTAAGTAGACCTGCCGGTGGACGGGGAGCAAAAGAAATAGGCGCGCACATGGCTAGGTTGAGCAGGTGAAGGTGAGTAGTGCTGCAGGGTTGGGAACTTGCTGGAAAAAAAATCCTGCTAATTGGTGCTGGAAATGGAATGGTTACCTTTTGCAGCAAGAGAGAGATGGGATCTCGGTAAGAACTTTTGAACTGCGTGATGTTGTATATGGAGAGACCTGGTGGATCAGGCCGCCTCCTGTATCCCATATTTACTAGTCAGATTTAACTTCTTGAATCCACAAGCATGGGATTTAGTTGATGGCCTCACTTAAGTGGTCATTCCTAGGATTTAGTACTCAGTGTCTGTTGCTTTTGGAATAAGGACCACCTATATTATCCTTAGTAGACCTGGCTAATAGCCCCTGTTAGACTTTGCTACCACGAATGTAGCCGATCAAAGTGTGAGGATGTATAGTATAATTTATATACAGTAATTGTCCAAAGGTTTATAATTTTCTGCTCCAAGGAGACCACTGTTTTAAATGTATTGTTAGGCTTATGTAATTGCATGCCTTCTGAAATGCTTTGTGTGATGTAGAGTGACAAGCTTCGACTTAGGAATCTCAACTTGGCCATAGAGGTTCATAAAACCACTCATTAAATATTTCACTTAAACCCAAAGTGTTAGGATCACTGTGACCTGCTGGATAGCTCAGTGATTTAGGTATCTGGCTGCAGTTCAACACCCCACCCTGCCTCCTGAATGGGGCTGGACTTGATGATCTAGGGTCCCTTCCAGCTCTGCAGCTCTAAGATTATTACAGTATATTATTACAAATCAGTTCTGACTTGATGGCATGTAACATATACCTTCTTTATAATGAGTATATATTATGTACAAGATTTTTGAAACGTCTGTGCTGTTGCCTCTTTATAAAATAAGAGTGCTGGATTTAAGATTTGATGTAAAGTGGAAAGAGAGAACTGTTGTGAAGTTGGTACACAGGCATCTATGCTTCTTCATCTGTCTCTAAGCACTACTGGCAGCCCGAATCCAGTTAGCATGCAGTATATCCTTTTTGGAACTGGCAAGGTCATGTGGCAGAGAGGGGCAAGCTGTGCTTAGTTTTCTGTGCCTAATTTCACTAGAAGCCTTGTCTAAGAAATGAAAACAGGTGGTCCATTTCCAACCAATCTAATACTTTATTTAAATCAGTTTGATTTAAATCAAACCCACCCTGCTCTATTCCAAGCTTCTTGCAACATGAAAAGTTATCAATAGGAACTCAAATTAAAATGGGTCCTTCTGTTTCAATTTTTTTGAAAGGGCAACTGCCCAGTGCGGAAGCCCTTAGTTAGATGATGTGGGGGCAGAGGAAATTTAATTGTCAAGTGACAGTGTAGCTGGAGCAACTACTGCTTATTGTCCCAAGAGAAGGATAGCTGTCTGGTTACTCCAAGAGTTTGGATGGCCATTTAGGGTTAGAGTTTTAACAATAAAAGGGCCTATTACCAAATAGAGTAATGACTTAGACTTATGTATTAATGGGGGTGGGGGTTGAAATGCCAAATTGCTCTTATGCCTTGTAAACTTGAAGATAGGGAATTTTAGTTCCTATATAATACATGAATTAATGGAACTTTAAAAATAGTTGAGATATATAAATATTTTCACACATATAATACAGTATATAGTGCACAAATAATGTAGTTTGTCCAGTATATATATAAGGGCACTTTGTCTCTGAGAATATTCTTTGAATTTATGTTCTCAAGAATTCTTACTTCATTTCAGGAAGGAAGTAATTCACATTCTACTGCATAATCAGTGGGCTAGCTTCAGTCCTGTACATTCTATTCTTTTGTTATGTTTTCCTTTACTGTTGGAGCCCAGTGATGTGTTAAGCTCAGGATCTCTGGAGAGTTAAATTGTAAATAGTCTGGGTGTTCTTGCCTATTGATTATGAAGCAGTTTACTGAGCAGATCAAGGGTCACCTAGTCCAGTGTCTTTAACAAGATCCCCAGCAACCAGCAAGCACTGCTTTAGCCCCCCCCCCCCCGCGCGCGCCTGTGTAATCCAACAGATGATCACAGTCTGTTTTTTGTTGTATCTACTTTGATGCCAAGAATGAACAGAATGTTGTCTAAGGCTGAGAGAAGGAATAGGTGGCTCTACAAATCCTCTCAGTCCCAGCCATTGTGGACATTGGTTTAAAGATGATGGGAGTTGTAAATCTGTAGCATTAGGGTGGCCACAGATTTTCCACCTCTGCTATAGGCAATGTAAGTACTAGAGTGGAAGAGAAAAGATGAGTAAATATTAAGATGCGGGATAGCTTCAGTTGGGGGGAGAGAGAAAGTGTTTATATCTGGGAGGCGTTCAGTTCTATAATTTTTCCACTACAGTGTTTAGTGAGGGTCTGTGGCCTCCAAATAGATGGTGAATTATAATTTATGTTGCAGTAAAAACACTTGGAGGTCAGCATTAAGGAAACATGCTTTTTGCTTGGAGGTGAGCCAATACTGAGAGAGAGGGGGGTTGTTTAAGCAGGTCATAATTGTTCTTTCACTCTTGACTGCAGGGTAAATGTTTAATGTGCTTTGATAACATACCGTATTCTCATGCTTTTTATCACTAAAATGATTAATTTTGAAGTTTGTCTTTTCTGTAGTGCCTTTTTTAAGGTCTGGAGAAATATCTAAAAGTATTAGTTGTTATGGAGTACTTGGGAAGGAGTTTTTTGAGGAGAAAAATGTTCCTTTTTACATATATGAAGGAGATCAACTGGGAGAAAACATTTGGTGAATGAACAATAAAGATAATTTGCTTTTTTTCAAGTATCCCCACTTGGCATTCCCCCCAATAAACCCCTGAGCCTAAAGAAGAAGAAAAACCACGTAGTTGTTTTACAAAGTCCAGATCTAGATATACTGGTGAGTAATACCTTTATAGGATCACTAAAGTGTTAGAAACAAATGAGCTTTAGGGTCCATCTGTACTCTTCATCAAGCTGGGCATTGCAAAGCTTGAGGTGTTGGACAGGGAAACAGAGCCATCCAAACCCTTTTCCCGACCAGGTACTGTATTGCATAGTCATGATTTATGTAAAAGCAGTCTCCTAGCTTATTGCATCAGCTTGAGGTGTCTTTATTTTCTCACCTCAAACAATGTAGACTGAAAGTCTTGCCCCGAATCTACAGTATGTAGGCGAAAGGTTATTAGTCACCTAATGCATTCTCTATGGCCTTGTGCGGAGGTTTCTATTTCTTTTTTAAAGAGAGCAGAAGCATTTGATTGCCATTCCTCTGTGTCCAGCATTGCTTTAGGTGAAGTGAGATGTCCCAGGCTGATGCAGCAAGCTTGAGAATCTCCCTTTTCAAATATTACGTTCACAGATACCCTAACAAACACAACACCTAGTTAGGATATTTGTGGGACTGCTGTTTCTCCCTTTACCGCCTGCAGCGCCCAGTGTGAGAAAAAACATGCTGAACTAAAAACTTCAACTGTTTCCAATGCTTTGAAGGCCCCATAAAAGTGTCATTCAGCTTTTTTTTTTAATTCTACACCTAAATAGCCCTCATCAGTGCAGTGTGGAGCATGATTAGCACAACTAGTAGGAATCTGAAATCTTGGACTCCAGTGTACCATATGAGAATGAAAGGCTTATTTTAGGTAAAACACATATATGCTGCCGCCTTTCTCCCACCCTCTGCTTATTTGTGCAATCAAGAATACACTCTGAAATCCACTTTGGTGGTTTGAGCACCAGATCTTGTGCATGCTGAGCTAGCATATACAGCTTTTGGGAATAACTGCAAATCTATTTTAAGCCTGTTAAGGCATTATGGCTTCCCACAGAGAAGCCAGCAATTATAGTTCAGCCATGGTGTTGAGAATTCTCTTCTCAAGGTCTTTAGTGTTCTTGGCACACCTCTTATTCCAGTGTTAGCTAGATGGAATGATTATTTTTGCCAAGCAAATTCACACTTTTAAGTTTCCAAATGAACCCTTGATAGAAATGTGTAAAATACAGTATTTGGATATTTGTTGACTTTCGTTGTATAGGATATATTAATAGTTTGTTTGGGTCTCTCTTAAATTCCTTATTCTATCCTACACAAAATTCATTACTCTGTCAAGTCATCTGTATTCTTTTTAGCTCGCCATGTGGGGAAAAAAGCACATGGGAGTAATAAAAGCTTTATGTTCCCTGCCAGGAGGAAAACATAATGTTTGTGAATAATATAGATTCCTAGTTCTTAGATATAGTGACAACATTTGTGGACAAGGTTGTACATGAAGGTGTTGTAGGACTATAAAATTAGTTTTGTTATCTCAGATATGCTAGGAGTATAATTCTCTCTGGAAAGAGAACTGTACGTATTGCCAGTCTGTCCCCCAATTGTCTAGGCTATCAAATCCCAAAATACATACATTATGGAGCGTATTTATCTAGATCAGGGGTCGTCAACCCCTCGTCCACGGCCCAGCGCCAGTCCGTGGGCTTCCTTTAACTGGGCTGAGGACACGAATCTCCGCGCCCCCGCACATGCACAGGGGGCGTGTTGCACTTGTATGCACACGCATGAGCGCAGCACGCCCACCAGCAAAGCGCAACACGCCCACCCACCCTGAAAATCTGCCTGGCTTCTAATATCAGGCCAACCTGGAGCGGGACGGGGCTTCCTCACCGCCTCGTAGGGGCTGGGTCCCGCCTGCCCACCTGAAGCATCCAAGCGCCCAGAAGGGGAGCCCTCTCCCTGGCTGGCAGTCTTCTCCCTCAGGGGTTTGGCGCCACTGTAGCTTCTACTTTTAGCTCTCTCTCCCCCCCCCCCGCTCTTCACGGGTCACTGAGGCTGCTGATGCATCCTCTCTGTGGCTGAGCTGAAGGAGGGTCCCTGCTCGCTTCTCCTTTCTCCTGCCTGGCACTCCTCTGCTCCCTGCCCAGATGTGCCGTGAGAGGGTGATACTGAGAGAGCAGCCTTCTCGTGTGCGCTCCCCTCCCCGTCTCCTTGCGCAGCCTGCCCTGCGAAGAGCTCGCACCTGTCCATCCGTCCATCTTGACAGTCTGTCGCTTGTTCCCTCCCTCTCTCTTCCTTTCCTTTTCCTTTCCTGCTGCTGCTTGTTTGCCACCGCCGCCAGGGTGGAAGAGCCGCAGCCAACAAGGAACAAATAAAAAGGAAAGGAATCTTGGTATCTCGTAGAACAAAACAAAGCCTATTTTGTTTCTTCCATGTAGGCAGAACACAACATATGTCAAAATACAGTGGTGCCCCGCATAGCGACGATAATCCGTTCCGAAAAAATCGTCGCTATGTGGAACAAAAAAGCGTATAGGAACGCATTAAAACACGTTTAATGCGTTCCTATGGGCAAAAAACTCACTGTTCTGCGAAAATCCTCCATGCGGCTGCCATTTTCGCTGTCCGGGTGCGAAAACACTGCGGGCGGCCATTTTGGAACCGCCAATCAGCTGTTTAAAAAACATCGTTATGCGATAATCGGTAAGCGAAACGCTTACTGATCATCGCAAAGCGATGTTTTATTGTCTAAAACTTCGCAATGCAATCGCAAAAACGATTGCAAAAAACACATCACTATGTGCATTGGTCGTTAAACGAAGCGCTCGTTATGCGGGGCACCACTGTATATTGTTGTTGTCACCCAGTAGTTGAACAAGACTGAAAGGGAGCAGTTTTGCTTCAGTGTGAGTAGAATTCTGTCTTCAGGCCCTGATGTAGTTTAGTTGTATGTAGGACCCGCCATGTACCACAAAGAGCTCTACCATCCAATACTCCACTATTCCTTTCCATTGCCCAGTACAGTGGTGCCCCGCATAGCAACATTAATGCGTTCTGGATTAATCGTCGCTGTGTGGAAATATCGCTAAACGGAATGGAAAATCCCATAGGAACGCATTAAACTTTGCTCAATGCGTTCCTATGGGGCCCAAACTCACTGTTATGCGAAGTTCCTTCATAGCGCCGCCATTTTAGCGCCCTCGGTAAGCGAGGAAACCGCGCGAAAATGGTTGTGGCGGCCATTTTGGTCATCCGGCGGCCATTTTGGAACCACCGATCAGCTGTTTAAAAACATCGCAATGCGAAAATCGGTAAGTGAAAGGCTTGCCGATCATCGCAATGCGATGTTTTACCCATTAAAACATCGCAATGCGATCACATTAGTGATCTAAAAAAATAGATCACTATGCGGATTTGTCGTTATATGGTGAGCTCGTTATGAAAGAGGAAAAAGGGAAATTCAATTTTTATGCAAGGAACATCTTACTCCAACACGTCCAATTGAAGAGATGGTGGTCTTCTCATTCCTTTCCTATTAGAGGCTGGATGTCATTGTGGCCATTCTGACCATGCATTCAACAACTCTAAAATGTGATATTGTGTTGTATCCAGACCAATAATTGATTATTCTTCCTGCACTGCTTCTTCCATTGATTTTACCTTTTATCTGTATGATCAGTGGTAGCAATCTGTCACATTTTGCTACAAATACCATCTCCATCTGCAGCTCTTGGAAACTTCTGTTTAAAATTTATAAGGGTCCAACTCTTGGATCTCTATCCTTCAGGATCAAGAGAAAGAGGAGAGCTTTTTTTCTTATGTCCAAATGGGAATGCTACTAGTTTGATGTTTTCTTGATAAATCAGCAATGCTGATCATGTCAGCCCTGTCTCGGTAATTCACCTCTTGCGTGATAAGAGGCAGAATCAGTAGGAAATCAGTATAGTGTCAGTATAGTGTGATTATTCTTGTGGATATCCTACATTTGGAGGGGTGGGAGATGGAACTTTGCTAGTGGCAGTCAAGACTGCTTTTGGGATGAATTGTGGAGCTGTTGAAAAAGAATGCAAAAGAGAAAATGTAGAGACATTTAAACTCTCTGGAAAGCATTTGAGAATTTTTGTAGTTAAAACATTCCTTTGTGGTCCCTTGTTGAATATTGACACTCAAATATACAGTACAGTGGTGCCTCACATAGCAATGATAATCGGTGCAGGAAAAATTGCTGCAAAGTGATTTCGTTGCTATGTGATATTAAAAAGCCCATAGGAATGCATTGAAACCCCTTCAATGCGTTCCTATGGGCTTCAGACTCACCTTTAAGCGAAAATCCTCCATACGGTGGCCATTTTCGCTGCTCGGTAAGCGAGGAATCTATCCCAGAAAACAACAGGCGGCCATTTTGGAACCGCCAATCAGCTGTTAAAAAATCATCGCTTTGCCATAATCGGTAAGCGAAACAGGGTACCGATCATTGCAAAGTAATTTTTCCCCATAGGGAACATCGCAAAGCGATTGCAAAAAGTTAATCGCTATGTGATTTCGTCGTTAAACGGGGCGCCCATTAAGCGAGGTACCACTGTAATACTACGAATTTTGAAAACACTGTATATTTTTTCACATGATATTTTAAAGTTCATGAAATTAATATTCAATGTTTTTCTCCACCACTGTTATTTAATCTCTGCCCATCCACTCCCAAAATAAAGAGACGGACACAGGTGTTGGAGTTAACTAGGGCCACCCTTTATTGATTTTAAACTTCAATCACTCTCATCCTGCAGAGGGGCCTGGATGTCATGTGGATCCCTGGTGCAGGCTCTAGGGATATCTCTTATCCCCTCTCCAATCCTAAGCGGGTGAGTCCCAAGCCCCCGGTCAGAGATGTCCCCTGAACAGCTCGTACTCGGCTGGCCACAGACTTGGAAGAAAAACCTCCCTATCTGCCATCCATCCAATTGTCTAGAACCAAGACACGCAATGGATCGGACTATACCTTATTCACCCCTCATGCCAGCAAGTGAAATGCTAGATCCTGGGTGCTGTGATGCTGAGTGCAGTAAGACCCCATGTGCTTTTTGGGAGCTCACTGAAACTCACCTTCTCTTCTGCACTACCTCACAGTTTGACATATTTAAATGTGACTCAAACCTAGAATAGCCCTCGGAATCCCATGGGTAAACAGGCTGGGATAGTCTGTTGGATCCATTTTCAGATAATATTGAACAGTTAAATGTTAATAAATCAGAAATTGTTAAAGTTAAGAAGACGACTCCTCTCCTTCTTCCTGACCTAGATGAGAAACACCCAACCCCAACCAAATACAATCTAATGAATGCTAGGGATGAAATTCACAAATTAATCATGTAGAGTGGGCAAATGTTTCAGAAATTCATTTCTGTTTCATTTCCAACAACTACACCCACGGCTTCATCAGAAAGGGGGCACCCAGAAAAGGATCCCCACAAATGCTACACTTTCCCATCTGTGTGGGAAGTCTGTTATTGAAATCCAGCCTACATCTGGCTGCCCTCTAACGAACCCATTTATCTCATTAAAAAACAACAGCAACCTCTCGAAAGTACCAGACCTCACCACCTTAAACCTACGCTACCCAGGCAATGCCTTAATATAGTTTAGAGAGCTATAGACAAAACAGGAAGCAATCCTGTCTGTTGATACAGAGTACATTTCTACAAACTATGAACCTGAATGGCTGGAAAAGTCCATGGTTAAGCCTGGATGAAAGGTAAATGTAAGTAATTTTTAAAAGCCAAGGTCTCTAACTCACTCTGCTCCCAATGGCTGCTGAGGCAGGAAAGCAGCAAGTGGGCAAAGACCAACTGCTTAGAGCACTGTTGCTCCAGCAATCATGTGACCTCAAAGGTCATGTGACACCTCTCATTATGTCTTCAGCGGCATGTCAATAGTTATTTAAATGTCTCTCACACTCTTAAGCCCAACCAGGCTCCTTGCAAGAGTGAAATAAAAGTCTTGTCCTGTAGATCATAAATACTTCTGCACTGGCTGCTGTTGGGCTGTTTTGTTTTTGTTTTTCTTATAAGCTCATAAATGATAAGTAGAATCTCCAAATGACTATCTTAGCTAATGACGTAGAGCTATTTACCTACTCCTCACCAAGGTGCCACCACTGCTGCTCCCGCTCCCGGTTGGGCTGAAATTAGAAGCCAGGCAGAGTTTGAGAGTGGGTGGGCGTGTTGCACTTGCGGGTGGGCGTGTCGCAGTCATGCGCATGCACCCACAAGCATGACATGCCCCTCCACAAGCATGACACGCCCCTCCGTGAGCATGACACGTCCACTCGTGAGCATGGGGGTGCCACTGCCTCCCAAACGGTCTGCACACGCAGCCCAGACCCCCCCCAAACGGTTCACGGTCCCAAAAAGGTTGGGGACCCCTAATGTAGATTTCACTTGCATCTGTTAGCACTTGTGATTCAAACTGACATCTCTAGTTGTGGTCTTCCTTCTTTAGTTGACCATATGGACCTGAGGCTTCTTGCAATTAGATTTTGAGCTGATTTCTGTGCACAAGAAAAGAGCTTGGAAAAGTGGTGACGCAGTTTGCTGTGAAGAACCAGAAAGTCAGCAGCCAGAGGTTTCTTACTAATATACAGTGGTGCCTCGATGTACGAATGTCCCGACATACTGTACGACCATTTTGAGTTACGACTAGCTCCAGCTGCAAAATTTTGCTTCTACTTGTGACCGGAGCTTCAAGTTATGAACAGAAAAAGGCAGGGAAAAAAGGCAGGGAATTCAAATTGCTAACCATTGGTGGCAAAGAGGCTGCTTCTTTGTAGCTCTTTCACCCCAGCAGTTAGAGTGTGTGCAATCAGAGGAGGCTTCCGACTGTCTGGTAAGGTGCTGCTTTCTGCTTTTTAAAAACTGTTCTGGGTGGGTTTTACAGGGGTTTGGGGCTGGGCGGTTATGTTTCTGTGCTGTGATGGGTCTTGCAGTCTTTGTTTTTTGGGTTTTCTCGTTTCTGATGGGTCTTGCAGGGTTTGTTTGCTTTTTGGGTTCCCCCCCATTTCCGATGTGTCTTGGGGGGTTTGTTTGCTTTTTGCTTTGCTTTTTTTCCATTTCTGATGGGTCTTGCACAATTTGTTTGCTTTTTTTTTTTTTTTTTTTTTTTTTTTTTGGCATTTCCAAAGGGTCTTGCATGGTTTGTTTGCTTTGCTTTTTTTTCTTCCTTCAGCCAGAACGGGTTAATCACGTCTTCGATGGGTCTTGCAATTTGTTTGGGGGTTTTTGGTGGAGTGTTTTTTGGTGATTTTTTTTCTTTGGCCAGAAAGGATTAATTGCATTTCAATGCATTCCTATGGCAAATGGTGCTTACAGCCATTTCGAGTTATGACCAAAGTTCCGGTACCAATTAAGTTAGTAAGTCGAGGCCCCACTGTAAAACTTTCAGAAATTCTGTTCTGTTATTTATTGAGCACTTGTGTCATGCAGATGATTGGAGTGGCTTTGCCACATGCCTTTTATTACTTCAAGGAGTGCTTGGTGTTGGGTAGATAGCCCAGTTGCACTGACCTCCTTTCGAGCTTGTACTGTAAGATTCTGTTAAATGTCCTTGGATATGACAGTGTTCAACTCTAAGCATTAAGGTCTTTCGGAGATAGAAATCTACACAGTGGCCTTGAGAAAATGAGGAGAGAATGCTATGAATGCCTTTCTCATTTCCCAACCTTCCTGTGTGTGAGTGAGTTAATGAGGAAGAAATGAGGAAATGAGGAAAGATACTCACTGAAGCAGTAGTTTCCGGAGGACATAGTAGTTACTCTGTCAGTTAAGTAGAAGCAGAAATGTTTTAAAGACTGCAGGCTGTGCCTGTGAAATAGCTCCAGTATGGACAATACGTGGCCTACTGTATCAAACATCTGTCTATCTTTCTTGTGCAGTTTACAGCAATGTGTGAGTGCACAACCCCTCTGGCTGTATCAGGCACATTGTCCTGCAATGTAAAAGCTTTTCTTAGAAATTCCAGTTGCTTTGTACACAATAAAAATACCCCATTTGGCAAATCATCAAATTGAACTCCCCAAACTGTGCATGCTAAGTAATTACTTTGCAAAGCAACATGGTACGAAAGTGCTTCACTTTTAGCTCTTCTTGCAAAGAGCTCAGACGCTGTTGTTTATCATGAGTCAGCAGCTACTATGATCTTTGCCACCTTCTGATTGTATAAGGAGCTTGTATAAGATGCCTCTCCTCTTTCTGTAACTGCAGATAACAGTTGTTAACTTCACTGGACGTAAAATACAGTAGCTGTGTTTGGGTGTGGCTGCTGCAGGTCTCAACAGCAGTCAAAGAGGTCGATCTGGCACAGAGACTGTACCAGCATAATTGAGAAGGTTACCATTAGCTGCATATTTTGCAGAGGGTCCCATATGGTGTCCAGATGTTGAGACCAAGGTCATGTTCATAACATGGCATAACTTGGCAGAACAAGCAAATATGATTTTCTGTAATATTGCACCCATAAATGATGGCACAAGTCAGTTAAACTTTATGCCAGTTTCTTTCCAATAAATGTTTGTAAGATTTATTACCATATTTTTCCGTGTATAAAACAATACTTTATACTTAAATAATTGAACAAAAAAATTAGGGTCGTTTTATACAGTGGTGCCTCACATAACGGTGTTAATTGGTTCCATTAAAAACATTGTTATGTGAAAACATCGTTGAGCGAAACACCATTTCCCATAGGAATGCATTGAAAACCAGTTAATCCGTTCCAATAGGAGCCTATTCGATACATTTCAGTGGTGAAAAAAAATCACCAAAAATTCAAAAATACTCAGAACAAAGCCAAATTACTTTAACGAAGGTTTTATTAGGTGCACTAACGATTCCAAGCATTTTAAACATTTTTTAAACATTTTAGAATATTTTTAAAATAGCGAAAACAGGGCTGTAAAAAAAAAACGTTAAGCGAAACAGGGGACCTAAAACTGTCATCGTTAAGTGAAGCAAGGTCCCAAACATCGTTATGCGAAAATCCCCCATAGGAAACATTGTTGGGTGAGGCGGCAAAATTTCCAGCAAAGGCCATCGTTATGCAAATTCATCGTTGAGCAGGGCACTCGTTAAGCGCCAATGTTTCTTGTACATTACATTCTACAGCTTAAGGAAGCTGCTGTAGGCCATCTCTGGACTTGTTTTCATTATATGGCCAGACCTTACTATTTATTCAGCCAAATTCTAAATCACCTGTATTTGCCAGTATGTTCCACGCTTTCATTTTAGAGCTTTAACTATTTCTTGGGATGGTTACTTTTCATTTTCAGAAGTAAAAAGCAAGCAGCCCAATAAATGCAGTTATTTAACATCTACATGAAACAGTTTGGGAACGTCATCCAGAGATGCTGTGTCACCATTATGGAGGTGACACATAGCTGTGATGCTATTTTTTTTCTATCTCAGGAAGGCTATGGAACTCTTTAGTAGGTGCTTGTGATACATGAAGTTGAAACCTAATCCAGATGGAAGAACTGGGATGAGAAAGTCTGCCATTCTGGATGGCACTTTTTCAGCTGGTATTTAACAGGGGTGCATGATCCTTTCCTTAAATGTCTTGGGCCCAGCTTATTTTAAAGAATTGCTCACATCTTTATGAACCAGACTGTGGGATAAGATTACCATTGGAGCACCTCTTTGCTAGCCCACCATTAAGCTCTGTAAGATTGGTCGGTATTAGAGTAAGACCTTTTCACTGGTAGCCCCTGCTATTTTGGAACTCCCTCCCAAAAAATATGATTGGCCCCATTTTTGATGTGTTTAAATGACCTTAAAATTGGTTCATTTTCTTTAACTGAGGGTTGCAGCCTATATTGCTGTTGCTGCTAGTATTGTAAACTGCCTCAGGACAACTGTACAGTGGACCCTTGACTTACAGACGGCTTGACTTACAGACTTTTTGAGTTACAGACTTCTCTGGCCGCAAAATTTAGGTTTGACTTGCAGACTGAGATTTGACTTACAGACCAGAAAAAACCCAAAATGGAACAAAAACAACCTGTTACGGGATTAATCGGTTTTCAATGCACTGTAGGTCAATGGAGACTTGACTTACAGACTTTTTGACTTGAGAACCGCCTTCCAATACAGATTAAGTTCTCAAGTCAAGACCCCACTGTACTCTTGAAAAGCCACTAAGAAATGCATCATTATCAATAAGGTGCAATAAATAATAGTGTTACCTTTCTAGTTCTTGTTTGCAAATCCTTCTGCAAATTGTTGCATAATAAGGGTACGGATTTTACAACCAGAACATTTCAATCACAGTAATCCATGTACAAACTGGGATTTGCACAAACATAACCAGCTTTTTAATGACTTGTCTTTGGGGTGGTAGGGAGAGGCTTGGGGGCCAAGCAGACAGTATTGAAATGCCTCTCAAAAAGCACTACAGTATTGTACACCATGTAACAATGGATGAGATGCCATTTCTGGTAGCTAGGCAAAATGCTAACTTTATGTTTTGCAGGTGAACTATGGCTGAGAATTCATCTATAAGTGTGGGGGGCATCACCCCTGTGCAGCAGATGCTGGCATCTGGAACCGGAGCCCTCTTCACCTCTCTTTTTGGTAGGTATCTTGTATTTGTTCTGCATTTTGTCCCACACCATTTGAAATATGTCTGCATACAAAAATATGTATTGGTTAGTGACATGTTGTCCAAATGTCTGTGTGGCTTAAATGAACCTGAGGTTTCATCCTTTACCTTATGCTATCTAATGCTACCTCTGGGTAGTTTGGGCGGCATATAAATTGAATAAATAAATAAATAAATAATGAAAAACTTTCATAATGTCTTCTTAGTTACACCTTTGGATGTGGTGAAGATCCGACTGCAAGCCCAGAGGACCCCATTCTCTAAAGGTAAGTCATTCTTCTTTTGCAAGCTATGAGCTAATAGGGAGTTAGAAATATTGTTTCCTGAGAACTGCTGCCTCAAATTCTGCAGTCATTCTAGCACAAGAAGTACAATGAGGGCTTGGGGTGAGCCTTGAAAACACTTAGTGCAGCCCTTAGTACCATTTCAGAATACAGATAGAGGGTTGTGTGCACGCATGCTCCCCCAGCCATTTGTGCTGATAAAAGACAGTGTTCTTATCTGTCCTCCGTGTGGCTCCAAGACTATGAAACCTAGAAACCTTCTATGTACAGTGGTGCCTCGCTTGACGACGATAATCCGTTCCAGCAAAATCACTGTAGAACGAAATCGTCATCAAGCGAAAGTAAAAAACCCATTGAAATGCATTGAAACTCATCATACAGCAAAGATCCTCCATAGGACGACCATTTCCCGGTGCCTGTTAAGCGAGGAATCCATCCTAAACACAGCGGGGAGCCATTTTGCACAGTGGGGAGCCATTTTGAGAGCCGCCAATCAGTTGTTTTAAGATTGTCATTTAGAGAAGAATTGGTTCCCGAAGCAGGGAACTGATCATCGTAAAGCAAATTTTCCCCATTTAAACATCGTTTTAAACTTCATTGTAAAGCGGATTTGTCGTGGAGCGGGGTAATCGTCAAGTGGGACACCACTGTATATTAGGGATAACCAAAAGTTATGTGCTTTGCAGATATCTGGGATTTTTTGAAGGAATGATTAATTTCAGTAAATTTAAACCTGTCAGTAGCTTGAAACTGTCTTCAGTTACTGAATGGCAAGGTTTTCTAACCAAGCAAGAGGAACTTGCAATCAACACCTGTATATTTATTCTTCCAGAAGACCTCTAGGCAGCTCCACATGGACCAGAGGCAAAGTGGAAAATGGCTGCTTTCTTCTGTGCGCCCCCCCCCCCCAAACTCTTTAAAAAGAGAGGGATCACAGGATGGGGTGGGAACTAAAGATCAGAGAGTCTGTGAACAAAGAGAAAGAGCACCAGGAGAGAGACAACAGTCTCTCAGTTCTGATACTAGAGGGTGTGTGTGTACTGGGGTAGACATGGGGAAGGAAAGAGCACTTAGGAAATTTGGGAGGAAAAGAACAGTGTGGTGGGTCTTGCAGAGCTGTGTGTTTCTGTTAATAAAATCATAGGAGCTTTATTCCTGCAGACTGATTCAATGTCTAATCCAATGTTCTAATCCTACAATGGTGAACTGTTGGAGTCGTGAACTTAGCAGGCTTATGGGCTTTGTGGTGATCACCAGATAATTAGGATAGCAAAGAGTCTCTTAGAAATAGAGGTTAAAGAAGTCAGCTACACACACACACAGGGATGTCTCTGCCAGCCGTGCTCCTGGTGGGCGACTAGTAGAAGAGGCAGAATAACACTGAATGGGTTCCCAATGAATTCTGCCCTGCCCCCAGGAGGACTTTGCTTTTATTAACCTTACAAGCTCACAGATAGTGACAGTATATAGATAGGTTACAGAGTTCAGATAGGGAAAGGCAATTAAGCAAGCTCTCTATCACCTATGAGAAAGGGGAAGAATGGTGGTAACTCCCCCTCTCAGAAGCAGTTTATGACATCATCCAGGAGAGTTTTCTCTACACTGAAGAATCAGCCAACAGCTTAGCAACTTTGGGGAGAAGCGTTCCCCCCACAGTGAACCACTAGGAAACTCACCGTCAGGATGTGAGGGCACATGGAACTGGAGCTGAGAGGCATATTGTCTCTGATCTTAGATTTAGCACGTTGTTCTCATGATTGGAAGCCACTGATAACCTTGTCCTCTATGAATATGTCTAATCTTTTAAAGCTGGACATGTTGGTGACAATCATTACATCGTGTGGTGGAGAATGGCATAGGCTGACTGTAGTGTGTAGAGGTCATTCCTTTTCTCCTTTCTTGAGTTTCCCAAACCAAATGTATACTCCCTGCACTTTAAAAAGAATAGCTATCTTCCCTGTTCATTTTCCACAACCCTGGAGTTTTTGATGTTGTGGACGGTTTTGACGTGCATATCCCTATTTCTCTTCTCAAATGGTATTGCTGAGGGGCAGTGCTGTACTGGCTGTTTTTCTTGAATTTAAAAATTAACCCTGAAATTATCACTACAGTAGTAGGACGTAACTGTAGAACAGATCATAGCTTTCTTTGTAATGTCATGATGAATGGATCTGTAATTACGGTGCCTAGAGTCTTCCCTGCACGGTTCATAGCATGCTTATACCTTTTGCAAATAGGACTGAACAACATTATTTAGCCCTCTTTACATATATTAAGCCATCTACCTATTTCAGTTCTCAATGTCTCACTTCACAGCAGTACCACTTGTATTGTTTGGGAGTCGTGCTCAGGTTTACTGCTTCTGAGATTTCATCAAGCACTGGCTGCATGCTGTCAAGCTCATCACTCCAAGCCATAAAGACTTTAAAATAAAATCTGAGAATAAATTAAATCAGTTATATACATGTGAAAAGCCAACTGTCTGTTACTTTTCTGCAACCAAGCTCTTCACCCAGTGTCTACCCTTGCCTCAGCTGAAGGTTCTCTCTCCCCTATAGCTGTTTTCTATCCTTCACTCCATCACTAAATATATCCATGTTATGTTTTTCAGTGTTGTCAGTACAATGTATACCCTGGAGCATTCACCAGTCTAAATGTGAGTATTTCAGGTGCTTTCCCATCTAAGCTGCTACAGACAGCTCTGGATGCAGTCTGAACCCTTTATTGCTCACATTCGCAATGGAGAGTGTGGTGGGTCCTTTATCCTTCCCTCTCCCTCCCCTCTGCTCTAAGGGAAAAGGTTCATATTCTTTCTCCATTGCAAGAATTAGTGTTTGCCTACCCTTCAAGACCTGCTGCATAGCATGTTAGCTAAGACTATGCTACAAACTGGAAGTTTCTGGTTTTATTTGTGCTTGTCTTCTATCAGCCATCATATCCTATCTCCATTATTAGAATGGGGAGTTATTCTTCAGCCAGGTGGACTGCACAACACTTTCCAGAATGTCCTGCACTGAAGCTCAACCAGGGCCTGCAACTATGTATCTTTTATACTTTTAGATCAGTTAATACCTGCCTCTTGACTAGTATCACAGCCCATTCCTTCTTAATTGGCAAAATTAAGCCGCCCAGAGTGGTCGAATAGACCAGATGGGCGGCATATAAATCAAATAAATAAATATTTGAAAAATTACTTACTAATTGATACATCAATAAGATCCCTCACTAATTAGGAAAATGATAATGTATTTGCAAGAGATCTCTCTAATCAGCAGATTGATAACACATTGCCTTCCCAGACATAATTGTCTGATGTCACTAACCATGGCCAGCACATCTGTATAACCAAATTCCTTTCCCAGGTACTAATCATATTCCTTCATGATAAACGTCTACCTTCCCAGTTGGTTATTTGGTTAGGACATGCTCTTCACCAACACTTATTTGTCAGGTCAGATAAAGGGTTTATCAGGTCAAGTAAAGGACACGTGAAATGAAACTATATAAAATAGAACTTTGAAATAGAGGTAAGTTTTATTCAGGCTAAAAAGACCCCCCAAAAGGAATATACAGTGGTGCCCCGCATAGCGACGTTAATCCATTCCAGGATTAACGTCGCTATCCGGAAACATCGCTAAACGGAAAGAAAAACCCCATAGGAACACATTAAGCTCCGTTTAATGAGTGCCTATGGGGGGGGCAACTCACCGGTAAGTGAAGATTCCCCATCCGGCCGTCATTTTCGCCACCTCGGTAAGCGAGGGCAGGGCGCAAAAACGCTGCGGGCAGCCATTTTCTTGATCCGGCGGCCATTTTGGAACCGCCGATCAGCTGTTTCCCTAACATTGTAATGCGAAGATCGGTAAGCAAAACCCCGATCATCGCAATGCAATGGTTACCCTATTAAAACATCAATGCGATCGTAAAAACGATTGCAAAATCCGCATCGCTATGTGGATTCGTCGTTAAATGGTGCGCTCGTTAAGTGAGGCACCACTGTACAAGGATGGAAACCTAGTGTATGTCTGTATGCAGATGCAAGTAAGCTTGGGAATAGAGAAAAATTAGGGCACATATTTACATCTCATCAAAATGCAATAATATTCAGCAATATAATACTACAGAGAGATAATGAAACAAATCAAACTTGGCTATTTATTTATTTATTTATTTATTTATTTATTTATTTATTTATTTATTTATTTAAACTTTTATGCCACTCCCATTAGTGCCAAGGCACTACTCTGTGCAGTTTACAGTAAATACACCAAATAAAAATAAACACACTAAAAATAATCAGTAAATCACTATTAAAACAGATGGCGCAGACCAATAATACAAAGAGAAAGGCAGATGAAAAAGCGTAGTCAACTGGGGGCCTGGCGAAGCTCCTCCAGAAGATGATTCAACAAATTTGGGCTCACCACAAAGAAGGCCCTGTGTCTTCTAGAAGACTTATGTGCCTCTCTCAGGGTGGTGATCTGGAGGAGCCTTACCTGTGATAATCTAGTGGGTCCGGCAGATGATGTTGAGGAAAGACTCTCCGACAAGTAAACTGTGACGGGCTTTATACATGAATGTCAAGACCTTGAACTTGATCTAGGGCACCATGGGCAGCAAGTGAAGGAGAGCCAGAACTGGAGTGATATCAAATTTGCTTGCATCAACAATCAGTCTTGCTGCCGCATTCTGGACCCACTGTAGTCTTTGAATCAGGCCCAAGGGAAGCCTCATGTAGAGAGCATTGCACTAGTTGGTCTGGGAGATGACCAGGGCCTGTGTAAAGGTCCTGAGGGAACCCTCATCGAAGTAGGGGTAGAGTTGGGCAATTAGCCTAAGTTGGTTAAAGGCTGATCTGGACATGGCTGCAGTCTGGGACTCTCAAGAAAAAGCTGGGTCCAGAAGAGCACCCAGATTATAAACTTGATCACTAAGCTCATTGATTGAGCTTGGGACTTCTGTTACAAGAGACTTGGTGATTTTGACATAATGATTTCATTATGTTAGAGAACATCATTCTCCTGTCTGGTTTCTCTTTCATCAGAAAGGTCTGCATCTCTCTTCTATGACTTTTCTTCAGGTTTGCAGTGCTTATAATTGGGACAGTGTGTACCCCCCTTGCCCAAATGTAAACTTTCTGATTAGAAGTAATAGTGGAGAATACAGTGGTGCCTCGCACAACGAGTGTCTCACACAATGATAAATTCACACAACGATGGCTTTTCCTGAAAAATTTTCCGCCTCACACAACGATGTTTCCTATGGGGAATTTTCGCACAACGATGTCCCTTTTCGCTCCTGTAAAAGTGCCTTAAACTGTTTGAAAAGTGTTTTAAATGCTTGCAATTGTTAGCCCACCTCCTGAAACCTATGCAAACTTAATTTGGTGTTGTTCTGAGTCTTTGTTAATTTTTGGTGATTTTTTGTTTTCTCCATTGAAAGCCATTGGACGGATTGGAACGGATTAACCGGTTTTCAATGCATTCCTATGGGAAATGGTGTTTCACAGAACGGTGTTTTTTTGGGAACCAATTAACATCGTTGTGCGAGGCACCACTGTATTTTATTGCCCTCTTTTTTTCCTCTGGGAGCTGGAGGTGAGAGAGGGGGAGAAACCTTCCATTGTGGTTTGCAACCATGCAAGCTAAAAATCTAATACTCTAGCTTTTAAAAAAAATGAAAGTTGAGCATTGCTGAATACTGAACTGAAAACCAAGTAGTACAGAATACACCAAGCACTGTATGGTGGGCAGGGTGGAAGTGTCTTTGGCTTTAACTAACAAGCTTCCCTGTCTGATGTCTGTCCTCCCTCTGTTTTCTCTCTCTTTATTTTTGTGTACCATGTCTTCCCTGAACTTTGTTGAACTTCCATTTAATCTGTGCCCATTAAAAAGTTATGGAGCAGGATATGATATCCTGAGTGTCTCACGGGTGAAACATTTAAGGACTAAGAAGGTCTTCGGTATCAATGTGGAAATTCCAAAGCTGGGGTTGGTTTCCACAGGATCTAAGAACGTTGACAGTCTGTGCTTTAATTGATTCAAAAGCAAGCATGCACCAGAAACACATTCCTTTAGTGTTGTTGATGTATGCCATTAAGTCTCTTCTGACTTATGGTAACCTTATGAATGAGAAATCTCAAAGATGTCCTGTTCTCAACAGCCCTGCTCAGCTCCTGTAAACTCAAGACTGTGGCTTCCTTTAGGGAATCGATCTATCTCGTATTTGGTCTTCCTCTTTTCCTGCTGCCTGCAGCCTTTCCCAGCATTACTGTCTTTTCCAGATAATCTTGCCTTCTTATGTGCCCAAAGTAGAGTAGCTTCAGTTTCATCATTTGTGCTTCCAAGATAGTCCAGGCTTGATTTCCTCTAGGACCCACTTGCTCATCTTTCTGGCAGTCCAGTATATCCCCAAAGCTTTTCATCAGCATCATATTTCAAATGAATTATTTTTTTTCCTATGAGCTTTCTTTACTGTTCAGCTTTCACACCCATACATGATGATCAGAAATACAAGAGGGAGGATGGTCTTGGTCTCTAGTGACACATCTTTACATTTGATGATCTTTTCTAATTCCTTCATTGCTGCCCTTCTGAGTCTCAGTCTTCTAATTTCTTGTCTGTAGTCTCCTTTTGGATTGATAATTTAAGGTATACAAAATCTTTTAGCCTTTTGTTTCTGATCATGGGGCATTCTTGGCAAAGATACTGGAGTGGCATTGCCATTTCCTACTCCAGGTGGATTGTGTTTAGTCGGAACTCTCCACTATGTCCTGTCCGTCTTGGGTGTCCCTGCACGGCATAGCCCATAGCTTCTCTGAGTTATTCAGGCCCCTTCGCCACGACAAGGCAGCAATCCATGATATGGCTGGATGAGATGGCTGGACAGTGTCTGCGAAGCAACCAACATGAATTTGACACAACTCCGGGAGGCATTGGAAGATATGAGGGCCTAGCGTGCTCTGGTCCATGGGGTCACAAAGACTCAGACACGACTAAACGAATAAATGATACAAAATCTTTCAGTATTTCAATTTATTAGTAGTCAATTGTTAAAGTTATATAGTTCTTCTGTAAACATGATTTTGTTGTTCTTAATGTTCAAATGTAGATCTGCTTTGGTATGTTCTTCTTTCACTTTCATTAAAAATCATTTCAAGTCATTGCTGCTTTCTGCCAGTAAGATGATATCAGCTGCATATCTTAAATTACAATGGTGCCTCGACTTACGAACGCCCCAACATACGCACATTTTGACTTACGAAGAGCTCCGTTCACAAAAATTTGCTTCAACTTGTGAACGGAGCTTCGACTTATGAACAAAAAACTGGGAAAGTGGGAAATGGACTTTGAACTGCTGGTACTGTAATTTTAAAATGTAAAAATTGATTTAAAAGGTGCTTGGTTTGGTTTAAACCGACTTGGTTTTAAAGTGTTTTGTTTAAAAAGTGTTCGTTCCCTCCCTCCTTTCCTGCCCTTTTTTAACCTAAGTCATCTTAGGTTAAAAAAATTCTCTCCCTAGTGGTAGAGGACGGATTAACCAGTTTTGCATTAGTTCCTATGGGAACTAATGCTTCGACTTACAAACGACGCTTCTACATACAAACAAAAAACAGCTGGAATGGATTAATCGGTTTTCAGTGCATTCCTATGGGAAATGCTGATTCGACTTACAAACTTTTCAATTTATGAACATCTTCTGGGACAGATTAAGTTTATAAGTTGCGGAACCGCTCTGTTGATGTTTCTTGCACCAGTTTTTGCTTCTCGTTCATCTGAATCTACTCTGGCTTTCTGTATGATATGTTCTGTGTTGAGATTGAACAGATAAGGGGATAAAATGCACTCTTGTCTGACACTTTTGCCTAAATGAAACCATTCTGTCTCTCCATATTCTGTTATAATAGTAGCTTCTTGTCCACAATACAACTTATACATCAAAACAATCAAGTGCTGAGGTACAGCTGTTTCTTTCATAGCTACTCATAGTTTCTTGTGATCCACACAATCAGAGGCTATGCTGTAGTTTATAAAGCATAGACTGATCTTCTGAAATTCTTTGGTGCACTCCAGTAGCTAGCAGATACTTGTAATATGTTTTTGAATGCCTCTTTTTGGAATCCGGCTTGAAAATTTCTCACTCAGTGTAGCCTAAAGGCCTTTATTGTGACACCTTGAGCATCACTTTGCTTGCATGGGAAATTGAAACAAAGGTCTTATAGTTCCTTCACTCACTGGCTTCTTTCTTGGGGATGGGAATGTATAACATTACAAGTCTGTATACTGTTGTTTTGTTATTTGTATTTCTTGGCATATTCTTGTTAGGATTTTAACAGATTCCTTCTCTGTGACTGAAAATAGTTCTATCAATATTCCATCTACCATGTGATTTAAATCTTCCCGATGCTTTCAGAGCAGCTTTCACTTCGCTTTCTAAAACTGCAGACACTTCATCATAGGTTTCCCCTTCAAAAGAGGTTGTCATCCATTTATCTCTTTTGTATAGGTGTTGAGTATATTGTTTCTGCCTTCTCTTTACTTTCTCCTGGTCAGAAAAGAAAAACCTAGATGGATGACAAATAAAACACTTAAAATTGTAAATGACAGGTGGGAAACAAAAGTGAAAGGTATCAGAAATAGTGTCATTAACCCTGAATACTGTTTTTCAGTGACTGTCACATAAAGATAACTATTACAGTACTCACTGCAAAGAAATAAAGGAGAACAACAAAAGGGGTAAAACAAAAGACCTCTTCCAGAAGATCTGAGAACTCAAGTCCATTAGCCTAGTTGATATTAATGTTTGTGGACAGCTGGCTGCCTATTTATTTGTTTAAATTTTTTTACCCTGCCTTTCTCCTAAAAAAGGAACCAAGGCAACTAAAATCATTTTAAAAAGACAATGTTCTTGGATAAATAAAAAATTATGATCTTTACCACAGAGGGAGGACTGGGTATACCTAATATATTACTATGAGAAATATTATTGACATTTATAGTTAATAATAAAAAATAATTTGGAGTAAACTGGAATTTTTTAAAGCTGAAGAAATGTCATTAAGGCCTCTAGGCAGCCTATGGATTTTTAAGGGGAAAAAGGGAGTAGCAACTTTTAAAACCAAGGAAATAGAAATTGTCCAGTTTAGAATAAATATGCATGCATATGTTTGTTTAGTTTTTTAAATATTACACAGTGTGGCTTTTGGATACAACAGATTTTGTGTTTGTTATTGCAAATTTCTTCCTCTTTAATTTCTTGGCTATTGACAAAAGGAGAAGACAATAGTTATTTTGGTCAAGAAATGTAGTTTATTACTGTATTGCAAACATACTTAAGAGAGTAGTACATTCTGAGACCAGCTGGTCTGTAGCTGGTCTGGACTTGAACCCAGGGCCTTCCGATAAGTCAGAACAGTCTGCATATAGAAAAGGAGATATTCATTGTGCTGAAGTCCTAATCTCAACCAAAAATACTCCTAAACCTTACCCACTTCCTCATTCTTGGCTTTTGAAAAAGTATCAGCTGCTGGCTGCATGCTTGGAAACACGAGGACTCAATATTGAAAAGATGCACATAAATTACTAAGGTGCAACATTCTACTCAGAGTTCTGACGCCTGTGCTTGTGTATCTACTATTGGACATAAGAGATTCATGCAACATTATACCTGTGGATAGTAACTATGGAAAGCAAAGTGTGTGGTGTATGTTTGAGCCTCTGTATTTGGAAGTAGGCAACTGAAAAATGGGGAGTAAGTGCTCAAGAACATGTAGTTGAGTAATTTCTCCCCTGCTCTTAGCACCATTCCTTTTTGCTTCCTCTTCTTCAACAGGGAAATGCTTCCTGTACTGCAATGGCCTGATGGACCACCTCTATGTGTGTCAGAATGGCAATGGCTGCACGGCTTGGTATAAAAGCCCTACTTGTTTCACAGGCACCATGGTAAGGAGCTGTCTACTGAAGCGCTGAAGCATCAGTCCAAAGGGAAGACGTTGCAGTTCCACAGCCAGTTTGAATGCTTTTGGTTTGAGTCAGGCAGTGTGTTCTCTTGGGGTGGAAATGTGATGGAACCATATGTGGTATGGACATCTCCCCACTGCACGTCCTAGTGGCCTTAGTTCTTGGCAGGGTTTTGCTTTCTGGGAGTCCCAGTTGAATGAGCCCACAAAAAATTACCATCTCAAAATTGCTTGTTTACTGCTCTAAGGGGCTGGGAGGCTGTGGCCAAAGAACCTTTCTTACATGGCCAGCATGGAGATGGAGGCAGCTACTTGTAAAGAGGAGGAGGAGAAGAAGAAGAATACTACCAAAGAAGAAAGAAAAGGGGGGAGCATAACTTTCCTCCCCTTGCTCACTTTCTTGTCTATATAAGGAGTTTCATGTGGCAAGTTAGCCAGCTGAGCGACGCAAGGCTGAGGACAGTCCAAAAGTAGTAGCAGTTTTACAGACATCCCAGTTTCAAGCAGAGTTAGAGCAGATGAGTGAAAGAGCATGCTTCTGTTCCTATTATTAATTTGGAGGAAGGATGGGGAACCCTTAAATGATAATTCAGATACGCTTTCAGGGCAGTTGCAGGGCAGTTGTGGACAAGGCAAAAGATTTGAGCTGAAAATGCCAGCATATTTTAGTTCAATAGGCTTAATGCCAATAACTGAGCTGTAAATCAAGGCATTTCAGCCTTTGAAAGTCAGCAAATCTTGTACAAAAGCTGGGAAGCCATGGAAGAGTAGTGACATGGGAAAGGGAGACGTGTCCATTTGAGGATCTCCAGAAGGGTCAGATTTGATCTCAAGGGTTGAGGTTCCTGAACTCCTATTTAGGGGTTTTTCCTTGCTAACGTCCCTCTCTAACTGTCTTTCCTTGCCTTTTGCTCATTCTAGGATGCTTTTGTGAAGATAATACGCCATGAGGGCATCCGATCTTTGTGGAGTGGACTTCCACCCACTCTGTGAGTCTGACCACAGTCAATAGATGCGACTAAAATAACATCCCAATCAGTCTTAAAGTGTTCTTGTTTAAAAGCCTGATTAACTCTTTATTGTTGCTGTAATACTAACTTCCTGCCAAACTCACCTTCCATTTATTCTAAACTGTTGCTCCCCTTTCCCAAATGTATACATCCATCTTCAAGAAAGTAATAACACTTAGAGGTCATTACATCCCCCACTTTAGCCTGGTCCTTGGAAAGGTTCTGTGGTTTCTATTGTGGGGAGAATGGAAACTTTCATTCAACTGATTGTACTCCAAATACACTAATTTTTCATTGTCTTATATCCTGCATAATCTCATGCATAACTTCATTTTAGTTCTTTCTCCTTAAAAGATATTTCTTCTCATAGTTAGGAGTGGCCAATTGGTATCTAAAGATTAAAAAACAGAAAAGTGCTTGTCAGTCTTATTTGTCTACATTTTTCACTTGACAGTGCTTATTAAATTGTGGCCTAAAATTGCCATGTGACTAAAGTTTTAGAAATCTGTGTTCTCTGAAATCTTGATGGCGTATGATAGTACAAATTTATAGCATACTGGTATCAGAAACTGTGCGTTTTCTGTATGCATTTACACACAGTTCTTGCTAGAATCATGATGATGATTAATGTTCACAACTTTTCAACAGCGTGATGGCTGTCCCTGCCACTGTGATCTACTTCACCAGCTATGATCAGCTACGGGATTTCTTGCGTGCCAAGTTGAACAGCCAAGGGCGCTACATCCCACTAGTGGCTGGAGGTGTTGCTAGACGTGAGTCTCCCCTTCCTTTTGTTTTGTTCATGTTTCTGCCAGCTGTATCTAGTGATGTCACTGTGTTTTGTCTGTTTTAGGACAGGATTGTGCTATATTTTTTTAAAAAAGAATTTGATATAAATAAGGTATCTGACATTCTTATAGTGTGAGTATCCTACCACACTGGAGGACTGAGACAGAGTATTCAAGCCACAGCTGTTTAGCCTTGGCTGGTTGCAGGTCTGAGAATTCTGCATGAATTCATTGTAGAAGGCTATGGGAGGCTGCAAGATACTCGTGCATTTATGAATTAAATTATGAATTGTGAACCAGGCAAATCATAGTTCATATGTTATCTAAGTCTTAATCTCGGTGTTTGTTTCCCAAACCTGGGGTCTTAGATGTTTGTGTATTGCAACTCCCATGCTGGCTAGGGTTTCTAGGATTTGTAGCCCAAGGACATCTGGGGCCACACATTTGAGAGCCGTGCTTTAGATGCTCAATGTGGGCTTCCCTTCCTCTCCATCTTCAACATGGCGATGATAACACTGCTTTACTTTAGGATGACAGTAAGAATTATTTATTACTAAATTTTTGTACTGCCATTCTATTGAAAGAAGTGCTCAAGGCAGATAATGGTAAACACTGAAGCATTAAAACAGAAGCAAATAAATTAAAATATCAATACAGTGGTGCCCCGCATAGCAACGATAATCCGTGCAGCAAAAATCGTCGCTATACGGATTCGTCGCTTTGCGGAAAAAAAAAGCCCATAGGAATGCATTAAAACCCATTTAATGTGTTCCTATGGGCAAAAAATTCACCTTAAAGCGAAAATTCCCCATACGGCGGCTATTTTTGCTGCCCGGTAAGTGAGGAATCGGCGCGAAAACACAGCGGGTGGCCATTTTTTTTACCCGGTGGCCATTTTGGAACCACCAATCAGCTGTTCTAAAAACATCGCTATGCGAAAATCGGTAAGCGAAACAGGGTACCGATCATCGCAAAGCAATTTTTTACCATTTAAAACATCACAATGCGATCGCAAAAACGATCGCAAAAAATCGTCGCTATGCGGATTTGTCGTTAAACGAAGCGCTCGTTAAGTGAGCCACCACTGTATAAAGAATTAAACAGCATCCGAAAGATTAAAAGCTATTTCAGCAAACAAGTCAGCTTAAAAGCCAAAAGACTTGTTGAGTAAAAGCTCCTTTACCTGCCACTGAAAGCATATGAGAGATAAAGCTCTCCTTGCCAGAGTTTGGAGTATGGGAATGGCCAGTAAAAAAGCCATCTTGTGCTTCTTGCTAAACGTACCTCTGTGGTTGGGGGAGCAGCAATATGGATCTGTATGTGAAACACCTTGAAATGTACTATGTAAAATGAGAACAATAGCTATTGCACAGGTAAATAGAACATTTTTTTCTTTTTAAATGGGGAACGTATGCTATTGTTATTCTATGCTGCATGATTATATGAGAATGGTACAAGTATTTGTTTCCATCTTGCTGAATCAGCCATCTTCAATGTCAGATAAAGGTGGGGTGTAAAATGCAGAGGGAAAAGGAATAAGTGGTGTTATGCAGTTATGGAAAGGTTGTGGTATAAGTGTTTCTCTCCCTGGAAGGCTTCCTTTGCAGGCCCAGTGTTGCACTGCTTGCAACACCGGTTGTGCAGCTAGTTGTACAATTGGGTGCACAACAAGGGGCCTCTCTGAGTGGGGAAATGCTTACGAGATCACCCTTCTGCTCCAAATAGGATTCTGACCATCTTATGTAAAAGCATTTGAAATGTATGTGATCACCGTACTTCTGCCTTTATATTCATCATCATGTATAAAATATTCTACCATTGGTTCAGTCCTGGCCAATCCTAGGTGTGGTGATATGTGTTCACTTAAAGGCTACCTTGATTTATATACCAGCAGCATTGTAATCAAAACTTCCCATCAGCTGTTTGCCATACATCTGTGTTCCGCTTGTTCTGGAGGTGGAAAGGCACCTGAGGCCTGTTCCTACCTGCTGTTTTGAACTCTTCCCTAGTGGGTGCTGTCACTGTAATCAGCCCCTTGGAACTGATCCGCACAAAGATGCAGTCTCGCCAGCTGAGCTACCGCGAACTACGTGTCTGCATCCAGTCAGCTGTGGCCCAGGATGGATGGTTGTCCCTCTGGAGGGGCTGGGGGCCCACCGTATTGAGGGATGTTCCATTCTCAGGTATGTATGCAGCAAAGGGGAAGGGAAATCGGGGGCAGTAGTAACAAATAGGAGTTAAGACGGTTGGAGTGCATTACATGTAGAGAAGTGGAAGGAATGAAGGATGCTTTGTTTTCAGGCAGTTTTTGCGACACCAAGGAACTTAAAAACTAAAAGTTTACCTCATCTCTCTCAAAGGCTTTTCCTTGCAATGGAGATGCTTCACCAGCCAGTGGATGCAACTGTTAAAGACATTGAGGCAGCAGTATTATCCTTGGAAGCTGTGGCATCACCATTTTTGGAATAGCCAACACTGTTGCCTATGGAATGGAGAGCGATCATTCCCTAGCATTCTTCCCTCCCTTCCTCTATTCAGATGATGGTGAAATAGATTTTGCCAAAGAACCTTTGTCTCCTGATCCAGTGACCATTCCCTTGTCTTTCCTGGCTGTCTGACAGCTTGCTGTCCAAGCTTCTAGAAAGAATTGGCTAAACATATGTCTGGGGGCTCCTGGCATTGCCTGCGATTGATCAGTGTATCCCATTAGCACTTGGAGATTTACATAGTATCGGCTTTAGGACTTCATTCTGCTTCCCTCTGAGCAGTGCCATCTTCTCCAAGAACCTACTAGACATGAGAAAAGGATCACTGATAGGCACCCTGCTTGGCAGAATTGCAGGTCTAGCATATTCCCCACAATCAAAAGGAAATTCGGCATTGTCATCCTCTCTCTTCTGACCTCCCTCTTACTTTTTTTCACAGCTTTGTACTGGTATAACTATGAACTGGTGAAAGACTGTCTTTGTAGCCAACTCCATCTTGATGAGGCCACCTTCATGGTCAGCTTTGCAGCTGGTGCCATTTCTGGCACGGTAAGTAATGGTGCTTCCAAGTGGCCTGGAAAGATTTCCCAAAGAGGGGAATGCAAAGGCCTCCTGGCCCTGTACTCTCTAACTGTGATCTAGGACTCCTTCCTAATCAGCTTAGTTTCTGCAACCAGGAAGATTGCGAAGATGGTTGTCACTCTGCTTTGTTTGTCCACATTAGTTGGCAGAAGTAGGCATAGCCTTCTTCTAAAATATAAAACTTCCTGACCTTAGGCTTTCTGAGTGGTCAGTAGGTAAATACAGCACATCACAAGGTCTGGTTATTATGGCAAAACGTAACAGATATGCATAGAGTGCTTTTTAATGAGCAACTTAAATAGGTTTTTAAAATCATTTTAAACTTCAAGGCTTACAACTTAAAATTGATAACCCACAAACCATTTTTTCTTTTCCTGTGTGTGTTTTCTACATGAACTCTAAATAATTGGATCCCCAACAGTGGATTATTGTATCCAGAATGAGTTATTATGTTCTACCCACTCTTGGAAAGAGGGCTTGTGCAAATTAAGTAAGCTCTGTCAGCCTTCTCAGAAACAATATGGTTTTCTTCCACACCAGTGCAATTTCTGGTCAGTGTTGATTTTATCTCACCCCTTTCCACACATTTTAGAACATAAGGAAAGACGTGCTATCTATCCACACACAATACATTCTGCGATTATCTCACTACAGTGGTGCCTCGCATAGCGATCGCTCCGTTTAGCGATGAAATCGCTTTGCGACACATTTTTTGCGATTGCAAAAGCGATCGCTTTGCGATGTTCCCTATGTGGGAATTTCATTTTGCGATGATTGGTTCCCTGCTTGGGGAACTGATCATCGCAAAGCGACTATTTTCGCACAGCTGATCAGCGGTTTCAAAATGGCCACCGGGTAAGCAAAATGGCCGCCCACTGTTTTCTGGGACGGATTCCTTGCTTAAGAGGCACCATAAATGGCCGCGCTATGGAGGATCTTTGCTGAACTGTGAGTTTCCAGCCCATAGGAACGCATTGAAGGGGTTTCAGTGCGTTTCTATGGGCTTTTTATTTTCGCATTGCAATGTTTTCGTTCTGCAGCGATTTTTGCAGAACGAATTAACGTCGCAATGCGAGGCACCACTGTATTTCTAGAGCAGGATGGGTTTGCTGGTTGACTTTCAGGGTTCAGGGTGTCTACTTTTGCAACATAAATGAAACTCTTTAAATGTTTCTTTGATAATATCACAGAACTGGAAAATATAAGTCTCTGCATACAACAGGAAACACTTCCTTAATTTGCATAAGCTTTGCCTCTAGAGCAAAGGCAATAAATATACTCCTTCGTTCAATGAGAAGATACATTTGTGGTGGGTTCCAACATTACAGTCAAATGAAGGAAGCTATATGTCATTTGTTCCCATGTTGGGCCTCTGGGTGGTGTCTAAAAGACGGTCCCTATTATTTCTTAGGTGGCTGCTGTCCTGACATTGCCGTTTGATGTTGTGAAGACTCAGCGGCAGATTCAGCTGGGAGACATGGAGACCCTTCAAGGTGAGATGTGGGAGTTTATCAAATTGGATAGTAGTGTCACACGTCTGGCCAATGGCCAGTAGCTTCTTCAATCATTTTAGCATATGCTTGGATTTGTGTTGGGGGTAAGTAGTTCATAACAGGCAGTGCTGAAAAAGCAGGGGAGCATGGAAGTCAAAGGAAGGAGGGTGGCAGGGTAAAAGGAGTGATACGGAAAAGCTCAGAGCAATCCTTGCTCAGTGAAAAGGAGAAGCTGGCCCTGCTTTTACCTAAATTGAATTAGTTTCTGCAGGACTACTGGGCCTGTTGAAAAGTTTGGAGAAGGAACCAGCTGGAGACCAGGGTACCCCTGTTCTGGTTTCCTTTTGCCAGATGAGTTCTTGGTTTCACCTGTGTACTCAAAGGGACATTGCTTCTCTTTCCACAAAGACAAGACCTTGGTATCGGCCTCTGACTGGATATTAAATTTGCAGGCGGAAATACGGTGAATATGTAGGTAGAAGTGCCACGGATCATGTTATTTTTCTGGGACTTGTCTACCATGGACCCCTTGTAGCTTGCAGGGTTTCCTAGGGATTACCTTTGTTGGGTTGGTGGAAGGCAACAGTTAAACACCGGAAAAAGGGGAATGCTGCTCAATGTTCTGTACTTGTGAAGCATTGGGAAACAGGGAGTAAAGCCATGTTGTGTATATTTAGAGAGAGATGGGACAAATCCCCATGGTAGCACCTCTGTAATGCATTGGATAGAGCCACTTCCCATGCTCATTTGGGCTGCAGTCCTGTACAGCGGAAATAGGGGAACAAAAGGTTTTCCGTCCAACTGCATAGTTCTTTTGTTAACTTTTATCAGAAAGATAAGAGGCTATGGAAAGTTTAGGCTGTTCTATGGCATTGATGGGGGACATGGTGGCGCTGCAGGTTAAACCGCAGAAGCCTATGTCTTGCAAGCTCAGAAGACCAGCAGTGGTAAGATTGAATCCATGCAATGGAGTGAGCTCCTGTCGCTTGTTCCAGCTCCTGCCAATCTAGCATTTCGAAAGCATGTAAATGTGAGTAGATAAATAGGTACCACCACGGTGGGAAGGTAATGGTGTTCTGTGTCTGGTCGTGCTGGCCATGTGACCACAGCAACTGTCTATGGACAGACACTGACTCTACAGCTTGGAGACGGGGATGAGAACCACACCCTAGAGCCGGACACGACTGGACTAAATGTCAAGGGGAACCTTTACCTTACAGCATTGAACTATGCCTTCTGGAATGGAGAGCTGTTGGATGAGGCCTTTCCCCCGAGTCAGTCTGCTTCGACCCACATTGTGCTTTATATGCTTGATAGGGAGATGGCCAAATTGGTAAAGACTATACCTGGCCCCACCTGCTTCTGTTTGGTTCATTACCCTTCCCAAATTAAAATTTACCTCCCTGACAAAAAAAGATTTCTCACTATTACTGTGCATTGTGCACACATGTCTGGAAGAAAATCCCATTGAGTCCTGTGAGGTTTGCTTCTAAATAAACCTGCATAGGATTGTGCTGATTATGCAAGCCTGGACAGTGAGCACTGTATCTCTTCTTTCTCAGTGAACCTTGTAACTTCACAGGATGTGAATTGCACATTTTGAAAAGCATCTCTTCCTTTATGAGCCTCCTTGCTTGTTAAGATTGTTGGGAAAGGTCTTGTCCTGTTTGCCATCTTTAATAGGAGAAAAACTGCTATGGGAGGGCACTGATTTTCAATAGTGGCTTAGGTCTTTAAAACCTCAAGATGAAATTTGACAATACGCTTCTTCTGTACTTTGCACAAACGAAATGTAAGTTCCATCTGTATGTTCTGGCAGAAAGTTGAATCTGAGTCTGTTTTCTTAAAAAAAAACACCAGAAATTAAAAGTATTTTTCATCTTTACTGGATTTTAATTGAATTGTTAACAAACTATTCCTCATTCATGGATTTGTATTGATAATTTGATTCACTTTAAAAAGAAATGGAATCCATATTTTAATTAACCTCTGGCTTGTTCTCTCTCTCTTTCCTCAGTTAGTCCTTCCAAACCTTCATCTACTTGGTTGCTTATGCAGAAGATTCGGGCTGAATCTGGCACTCGAGGCCTCTTTGCAGGTATATGATGCTTGCCTTTAGCTGGGCTTTTCACCTATGCTGTGTGATTGGGCTACTCCTAAACAGATTCTGAGATAAGGAAAGTGACTTATTTGGACTACTGTTTTGAGAAATCCACTGTAAACATGGCCTCCAGGGGCAGATTAGAAATTTAGATTGACAGCCAGGTCCTTAATGATAGTCTTTTAGTTCTAAACTTTTTCAATAGCTTTGGAAATTTGGACAGATTATTTCTCGGCTTCAATTGCCTGTAACCACACTCCACTCCAGAAGACTGATTCGGGAGTCTTTTTGGAAAAGTTTGATATGGTCAGATGGTGTGTTGTGTGAACTAAATTCAGAAGAAGGCCAAGCGGTTGTTCACTCTTTCTTACCTACCATAACTGGGCTAGGCAATGAACACTGAATCTTGATCTTGACATTCTGGAAAAGGATGGTGAGATTGGACAGAGTCTATCCTTCTGCTCCTTCTCCACTTCAACCTTAAACCAGCTGCCTCTGCTTGATAAAGGCAAGGTGTTGTTTTACTTTGTCTGATGTGTTTGTTTGTTTGTTCCTCCCTTCCCTCTCCCCCCTCCACTTCTACCAAAACCTTCTATAGGTTTCTTACCTCGTGTCATCAAGGTGGCCCCAGCCTGCGCCATCATGATCAGCACTTATGAATTCGGAAAGAGTTTCTTCCAGAAAATGAACCAGGAGCGGCAGCTCAGCAGCCTGTGCAGTCCATGAAAGGAGCCTCGATTTATTGGCCTTCTGATCGACCAAAGCCATCGGGATGGCAGTAGAAGGGACAGTTTTGGTAGAGACAGAGGGGAAAAAAACCTAGAATCTCTGCATTTCAGAAGCTAGATAAAGTGAATCCAGTAGCTTGAGAAGCCCATATACAAGAAGCATTTTGGTCACTTTTCTTTGAAGATTTGTCTCATGTCAAAGAAATTGTGGATGCCTTCTGGAAAGACATTTGGTGATTTTAAACCTCTTAACTCTATCGCCCACTGTCATGTTAGGTCAAGTCTTACTGTTTGGACGATGCAGCGTTGCAACCTTTCTGCATATGCTGTAACACACAGGAGCTCCTGTCAACATTTTGCCGCCAATCAAAAGAAGTTGCAGCTGCTTCCTACTTCCTGTAAGATCTGAGCGGAATGTGGCTCCCATTGGCTGGTTGCAAATGAAAGGAGAAAGGAGAACGGGAGCAGGACTTGGCATTCCAAAGAAGATCCTTCTGCACAATGAATTCATTCCCCTAAGTCTCCAAAGAGTTAAAATTGTTATATTCAGAAACAGACCTCTTCAGTCCTGCCTTAATTTTAAAGTGTCTGTTGACCTGCATGCCTTCCTTTCTTTCCACATGAACTTTCCTGTGCATGATGAATACTGCTGGCCCAAGTGGTAGCTTCACACTGGACTCATCTGGGATTCTCGATAGAAAAACATTGGTTTTGAATGTTAAGATTCACCCACTCTCATTGTCAGCCAGAACTCTTTTAAGTCTTCATGCCTTAGTTAACAGGTAGCATGGGTGCAACGGATTTAAACTGCTTTCTGTATCTGTAGGGAAAGAATCACTCATGAATGAGTTAATTCCCAGTGCCGACAAGGCAAGGCAGAGGTCACATGATCTACGTGCCTGTTGCTTACATTCTTGTAAAAGGGAAGAGGTTGAACTCTTGTGTCTTAATAAAGTCACATATTTAAAAAGAAGAAATTATGGCAGGGAAAATTGAGAGATGTCCCCTCCCGTCTTCTGTATTTCCTCCTTGCGCCCACGAGACATCTTTACTTCTCAGTAAGGATGGCCTTACATGCTATCGTCTCCAATAATCTTGTCTTCCATTCATGTGTTGAATTGTTCCTCTCTTTTTTTGTCACATTTACTACAAAATGGTAATTCGCTGGATTTGTCCATGAATATAAACTCTCACCTCATCCAGGTGAATCTTAAAACAAGTTTCTAGAAAAACACTCACAATATATTGTAAGGGATTCTTCCCTTTGTCAGGTAAATACAGTCTGGTTTTGAAAGATATACAGTACATGTGTTCTGACTTCAATACAGTGATAGAAAACCTTCCTAGGCTTACGTTTGTATTGAGGATTTTTCAAAATTTATGAGCATCTGGAATGTTCTGAAAAAAAAATGTTGCCAGCATTACAGACCACTATAGAGAGCAGTTAATGAGGAAGGGTTGCCAGGAAAGGACAGTAGCACGAACTGCTGGATAGCTCAGTGGTTTAGGTATCTGGTTGGGAGTTCGATTCCCCACTGTGTCTCCTTGACAGGGGCTGGACTTGAAGATCCATAGGGTCCCAGCTCTGCAGTTCTAAGATGATGATTACCATCATGATCGATATAGGCGGTTGTGTAAAGGTTATATAGGGAACTGAATATGTGAATAAAATGGGCAAATGGGGACACGTAAATTGGATTCAGCATGAGATTAGGTTCATGTACAGAGGAGGAAACATTGCATATGTTTTTGTAGGGTTTTGTTGATCTTCACACTTATGCTTCACCTTCCTAGATGCTAGAATTTTAGACATCTAAGTAGACAAACCTCAGGGATGGAATTCAAAGAGCTCCTTTAGATATCTGTCCTTGTCTATCCATAGCTGGCCTAATGACTTTTCCTTCCTTTCAGGAGTACAACGCTCCACCATGATATATTAAAATCAACATTGGAAGCTCCCCTTGGTATTAGTTATGGTTTGTAGTTGGACGTGAGAGGCTTTTTTGCCCAAGAAATATAAGTCAAAGGCCACAGCAGATGTTAAAACCTGATTACATTATTAGTCAAATCCCAACTCTGATATTTAAAGCTGGGGTCCCTTATTGGCTAAGGCTGTTATAAATATTTCTAAATTTAGTGTACTTGGTGCAACATAATCCTGATTTCAATGTCAAAGAATCAGATTGAATGAATATAATTTATATAACCAGAAAGCCTGTGCTTCAGATTGTGCCTCAGCCATTGGTTCATTAGGTGGTCTTGGGCAAGCCGCCCTTTGCAACATGATGAGACTAGTTTATAATACAGGGCTCTTGTAGTAAAGTCTATACAAAGAGCTTTCAATATATAAATATGGAATATACTATTTTTGGGTCCAGTTAGTGAAGTTTTGGTTGTAGTTATTGGTAAAGTTCCCTTTCATTCTTTGCACATGCAGTCATTGGTACACAGATGGGGTTGTGTATGTGCATGAAATTGGAGGGGAAGGAATAGAAAGTTATTCATAGCTTGTACTAAATCTTTAACAATATTGTAAAAATGGCAAATATAAGCCGAAACCAAAGATAGGTCTAACTAGGATTGTATGGGAGGGGGAAGCATACCCAAGTTTCTCTGCAGGGAAATGTGTGTCCAAAAAGAAATTCCAAGAGACTCAAGTCTGCCAGCTCCTCAATCTGCTTTAATTGTTTTTCATTAATTTAACAACTTTCCCAACTGCTGGCCTATAACAGTTTTCCAACTGTGGTAAGTGGAGATTTTGTCCTATATTGGAGCATTCTTAGATCTACTTTGCACCTTCAGATTTCTGGCAGAGAAGAATCCCAACTGTGCCATTTTTGCGATATCAAGAGACAGAAGATTTAAATTGGCCCTCCTCCAATTTCCAAGGATCTTCGTGCTTCTGTTCCTAGCACAGAAAGTTCCACCGGGATAGCAACATGCAAGAAAAACTTGTAGGAAGTAGATTCTTTGTGAGACCGGTTGGTTTGAGGAAGACAAAAGCAGCTTCCTGAACATAAAAAAAGCCAAGTCTTTAAATTGATCCCCCCTCTCCCTGTGAAGGGTGGAGAATCTTTGTCCAAAAAAAGGCGCTGCAATTGTATGTGAAGTACGTGGGTGACGGAGAAGATGAGAAACCAACACCTTCCCTCCCCCATAGCACTTCACACCTTTTTCAGACACCCTTCCACCCAGCACAGACATGGTGTTTCTGACCTTTGCTGTTCATTGTGCAAATTTCCACCGTAAGGAATGTGCCATGAATTTCACCCTGCATCATTCTGATCTTTCTCTCCCCCCCCCAAAAAAAACATACCTGACAGAGTTCAAGAGACTTTTTCCTAAGTGTTCCTCTCCAGAAGCAGCTGCCTTTCACAAATCTTAGTCATATATAATATCTATATATATATTACATATATTACACAGCATCATTTTACAAAAGCGCTTTTGGCAGGCGATCCCTCCAGCTTCCAACGTGTGAAGTCCTGACCAGCAAGGAGATTCTTTAACATTTTCCTGATCCCAGTTTAAGGAAGAGTATTTATCAAAATGTTCCGTTGAAGAGGTGGGTGTGCTGCCCTTTTGCATCAGGCTGGATAAAGGGTTCGATTCACCCTCCCCATAATCGTAACTAAGCCAAAAGGACTCAATTCTCAGTTCATTTCTTTTGCCTGCCAGGCAATCTCTGCTTCCCCTCAGGCATCTCATGGTTTTTGGGGATGGCCATCGGATGTCTCAGCTGGGGCTGTGAGCAGGGCTGGGTTCAATGCTGTCGCTCACCAGGCACTCGTTGGATTTTAGGCTGGCTAAAGACTTGCAACTAGGCAAGGAGGCCAAGGACCCGCAGAGGCCCAGCATGGATGGAGTCGGGTCCTTTCCTGCAGAGAAAAGGAAGGAGACATGGGTTTTTAGAGGGATGCCCATTAAAGCTGGGGCCTAATCCTGAAAGTAAGGGCCATGATTTGCACCCATTTTAAATTCTTTCCTCTAGGAGGTCATTAATTTGTGTCAGGGTTCAGCCTTTGATCCCCCTTACATGTTCCTGCATGAAGTCCACTTCCCCAGAGCATGTGTGTGAAATAATACTTTGCTTCTCTCGACTAGTGCCCTCCCCTGAAAGACTGGAGGTAGTGGGTCAGAAAGTACATCTTGTACGGAGACTTGAGGATCTATAGAATGGGTGGCTGCCACTCTTATGGGTGAGAACAGGGATTGGCAGAATATAGTTAGGGCTCTCTGGGTAGACCTTTAGGTATATTGCGGTAGCCATGCAAGGGTGCCTTGACTTTCAAATGTGCAGTAACATTTGAAATACAGCTTTTTCCAACCTAAATTATACTGCAGAAGTGAAAAGGGCTTGGGGTAACCTGGGGTGGATTTTCATGTGAAAGCACTGCAAGCTCAGTTCTGCTATGGAAAATGAACTCCTGGACTCAGCTTGTTTGGCCATAAGGATATCTATTTTAATTCTTAGGGCAGCATCCTGTTAGGAAACACAGCACGTAACTGTTTTGCAGATGTAGCACTGTGCAATCTCTGGTGTACAGTTATAAAGCCAGAGATTACCCCCATTCACCCCAACCAGGCTTCTGCATGCAGAAGGGAGCAGTGAATGCACCCTTTCATAAATGCCAGGAAAGGAGTAACTGCCCATTTGAAAGTAGTACATTTGATGTACTACATGTGGCAGAGACAGGATCTTTCAGCTAAGTGGTTTGTCTTTTGCACATCTCTGGCTAGCTGCTGCTCTGGCTCTAGTAAAATATAAAGTAGGTCTCATAAGACTGAAATCTGCTGCTGGGCATTAGAATATAAAATCAACTATTGAAAAGCAGTGAGAGAGAATGTTTGGACAGGAGTGTGCTAGTTAAATTTCAAAGTTAGAGGCATACTTCATTTATTTAAAATTTTATATATATAAATAAATTAAATAAATAAATAAATAAATAAATAGAGAACTGTGTGCCTGCCCACCTCCTGTGCTTCTGCAGGAATAAGTGTTCAAGACATGCCTTCTGACTGCAGGAAGCCCAGGCCAGTTCACAAAAATGACATATGCAATGGCTCCACATGACAGGAGCATTCTCGTTCATCTTGGCATTATTTATTGTTAAATAGGAATACCCACCACTTTTCTGACTGGCAAGCAGGACAAGACAATTAAAAATGAAGTTTTAAAACAACCCAAGCATTAGAGGTCATTGAATCTTCCAGTCATAACCCAATGTAAACTGGGCAGAATTATCTGCCACTAAGAGAGGACTGACTGGGGTGAAGCAGGCCCAGAACAGCATGTAGAAAGGCAACTGGCAACTCCTGAGGATTGGAAATTTCTCTGTATCCCTGAATCGAAAGCCACCGAGGCTTGCAGGAAGTAAGCAATGCAGGCAGTCATGCCACAACGTACAGCATGTGTTATCCTGAAATGGTTGTTGTGGTTTTTTCGGGCTCTTTGGCTGTGTTCTGAAGGTGGTTTTTCCTAACGTTTCGCCAGTCTCTGTGGCCGGCATCTTCAGAGGACAGCAAACTATCCACCTTCAGAACACGGCCAAGAAGCCCGAAAAACCCACAACAACCATTAGATCCCGGCCGTGAAAGCCTTCGCGAATACATTATCCTGAAATCTTCACTTTCAGAAGCTGTTAAATATTGGGATTTTTTTATTTCTTGCACTACACTTAACAGTCACCTCACAGCACACTAAGATGCCTCAGGACAGAGTCTGCGAAAAAATCATGATTCTGTAGTGTCACAGAAGGGGTTTAATTAATATCACAGTTTTAACCCAGAATCTCATTTTAGTGCTGTGGCTTTTTCTGGAAGATATGAAGCAGTAGGACAAAGGGGCTGCCTCTCCCCGCAACATGGCTCGAACAGGGGGAAAGATTTATAGGACAAAAATGAGTTTTGAAAAAATCATTATGTTAATTTTGTTTTTTGGGGGGGGGTGAGAGGGAGATTGCATCAAGCTATATAGGGTATCTTCAAAAGCATGTTAATATTGATATGATTTTTACTCATTAATATTTTAAGTACTGTATTGCTCTGCTTCCAGCAATAAATGAATGCATTTAAATATTCTTCATAATCAGAGGTAGAAGTACCCATAAACCTCCAACAGAAAGGTAGCTTTGTACATAGTCATTCATTCCCTAGTTACTTTAAAAGAGACATGAGCAATATAACAAAACAAAACATTTAAAAACAAAAGTTGTGCCTTTAAGACTAATAAATGTATTTCAACGCAAGCTTTACAGCCAGCTGCCTGGAGTCCCTGAACTGAAAGAATAGTAGGATATCAATAAAATAAATAATATATAAATAATCTGCTGTCTCTGGGATTTATTCCACAGCAGAAAGTCTGTTACTTTTTAAGATGCTGTTTGTTTTTCATACTAACATGGTTATCTTTTTAAAAACTTAGCAGATTACTATAGTATTTATCCTTGAACATATAGTCTGAGCTAGAACTTCCTAAGCCTCTCACCTCAGTTTCCTACATGGATGAAGAGATCACAGTAATCAATTTCCTATCACATTCATCACCACCATGGGACATTAACACAGTTGAAAAGTACTGGCTTCCAACTTCCTAAGGATAATGTAGTTTGAGAAACACTTTCAGATGTTTGCATTTGGAGCAAAGCCAATTTTTCAAGTGGAGAATTAAGCTGAGATAGTGAAGAGGAGCCATGTTTCTATCTCTAGAAATTTCCAACAGGATAATTTTTTTTTGTAAGCTTCTGCGGACTTCTCAATGACTTTCAGTTCAAAGAAGTACATTTGAAAGTGGTTTAAGAAATGAGTGAATCTTCTGTTGGAGATGCATGTATCCCTCTGCAGTGTGGAGATAGCTTTCCCCAACCTGACAGTTTTAAGATATGTTGGACTTCCTCCTACTCCCTGCTAGCAGTTCTATGATGGAATCTGTCGTCCATCTGGAAAACAAATGCTGAAGGAAATTTTAAAGTGACAGAAAGCATTTTTGAAAGAGCCACTAAGTGTCATAGGTAGAAATCCATCTGCCACTTTCTGTACAGCCTGCTGTTTATTTCAAAATTGTAATTTAATTGACAAATTTCCAACAGTAATTCTATAAACTGAATGATAAACAACAAATTATTCTCATTTCAACACCCAAGAGTTGTGTTAGCACTGCTTAAGCTTTGTGCTGCTTGTTTTCTGAAACAAAGCACTGATTTCCCTTACAAGCGGCTATGAAATTATTTTACCCAGTGGCCCCCAGGGCTCTCCTTCATGCTTTCCTTCGCCCATCCTTTGGGAATCCGAACTTAGGCTGATTTCTGCTGACAGCTGGTCTGTACTCATGAAGCTGTGCCTGGCATGAAGAAAGGAAACAACTTCACTTACATCTTTTTCTCAGAATTGAAAACATGTTCACAGTCATCGTAGGCTAGATTATTGAATGGTCTATATCTGCACAGTCCCAGAGCACCCCTAGAAGAAGGGAATGGTAAATCACTTCTGAGTATTCTGTACCTGGAAAACCCTGGAAAGTCAGTCAAAATTGACCAAACGGCACACAATTAGTATTATTATATAAATTCTGATAAAAAGGGCTGTTTCCTCTTCGTGGTCAAATAAGACAGCTTTACTGGTGACTGAAGTGGAGCTTGTTAAAAATGTTCCTTAAAAATCAAAAGACCCCCTATATTTTGTTTTCTGAAATGATCACCCACCCCTTCTGTGGATCAAAAATGACTACAGTACTGAGGATATATGCTTTTGGTCTTTAAAAACGATTGAGGGCCTACTTCTCTCTGGCTACAAGTGCAGAAATGGTAATGAACCTGAGTGGATTTGCTGTGGACTTCTTTGGGTTATTTTATTGTACTTTAGGATGAAAAAAAGGAGAGGATCCTTCCCAGCTCTCTAGGCAGCTTTAAGATGGGCATTTTAAACAGACCCACACACTGTACGTACCTACTCTCTCACCTTCTCTCTTACCTTCTGTACATTTTGGCTTGTGGGCGACCTTGATTACTATTCAGCATACCCAGCGAGGGCCACTGGTTCACCAAAGGTGCTGCCATTTCCTTGGAGAGTTGAGTCAACTGGTTGTTGTCCGAGGGGATGAGGCCCGTCCTGGGGGCAGAGCGGGAGGAGGGAAGTCTGGTCAAGCAGGAGGGAATGCAACCTGTCAGCTCAAGGAAAGGGAACCAGATAAAATCCTCATGTGCCCATCCTCCAACTTAATCCAGTTTCTAAGGGTGGCAAAACGTAATACTTCAGAACACAGAGCAGGGTGATGGTGCTCTGATTCCAGTCCTTTAATATGTACCTTCTTCTGTCTCCTTGAGGTCATTGATGGGTATCCTTGGGACGTTTAAAAGAATGAATGCTCAAATATGTTTTCACTTAAGAGGTGCCATATTGAATCACATACTGTCTTGTCTAATTCTTGTTAGAAATAATGCTAGTACTGGGTGAGGTATTAGAAATGTGCCAGTAAATGAAATGGAGCCTAAGCAACCATTTTGCCTTTAAAGGCCGCAAAGGAATGACAGTAGTTCAGAGCGTCGTATTCGTATCCCTGGGGAATACGAATATGAAGCACGGCACCACAGGTGTCGCAAAGGTCTGTTCCCTCCTCCCAGAACCAGCCTGCTCTACTCACTGGGCTCCGTATGGTGTGCGCATCCATCATCGGTGACACTGTGCCAATTGTGGAAGTAGCCTGGCCTGCACTTCCCCGCCTTCCCACACAGCCAAAGGCTGTATAGCTGAGCAGGGAGACTCCTCATCCCACCTCCTTGCCGGAGTGGCTGGCTGCACAGGGAGGCAGGGAAGTGCTGGCTGGGCTACGTCCATAATGGGTGCAATGTCGCTGATGACAGACATGTGGACGTACAGAGCCCGGTGAGTGGACTGGGCTGGTTCTGATGGAAGGGAATGGTGGGCCTCTGTGGTACCTGTGGTGCCACACATCATATTTATATCCCCAGGGATATGAATACGAAGCTCTCCTCTCTAGTTTGGAGGTGGCATGTCAGGTGTGGGCTATGGATAACTTGACCCTCTGGCAGGCAGGGCCTTTCTTACTATGTCCTTCCTGCACTGACATTATAAAAATGGACCTTACTGGCACACTCCAACATCCACTTAACCTTCCTTCCCTAAGCAGGTGAGTATTGGGGAAGATGCACATTGCCATTGGTCCGATCCTTCTGTTCCCTTCTCCACTCTGTGCCTCTGTGCCATTCAGCTGATTGGTACTGGAGAGATGTGGGTGATAGGATTGCTGCGATTCGATTGTGTGCGTACTGTACATCCAGCTGCCCAGGCACTTAGAATAGCTGAAGAGATCATGTTGTATGTTCTTCATTGATATCCATCACCAGTTAGGTAAGAGGAGGAAGGAAGCCACACAGAAATCAGCTGAGGGCTGCTTGGAACATATACGTTTGACCATATGTCACAGATGGGAACCTCTAGCTCTCAGGTTTTTTTCCTGGTCTACAGTTCCTGTTGGGCCTATCCAACATGGTGAATTGTCAGGCACTGTGGGAGCTGTAGTTCCAAAATCTGAAGTGAAACAGGTTCCTCACCTATATGTGGTCTGCCTTCTTTCCGCTTACTCACATTATAGACTGACTTTCTTCTAATTGTTGGTGGATGTCACTGCCCATGGTTCTGAAAACAAATTCAAGCTCCAATTTCTTGAAGAAAAAAACATCCTTGGGCGTCTGGTTCAGGAGAGATTGGTTCAGTGGGGAAGCAGTTGAAAGGGGAGCGGTGTGCAACCTTCAAAAATTTCCAGGGCCTGAAATCCAAAACTGCAGCTACAAAAATAATGGATTTCTGGGAATATTAAATCTAAATGGGAGAAATATTTCCTCATCTGACCTAGCTGTTGCTGGTTTTGATATTGAAAGATCAGTCTGCCATTTCAGAGTGATTATTGGTTCTTCCAGACACTTGATCCTTTTCACATTTATTGTGAAATAGGAATAATTTCTCCCACTTCAAACCCTCCCAGTTTTTTCTAACACTTCATTTTTCCCCCTTTTCTCTACTTAAAAAAAAATTCATAACGGAGGGAAAGATGGTAGGGAAGAAACAACCTGTGTCACATTCAGAGCATGACAGCATTAACCAAAAATAATAAAATAATAAATAAATAAATAAGTAAATCACATTTTTCAAAGTTATATAAAACTTGAAATTTAGGAGGTAGGCCATATAATCAAAGGTCCTAAACTCTAGTTAAGTTAGCTTTTGCAAAAATCTGCCACTAGAAAGATGGAATATTCCCACAATGTATCTCCCTTAGCAGTAGCAACCCCCTGCCTGGATGTAACCCCCCCCCAATGTTTTAATCATATTTCTCCATATTATGTATTTAGTTATACTCTGGAAAGGAGGAGTATATGTTTCCTTCCCCTGACAACACTTTTGGCAGTAAGTCCTAAATAAAATAAAATGGAGTTTTGAGTTTTTAGCCTTATAACCGTAACCCCAAGAAGCAAATATATAATATAAAAGTCAAGATATGAGAGAGAGAGAGAGAGAGAGAGAGAGAGTAGGGTTCACCCGATCAGCAGCATCCCCTTCCCTAATATTTCACAGGCAAACTCTGACAGTAGAAAGCATGTCCTTATGCTGTCAGAGGACTGGGTCCCTGTGCAGTCATAGATATCAGGCAGGCAAGAGTTTGGTGACCACTTTGTTCCAACTTTGGGCTAACAGGGCTGGTGGAACGTTACGTCATGATGCTGGTGTTCTAATCCCTGCCGTGTCCCAAAGCTTCTGATGGACTCAATGTCCCCATGATAAAAAGCCAGGAGAAAGCATAGGGAATGGGGCACTTTGACTCATTTTCTCCTTTGAAGGAACACATGCAACCCTCCTCCGTTGAGCCAGGGAGCAGCAGCTGGCAATGAAGGGAGACGCGTGCTCAGGTTTTAAGGCCACCTTGTACACAAAAGCCAAATATTCTTCTCCTACAGCACTGCTTGCCCTGAGATCTGTCTCCCTGATGGGCTCCTGGAAAAAACACAGCAGTTCTCCAATACTTCCTCAGAAGCCCTGAGACCCGGCAATCCTAATTGGTGGAGGGATTTGATAACAAATATGATAGGCACACACATATACAAAATAAATAGGAGAAAGAACAGGCTTTTGGGGGCACAGTTATGAGAAACCCTAGAACTGGGACACAGAATCTTTCCCCCCATCATGGCCTACATGTCTGTGCTGAGCATAACTAATGCTAAAAGCAAATGGCTTTCCTTTCTGCATGCTGTTCTAGTTCTGTCTCCTCCTCCTTGCCCAGCAGGCGGCTGAGAAGAGGAAGAAAGGGACCTTCTCAGAGGTCTGCACTGATCAGTTTCAGGGAGGGTTTGAAACAAGGGCAAGGAACAAAAGCTGTCCACTCATGTCCTAGAAGGGGTTCAAAGAGACCCCCTTCCCAATGAGCAGAAGAAAATGGTCAACCAAATGGGTCTAAGGGCCCCCTCTATGGTGGCTAGAAGAGAAGTGGGTCTGGACCTCCAGGTGTGGGGGCAGGAGAGCATAAGGGTTTATCCTACTTACAACTGTTCTTGTAGTTCCAGGATGACCCCCTCCAGCTCCCGTTTCTCTAACTGATTCTGCACTTTCACCTCCTCAAGTCTCAATTGCAGGCGTTTGTTCTCTGCCTCCAGGTCTTTCAGCTGGGACTCTCTCAGCCGAACTAGCTCCTCCAGGTAGCCCTGTGAGGTGGGAGAGAAACAGATTGGTGTGATGGGGGCGGGGGCGGCGGCGACAAAGGAACTCCATGCAGGAAACTATCCTGTAGAAGAGGGATTGGCAGCTTTTGTAGGGCCAAGGGCTCGTTTTCTACCTGAGAGCCTCTGAGGGTGCAAGGACTGCCAACATTGCCCCTCCCTAATCCCCAGGGAAAAAAATTAAACCAAATGAATGAATAGCATTCCAGTTCCGGCAAGTGGGAATATTTAAACAGAGCTGAGATAGTTTGACAGGCTAGAACTGAGGAGCCCCGGGTCTGAATTTTTAGCCATGCTGGGCCTCCTCCAGATCTGCAGAGGAGAAAATTTCCCTAGGATACCACCAAGTGAGGAAATGGCGAGATTCCATTTCTATGCTTGCTTTGATTCTGTTAATTACCAGTGCACCCAGCTGATAATGTAAGCGTGCTTAAAGACCTGCATATTTAATGTCCCGTGTAATTTGAGACCTACAAGCCGCGCAGGCGTTGTGCCTGAGGTTCCGGTACCTTCTGCGCGTATACAATACGAAACTTCTGCTCCATCTTGCGCCACTTGTTGCGCCAGCTCTCTTCAGCAGTCACTAAGGGCAAATAAGGGTGATCCGGGGAACTGTCCTCACTTGTGCTGCTCTCCAAACTCCTCCGGTCCTCCTCATCGCTCAAGTAGTCATAGCTGCTTGCAGAGATAGTAATGTTAACTGCGGCAAAGTGACTGAGGTGTGGGAGTATATTTGCTCCCTAGTATTACTTTACATTTGTATAACACATGACCAATTTGCATAAAGAATTACAATAGGACTCCCATATCCATAGGGAATTGTTTCCAACCCCCCTCCTCGTGGATGCTAATAAACATGGATTACAATGAATGCTATTTTAATAGTGAATACTATAGGTAGCATGGTCTCTGGCTCTCTCTAGTGGCCAGTTCTGGTAACTTCGCCTTTATAAATACATATTTGTAGGATTTTTCTTTTAATATTTTCAGATCCTGGATAAGTGAATTAGCGGATACTGATGCCACGGATAAGGGAGTCCTTCTATACTAGTACTTTGATATTCCTCATCAGAAAGAAGACATTTTTAGCTCTCCAAGTAAAAAGCGCCTTTAAGGCTTGACCTACATGTACAGTTTGCTGCGTTCAAACTCTGCTATGTGATTTTGTTGTAACACTTCAAACTAGTGTATGGTAATACCAGTTTTGAATACTTCCCTCCCCCAATCTGTTCATAGGACAAATATTAGCATATCATTTATGAATTATTTTGCTATTTGCAGGAATGTTTTGTTTTCTCGTATGTGGGGAAACATTCAAAAGTGGTATCTGCACAAACTCACTTGAAATGTTAAAAGCTAGAGTTCATTCTACCATGTGAGGATTCTACTACTTCATCCTTACTACATTCTTCTGTATGTAGAGACCCAGTCTCAGTTTGGAACATGCAATTTTTATTGCAATTCTCAGAGGACAGAAAAGAAAGCATAATTAAAATTATTGTACATTATCTAGCCAATATAAATTTGTTCTTAAATCACAGACACATAATCCTGATTGTTATGTTTTAGATATAAATACAGGCATGGGCAAACAAAAACTGAGATCTACCCTAATTTTGAATATTAATACAGAAGAAACTGCCTTGGCTACTTCAAGTGTCTTCTAACATAGCTTTCCCAGCCCTGAACTTCGCTCACCCAAAAATATATCCACAAGTCCAGTAGCCATTACCTCTGTGTAAACTTTAGGTAAGGAGTATAATCAATCACCACTGGAGTTTTGCCATCCATGATCTCCCCTTTCAAGCAGAAACTGCAGAATATAAAAAGGGCAGGAAGCAATGCAAGATTATCCAGAGATGCCTCAAGAGTGTTGTCTTTCGGGAAGACAAATGGTTGTGGATATAATTATTGATCCGTAAGAGGGCACCAATATATTGTGCTGACAACAGGATTCAGCATTCTATAAGCCAACTTCATAAGCTATTCACACTTGTTGAAAAATAGCCCTGACAATTGCTTTGTGTTTGGGTGAGAAGTGGTTAACTGATGAAAAAAGGAGTCAGCTTCTGGGATTTTCTCTTATGTGGTGTCACTTTGTGAATGGTAGTGAGCAGAAGAAGGTATCTGGTAGACCATCTTGACTTCTGCCATTGATGTTGTCAATATTCAGGCTGCCCTTTGCTGTGTAAAGCTTGGCATCCTTTTTCCTGCTAACAATGTGGGCACTATATTGTGCAGCAATGTTGGGCCATTTCCTGGCTTTTTGAATTGTAGGCACAGAAGCACAATATCTCACATTCATAAACCAAAGGTTTTTTTAAAGAATTGAATTATAATTCTACCGTTGCACATTACCTCTGCTCCACCATTACAGTCTGCAGGAGGGAAAGGTGAGTGGGAGCATTGAAGGCATCAGAAACAATGGAGGTCCTACTCATCGACAGCACACTAACCAAGGCACTGATTAGTTGTTAAAACACTTGAGTAAAATGTCCTGACATCCAACCAAAACAAAGGCCACGTAGATGCAACTGTATTAGCCCAATTCATCCTCTATTGTCTTGATCCCCCTTTCCATCTTGTTTCTTGTTTGTAAAGTTTATTATAGCCACTGGCCATTAAAGCCATGAACATATACATATACAGTACATTAAAATGCACAATAAAATGATATAACAATGGTGAAATTGTACACCTAATAAGCTACGATTTCCATTTTTTGTTTCTCATGTTCGTGTTTCTCATGGGTGTGGAACCCAAGCCTCGGGTCAAGAAGTGCTGATAGGAGTGCCGTCCCGCCCCAAGGTGAATGTAGGCACTCAGACTGCTCCACGTCCCTTCCCTCCCAAGTTGATATATCAAGCTGTCAACACCACCGACTTGGAAAAGGGAGTGAAAGGGTTATCTGTGGTGACCCAGACTACACTGGTTTTGGCGGGAAAGGAGGAGGGGGGAAGGGGAGTAGCGGAAGCAGGAACAGGGGAGATTGAGGGTACTCGGAACATTATCCCGGGTGGATGGGAAATGGTGTGGCTGCAGGACCCATGGACTGGGAAGTGGGAGCAGGTTTGAGTACTGAAGCAAGAGGCTGACAACCGGAGAAGGAAGGGACTTCCCCAGCGCCCGTCCTAATGGGGAGAGACCAAGACCCGTGAGTGGAGGCGCAAGCTGAGGGAAGAGAAAGAGGCAGTGGAAAGAGAACGTGAGGCAAAAAGGGCATGGCATATGGAGGAGTTGAGAAAGATGGGGTGCTTCCTGGGCCCTGGGACACCCGGTTTGGTGAAGGATCCATGTTCTGGGGATGGAGTGGGGATGAGGAGACCACCCCTCTATTGATCCCAGATCCCGGAGACATCGCGCCTCAAGAACCCATAGGGGTTCTGGCTGGTCCATGGGCTCCGAAGTCAACTAACCCGTTTGAGAAAGAAGACTGGTTACCCCTGTCTGAGCCATTGCTCCCTCAGGAGAAGTTCATCCCCAATTTATTGGATGTTTCTGTACCCATGCCACCTTTAATAAATGAAGACGAGTTTGTTGGTTTAAAAACGCCTCATGGTTTGTTTGGAACGGGGGAGGTTAGGACTGGTGGACCCTCACAATGGGTTTTTAGTAATGGGACCTTTTATTTATAAATAGAATTCTGATCAGCATTTGAAGTTATGGGAAAGTATCAGCTTTTAAAAAACTTTTTGGTGTGAGTCCTACTTTTTAATATTTTTGTCCCCGTGATATTTTCATCTTCAGGTTTCAAAAGTTTTACCTACAGTTGTTATTGTGAGAAAAGCTGGACTTTTTTCATTGAAAAGTGAAATCTAGAACACCAAGAACCGAATGTTTATCTGGAAAACTTAATCTCTCCTATTCTTTGGTCACCGGTCCTATTTTTCTCTATATGTGACGGAGATTGTGGGGAAAGGATGCTTCTGAAAACAGACTATCAGTATTGCTTCCACTAGAGGTAAAAATTACTTGGGATGCAAAACAGGAATCACTAAAGTAATAACAAACTCTTTTCAAATGAAGGAAGAAATAAATTGATTATGTTGTATATAATTACCTAAACAATTTGTCTTAAACTGGGAAAGGATTCAGTAGCATTTCTGTTAAGCTTTTTAAAAAAATCTGTGCTCTGTTCAAGAAACAATTCCTGTTCTCAGAACAACTAAAGCAGGCAAAGCAGAAAATAATATTTATTAGATGTTAAATACTTATAATATTCATCAGGAATGGAGGAGGTGAAATTCTCAGGAGGCTATTGGACTGTAACTCATCCCTGGTGGGAGCAACACCCAACATCTGGAGAACAGCACTTTCTACGTCCCTGATGTATACAAAGCAAATTTTAAAAGAAGTATATAAATGCACAGGTTTTCAAAATACAGATTTCGTGTGTCTTCAAATAGTGGCACCAGGAAAGAGCATTAGGAAGAATAAGGTATGAAGATACCTGAAGTCTATGGCACTGAGTCCAATCAGCATCCCTGTGAGGACAGTGGATTCCTCTCGCAGCATGATTGCCCCATCGTCATAAAATCTCCTGGAGGAGAAGAGATAATCTTTTGATTAAATCGATGGAAGAAGAGGGAAAGATATTTTTGACACAACTTTTGTCATGTTGCTGTGATGCCCAATAAACGACTGGGACTCACCTACTGATAGAGGTAGTGAAATGATCAGAGTATCCCTCAATAAAATAGAACTTTGACATTCAGCACAAAGCTTTGGAGTTTAGCAAAGTTTCTTTCTTGGAACACAGCTTTTGGGACTATAGCACTGTGCAGCTATAATCCAAAAAAATAACTTTTGTAAGCTTTGATAGTTCAGTATGATTCAGTTACTAGAAACAACAGCAACACAGAACACCTATGGCCCCCTCTCAAAATGGAAGAACTGAAGTGTCTATGTGAATGGTAAAGGTAATTCCATGTTGCCTCAAAGCTGATATTTGGCACAGATAACCAGACCAAGGCTAGCATCAAAGGTCAGTAATAGAAGTATAGAGATTCGTGTTTTGGACTACCACTCACAGAATTCCCCAGGCAGCATAGCTATAGAGATGATAATGTAGAGCAGTAGATTCTACTGCCTGATCAGACAGCAATACTCCAACAGGTAACCAAGCCAGGTGGTTGTAACGATGAAGCATTCCTATTCAGGGTGCTTTGTTCAATGGCCCTATGAATTCTGGGATCTGATACCAAACATAATGACTGTGGACTACTAAATGATCTCCAAACTGGTACTCAAATGACACGTTTCCAGGCCTCTATTAGAAACATACAAGAAACATGGCCTCAAATTGTTAGGGTAATTCTCTGCCACTAAAAAAAAGTGAGGGGCAATACGAATAATTACATACCACCTGCTAAAGCAAACTGGCCAAAATCCTGTTTCTAGTTGTAACTTTCAGTTCATTCCTCTCTTGTAAACAAAGCACCCCTCACTGCAATTCTTGGAAGCATAGGCACTGAGTGCGCATGTGCATACACACATACACACGAGCTCTGTTGCTAAAAGAACATTCATTTAATTTGTGAGTGGGCAGTTGTGTTAGTCCATTACTGTGGGAAAAAAATAAGTGCCCTGTGCCATATTCACTGTTAACTAGTTTATTGTGGGATTGTATAAATTTTCCTGTGACACAGGGGGTTTTGTCTGACATAGTTGCATCCCAAGAGCAGACTAAAACATTTGGTTAGTGAAGTGAAGGATGAGATAACACCTCAGTCTTTCCTCAGTTCCACTCACAGAAGCTAACCAAATTGGCAACAGAATATTATTTCAGTGCTGAAGGGAACAGAGTAACATATGGAGCTTGAAAAGGCAGTTCCTGTGGCATAAACAGTTCTGTTCTCCAAAACCCACCCTTGCTACCCTCCCTTCTATTTGCCATCTGAAATGACTGTCCCATTTTACCAAATGATCAGACCAGTCATAGGTGCATCTGATGACATGGTCTCCTTCATAAGCAACAAAGTCTATAGTATATTACAGTGAATGTATTAGTCTTCTTTTGCTATTAGTATATGTAAGAATGTTCGTGAGAGTTCTTAGATTTGTATTTTTGTTCTGAAAAACAAAGGGGATGGATTCTGTTTCAAAGTTTGCTTCAATACACAATTTGTAGTGTTTCCAGAAATTGGCACATATGGTTTGGCCAGAGTCAAAGAGAAGGAATATCAAGGAAAACAACATGCTGTAGCAATTATTCACTGTTTGATACAGGTTCCAGAGACTCCCACCTGGTTGTTCTGGTGTCACGCAGTGCTGTGGCTATGTACTCAGACATGCGCTTTTCCATCAGTGCTACACGGATCCAAGCCCGGCCCTAAAAGAGAACGTGAATTAGAATAGGCAGAATGATCATTTGAGGCCCTGCAACCAGTGAGAGTTTACTAGCAACAGCAATTTCCTTCCCCCCCCCCTTAATCAGGCCAACAATGCCTTCATCAAAAGGTCTTCGTTGTACATCGAGAAAGCCCTGAGAAAGCCAGTCCTGTCATAGCAGTAATTAATTTTAACCAGCGATACATCCTATAAGGCAGCGGTCCCCAACCTTGGGCCTCCAGATGTTCTTGGACTACAAATCCCAGAAGCCTTCACCACCACCTCTGCTGGCCAGGATTTCTGGGAGTTGAAGTCCAAGAACATCTGGAGGCCCAAGGTTGGGGACCACCACTATAAGGGACATACGGATTGATACACTAACTCCAGTGTGACTGGATTGTTCAGTCACTACCATTATAGAAACTCTAGTTTCTCATTCTCAGAGGAAGCTGCCCTTGACATCTCTGCTTGAGACATTGCTGTGGGCTCCTTCTAGAACTGAGGCACACCCCGTTTGGGCCTTTAGGTCAAAACAGAGTGGGTGGAGTACACTGATAACTTGGTAGTTTTTTGCCTTTTCACTAACATGTAAAGTGTGCCACCCATTTTTAATTTGAGAAGTAAATGTACTTCAGCTGTAAAATATATATCCAACCCTATTCATCATTACATAAGTGCCCATGGACAAATTATTCCATGACCAATTGGCCACTTACTATTAAGGAGAATTGAAGAGAGGTTTTATAAAGCTGAACTTGGTCTATATGCAGAGAACATTATTTTAATGAACTCTGAGCCAGGGAAGTCATACATAACCAGAGGTGATAAAGATCATAAAGTATTTCAATGAGTCAGGAAGTTATTACATTAGCATTAATAATAAGGAGAATCCGAAAAGGAAATCAGGAGAGAGAAAAAATAGCAGACGTAAGTCTTAGGTTGCTCTGGTTCATAATAATGAAAAGGGTTATTTTACTTCATTTTCGTATTACAAGAGGTCATTCAAAGCTTTGGAGCGATGTGCCACTGATACGCTCCTCATCCCACAACACCAAGGAAGCAGTCAGCACCCTTGAACATTTCATGGGCTCAATAATGGGCTGGATGAGGGTGGAGAAGACAGAGATGCTGCTGATTAGTGGAAAGTCAGGTACGGGAAGCAGAACTCAACCTGTTCTCGAAGGGGTTTGACCTTCCCCTTTGCAGTCAGGGAGTACCTCTTTACTCTACACTGGGAATTCCAGGTGGCAGGGATGACAAGGAATGCTTTTGCATAGTGCGCCAGTTACAACCTTTCCAAAGTTGAACTGACTTAGCAACAGCCATCCATGCCTTAGCTGCATCCCATCTTGACTATTGCAATGCACTATGCAGGACTTCAATTGGTGTAATATATGGCAGGCAGGCTATTAAATGGTGTATGGCATTATGATCATTCAACCCACGTACCAAAAGACTGTACTGGTTGCTAGTTGCTTACCGGGCCAAATTCAAGGTGTTTTTTAATCTTCAAAGCCCTGAACAGGCCACAGTTATCTAGGGGGCCACCCATCTCATTCTGAGCTTGTCTGGATGTTAAGATCTTTAGGACAGTCCCTCTTTAAAAAACCCTACAGTTTAAGAAGACCTCCTAACATGCACAAAGAAGAGGCTCCAGGTAGTGATCTGCTTCCACTCTTACTGATTTTAAGAAAACAATAAAAACACATCATATACCATATCTTTTTATACTGGTGTATGAGGTCTAACCTGCTCTGATGTGCTTGTTTTAATCATCATCTTAGAACTGCAAAGCTGGATCTTGTCTAGCTGGACCAAAGCTATGGATCTCGTCCAGTCTTGTCAAGGAGGCACTGTGGGGAAGTGAGCTCCCATTTGATGGCTCTGCAGCCGGAGATCTAAACTAATCTGTATCCTTTGCTGATTTTAAAGGCTTTCAATGTATTTGCTTGATCTTCATGGTTTTATGGAAGGACTAGTTTATATGATTTGATTATTTTTAAAACTAACTGTGGTTTCATCTGCTTTTATTCTTTTAGAAAGTTTGTAAGCTTCCTTGTACACTGTCTTTTAGTGCAAAGGCATAAATACATAAATTCAATGAAGAAATATATTTAACACCCTGATTTTGTAAAATTATAGATGATGTGGAGAAAATGAATACAGAGGAATTATCTTCCTCTCTTACAATATTAAATCAGTCCTGGCAGTATCCCATGTCTAAAAGCACATTGATTTGGCAAGTCAATCTTCCTTCAGCAGAGCAGCCCTACCAATTGTTCCAGAAGGGAACAAGACACTTTGGAGGGGATAAGGATCTGTCCTTCAGTCTCATGGTTGCCTCCTGCCTCTAGCATTGGCTATCTTTCTGCCTCATGACAGCGTTTGACCCTGACGGGGGTTGTCTCAACCTAGGAGACCTTCTGACCTTGGCTCTCGAGGTGCTGATGTTCTCCATGTTTTCGATACTGCTGACACAGTTATTGGGGACTTTGCTGCAGGCCAGACGAATATAATCCCAGAAGCCACGTTGCCCATCAGAGCTGAACCAACTGACAGGACCTGAGGAATAGACAGCGAGGGAGAAACAGGTACAACAGGCTGTGAAGAGTAGACCCATAACCATTTTTCCCGGCTGCCCATGGCTGGTGCAGCTGAGTTATAAGCATCCCTCAGGATGACACCTACCATGGTCTCCCTTGAAACGATGGCTGAGTATGTGCTCCAAGATGGCTGCAAAGTTCACAAACTCCTCTGACGAGTCATCAATGGGCTCGATTGCATATTTTTCGAGTAGGGTCTTCACAGAGAATCTAGAAGAGATTGCAAAGTATGAAGTGGATTGGGGAGAGAGGGTAAAAATAGCTTTTCAGAAGTTCCCCTCACCTTCCCAATTTTGGGCCCTAACCACAAAGAACAGTTTCTCATTTCTTCTAAAGATGTGTATGAGCAACATCTCTCCTGTCCAGCCATAAAAGAATGACTGTTTGCTGAATTTCCTTTGAGCCAGAATGTAGCAGCCTCAGCCCTCAAACATGTAAAGTACCCTCTGAATAAATACAGACTGCAGTCACTGCCTATTGCCTTCCCTTTCCTAACTTTTGGGAGTGGGGCAAAGCTGGCTAGTCACACGGTATAGTTCTCAGGAAATTTATGTCCTAGTCCTCTTTGTTTCTTTTTCTTAATCCACCAGGGATAAAATCTGCTCTACTAAAGCTTTGATATCCATTTGCATTGCACATGTCAGGGGTTCCTTAACACTGTCTTTCAAGAGCCTTTTCCATGGTGACTGGTTGGTTACAGAGTTTTAAAGCATCAAAGTGTTGTATTCTGATTAGGAGTACAGGACTATGGGTTGGGAGATCCAAGATCTACTTCCAGCTGATCCAACAAAGTCACTGGATGACATTAGGCCAGTCACCCTGGCCCTCCATTTGACTTATTTCATAAAGTTGCTGTCATGAGAACAAAAGGAGGAGGAGAGCTATTTGTGCCACTTTGCGCTAATGAGGGGAAAGTTTTGACATAAATGCAACAATGTGAAAATGAGCAGGTTTTCAGATATTTGGGGAGGCTCTCCTCTTGATTGTGCCACCTTCACAGGCATATTTGGTAAGGACATGTGGGAAAGCCTTTTAAATGGCTCCTCCCAGGATGTGAAATGCCTGGTATTTCTAGATGTTCTCTACTATAGTCTACATCAGCCCTAAGCAGGATCACCAGTGCTCCTCAAAGATGGAGGACATAAGCCTGTCTTATGAATTTCTGAGGAATCCCAGGACAATATTTTTGAAAACCTGTGCCCTGTATCAATGAATGGATGAGAATGGCAGAGAGAGAGAGATCTGAACAACATTTTGTTAACCAAAGGGGTCTGCACATGTGAGGTGTTTAATACTGCTTATGATTCAACCTGCTAGGGATGTTTTGTTCTGATTTGCTTGTTTTGTCCTACTCTCAGAAGGAGAAGCTACCGTTTTTCCTTGCCTTGTGAGATGGTGAGATATTTTTCTGTCAACACTGATGAGAGTTCTAACATTTAAGAGGATGATTTTTGTACAAATTGTGCTACTGAGCAAAATGATTATTGGTGTTGCTTTACTGCATGGACTTCTAAAATTTAGTAACATTATCTGTATCTTCTTTTAATTTTTTTTAAAAACTGTTATTTTAATGATAAGATATAGTAATATTATTCATGCCCGTTTGCCCACAGTGAGAAACATGTTCATGAAAATGTTTCCTGTACAACTTTAAGGAACAATGTTACACTGACAGAATGATGGTCAGAAACAAGGCAGTTCCTACTGAAATCTGGGTTAGTCAGTTAAACCATTCTTTGGAAAACAGTAGATGATCCAGATGGGAGTAAATTGGAAAATACTTAGGTAAGTAGAAATAATTGCTGTTTCCTTTCATGCATCCAAAAGATGCATTTCCTTCAATATTGAGAACTGTACATTCAATTGGGAAAAGTTTTGCTAGAGCAACTCATCAAAGGTGGAGTTTAAGTCACTGCCTATAACTAATTTGCCTTCACAAAATGCCTCCAGTTGGTTGCCAATATCTGCCATGAATGCATTTTGACAGATACTTGGAGAGAGATACCTATCCTCCAGTGTACCTTAAATGAACACATACTGTAGCAACCGTTAGCATTACCATTAAACCTCCTTCAATGTAATCTTTACACTAGTGGAAAATATTCTCAATACTTTTTGGGGGGATTTTTGCAATCAGTGAATATTGTTTTATGTTAGGTTCATCATAAGATGAGGAACAGGTCTCCCCTATGATGGGAGTCCTGCAGAAGAAGATCTATAATTGATAAATTGTAACTTAAAGGTTAAGAAAGCAGAGATGAAATAGAATAATTTCTATGATATATGGGGCAGATTTCTTGAATATGTGGTAACAAGAGGAAAAGGGAAAGCTCCAAATCAGGAATCGATGCAGTTGTGGAGAAGAGGACAATAAAGGAAGAAGAAGAATAAAGACAGAGGAAGAAGAGGATCATTGCAAGAGGTCCCGACTAGGGTGGTGGGGAACACAGTCAAATTGTATTTTGGTTTATGTGTTTTATGTTTATGTTTATGTTGTAGTTCAAGGGGGGAAATTAAAAAAGAAAATCAGAATTGTTATTTTTATATGGGAATTAATCCTGATCTTTTCTTTCTTTATCACAGTACCAAACTCCTAAAATTCCATGTCAAGACCTTAAAATTAGTCATCATCCATTACGTAGCATAATACTGAAAAGTGAAATTGGCCATAAGTGAAGCTAGGGAATGCAATTTTTGTGTTATAAACTTAAGTACAGAATGTTCCTGCTCCTTCCCCAAATGCAATCAACCCATTAAAATAACAGGTTAAGAAGAAAAGAATACAGTAGGACCGCAGTATCTGAGGGAAATCCTTTCTAACCCACTCACCCCCTACATATGCCAGAAAAGGCAGATATAATGATGCTTATGTATAGCATAGTCTCTTGTTCGCTTTAGTGGACAGTTCTGATGGTACATCTTGGAATTTCCGTGCCCCCCTGCCCCCCATATTTCAGAAGGTTTTTTAATTTAATATTTTCAGGCAGGAGATAAGTGAACCCATGTGGATATGGTGATCCTACTATATATTTGACATTATACCTGTAACAGTAACAACATGACACTAAAATTAATCATCCATTAGCCTCTATGCTTGAGTTTCACAGACATCTCCCATTTAAAGACAACAGCAGAAGGGCTGAACCAGGAGAAAGAAAATCTCATTGAAGGTGGGAATTGTGCTTCAGAAGGAAGCAAAACAGGTAAAGAATACATGCTGTCCCTGGACAGTAAAGATGTGTAGGTGGTTATAACTTGGTAAAAAGCAGCAAAACAGGAGACAGATGAAGGTGGGTTCTCAGATATCCTCCAAGGGCTGAAAAGAAAAATTCCGGAATATCTTCTGTCCATTCTCAGTCCTGGTTAGCTGATGAATCTATCCATAGTGACTTTCCTGCTTGCAACAGCCATACTGAAGTCAGCTGTTTTCTTGCCTCAGCAGGCATTTTGCACTGGACAGTTTTTCCTTCCACAGTGAGAATTATTTTGCTGGGGCAGCCCATGTGATATATGTATGCTGTTGCTTTGTCTGAGAATCTTTGTATGCTCTTAGCAGACATTCTGGTGCCTCAGGGTGATCAGACTTGAGGTGAAATATTTGCGCTTCAGCAAATGATATTCAACAGACCAGTGATTATGCAGTGATCCCAAGATAACGTATTTCTTCTCAAAAATAGCTCTTTTTTCCCTGCCATTTCCCCATAGCAACATTGTCCACAGCTGTCTACAAGAGACGTTTTCTGCACTTGGGATTTTGGGGTGAAAAAAGCCATAATTTGCCCCAGACCATTCTTGAGCTATACCTCTGTATAAAATGATGGTCCATGGAATTAGCTATAACAGTTGATAAATTAGGTGACGCCAGATGCTCACTGGTTTTCTACATCCTTCACATTAGTGGTTTCCAACCTTGAGTAATCCAGGTCTTCTTCTTGAACTGTGACTCCCAGAAACCTCAGCCAACATTGCTAGTGGTGAAGGCTTATGGGAGCTGCAGTCCAAGAGCACCCGGGCTACCCAAAGTTGGGAACCACTGCCCCACCACAATTGTCACCACTCTCCACTCAACCAGGTCTTTTTAATTAATCAGCCAGTGATTTTTTTTTGCTTGATGTATATGTGCAACATCTGCTTCCCTAAGAGAAAAGAGACTAATTTTGCACAGACATTTTGCACAAATTACAGAAGCCCCAAAGAGACAAACCACACTCCTTGTCTCATTCTCACAACAGGCGCAAAACAATCTTTCAGGAACCAGCGTGTCAAAAGCCTGCCTCATGGAGAATTAATAATGCTACAGGGTGTTTTATTTCACATTCCTACCTTCACTTCCCTACTACTTCTTCATTATCACTTCCCATAGGCCCCTTCTGCAAAACAGGCAACTTAGAAAACCAAGGAAATCTATCGAAGTTCTATGTAACCATGATATTCCACCCCCTCACTTTGGTGCTGTTTATCCATCTAGTTTAATGCATCTTACTTTTAACAGTCAAATTGGAATGCACCATCCCTTTGATGCCCACACCACTAGCTGGCCCACAGCTTGTTTGATACTAAGGTTCATCAGAAAAAGGCAGACTAACATGGAAAGAAAGTGGTGAGAAAGCATTTTGGTGGAATCACACATCTTTTCAAATGCTGTGATGAATTCTTAAATTTCACACATAAAGAAAATCTACAGCATTTAAAATAAATTAACAAACTGTCAATTAATATTTGAATCAAAGTTATACTAAGAAGAGACTCATTTGAAAGCTGCTTCCAGATTAGGCTTCTAATGTTCACCTTGTCTTGCTTCTTTCAACATTTATATAGGAGACCAACTAATACTGTCATCCACTTGTAATCCTGTCACATTTTCCCATCACTTTTTTTTTCTTAGCAGCAGAAAATCCATTAAGAAGGAGAAAATCCATTAAGAAGCACAACTGTTTTTATAGTCATGCATAGGAAATTGTGGAACTGAAGCACCAGGGGAGGTGTTCTGCATAAACAGCAAAATGTTAAGGATTCTCTTCCTTTTACTATTGTTTCATTCACATCCATGCTTAATACAACTAACAATCAGAAAAACCAAACCAGCAAGTTTTCTAACCCTGTTGTATAGCAAAAGCTAAACAAGCTAAACAAGGTGTGGCACCTTGAAGGCTAAAAGATACATTTCTGGTTGAGTTTTCATTGGTTGTAGTCTACCTTCTCAGACATATGGAGTACAATATTTAGACATGGGTTAACAAATACAGTATAATGGTTATGGGAACGAGGACCAGATGAAGAGATAAAATGTACAAATAATGAAATTTCAGAGTAACAATAGCATTAATAACCCAAGTAATGAAATTTCAAAGTGTTGATTAGATTATCTTGGACATACTCGAAGTGATTAATTGACTGAATGGATGCCTGATGGTCTCAAACAGAGTATGACCAGAACTACTTCTGAAGCAACACGGTGGTAAGAAAACCATAATGGAGAGTGCAAACGAGTTAGACCAAATTAGGTCCAAATCACAAAAATCCTTAACAGCCAAAGACTCTTGAGTGAGTAGATGGCCAACATGTATGGATTCACCCAATAATAGCTCAAAACAATGTGGTGTCTGAGGTAGAAAACTCAAATAGCACCCCCTCCATGCTCACCTCCATCTTGGTACAACTATAACAGAGAGCTACATAACTGACAGCTTGCTTCCTGTTAGAAATCTACCACCCAAAGTTGTCCACATTGTCTTGCCTAATGGCATATTTGGCCTAGATCCATCCACAGAGTAATATCACTCAATCCTAGAAGATCTGGAAGGCTGACCATTCATTTTGACTTGTACAATACTCTCTGGCAGTCCTTGGGACATGACTGACTCCCAGCTTGATTCTTCAAGAAATCTATATAAATATCCTGGATAGGGCTAACTGCAGTAATCAGGAGCTGTGGCTATGTGGTACCCACACGTACTTTACAAACAAGAGGTCACAAGTTTAAATTCTGATGTGACCAACTTTGTTTTGTTTTGTTTTAGTAGCAGGTAGCAGAGGATGGGGGCCAGTGTGGTATAGGGGACAGAGTGCTTGACGAGAATTCAGATGACCTGAGTTCAAATCCTCATACAGCTTTGAAAATCCACTAGAGGTAACAATTGCAAACCATTCACTGACCATCTCACATACCTAAAAATCCGGTTAGGGTCCTCATCAGTCAGAAGCAGCCTGACAGTATACAATATATATCAGCAACAAGCAGATGATAGGAAAGACATGTGCCTAACATTGCTGGAGAGAGGCTTGCAGTCTGAACAGACCAAGGAGGGATAAACAGTTTAAAAGGCTCCTAGATTATGTTGGCAACCTATGGCCTGACTGTTCCATTTCTCTTCCTTTGCAACAACAACAACAACAAATCAAATTGCAGCCCAATAGAAGACCAGAACATTTCTATTTGGAGCTGTTTCACAAGAGCAGGAGGGGCGATATCAATGGGGAAAAATAAATATCAGCACAAAATCAAGGTTTTCCACCACCACACCACTCCTCTGCATGCTCTTTTGAATTTCTCTTGATTGTAAGATTTTTATAACTGAATGCAGGTGATATTAAATTAATAAAGAGTTAAGGTGCTCTGTGGTCCATGCCTATTCATAGCTACATCCAGTGGAGATCAGTGGGGCTTACTCCAGCAAGGGGGTATAAGGCTGCAGTCTAGATTTCCTTTTTACTACTTCACTTCTACCTTTTTTCCTTAAATGCCTGCCTGTATTGTTGGCTTCTGGTTATAATAAATAAATTCTAACCTATAAATTAGCAGAATTAGCATATAGAAGCTGGAAGTAGATAAAAACCACTGTTTGTATAGTATAAGATTTTGTGATCTCCCATATTGTGTTTGTGCCAGGAACTGATATTCAAATAATCATTTAAGACTTGGTTTAAAACAATAAATAAACTAATTATAAATGTATGAACTATATTACATAATACATAGTGTTTAGTTGTTTGGTATGACAGCCATATTCTAGTAAATAATTTTCTTTATTTTGTTATTGCAGTCATAATATCTTAACTGGCCCTAGTGCATATTAGTTATTTTATTTCTGTATGGCAAAAGACACATTCTATGTTAATACCACATTCTGCTCCTAGCAAACACATTATAAACATTTATATACACATATACATACATTCTGTGTTGCATAAATATCGACATGTATTGACAATGATTGAGACACCCAATGTGGTGTAGTAGGCAGAGTGATAGACTAGGACTCAGGAGGCCTGGGTTTGAATCCCCACTCGGCCATGGAAGCTCACTGAGGGTGTGGAACTGGTAAAATCACTCTAACATACCTTGAAAGCCCAATTAGGGTCACTATCTGTCAGTTCCAACTTGATGACACATAACATAACATTGAGAATATCAGTATAATCTGTTTTGGCTTTCACCATGCTGGTATCTTCCAGATGTGTAGACCACATTCCTCATCACCCCAGACAACACAGGGAGGGACACACAAATGTGTCCAACACAAATGGAGGGACACCAGGTTCAGGAAGGCTGACTACTCTCTATTCTTTCTCCTTTTTTCTTTAAGAAGCATATAAGCTATCATCAGCAGGTAGTGTGATACCTGGTTCAGATATTTACATTTCTGCATACAAGGAAGTTGAGCCATTGTCTGTGTTATGTGCCATTAAGTCAAAACGTAGGGCTTTCGAGGTAAGTGAGATGTTTAATAATCTTCTCTGAAATACAGAGCTGGAAGGGGCCCCATGGATCATCAGAACCTATCAAGGAGGCACGGGGGGAATTGAACTTCCAACCTCTGGCTCCACATAAACCCTAAACCACCAGTTCCACACTCACAGTGAGCTTCCATGGCTAAGGGAATCCAGACCTTCAGAGTCCTAGTCCATTACCTTATCCACTACACCAGTGGTTCCTAATCTTGAGTAACTCAAGTGTTCTTGGACAGCAATTTCCAGAAGCTTTCACCACCAGCTGTGCTGCTAGGGGTTTCTGGGAGTTGCATCCCCAAAACACCTGGGTTATCCAAAGCTGGGAAACATGGCAATACACTACACCGGGTAGAGCCGTTCTCCACTGTGACAATCTTAGTTTCCCTTCTCCAGCTTTTTTGTATGTTATTTTGAGATGGGCTAATTAGAGATGTGCCTAATATTCCAAGGACAGAAGAGTAAACTTAATGAGAATTCATCAGTCCTTTAAAAATATACTGGGCAGGATGGAGAAGCTCTCTCTCTCTCTCTCTCTCTCTCTCTCTCTCTCTCTCTCTCTGTCTGTCTGTCTGTCTTCATGGATCAAAAGCATGCTTCTCCATCTAAAGTCAGATCACTCTGTCTCTGCTTCAGCAGAGGCATACCTGAGAATGAGACAGGGTCAAGAACAGGAAACTCCTGTAACAAGGATAAGGTAAGGAGACGGCTCTCCTCCTTCCTTAACGCCTTTTGTTGGGAAAAGGTTGTTGCTACGGCAGCCCGGTTGCCTCTGGGATCCCACCCTCCTCCACCCTCCTTTCTGCTGCTCATAAGATGCTTTCCAGTGACGTCACTTCCCAGTTTTCACATCTCCCAAACCAGGGTGCCTTATATCTATCTTTGCACACTGTTTCAGCACATAACTCCCTATTTTCTTCCTTCTTACCCTCAGGGAGAAGGCACAGTGAAAACACTCCCTGCCTCTCCACCTTTTCTTTCCAATTAGCTTCTGCTTTATGTATGACATAACCCCCATCCACTTGGCCAGGAAAGGTAACAGTTAACAGTGACAACTGAACATGCTGTTCAACCTTCTTTCCTACCTCCCAGAATTTTCGACATTCATTCCCTTACATAGACACCCTTGTTAAGCACCCATGAAATGATCACCTTTGGGAGGAAAATACATAGATGCCAAAGAGAAATGGAGTAGGACTGATCAGGCAAGAATTCCTTCCCTAAGTGAGCTGGTGCTGTGTGGCAGTGGGGTGGGGGTTCTAGACTGTTAGATTCCCAGTTATTTCATATAAGGAGCCCATGTCTGAAAACCAGAATCCTGCAAAAGACAGAATAGACACACTTGTTGAAAATTGGACCCTGGAAACACAATAGAGCATCTTGTGTTTGCATCCACTGCCTTTGGCCTGTATCCATCCTCTCTCCTTCCTTCCAGCTTGATGCTTGCTTGACGCTTGCTTTTTTTCTCTCTCAAAGGTTTCACAGATGCTGGTCTCCCTGATCTGTTTTCTGCTTATGTCACTGTTTTTTCCTCTGCTCTTGCATTTTCTAACCTTTCCTCCGCTCTCCCACTCCATGTGCGCTACCCAGAAGGACGGTGCCCTGTGTCCAGCCATGTTGACCGTTCTGTGAAGAGGAAGATCTCGAGACCATGTTCCAGAAACCCATCCTAGCGGTTCCATCGTGTCCATTCACTCGACCTCCCTTGTCCGCTCCAAGCCAGGGCACAGCGCACACCTCGAGGCAATAAAAGGAACCCTTACCTGCAGACGGTAATCAGGTTTTTCCTTTCCACCGCAATATTCCTGGAGGATGCTTTCTTGGAAGACAGCCCCAGCGCCATGGTTGACTGGATACAGTTCGGTTCCATCCAGGGGAGAGACGTTCTCGATCGACGGGATGATGCCGACGCCGCCGCTACCACCCCTTCTGCCGCCCCCTCCCCTTCTTCTTCCTCCCCCTCCTCCTCCTCCTCCCCACCCCCTCCCCTCCCCCTTCCTCTTCTTCCTGCCCTCCCCCAGAAAACCAGGCGTTGAGTGAACCTTCCCCAAGATCGGATGGCTCTGAAATACCTCCCTCCTCTCTCTCTTCCTAAAATTAGCTCCAGCCCCCTTCTTGGACGGCAAGGGAGGGGAAAAAACCCGGGGAGAGATGGGAGAACAAGGAAAGATGGGCCGGCGAGAGCGGAGAGGGGGCGGGAGGGAGGGAGAGAGAGAGAGAGAGGAAGGCCGGGAGGAGCTCTCCTTGGTCCTGATGGAAAACAGACTCCTCCTCCTCCTCCTCCTCCTCCTCCTCCTCCTTCTCTCCCCCCTCCCAATAGGAAGCCAGCCCCGTCCCTCCCCACCTTTTACCAATGACGTGATTGTGATGGAAAAGAGCTGGAGGCTGTGAGGAGAAAGAAGAAAGGGCGGTGGGATGAGGGCGAGGGAAGAGACGGCTTCCAAGGCTGGGAAAGGAGAACCTCCTGCAGCTTTCCCCAATGGGGTGGCTTTCTCCAGCTCTGCTGGACTCCCAAAACCCTAGCCCAGGGCATGCTGGGAGTTGAAGTCCAAGACATCTGGAGGAGGGCACCCGGCTGGGCACGGGCCTCACCGAAGGAACAGGATGTGAACCACCTTGGAGAAGATGGATCCCCCTTCCCTTTCCCGGCTAGTTATTCCTCAGCCACCGCCAAGAACGAGTGGTTTGGGCTTGCTCAGGGCTTCACTGCCTGAATGCCTCCATCAGTCTCCCCGTGTAAGATCCCCAATTTACAAAATGCCCTTTAAATCAATGTCAAAACTTTTGTCTGCCTCAAAAGGGCAAACCACGCAGATGATTAACGGGGAATCTAAATTAATTTTTAAAAGTCCAGAAGAACTTATAAATTCAGAAGAACATGGTGGGAATTTTAGCAACTGAGTTGCTACAACGGGGGGGGGGGGCTGTTTCCCAGTCTGCTGCTGTGACTGGTAGTACCCCAATCCATTGCCTGAGGTGACTAGTTTGCATCATCTACCAGGAGAGCTGACTAAGACTGAAAAGGGTCTCCCATCCACAGCCATTCAGTGGACACAGCAGTAGGGAGGAGACACAGAAATAACCTTAGGTCTCTGTGCTAGATCTTTCTGTTTGTTTGTTTTTTTTCAACTGAACCAGACTGATTTGTATTTGTCTGGAGTCTAGACAATACCATTTGATAAAGTTCAGTTATATCAGTTTTCATACTACTGGCTGGGGCTGGTTGCAGGGATCACATAACCCCCCACCCCTTTACAGCAGCTCCACTGGCTGCCGATCCATTTCTGGGCAGAATTCAAGGCACTGATTCCAAACTATAAAGCCCTAAAAAGCTTGGTCTAAGGCATTTCAAGGACCTTGTCTCCCTTTATATGCCTGCTCGAGTGCTAAGATCATCAGGAGAGGCCTTTATCTCGGTCCTTCCACCTTCCCAGGTGTCTTTGGTGGGCACATGAGAGAGACCTGCTCTGTTGCTGCTCCCAAACTCTACAATTTCACCCCACCGGAGGCTAGATTGGCCCCATCTTTGTTGTCCTTTTGCAAAGAGGCAAAGGCCTTTCTTTGCAGGCAAGCTTTCTCTCTGCAGCTGGCTGCCTGAGAGGACTTTTTAAAAATTGATTGTTGTATATTATTGCTTTGAATGTGTTTTGGTGTTGCTTAGGTTTTTTGTATGGTATTTGTTTGATCCTTTTTAGGTTTTGTATACTCATTGTTAGCTTTAATATTCTCTTTTAATGAGGTAAGCCACCTTGGGTCTTTTTAAGAAGTAAGGCAGGCTAAAAATAAAATAAAATATTACTGGATACCCTCTTTGCTCTCCTCATCCCCCAACATTATTAAACGTACACAACACACTAAGTGTGGCACATACCTTCATTTATGAGACATAATTAAAATATCCTTCCCTTCCTTGGAGATCTGGAGAAAAAAAATATTTCGGAGCTACTTACATTTTTTATTAAAATGTTGTTGCCCATTGATTATCTGATTCATAAACTTATGGTCAGAAAAATATTTCTCCTGATCAATTCATCTGCTCCCAAGAGGTTTTGGATTCTTTTTTTTTTTAAATATGAAACATCCAGACTGGGCCACTGATTTTGTACTCACTTAGAGCAACTACATTAGCTGCAGCACTGAAAGATGTCATCCAGGAAAGTACAGCTACCTACATGTATACACAAGGTGTATATATCTATATAGTGTGTGTACATATGTAGATATATAGATTTTTTTTATAAAGATAGACACATTGATAGACAGATAAAGATATTGAATGTGTTTGAACACCCATGTGTACGAGTGTGCATGCATAGGCACACACACACACACACAAACACACATATATGGCTTGCTTCCTCCTGCGCCCTACTGGTGGGCTTTGGTATAATCTGCGGAGCAGAATAAGGAAATGGCTGGAGGCGAGCTGATTTTGCTATGAATCAGCCAAAGTGCACGGCCCTCTGCTCCCGTCCAGCTGCCTATCACCTGATAAAGTTTGGCAATAGGGACAAGGGTTGCTAGGTGATCTGGTGAAATGAAGAACTGCCTGACCTCTTCTTGTGTTTTATCCAGGAGCCATTGTCAACCTTTGTGAAGCTCTTCATGACATAGAAGTAATAAAGATTCTCACCAGAGCTTGGAAATCTTACTTTCTTTGGACTACAACTCCTACAGTCTGTCAGCCAGTATGAAGCAATAGTCCAGAAGCATAACACTTCCAAGGTCTGATCCTGTCTGCTAATTATCTGTATATCAAGCAATTGTTAAAGATAACAAAGCAGTTGTTGTTTAATCGTTTAGTCGTGTCCGACTCTTCATGATCCCATGGACCTCAGCATGCCAGGACCTCCTATCTTGCACTGCCTCCCGGAGTTTGGTCAAATTCATGTTGGTAGCTTCGATGACACTGTCCAACCATCTCTGTCATCCCCTTCTCCTCTTGCCTTCACACTTTCCCAACATCAGGGTCTTTTCTAGGGAGTCTTCTCTTCTCATGAGATGGCCAAAGTATTGGAGCCTCAACTTCAGGATCTGTCCTTCCAGTGAGCACTCAGGGTTGATTTCCTTCAAAATGGATAGGTTTGTTCTCTTTGCAGTCCAGGGGACTCTCAAGAGTCTCCTCCAGCACCACAATTCAAAAGCATCAATTCTTCAGCGGTCAGCCTACCACAACAGAAGTCTGAAATTAAAGTTGACCTGTTTTTAGTGTTGTGAATGTAATTAGAAACATGTCATAATGAAATGTCTCAAAGTACTTTCCCAGTAACTACTAAACGATGTCCATTACCCCTCCCATCCCTCTCCCACAAAACACATAGAAGGGATCCCAAATCCATTCCTTGGTTAGATTTGAACTCTCACGGTCTTTCCCAGCCTTTGGTTCTCATAGATTGCTGGAGATCAACTCTAGTAAGCCATGATTGTAGTTTAACCACTTCTGGACATCCAGGGTTTGGAAAAACATTTAATTTTTCCATATAAGTATGTGCAAATTAAGCTCTGATGGTATGACACAATGTGGATTGAAAAAAAAAAACCTAACCTGATTCAAGCCACAGAATTGTTGAGCTGCAGAGAAAGGAGGGACAGGAGAAGGGAGGACCCTAACTCCTAGTAGGGCCAGCTGGCTATTGAGAGATAAAGCAGCTATTGGTGGAAGGCCTACCTCAGAGATAGGCCTAATCATAAAGCACCTCTCTGCTGTGTGGAGCAGCTGGCACCACCCAAATGCTTCCATTTATGTGCTGCTGGAGACCAAAGTCTCTAGCTGTATGGTATGTGTTTTTTCAAATATTTCAAGGAACATTTCATTGGCTGAGTATGCTCACAGTCCCTCTGAAAATCTTCCAGTAACAGAGCCAGTTGCTTTACTTTACCAAAAGGATCTCTACTGAATTTTTTTAAAAAAAATGTATTTCACTTGATTAAACGTTTTCTACACAATAACGGTCTGCTAGTTCAAATCAATGAGACACTTCCCACAGGCCCCACCAACACCTATACCCTAATTTGGAGCCTCCTCATTTCTTTACACGTGATGGATCATGAAGTTGCAGTTAAAATATGAGCCCAAATGTACAGGGTTTAGGCTAGCTTTCCTCCCCTCAAACCTGAATACAATTAGGTTGGATGACCATTCCCACCACCCTCCCCAGGTTACATGGCTCCAAGATTTCATGAAGATGAGTCTTGATTTTGTATCAAAAAGTAAAGAAAGAATGTACCTTACTTGCAGAGAAATTTGAAGGCTGCAAGCCATTTCTATAGATTCCAAGATAGCTTTGCATATGAGGTGGTGGATTTTAAACCAGTACACAGCACACAAACCAGTACACAGACTACACTATCTCCTGCCAATCCATGGACAGCTACCGGGGCCACCATAGATCCTACCAGTGTATAGATTTCTAACTGTTAGGTGAGTATAGTCAGGAAAATAAACAAAGCAGTAAAGACAAAAAAATATATATTATGTGGATATATATTATGTGGATTGTTGGAATCAAAGTTGTGCAACTTTTGAAGATCCCATCCGTCCCTGCCTTGCTTCAATCACTTTGTCGTAGGGAAGCTTTTCCAAGGCAATCTCCCACAAAGTTCCCACAAAGTTCTTACAGTTTACCTGCAAGCAGATGTACCTGTCTACAAGGGAGCCAAGATACTTACAGTGTTAGGCAACCACAAGGAAAATTGCCATTCACTGGCGGTTGTGATCCACAAACTGAAGGCCAAACTTTCATTCTAATTAAAGATATGGGATCTGAAGCAAACACCCCCATGTTGATGGACTGCAGCTCCCACCCTCCCTAATCATTGGCCTCCCTGCTTGTACGATGCAGGAAATGTGCTTTTAGAAATGTTTTAAACTGCTTTTATGTATCCACTAGGTTTAGTATGATATCTGTTTAACTATTTTTTCAAAATATTGTAATAATGTATTGGTTTTTTTTAGCTTTCAATATTGTCTATTTTGTTTGAGACTCATGAGGGGAAAAAGTATGGCATAAATATTTTAAATAAATAAATAGGAAAAGTGATGAGAAAGACATTAAGTTCCATCCAAAGAAAAGGGTGGGTGATTAGTGGTTAAATAAAGCAATTGCCTTTGCTTTGTGTAGAAAGACTACACAGATCTTTCTCTCTCTTCTTTTTAATGGATAATAAGCCCATTAATTTTAGATGCTGGATTTAACACTCTTAGAGGGTACCCCCTCTTTATATATTAGTATGAGTCAACTGGATTTGTTCCAAAGTGTGGGAAACCAGCCCCGTGGCTTTGACTGGCCCTGTGCCTCATTCTGTTGAGTAGGGGCCCTAGAGATCTGTGTCTTACCATCGTGTCCTATCACAGAGTTGAATTTCATCTGAGAAGAAGGTGTGATTCCTGGGGGAAAAGACCAAGTAGAGGGCTCACGACACACTTTTGAAGTTTATGTGTTACCTTTTATTTTTATTTGGTTTCCTTTTCAGTTCATTAAGGATACTTCCAGAAGGACATTTCCAGGACAGGCCCTATCACAATCATCAAATGACATGGTGGAGTCATTCTGTCTTTTTCCTCTGGATTCATTTTTTGTGGGAGAAAATAGAAAAAGCTGTAAGACAACATAGGAGATTGCGAGGATGCAATATGTGTTAGACTTTCTTTCCATTCTCTGAATTAGATAGGACAATTTGGTAATAGATATCTGATCTGAAAACGACATGGAAGCATTTTGGGAAGAAATAAGTGACAACAAGGCAACATCTTGGGTGGGGGCACCCTAATCCCACGAGCCTTCTGGCTCACTGCTTTTTTGCTGCTGGGCCACAAAATCTCAGCTTCAGGTTAGTGGCACAACCACACGCCACACAGTTTAGCTTTATAAGAAGCCATGCAGTGAGCAAGCATCTTGTTTTAAACCTGCTTGATGGTTCCAGGATGCATTTGGGAGTACGAATTAACTTTAAAGCAAGGTCTGCACTCCCCTTGCACCTTATTTTAAAGTAAAATTGCAGGGATTTTGTTTTGCTGCTGTCCCACTGATTTGGTTCCAAAATGTCAAAATCAGTAGCAGTGACTGCATGGGCACAAAAATGGCTGGGGTTGCATGTTGCCGAACCCTGCATTAAAGCAAACACCACAGTTCATGAGGTTCAAAGCAGGATAGGTAATTTTTCTATAGCTTTGACTCCGTTATCTAACATAGCCAGTATAATATTCTCATCCTTTCCACAACTTTCCATGTACCCCTCATCCTACATATGTAAACTTGTTTGATTCTGACCAGCAAGTCAACCTGAACCATTTTGAAAAGTATATTCCTTGCTTCTGTGAACTGACCAAAAAGAACTCCTAATGGTTTCTACCGTTGGCTTCCTCCTCACCCTTGCCTTTCCCTGAAAAAACAGAGATCCAAAATGAAGAATCTACATTATTCATTACAAGTGTAGCTTGGATGTTACCTCATTTTTGGCCACAAGAATCAATCAGGAAATTGTGGCTTTCCATATGATTCTCCCTGACTCTGTTAGTATACCCACTTCTAATGCAACAAAATACAGTCATACATGCGCTTCCTGCTGGCTTCCCAGAGTTTATATTTTGCCAGGAAGCAGCCACGGCATTGATTCAGATGCCAGAACTGAGCCATTAATAAAAGAAGATGACAATGATGATGAATGTTTATAAATCTTCCTGGAACACCTGTATTCTGAACTGGAAGTTAACCCAAAATATGGGAACTCCATGGTAAAAGAAAGGAACTTTGTACCTATTCAGATCAAATCTGGTCTCAAATTATAGTCAAGTGGTGCCTGGTACGCTCAGTTACATAGGTGTAGCACAGCTTAAATGCATGAATAGCATGGAAGTTATAAGCATGCCTGTAAGTCTAATACGACTCATAGCTACCGTGCAGTACACGCGTGCCCTCATTCATTCGCTTCTGCAAATGATCAGCAGTGTCTCCTTTTGTGGGCGTGAGATAAGAAATGTCCTTTTGCTGGGCCTCTCCTGAGGCTTCAGCACTACTTAGATTAGCAGCATATTCCGAATGGCCCTCTTGGTATCCTCAAGGGCAGATGCAAGACTGTTTGCTGCCTGAGGCAATGCGCCAAGCAGTAACTCTCCCCCCAAAGTTGTGGTGGGAGCAACTAGCCTTGGCATCTGAAGCCAACAATTCCTCCAACACCTCTCTTCATCACCTCAGCAGTTCATGATAATTAATGATCTAAGTCATGAATAACAAATGTTTTCATTTGATGCAAAATCTGCTTCTTGAGCTGCCTGCCTGCCTTTGCTTCAAGGTAGGCCAACCCTAACAGAAGCTGAGAAGTTTGTATTAAATGCCCTTCCATGACACCAGAAATCTGCTGCCTTGGGGCTGCACGCCTCTTCATAGTGGGGCACAATCTTTCTTGTTGTTAATATCTAATGGTCCCATAGAACTAGCCATGAGCCCTTTGGCCCTTAACAAGGCATAGTGATCATGGAGAAGACCCCTGTCTCAAACCCCGCCAGTCAATTTACACAATGTGGGGCTAGAGGGAGCCATGGTCTGGTTCACTGTAAAGGCATTAGCTTCCTACAGGTCTGATTTCAATTGCTGGTGTCTCAGTTTTAAAGACTATACTCTGACAAAGAATGTGAAGCAGAAAGCTTTCTGAAGTAGATTTCCAGATACTGCCAATCGATCGTTACATATTATTTCTCAACACATACAAAATATTGATGAAATGTGACAAGAGGCAAACCACACTGATAGCTGGTTTGTTTTTTTTTTAAACATGGTCATTAAGAGCATTCAGCTCTTTCCCTAGCAATCAGTTGTGTCTGAAATGTTTTGCAAAACTGTTGATTGCCTGAGCTATTTTTTTTTAAACTACTCTCCAGTAACTAGGATCATGATCCGATGGGGATCTCATCAATGCACTGAAGAGTTTTACAATAAAAAGGTTCAAAAATATGGAAAAACAACATTCCTCATACACTTTCTTCTATACAAACTGTTGAGCTCTTTTATGTACAGTTTTGGGAGATTGTATTGAATCTTGGGCAAGCTGCACAGATCTAGGATGCCCCAGAAGTAGGGAATGATACTCTACACTTTAAAAAAATGTCAGAAGCATTGCCATAAGTCAGAAATGACTAGACAGCATGTAATTATTATCATGGAGCACACTGTCACAGTTTTTATTAGCATAGTGTTTGTGTATCATCTTCCTTGGGGGATTTCCGGATGGAAGGTTCCTTGTATAAGTAAACTTCTTCTGAGTGTTCTATATCTAGAAAACCCTGACAAGAATTGACTTCAGAATTAACTTCATGCCCTGTTGTTGTTGTTGTTGTTGTTGTTGTTGTTGTTGTTGTTGTTGTTGTTGTTGTTGTTGTTGTTGTTGTTGTTGTTGTTGTTGTTGTTGTTGTTGTTTTATTATTATTATTATTATTATTATTATTATTATTATTATTATTATTATTATTATTATTATTATTATTATTATTATTATTATTATTATTATTATTGAAATTGCCTGGTGTGGCCACACATGTGCAGACATGGCCAAACAGATACTTCCAAGTAGAACATGGTTTACGCGAAGGCTTTCACGGCCGGGATCTAATGGGAACCATTAGATCATGGTTCATGATTATTTCAAAGTCAGCCATGCAAAATGGACCTGTGATAACTCATCCAAAGTGAATAAGGTCCAGAGATATGCAGTGCCTGCCCTGTCCTTCTTTCTCTCTTCTAGCAGAGTTCTTCAACTGAAAAATGTGGAATGAGTTCTTTCTCAGGGCTGCTTTAGTAAAGCTTTTGGTGGAAAGAGGATTCTCTGTGAGCAGCTTTGAAGAAGGAAAAAAATAAAACACCAGCCCCTTCCTTTGGGAAGGTTCCCCTCTTCTTCCCACATCCCTCCACCCCCAGCAAAGGGAATCCCCAGTTTATCTCCAGCATGTCAATCTTCAAAGAAGCCAACGTGACTCTCAAGGGCTACCTACTCAGTGTGGGAGGAGGAGAAGCTACCACGCTTGGGAACTTCTTGTATCTGATTAGGGACTTCTAATGTTGGTGAGAAGAGCGCTAGCTAGTTGCAAGGGGCGTGACATGAAAGTTCAAGGGGATAGATGGTTAGTAGGGAGGCTGCCCCACATGGAAAGCCCAGATAATGTTGTTTACCGGTTTTTGGACAAAAATGTAGAATCTAAACATGCCAGCACCTCCAAGGACAGGTGGCACAAAAAGATTAAAGTGGAAACCATGAGTCAGGACTTTGAAGCTCCTCTGGAAAGTGTTCTCTTCTCATTCCCTTCTGCTGTGGGTTGGAGGGAACCACTAAGGAGACCAAGGTTCCACGACGCATCCAAGAGCCACCTGGATTAAACCTTCTTTCTCTTCACCTTAAGAACCCCCTGCAAGGCTAACAGGTAGGTGACCATATTCCAGTTGTTTGGGAACACCGTCTTGAGGTGCTCTTGTTCTCTTGTCCTGAGGTGGGTTTCCCAGAACTATCTGGCTGGCTAGTGTGGGAATGATGGATGAGATTGGACTGTGGTCTAATTCAGGATGACTCTTCTTTTGTTCTTAGTTGGCTTTTCAAGGGCCCTAGTCAGTATGGGCAGAGATAGTAGAAGATGGAGGGCAATACTAGAGGAGGGAGCAGGGACTGCTTTCACGAGGATGAAGGAGCCAAGGTCAGCGCATGACCCCTGATTCCCCAGGCATCCTTCCTTGGGAACTTTCTGCCAATAACAAATCCCAAAGATGGAACCTTTAAGGTAACTGGTTGAAAAACAACAACCATAATCCACATTATCTAAAATGTCTCTCAACTTTCCTTGACCAGCTTTTCAACTTTCACCTTGATATGTGTGAGCCACTTCCCATCTTTGATTCCCTCTCTTTTAGGATGATAGGTGTAGAATTTTTCTGAACACCTGAGTTCTCTGCTAAGGTGAACAGGGACAGTGCTTGTGTCCCTGTGCTGTGCAGTGCCTTTTTCTGAATGTTTGCTTTCTATGGAGAACAACTCTACATCTTGTAGCTTAGATGCAATTACTGTTACATTTGCAAGCAGCTAAAAGCATATCTTTCAATTTTTTTTATTTTTAAAATAGAAGCAAAGAAGGCTTCAAACCTGAAATAAAAGGGACATGTTCTGTAACAAAAGGATGAAATTCCTTACTTTTGAAAGAACAAAGAGTTAGGAAAAAGTGAGTACTTTTCTTGCTGCTGTACAAGGAACAGAACTATTTCTGTTGAATCTGACCAAAGACCCAGGAGTTGGATTACTTTGAGAAACTTATATATATTTTTAAAGCACTAGGTGTTGCTGTTTTTGGTCCCTATGTGTTATAATGAAAAGTATGCTTCTAAGATGGAGAATCTTTGACCCAACAGTTTTTCTGGATTTCATCTCTCAGAAGGCTCAGTCAGAAAGCCAAATTGTAAGAGATTAAAGGATCTGGAGTTCAAACATCTGGCAGATTTTTCTTAGTTCTGGTATTCTGCCTCTATACATGAATTCCATTCATGTGGCAGTGGAAACTGCTATTCATATATACTTTATGAGGAGGAGTCTAGGTATCATTGGACAAAATTCCTGCAATTTCTCTCAGTGAATGTGTGCTTTTTTAAAAGCTAGTTTTGCTAGCTGCTAGCAATGCATTCAGGAAGTTCAAGAGTATGTGTTTTAAGCAAGAAATGCTTTTGTTGTTTTTAGTTCTGAACCTAAAGTGAATCAGATTAATTGGATTACCTCTGAATTCTAGTGTTTTAGGGATGAGAGAATGTTTGTATATTTGTTCTCTTACATTTCAGTTGAGTTCCCTTCTCAACTTCATCACCAATCCCACAATATTCTTCTGTGGTCAATAGAGATCAAACTGACAAGCATTCCAGCAGCATATAATAGAAAATAGGTTGGATAGAGATTCAGTCATACCTAAAGTCTACCCATTGATAGACATGGTTCAATATTTCTGCTATGTATGATACACAATGGGTTGAATACAGACTTAATCAAATTTAGAACAGATATATTTAAAGGAACATAATATGTGATAATTAAAACTTTTAGGAGGTCAACATCAGTACAACTAAATTCGAATCTTATTCCTTGTATTGAGACACAATTGTCTAATTACTAGTCCTTGCAGTATGAATATTTGCATTAGTTACCCTATATGTTCTATCATAAATTTTCTAAACAAAATTAATAAAGCAAGAGAACAAGGGAGAGCAGCAGAGATAATTTAGAAATATCTGAGATGATGCCATGGCTGTGATCAGACTTTTGATTACATAGATCTCCAGCATCTATGAGTCAAGATTTTAGATGAACAGGAAAACATAATGATGTTCTGGGATACTGCAAGAAAATTACAGTCCTGTTGGGTATGTGTTGAGAACTGAGGGCAGAAAGCACAGTTCCTTGATCTTGCTGCCTTTAGCTGAAGACAGAAGAAGTCAGTTCATTTACAGCAGAGCTTCCCAACACTGAATCCTAGGATGTTCTTCAACTACCAGAAATCTTGGCCAGAACATCTAGTAGTGAAGGCTTCTGGGAGTTTTAGTCCTAGAACATCTAGGAGATCCATTGATCTGAAACAGTGGTTCCCAATGTTGGGTAACCCAGGTGTTCTTGGACTACAACTCCCAGAAATCCTGGCCAGCACAGCTAGTGGTGAAGGCTTCTGGGAGTTCAGTTCAAGAATATCTGGGGATCGAAGATTTAGAACCATTGACTTATAGCATCATATTGGTTGGTTTGACCCTGTAAACCAGAAACAAGGACCTTGTGATATTGTTGGACTATGATGTCCAATATGAAGATTTTGCATCATAAGGAATAGGTTGGTATCTAAGCATCAGATCATAAAAAAATTAGAAAGTCTTTCACCTTCTGTGATTAGTCCACCAGATATGTACGCATATGGTCTTTAGATAGGAAAGGCAGCAAAATTGCTTGACTTCTAGAGTTGAGTGATATTCGCCTGGTACAGTGGGGTCTTGACTTAAGAACGGCTTGAGTTAAGAACATTTTGACTTAAGAACCACTCTCATAGGAAAATATTGACTTGACTTACATACTTAGATTTGAGTTAAGAACTGAAAAAAACCACGTCGGAGGCAGGGAAAGTGCAAAATTTGAACTTTCAGTTAACTGTTGGGCAGCGAAAAGGGTGCCTGTCTGCTTCCTCACTCCTCCCAGCGTTTAGAGAGTGGATTGGGAGACAGTCTTCGGACTGCCTGGTACTGTACTGCCTGGACTGTATTTTCCCTGCCTTCCCTGAACCTTTCTTGACCTAAGAAAAAAAAAGAAAAAATATATCCCCTTCTAGTGGTCGAAGGCGGAATAGCAGCTTCCCATTAGTTTCTATGGACGGAAAAGAGCAGATACGGATCAAATGGTTTTCTATGCATTCCTATGGGAAATGCAGATTTGACCTGAGAACTTTTTGACTTGAGAACCACCTTCCAATACGGATTAAGTTCTCAAGTCAAGACCCCACTGTAATTAGGTTCAGTGCCTTGCATTTTAACAATAAATCCTGTCTCAAATGGACATGCAGTACCTTTTCTTTGCATAATGCCTGGTAAGGGGGACTCTAAAGCCTCCATGTAAATGTAGTACATTGCCTTTGCAATTTCATCAGATAAGGGGAACAGCCCAGCCCAATTTGCACCATATGATGGGAGCTTGTTTGTGGTACGCTGCTATACAGTTCTATTAATTTAGCATAAAGTCACTCAGTAATTCTTGGCATTTTAGGAGCATTGGGGAATTTCACTTTTTGGGACTACAGCTCCCAGAATCCCCAGTAGCAGGGGGATTCTGAGAAATACAGTTCAAAAAACTTTCTCAAGTTCTGCTAATTATGCTTCCTTGAAACCCCAAAGCATGGCATAGAACATCTGCAAATAGGTTCTCTTTCACCTGTGTATTTGCTGGTTTTTGCAAAGAGGCGAGGATGTTCTTTGCTAGGGCAGGGTCTCACACAGAACTATAATTTCTAAAGCAAGGTGTGGATGTTCCCGTGGAAGCCCATTGCTTGAGAAAGTTACTTTTTAAAAAAAAAATAGGATTCCCTAATGAACGTGGCTAAAGGCCAAACAATGGGGAAGTTCTGGAGGTGATACCCCTTCCCCCCACCCACCAAAAGTTGTATAGAAACACAGTGACCCTGCAAAGCAAAAACAAGGACCTTGTGATATTGTTGAACTATGATTCTGATCAGTCTTGGCCAGTATACCCAATAGTGAGGGATGACAGGAGTTGATTCAAACAATATCTGAAGGACTACATAATCCCCAACCTTCTTCTAAACTATAAATCATCTCCCAAAACCATGGGTACTGTAATTTTTCTTTAGAGACAAGTATTTTGCACATGTTCAGTGGCACTTTTTTGATCGCTTCATATAAGTACTGAACACTGGCAAGAAATCTAGCAGGTTCTATGTATAAACCTTCCTTCTGAGTCTAACTCTACTATAGAGGCTTGGAAGAAATGAGTTAAGTTGAAGACTGATTTATACTGCTGGGGGGAACTCTGTGTGGTCTCTCTGTGTGTGTGCACGTGTGTGTGTGCACACGTATATGAAACAATCAGGCATATATCCAGAAGCCCAGTTCCCTTAAGTGGAAAAACTGTTGTCCTTGCAAGGGGTTTTATTACGTCTGCATCTTGCTTTGTTTTATGATTGGTCATTGACTGATAAATATTGGCTTCAGTTGCAAGCATATAGGCAATCCCCTTAAGCTAATCAGTACTGACACCTCTATTTTAGCATCTCTCACTGAACAGCACCCCCTAGTGTTGCACAAGGTAAATTAAAAGGCAAGAGAGTGTAGAAGCATGGTCAACAACTGATTTGTACAGGGAATTTATTGCAAGAAAAAGCTTCTACGCAGTATTATTGTGTTTCCATTCAGTGTCCAGGGGTAATCATGTCAAAAGGCATCAGAAAAAGCAACCAAAATGATCAAGGGAATTTGGAATATTGTATTTCAGTTAAAGCTGAAAAGTCAAGGGAGAAAAGTTGAAAGTCAATGTGTGTATTTGTTTAGAAGAGCAACATCACCTTGAGGGGACTTAAGAGAGATTTATCAAATAATGCACCTTGAGACAGAGATGCTGGGCTTAGTAGGCACTTAGTCATATTTAGCAAGGATTTTAGAGCCAGCCTGAAGTAAAATATTAAATGGTCCCCAGTCACACCTTCATTCCATATAAAGATGTTGACTGGAGGAGCAAATGAATGTTGGTTTTTATGGTGTTGAGGAGCCAGAGTCCACCATCACACATCAAAGGACATCATGTTCACTGGTGGAAGATTTAACTGCATTGCAACTGCAGCTCTATTTTAATTCAACATCTCTCCCCAAACATCTGCTGGCTGGTTAGTGAGCGGTCTCACTCTGTCTAAAGCTAGCATCTTCTTACATTTCCTAGCATGGTGCTTCACATCACACAACCCACCAAATCACACCGTCAAAGAACCTAGGTCCCTCCATAATAGAAGCAAATATCTCTTTTTACAAAGAAAGCCATGTAAATATTAGATAGATAGATAAAACTTTATTATGGTCAAAGACCAGCCACAAATAAAACATCAAAAATATTTACAGGCACTCTGTTATATTTTTCATGTAAAGACACAATGAAAGATTCATTGGTTGTTGTTTTTTTTAAGATGACCACTCCCACAATAAATCAGACAGCATGGCTACGCCTCATGCTGGCTGGGATATTCTGAGAGCTGTAGTACAAAAATATAATCTTACTGACCTTTGATCACTTACAGGAAGTCTAAAGGACATAACATAGACCTGGGCAAAGTGCGGCCCGAGGGCCACATACGTCTCGCGAGCCGCTCCTGTCCGACCCGCCGGTTGTCGCTCCAGTCCAATGTTCAAGCACTTGTTCAAGCCCAAGACAAACTGGATTTATCTCACTGAACAAGTTGAACATCAAAACCATTTATAGCTTTTTGTTTAAAGTTGATCAGTTGCTTATCTTTAACATACCGCAAAAAACCTCTTTAGTATTTGTGAAGATTAACAAGTTTAAAATAAAAACAATCATAACATCACGGTTTCAATTTATTTTTAAGTAAAATCGGTTCGTCCCCCGAACACAGTTCAGATTTTTCATGTGGTCCCCCTATGGAAATTAATTGCCCACCCCTGACATAACAACTGCAGTAGCATTGTTGAGAGGAAACAAACAATAATAATTTTAGTTAATTGTAATAATATTGTTGAATATAAATGTCACTGGTATGTTTAATACAACAGACTCATAGCTAGTGTCATTGGCTTTAAGGGATGTTTGCATTATAGTTTCCCATTTTTAATTGTAATTATGGGCCATAATCCTATAAGTTTTCATGTAAAATTTGCACAACTTGCTGCAGCCTAAAGACTCTAAGGCGGGGGTGGACAACACTGGTGGGTCTTGAGCAGTGGTTCCCAACGTTGGGTTGCCAGGTGTTCTTGGTCTACAACTTCCAAAAATCCTGGCCAATGGTGAGGGCTTCTGAGAGTTTTGTCCAAAAGCATCAGGAGACCCAAGGTTGGGAACCACTGACTCCAGGAGTCACGTGGATAATAAAAAAATGTCAACAAAATAAATGAATGGAATGTAAGTTCAAATTTGGTTTTGAAACATGGGTATTTTGTCGTGTTCAAGGTGCAGAAAGGCTCTTTGATCCACTCAAAAGGTGAATTGCTACTACCGGAGTGGGAACAGCAATACACTGTTTTTGCCAAATAAAGGTTTGTGGTGGGAAGGACTCAGGAAGGTACAAAAAGAACAATGGGGGAATGCATGGGGCCACAGGGCTGCTCCTTGCTCAAATCTGCCCGAAAGGAAAGTCATGACAAGCCATCCTGTTGAGCAGAAATGGCCATCTTGATGTACTGATCATCTTCAACCTCCTAATATGGCTTCCAACAGGTCCAGCCAACCAAGGCATGTTACCTCTACACTGAGAGGTAGAGAAAGAACAAGGACAAAACGAGACGGACGGACACAGAAGCAACAAAGGAATGGCAGCTGGGAGACAGGTGAGATAAAAACTCAAGAGTGTTCTGCTTCTGCATATGTGTTGGGGTGGGAAGCACTCAAAAATAAGGACTAAAGATCTCTGTAGAGATCACCATTGCTAGGCCAGCATGAAACAAAGCAGTCTGAAGTACTGTTCTCTTTTAATATCTGCTTTCACAATTTTCCATTATCTCTTTTTTTGCAAAGGAGGACTATGATGCTGGTATTGTGAAGGAACTTGATATTGAGGCATATGAAGACTCTGGCCTGAGACAGTCCAAAATGTCACTTGCATCCGAAAACAGTGAGTAGTGCAAAGCTAATGAAGAAAAGAAAAACTAGGCATTTGTGAGTGAAAATGTCACTCCAGTACATTGCAGGAGTTCTGATGCAAACTGCTTCCCAGAATTCAATCATTCAGGTTCTATATCTGAACAGATCTGACCATATAAAGTAGATCATATCAGAAGGAGCTTTAGCGATTGAGCAGTACAGAAACAAAGTAGAAAGAGAGAGGAAGGAGAAGATGGAATCTGGAAATGAGCCCTGTACATCTTTGGGATTTGCAGTCAGGCATTCCAGGACAAAGGTGACACCAAACGTATTTTGTTTGTTAATTGCATTTATTTCTTGCACTTCCTCCAATGAGCTCAAGGCATCTTTCATGTCTCTCTTCTCCTCCTCCTTTCCATTTTATCATTTTAGTCCTGTGAAGTAGATCAGGCTGAGAGTGAGTGGCTGGCCAGCTAAAGTGACTCTAGTTTGTATATTCCAAATATGTAAATAACAGCCTCTTTGTCCCTAAATTCAGCCAACTAAGCAGACGGTGCTACTGCAAGTAGTCTTCAAGAAGGTTAAATCCACTTCCTAGGACCAACTAGGGTAGACCCAACAGCTTCAAGAGGACTTAACAAACAACGACCAGTTTTGAAAGAGGAAGCTGTGTTAATCTGTGTCAGCGGGTATAAGAAAAATAAAAACAAGAGTTGTGCCGCTTTGAAGACAATCAGATTTGAGTGTGAATATTCATGGATCATAGTCGCTTTCTCACACAGGCCTGAAGAGGTGCCACAACATGGAATGAAGTCCCATTTATTCCATGTATCTATTTAGTTATTTGTTTGTTTGTCTGTTTCATGTATATCTGGCTTTCCCCCCATTCCACGGATCTAAGGCATTTTACAAAAATATTTTTTTTTTAAAAAAGTGGGGACAATGTTAAAACACAATGGCTGAAATCCTGTTGCTTAGTGTAGTTAAGTCACAACTAAAGTAGACTCACTGAATCATTGGGATTTGGTGAGTCAATTCCTCCAGAAGTCCCACTGATTCAAAGGGTCTATGCTAGTTGTGACTTACACAAGCAACAGGATTTCAGCCAACGAAACATGAACAATAAAAGATTATTGAATGAGAATGGTTGAAAACATTTTACAAAAAGAAATAAGTTCAGCCTACCCCATTAAAAGCTCTTCTTTCCACATCTTGCTCAGCAGCTGAATGGCTCCCCAAAAACAAAAGTCTACCTGCTGGCTGAATGACAGCATGGAGGGAGTTCAACTTAGCCTCTCTTGAAAGGGAATTCCAAGACAGGGACCAGCCAGCAAAAAGACCATCTCTTGGATACTCACCAGAGGATAGTGGGACTCAGAGAAGGGCTTCCTAGAAGATTTTAAACCTGGATAAGCTTATATAGGGGGACGTGATCCTTCCAACCCCTTCATGGATTGCTGCCTTGTCGTGGCGAAGGGGCTTGAGTAACTCAGAGAAGCTATGGGCTATGCCGTGCAGGGACACCCAAGACGGACAGGACATAGTGGAGAGTTCCGACTAAACGCAATCCACCTGGAGTAGGGACTGGCAATGCCACTCCAGTATCTTAGCCAAGAATGCCCCATGATCAGAAACAAAAGGCTAAAAGATATGACGCTGGAAGATGGGACCCTCAGGTCGGAAGGCGTCCAACATGTTACTGAGGAAGAGTGGAGGACAAGTACAAGTAGCTCCAGAGCTAATGAAGTGGTTGGGCCAAAGCCGAAAGGACGCTCAGCTGTGGACGTGCCTGGAAGTGAAAGGAAAGTCCGATGCTGCAAAGAAAAATATTGCATAGGAACCTGGAATGTAAGATCTATGAACGTTGGGAAGCTGGAGGTGGTCAAACAGGAGATGGCAAGAATAAACATCGACATCCTGGGCATCAGTGAACTAAAATGGACAGGAATGGGCGAATTCAGCTCAGATGATTATCATATCTACTATTGTGGGCAAGAATCCCGTAGAAGGAATGGAGTAGCCTTCATAGTCAACAAAAGAGTGGGAAAAGCTGTAATGGGATACAATCTCAAAAATGATAGAATGATGTCAATACGAATCCAAGGCAGACCTTTCAACATCACAATAATCCAAGTTTATGCACCAACCACCAATGCTGAGGAGACTGAAATTGAACAGTTTTATGAAGATTTACAACACCTTCTAGAACTGACACCAAAGAAAGATGTTCTTCTCATTCTAGGGGACTGGAATGCTAAAGTAGGGAGCCAAGAGATAAAGGGTATAACAGGGAAGTTTGGCCTTGGAGTTCAGAACGAAGCAGGACAAAGGCCAATAGAGTTTTGTCAAGAGAATAAGCTGGTCATCACAAACACTCTTTTCCAACAACACAAGAGGCAACTCTATACATGGAAATCACCAGATGGGCAATGTCGAAATCAGATTGATTATATTCTCTGCAGCCAAAGATGGAGAAGCTCTATACAGTCAGCAAAAACAAGACCTGGAGCTGACTGCGGCTCTGATCATCAGCTTCTCATAGCAAAATTCAAGCTTAGACTGAAGAGAGTAGGAAAAACCACTGGGCCACTCAGGTATAATCTAAACCAAATCCCCTATGAGTACACAGTGGAAGTAAAGAACAGATTTAAGGAACTAGATTTGGTGGACAGAGTGCCTGAAGAACTTTGGATAGAGGCTCGTAACATTGTCCAGGAGGCAGCAACAAAAACCATCCCAAAAAAAAGGAAATGCAAGAAAGCAAAATGGCTGTCCAACGAGGCCTTAGAAATAGCAGAGAGAAGAAGGGAAGCAAAATGCAAGGGAGATAGGGAAAGTTACAGAAAATTGAATGCAGACTTCCAAAGAATAGCAAGGAGAGACAAGAGGGCCTTCTTAAATGAACAATGCAAAGAAATAGAGGAAAATAACAGAAAAGGAAAAACCAGAGATCTGTTCAGGAAAATTGGAGATATTAGAGGAACATTTCGCGCAAAGATGGACATGATAAAGGACAAAAATGGGAGGGACCTAACAGAAGCAGAAGACATCAAGAAGAGGTGGCAAGAATACACAGAGGAATTATATCAGAAAGATGTGGATATCCCGGACAACCCAGACAATGTAGTTGCAGACCTTGAGCCAGACATCCTGGAGAGTGAAGTCAAGTGGGCCTTAGAAAGCCTGGCTAACAACAAGGCCAGTGGAGGTGATGGCATTCCAGTTGAACTATTTAAAATCTTGAAAGATGATGCTGTTAAGGTGCTACATTCAATATGCCAGCAAGTTTGGAAAACCCAACAGTGGCCAGAGGATTGGAAAAGATCAGTCTACATCCCAATCCCAAAGAAAGGCAGTGCCAAAGAGTGCTACAACTACCGTACAATTGCACTCATTTCACACGCTAGCAAGGTTATGCTCAAAATCCTGCAAGGTAGGCTTCAGCAGTATGTGGACCGAGAACTCCCAGAAGTACAAGCTGGATTCCGAAGAGGCAGAGGCACTCGAGACCAAATTGCTAACTTGCGCTGGATTATGGAGAAAGCCAGAGAGTTCCAGAAAAACATCTACTTCAGCTTCATTGACTATGCAAAAGCCTTTGACTGTGTGGACCACAACAAACTATGGCAAGTTCTTAAAGAAATGGGCGTGCCTGACCACCTTATCTATCTACTGAGAAACCTATATGTGGGACAGGAAGCAACAGTTAGAACTGGATATGGAACAACTGATTGGTTCAAAATTGGGAAAGGAGTACGACAAGGCTGTATATTGTCTCCCAGCTTATTCAACTTATATGCAGAATACATCATGCGGAAGGCTGGACTGGAGGAATCCCAAGCCGGAATTAAGATTGCCGGAAGAAATATCAACAACCTCCGATATGCAGATGACACCACTCTGATGGCAGAAAGTGAGGAGGAATTAAAGAACCTTGTAATGAGGGTGAAAGAAGAGAGTGCAAAAAACGGTCTGAAACTCAACATCAAAAAAACTAAGATCATGGCCACTGGTCCCATCACCTCCTGGGAAATAGAAGGGGAAGATATGGAGGCAGTGACAGATTTTATTTTCCTGGGCTCCATGATCACTGCAGATGGAGACAGCAGCCACGAAATTAAAAGACGCCTGCTTCTTGGGAGGAAAGCGATGACAAATCTTGACAGCATGTTAAAAAGCAGAGACATCACCTTGCCAACAAAAGTCCGAATAGTCGAAGCTATGGTTTTTCCTGTCGTGATGTATGGAAGTGAGAGCTGGACCATAAAGAAAGCAGACCGCAGACGAATTGATGCCTTTGAATTGTGGTGCTGGAGGAGACTCTTGAGAATCCCCTGGACTGCAAGGAGAACAAACCTATCAATTCTAAAGGAAATCAACCCTGAGTGCTCACTGGAAGGACAGATCCTGAAGCTGAGGCTCCAGTACTTTGGCCATCTCATGAGAAGAAAAGACTCCCTGGAAAAGGCCCTGATGTTGGGAAAGTGTGATGGCAAGAGGAGAAGGGGACGACCGAGGATGAGATGGCTGGACAGTGTCTGCGAAGCAACCAACATGAATTTGACACAACTCCGGGAGGCAGTAGAAGATAGGAGGGCCTGGCGTGCTCTGGTCCATGGGGTCACGAAGAGTCGGACACGACTAAACGACTAAACGAACGAACGAACGATCCTTCCAATATTCTGGATCAGAGTCTGGAATGTTACATTTTAAAGGGAACTCAGGTTCTCCTTATTGTTTCATGGCAGCTGGGCTGGCTCTCTAATTGCACAGCTAATTCATTGTGTTGCATTGGTCTTGCCAACTTGCCAGAAAAATACTGCAGGAATGCTCTCTACTTCTCTCTAGTGGTTAATTATGGTTTTGCACCTTGAAAGTATTTTAAAAAAATACAAAAGGCAAAATCAAGAAATGCCTCTCTATATAGGAATTATTTTATTTTTAAAATTTATATTATTTATCTGTTGCCTTTTCCCTCATAGGGAGCCCAAGACAGCTCACAACAACTAAAGCTTTAAAACAATCAACAGTTTTAAAATACCATAGGAATATGTTTAACAACAATTAAATATATGTCATAATTTTTTAAAAGATTAAAAACACTTTTAATTTTTTTTTAAAAAATATGTAAGTTAAGAAACAACACATTACTGAGACATTTATTGCTTTAAAGACTGCTTGAAGAGAAAAGTCTTTGTCTGATGACAGAATGAGAAGAGAAAGTGGGCCAACGTGGCTTCTTGGGGCAGGGTGTGACGAAGCCTGGGAGCAACCACCAAGAAGGCCTTCTCTTGTGTCTTTGCCAAACAAGCTTGGGAAGGTCATGGAACTGAGAGAACGGCCTTCCCAGAAGATTTTAAGAGTCGAGAAAGCTCATATGAAGTGATACAATCCTTCAAATGGCCAGAACCCAAGCCATATAGGGCTTTCTAGGTTACAACCAGGACTTTGAATTTGGCTAAGAAGGAGACTGGCAGTCACTCTGGGGTACATTGTAGAGTATAGTGAGTTTGCACAAAATAGAGACAGAGAATCCAACAGCCTAGTCCGTTGCTAGATGCCCACATGAATTGCGTGTAGAATGTATGCACAATGTCCAGAGCCATAGTAAACAACATTAGGACAATTTGCAATTTCTTTGTGAACAAATCCTTTTGGAAAGAGTGACTCGAAAGCTGAAACCTACATTGCTTGATGGTAGGGCCGGCCTTAGGTCCAGCTGTCAGCCATGTAGATTTGAGGATTCTAGGAGTTGTCGTCCAAGGAAGCTACTTTTCCATCTTTGGTTCTGTTGCTCTTCACATCTGGATCAAGAGGACGAGATTCATACTAGGGTAAGGGTTTTGCCACAGTTCACATAGGGAAGGGGGTGTTTACAGACCTATATAAACCATGGGAATGAGGGATGCCATGGAGTTTAGTAGGGAGCTGTGGCATTGTATTCCAGGGGGACAATTTTGAAAGACCAGAAACCTAGAAACTGTTGACCTGGGGCAATGCTATCCACGACATATCTGCAGTCTTATATTAAAATAAAATATGTGAAATACTATACATTTTGCATATAATTTTAGACCTCTCATTAATATTTTGGCTTCCATCTACTTATGGGAGTCTTAATTTCATTCAGCTCCATTATTGTTTTCCTGGCTCTCCCTCTGTGTATGTGTATGTTGGGGGGGGGGGGAAGAGAGTATTTCTACAAGAAAGTTCACACCAAGGTACCAAGCATGTGGTCATCCAGATGTCCCTGACCACTGGCTACATAGGCTAGAGCTGATGGAATTGAAGTCCAACAATATCCAGAGGGTCACAAAGGACTCACGCATAGTCAAGCATCTTTGTTCTCCTTCAGCTGCCTCTCATCACGGCTTTTAATTATACATTGCCACACAGTGGAAATGTGTAGTACATATTTGGCTGTATTTTCAAGACGAATCAAGTACCTTAAAACATGCTCTGTCTCTCAGAATTGTAGTGGAAGAAAACAGGATAAAAGAGACAAAACACAAGGAAAAACGAGTGTCATATCAGTGGCAAAATTTGCTTCCAAACGTAGGTTTCATCAAGTGTACTTTTTGGAGGCATAAGTGACTGGACTCCCCTCGTGGCTGCCATTTACAATTTTCCAGCTTCATGAGTTCCAGGTGGGGCAGGGTTTGAAATGAACAAAGAAAATGAGTTCAAGACCCTGCTATGGATTTTGCCAGTTTTGTCCTGTGCTCCCATTGCCAATCCTGTCTAACAGAGACAAGAATGAATGGTCCTATCCAGTTGACCTGGCTTCTCCGGATTCCCTCCTGCCAATAGTGGTTATGGTAGGAGCTTCCACCCTTCTGGGAGTAATGGTTCCTCAAAAATAGATCTTGCCAGCTGCGCTCTTCTCATTTCATGTGGTTTGGCATCTAAAGAAGGAAAGAAGGAACCATCTTCAAAGACATGTTGCTGGTCAAAGCAGAGCAACAAATGGGAATCACCTCTTTGCAGCAAAGTGTCACTAGCTCCTGAAAGCTAGTAAGTTGTTGTGGCAAATAAGACAGAAAATCCCATGAGTTCTCATTATTCCTGCCACTAAAATATGAATTAAATGAAATAAATTAAATTATCACAAATTGCTAATCTTTCATGGCATTCAAAATCTACTGCTTGCCTGGAAGATAGCTACCTCACTCTGCCTCACAGTAGGGCCAGCCCTCAAATTAGCTGAATAGCTTGTATACTCTTTGGAATTTGTGTGAGTGCGTGTGTGTGTCTAACGATTCAGCATGTTTCATGTAGGAGATGAAGGCCAATCTGGGTGGTGGAACACAGCATTATCCTTTGGCCAGAGGTCATGGAATCTCCCAGGGTGAGTTTTTGCTTTTCCAGAGGGAGGTTGTTTCTTGGGTTAGAGTATTAATAGTATAGAGATGAAATTGCATGAGACGGTGGCTTGACAGGTGTTCCAGACTACTCCTTTATCTGTCCCTTTGTATTTTTCCTTCTTCAGTGCTACTGAAAGGTAGCACTGGGACTTGGTGGTAGTGGTGGTGGTGGGTCTCCAAAATTTCAGAAGGTCTCTGCTCCACCTACTCCCAAGGTGACTATGGCCATAGGACTTGAAACCTGAAACATCAGAACATAGTCATAGTCTTTCAGAGGTGAACCACAGCATATTTTAAGTGAATAGAGACTGTTGAGGTGGAACATACCAAATAATGTTGATGCAGATCCTGCTCAAGGAGCAAATTGTATCTGGCAACAGTCAGACAAGAAAAATAAAATTAAAGGATATGCAATTCAGCAGTAGGTCTTATGGTCAGTCTCTACATGAGTCCTCCCCACTATGGTTCCCTCTGGGTGTACTGAACTACACGTCCTGTCATTCACACCCATGTGGGCAATCATCATCATCTTAGAACATCATTAAGTCCAGCCCCTGTCAAGAAGGAACAGTGGGGAATGAAAGCTCCCAGCCTCTGGCCCTGCGGCCAGATATCTAAACCACTGAGCTATCCAGCAGTTCTAAGTGAGTTGCATTCCAATATATATGGAAAGCAGCAAATTGAGAAGGATTATTCTGGCTTAAATGTTTTCAGATTGCCAGAGCTGTTGCTTCAGAATATACTTTGTTGACATGGCTCTAAGGCCTTAATCCTATTGGAGAAAAACATGAATAGAACAGTAATTGTACAAGTGGCCCATGTTCCTTCCCTTTCCTTGTGGTTGATTAAAGGTATCACCTACTCTTGCATTTATATTGTTTGCATGACCATGAGGCCTTTACCTGATTTTTCCCTTTCCCGGGCTTTTTGTTGCACAACTACTTGCACACTGGTGGTAACAATAACCCACAACCATATTTCATAACCAACGTGTAACTGGTCACACAATGAACACTTTGCCAAAGTGGGGAAACACTTCTGTGATTCTAATTGCAAACATTTTATCCCAGAGCTATTCTGGGCTTTGCATTTATACTAGAATTGGACAGCCCAGGAGTTTTATAATGTCTGCCAATCACAGGGGTTGATGAGTAGTGCCCCTGATTCTTTTTTGCACCTAACATCTTAAATGTTGTGTACACTTACATCTTAAATATTCATGGTATACAAATTTAGATTATATAGGCTGGAAACAAATGTCAAAGACAGCCTGGAAATATTGCTGACAGCTTATTAATGTTGCAGAGAGGTGATTGAGGCAGCCTTTCCTTGTTTGTGAAATCAGCTTTCAAGGAAATCCTGGAGACCAATCATCAATCAAAGCCAGTTAATTTGCATAACCCCTGGGGCGAGAGGAACTCCAGCTGTGACACAGAGGCTGTTTCTCATCCCTTAATGATTCTTCTCTTCCAGTTATGAGCTATGTCTAACATCTGTTTCTGGCCATAGTCACAGGCTTTAGGGCTCAAACTCTGGATCTCTGACTCCAGAGATCATGTAGGGGAGTTTCAAGAAAAGGTATAGATGGACTAGCACCATGGTGCTTGAATAGAAGATTGCTGGGGGAGCAGAGACATAGGCCACATCCGCATGCTCGTATGTAAATACGAGCCAAAATCCTTTAGAATTCTATCTTGTTGAAGATGTACACACGTTGCTTGGTCACTCTTTATTCAAGTCGGTGCAGCTAAATCAACCACAGACCTTCCTTAAATGGTTTGCAAATTGTGGCCTTTTTCAAGGTAATCCTTGGCTAAAAGTAGAGACCTTCTTCCCCTCTCACCCCTGCATTTCACAAATGGGTATCCTGAAGTTAACACTTGCCAGCATCTCTGTATGGTGTGTATCTTTCAGTCGTTCCTTCTGGCTGGCTCACCGGGGAGCGTATCACCTGAATAAGAGAAGGAGAATGGAGGGAGTTTCCCCAGGGAAGGCAGCCCACTATCAGAGGCGTGAGGACAGTGGACCAAGTGAGTGCATGCAGTGGCATCTTCAGAGCAGGGGTGATGTAATCAGAGCTTGGAAAAAAACAGTAGAAACAAAATATTCAATCAAGCTACAATATATTGAAACAAAATATGTAAATGTAACAAAATGCATAGAAGTTAAAATATACAAAACAAACAAAATATACAAAGAGCAACAGATATCTATCCATTATATAAAATTTCATTATATAATATTTCAACCAAGAAGAATAGATCATAGGATTACTCAATAGACATAATACCATTATATAAAATTAGCTAATCACATCCTATGAAGTGCCTGGGAGTAGAGAAAGGCCTTAACCTGCTGCTGAAAGGATGATCATGCCAGAACCAGTGGGCAATGCTGTGGAGAACATTTCATAGATGGGGAACTGCCACCAAAAAGGCCCCGTCCTTCATCATAGCCCTCTAAGATGGCTTTGGAGAAGGTTCTACAAGGAAGGCTTCAGATGTTGTTCTCAAAGTATGGACAATCTAATGAGGATGTTTGGTTAAGTATTTGGATCGTAAGCTCTGTAAACCTTTAATTAGTTGAAAATTTCAGTTGTGCCTGGGATTACTGCAGCAGACAATGCAGCTGTCCAGAATATATGGTATACCATAAGAGGGATCTCCTCCCCCTCATTAATCTGGCCTACTGACCTGATTTCCAGGTGGATTGCTAGAAGGTTTACAGCAAAATAAGATACACGAGATACTTTGGAAAATCTAGATGTTTTACAGAATTAGTTTGGTGACATTTTCAGAAATGAACTGCGTGGGAGAGATTGGGAGAAATTCCTAATATATGCAGCCAAAAGCAACTCAGCCTAGCAAAGAATAGGAAAGAATGCCCTGAGAAGCAGCCCAAAGGATCTGTGCCAAGGTATTTTGAGAATTCAGGGCCTGTGTAAATTATAGAAATTATTTGTGGGAAATCCACAATATGTTTCAATTTTTTCTTTACATCTGAAAAATCTTGAAACCTTCATTAGTACAAATAAGAAGCGAGCTATCCATAATATACAGCTCATGTACAAAAGCTCTGAGGGAAGGCTTTTGTGTAAACCGAGAAAAGCTGGAGGTTAGCTTTGGATAGTAGAACCAGACTTGACAGTGTGATATGGAAGCAACAGGTGATGAAAAATGTGCACCTTGAATCTTCAGAGGGCAAAAGATATTTGGGCAAGGAGGAATTTGTAAGTGGGAAAGTATTCAGTCAACAAGAAGCTTGAGATCCCTCTTCTTCAAATTCAAGCTCTTATCCTCCCCCATATAAGGGGAAACCTAAGCCATGCAGAACATGGGCATTGGCAGACCAACTGAGGCATCTGTCTCTTAGCCTGGGGAAGCTGGCTGATACCTGTTAGTTTCCATCTTGCGTCTAGATCTGAGCACTTTCCCACTTTTATCAGGCCATCAGTCACTCACAAGGACTTTTGCTTTCAGCTTCTCCTTGACTACTTCACTATTGATGATAAATAAAGGTTCTGTTTGCAGTGAAGACACAAACCTCTTGAGTCTAAACCCTTGCTGTTCAATTCTGGTTCAAAGCAGTTGCTTTGGCTATTGATGGCATGTGTGAGTGAATGAATGTGAAGAGAGATGGAGTTTACTTTGCACAAAACAGGACAATTCCTTAAAGACAATTATATGAACCACCCAGGTTTCCTGATCAACATTACAGGGTTTTTTTGTGCCACTCGTACGCATAGTGGCTTACAGAGTAACATGACTAGAATATTTGGCAGACCCTCTTCTCCCACCCAGATCTACCCGAACCACCCGTCATCGGCAGCAGGGACGGCTGAGGGGTCTGACGCTGAGAGAGGCTCGGAAGGAAAAAACTAGAAACCGGGCCTTCTCGGCGGTGGCCCCTCGGCTGTGGAATGCCCTTCCAGCCGAAATTCGGCTGGCACCCTCGCTGGGTGTTTTAAAAAAACAATTAAAAACTTGGCTATTTAAGCAGGCCTTCCCTCCAGTCAGCTAAGTCTTTTTATTTTTTCTTTCTCTCATCTTATTCCATTTTGCTAATTTTTTAATCTAATTGTATTAACTAATATATTAATTGTATTTTATGATTATTTATATTTTATATTGTCTTATTTTATGTTGTAAGCCACCTCAAGTAGACATGGTCTAGAGGGGTGGGGTATAAATAAATAAATAAATAAATAGATAGATAGATAGATAGATAGATAGATAGATAGATAGATAGATAGATAGATAGATAGATAGATAGATAGATAGATAGATAGATAGATAGATAGATAGATAGATAGATAGATAGATAGATAGATAGATAGATAGATAGATAGATAGATAAACAGATAAATAAATAGATAAATAGATAGATAGATAGATAGATAGATAGATAGATAGATAGATAGATAGATAGATAAACAGATAAATAAATAGATAAATAGAATACAGACTCTGCTCTTAAAGTGTTTGCAAACTAATTTCTGTCAGTTTTGGAAGAGGGACAGGTGGAAAATTCAGGGAGAGACGCAAACAGCCATATATATGCCAATGGAGTTACATGAAGCTAAGGGCTTGGCCTCATGGCTTGGCTGGAGTGGGCTAAATAGGGTCACTGGGAGGTCCGATATACCATTTGGTATAATTCTCATGGAGGGGCTGAGGAAGTGAAAAAAATCTTTTAAAAATGTATTAGAGCAACACACGTATGCGGGATCACTTTTTTTAAAAAAGACAAATTGAAACATTCCTCCCAGAAACTGGAAGAAAAAGGAGGGGGCAATGAGGGGGATTTTTGTTTGCTTTTTTCCTTGAAGGTCTGGCAGAGAGCCTGACTGCAGGGAGCAATCCTACCCATGCCAACAAAAGGAGCTCAAAAGGTGTAAGTAGGAATGCTCTGGGGACAGGCTGGTTCACGAAAACATCATCTGATCACCACATTTCGGAGCAAATCAGTCCCATCCCTGCCACAGACCAAACAGCAGGTTCAATGCCCATGTAGTCACCCTCTAAGTTTCATTTCAAGACATAGATCAAAGGGCCAAATCATAGCTTGAAATCAGGAGGGAGGGAGGGAGAGACGAGACACTATATGGCTGTTATGGGTGGGAGTTCTAGACATATGGAATGGCAAAGATGGGAGGTTTATGTTTTTTGTTGCTTAAGGGACTCAGTGGCTGATTATCTATACTCCTTTAGGCAGGAACTGGCAACTTGTAGCTCCATAGATGTCACTGGATTCAATTTCCATACACCTTAGCTAGCACAGCTGATTGTGTGGGTCATGGGATGACAGTCTAACAACATTTGGAGGGCCACAAGTTTCCAATTTTTGGTTTAGATTTACGTTTCATTTCCAGTTTTTCCACAGACTTGCTTGTGGACGACTAATTTGATAGCATTGTGTCTAAATGACTAAATTCATTTGCAAAATAGTTGGTTAATAACAGAGCCCTGCTATTGAGAAAAAGACTAAGTCAAATCAAGGTAAGTCAAGTTCTCTGTGAAGAAGAGTGGAACTCTGCCAACCTGTAAATGGAGGGAAATAGCAGTATATTTGCTTCTTTTGAACATATCATTTCGCTTCTACTAGTCATGGGAGGAAAAGAATGTATGAAAAGGGGGAGCTGTGAAGATATTCCTAGTTCCATCCTTCATTTTTCACCTTTGATGTTAGCAGGGACATATAAAGAGGAGGAAGAGGTATGGGTAGGTTGATGGATTAAACTAAATATCATGTGAGTTCTTTTAAAAAAAACAGGGAGAAGAGGAAGGAGTTTTTGGAACTACAATAATGTGGCACAAAGGAAAATTTAACCTTCCTCTCTTTGCTTCTGAGCTGAAATGCTAAAGAAAATAACCCGTGTGCAGCATTTGGACTAAAGAAAAAGCCCAACTGGGGGTACCAAATTGAAGTCTTTTCTGTACATGTGTATGTTTTTTCACTGAGATCATAGTTTCAGAAGAAAGGGTTAGCCTCCCATCTCCCTGCATTGGACACAATGAAAATCATGCTCCCCCATGTTGAGTAGCCACACAGGTAACAGTAATACCTGTCTTGGGCCCAATCCTTTTACCTTTTCATTTGTAGATGTAGACCACAACAATATGTGAACCTCATTGTTCAATAAGTACGTAGCTTGCTCTGTGTTCAGTGTTCTGGCCAGTGAGCGCAAAGGCACTGAATTATTCATAACAAACAGCAAACTGTTTTGAAATGTTTGTAAAATTAAATTTTATGCTATGTTTAATCCTCACGATTAAACAAAATCAAATGAATGATGCTACTGGCATTTTTATTCTGGTTGCTTTGTACTCATTTACATATATGCAGACAGACTGAAAGTGCAGGAAGGAAGCTAGTTGTTAGCTAGCTAGCCGAAGCTCTCGGAACATTTAATTCTGTGCTCCCACTGCAAGCGTCTGTGCTTGTGGAACCTTATGGAAATGTGGAAGAGACACTGTTTTGGCATCATGACATTTGTGCAGAACATTTTTGATGATAAAAGAACACAGGTGCACATACGTTGAATTTATATTCTATGTGTCGAAGTAAAAATCTCACACTGTCCTTTTGCTTGTGAGCATTAAACAAGGAGGGTACATGTACCTCCTCCACCCCTTTTTAAAAGTTTATCCTATATCACCTGACTGTGTTCTGCATTTCCAGAATAATTAAATAAAATTAAAGCCCTATATTTGATTGTTGCTTTCCCCAACAGAACATCTAACCTGATTATTAATACCCTTAAGAGTTAACCTGAACTGTACAAGTTATGCCTTAGTAATGAACCGTTCCTACCTAGTTAATTTCTTTAAAGCTTCCAGGATGATCCTCTCACCTAGATAGGCCCATGTATTTACTGTCAGCAATGTTAGAGTGGTTTTGAATTTACTGTGAACACAAGAGCCACTTGTGATAGGAATTTGAGGGTGGGGCCAGGGTGTCTTGTCTCACTGCCAAGGGGGGGGCAGGTGAATTATAGAGCCCAAACTCTATGAGCTCTTTTCCTTTGGATGTCAGACAGCGGACACTGCCTGCTTCCAGGGTAGGTGAGATAAGATTGGTGGGGCAAGAAGCAATCATATTGGGCTGTAGCGCCATGATCAAGAGATGATCTTCTAACTTTATTTTTGAGTTACATTTTCAATTAATCTTTAGAGGTGCAATCGAACACCTGTGCAAGGAATTTTATGTGCAAAAGTTAGATGAATGTTCCCAGAGTCTACAACCTGAAGGCGGTTACTCCAATGTTTTATTTATTTGGGGAGAGAATGCCAGGGCTCATGTCTGTCTGGAAATAGGCACTTCTAGTGCAGAAGCTGTTCCTAACTGATCTTCCATGAATGCATGTAGTTACTCAGTGGTGCCGGAAAAGCAATCCACACTTTCTGAATAACATTTACATTGAATGCAGCTACTGAGAAGCTACGCCTTGGCAGAAAGACAACATTTGAATGCAAGATTTAGAGGGCTCCACGGGTTGCATTGTTGCTGTGAGAGGGGTAATTGGAAAAAATTGTCACAATTATCCTAGGGATAAATTGGTATTGACAATTCATCAAAGGAATGTGTCAAAGGGATATGCTTGTTGTGGAAAGGATGGAACACAGAAAGTTTTCTAGATGAAGTATTAAACAGGGTCATACTTTTATTGCATCCTACAATTGACATATAAGAACTAAAAGCTGGTATCACCACATTCTTAGATAGGAGGCTGGAGTTGAATGCCGATGCAATTTCACTTTGAAGATCTGGATAAATGTTGTTTTACTCAACACTCAGGTTTTGTCCAGTGATTGCATTTGGCACCAGAAGATTATCTTATGATGGTTTTTTGAAGGTTTGGATGTTTTGTTTGTGTTTTGTCTCCTGTAATAAATGACTTGACAGGTGTAGATGAGACTCCCGTAATTACAGTATTTGCTGCACAGCAACTATTGAATGGTACCTTTGTGTTTTGATTGTGGAATCCTGTATTGGGATTCATGTTGATTGATCCATAGGTAGCTGACCCCAACTCATTGTGGACACAACTCAATGTGACACTGGCAGATTTGTGCATCCAAAGACTGACTATGCCTAATGTAGTACTTTGGGCACTTCAAGTAGAAGAGAGGTGAGGGGTGCAGATTGCTCCTTTCCTGTATGCTTCTAAAACATCATCTCACCGTAGCCACATTTTACCCAATGCCTTGAAAGGTTACTTTTTCTGGACTGCAACTGCAAGAAACCATGACCATTTGCTATACTGCCTAGGGCTTCTGGAAGCTTTAACACAATATTTAGAAGCCAATGCTCTAGTGATTTACAGTGGTAGCTTTGTGCTGTTTGAATTTGAGTTTTGTAGCGGTTTGAAAAAGTGTTTGTATTTGAAGGAATAAGAAATAGCTTTACAGTCACAGGACCTTTTAAAAACTTCATTTGCTCATATTTTCTCTACCTTTCTGGTACCTGTAGTTGGTTTACTGCTTGTACCTTCTGAAGATCTTCTGATGCTACCTTTTGTTTTTCAGTGTAAACAAATCAGAATTTCTGTGGTTTAAGTTTCATCTGTTTCCATATCTTGTCTCCATTGTACATTGTATTTATGCTAAAACACCACCTAGTGCACAGCTTGTGATTTCACAAATTACAGCTGGTGAGGCCCCCCCTTTTAAATTATATTACAGTATTATTCTTCCTAATACCGTATTCTTCTCTGTGTTTAGATAACTTGGCCACAAGGAGGCTGTGGTGAGGATTTTACACATTTTCCTCCTATCTGCCCTCCAAGAAATTCTAAGTGGCATACCCGGTCTTTCCTCTCCCATTTTATCTTCACAACGATACACTGTGAGATGGTTTAGCTGAGAGATAGCAACAACTAGCCCTACTTCGTGAGTGGAGATTTGAACCTGTGTACGTCATCCACTATGTCATGCTGCATATAGTTGCAAAATACAGGAGAAGTGCTTCCCATTATGCTTTGCATACTATAACTGTTCGAATGTGTTTTCAGCTGTAACTTTTAGTGACTGTTACAAAATTCATGTTGATATTAAAGATTCTACTAAAAGTTTAAAAAGGGAGAGTTATTGCAACCAGTTTACTAATACCGGTTCATCTGAAAGACCATCTTTTCCTTTATGTACCCAAACAAAACTTACAATCTCATTCTGATGCTCTGACTTTGCCAAAGAAGTAAGGTGGATAAATAATTAAGAACACTGCCTTCATGCTGGTGGAATCCCACATATGAGGCCATTTTGCTGAGGAGGAAATGTCGGTCGTCGTTTAATCGTTTAGTCATGTCCGACTCTTTGTGACCCCATGGACCAGAGCACGCCAGGCCCTCCTATCTTCCACTGCCTCCCGTAGTTGTGTCAGTTTCATGTTGGTTGCTTCGCAGACACTGTCCAGCCATCTCATCCTCTGTCGTCCCCTTCTCCTCTTGCCGTCACACTTTCCTAACATCAAGGTCTTTTCCAAGGAGTCTTCTCTTCTCATGAGATGGCCAAAGTACTGGAGCCTCAGCTTCAGGATCTGTCCTTCCAGTGAGCACTCAGGGTTGATATCCATCTAATACAGTATTTACAGCCTTTTTTTGTTTCTTAGTTTCTGTTTCGGACATTGGTGTGGGATTGGCAGCTGCAGAATACAGAAATTCAAACAAGTATTTGGTCAAGATTAATAGCTGTGTGGATCAAGATCTTGCTTGCAAAAATTGGGCATTGCAAGTATAGGAACATCCCTTTGTTTTCATATATGAAATGGTGGGCATAATCCAATTTGGAGCACTGGAAGTTACAGCAGGTTCATAATCTGGCCACCAGACAATTTTTTATTTTGATTTTCTTTTCTTTTTCCCCACTTCCTTCACTCCCCCACTTTCCACGTATTCTTTCCTTTTCCAATATTATAATTTTGTGTCCAAACATATTGTATTGCTATTTTAGCTATTATTGGTTTTGATTTATGTTAAAATAATTCTTTTTTTTTTAATGCCACCAGCATAAAGAAATTAATTTTCATTATTTTTCCCTCTGGTGCTTCAGTTTAATATACAAAGATGTTCAGAGTCTTTCTCCTATTGCTCTTCACAATGACTCTCTCAGACAGATTAGCATTTACTACTATCCCCACTTCTTGGTACAGCAGGAGTCTTGGTACAGTTTCATACAATAATCAGGTCTGAATATAACACACAATCATGGTTCAACATTATGAGGAGCTGCTATGAGTAACAGGTGCTTCTCCCTTCTATTCCCCTATCCAGTGTAACCATGAGGGAATTAGAAGCTTCTGTTTTCCATTTTGGATTAATTACCATTTAGATTAACCAACTCATATGGAGGGCGGCGAGATAGGAAAGGATGTCCCAGAGTATATTGTTCCAAACATGTGAGAGAGGGAGAGAACTGTGATTTATGGCCTGGTACTGAAGCATTCCTACCCCCATTAATTTCTGTAAAGCTTCCGGGCTGAGCCCTTTGTCTAGAACCAAATAGCACTATACAGTCAGCTTTGCATTTAGCAGCAGAAGTCCCTTAATTAATAAAAGACAGTCTTAGCATTCATTTTTCTAACCTTTCTATTTTGCAAATTAGTTTGGTTTGCTTGGGGATTGGTCACTGGGAGGTAAATATGGGCTTCATTTGCAAGTCTGATTGCTCAGGTACAATGCTCCGAGGAGACCCACTGCTAAAGTGTTAGCATGGCATCAGCTTATAATTGTGTGAGTTTCACCTCTTGGCAGTACAGTAGTCAAGAATTCCCCTGTAATTCTGCCATTGTTGAATGGTCAGTATCTGTCCTTTACTTTACTCCTTCCCAAAAATACAGTGACCATCTCCCTCATAAAAATAGCACTTGTCCTTTCAAAATCAGTAGGTTTTTTGGATGGGATGCTGGGTATGAAACTGGAGAGTTACAGTATATGCTCTGCAGCTAACAGAAGTATAAATCATGTACCTTCCACATCTAGAGCACGAGAATAGGAATTAAAGTTCAAAAAATCACAATACAAATCCATTACACATTGAGACCATCTAATGAAGTGGATAAAATGTTTTGGGTCTAAACAAAGTTGACTGAAAGATTTTTAGTGAGTCTGTACCTCTTGGCATACCTTATCTCACAGGATTGTTGAACGCATATAATAACGTCCTTCATGTCAGCCTGAGCTCCTTGGACGAAGTGGAGATTGAACTGAATTCAAAGCTAATTAATAAAGAAATGTATTTTCTTTTTGGTAGGTGGCTCCTCAACTGGTGAGGTGCCAGGCACTGCAGAGGCTGCCCGACAACGTTTTACCTCCCACAGAGCATCCCATGAGGTAAGGATCTAAGACCAGGAGAGATCCAGGTTTAAATGAGGTTGCAATCAGATGATGCAAAAGTGTGCACCTGACCACACCAGAAAGGATTACTTCAATGGCAGCTATTTAGTCTGCCATAAAATTGCTCCAACTTGCCCCCCAAAAGTAGAAGCCCTACAGTTGGATCAGAAACACCCAGCTGGGGGGGGGGGGTGGCAGCCTAGGGCTGGGCTTGAGCATAGTTCCCTGTGTGTCATGTAATTGCCAGAGAAAAGATCAAATCAAACCGCTCCACGAACAGTCCAGATTGTGATCTATTTCCCCATGTATTCACAACCTAAGATAATTCTTGCAGAGCATTTATATGGTTCTGGATTTTGCCAGATGACATATTTAAAGACACAAGGAGTCCTGAAAGGTGGGAGCAAAATAGCAACCATTATAATAGGGCTTTGCCATCTTCCCTAGGGATACGTGGAACTTCATGAACTGATCATGGACCACAACAATGAGTTTCGCTGGCTAGAGGCTTCCCATTGGATCAAGCTGGAGGAAGACTTTGATGATCTGGGGCACTGGGGCAGACCTCATCTTTCATACCTGACTTATCGAAGTCTTCTGGATGTACGTAGGGCTTTTACCAAAGGTGAGGAAACTTGGAGGAGGGTTTGTATCGGTAGTGACATTCCAATGTTGAGGTATTGCAATAAACCATATAGGAATCAGTCATGTGACTGAGATATGATAGTCCTGTCAAAGCAATAGAAATGCTCACAACCACCTCCAGACTTTGCTTTCCCATTGCACAAGCACAAATTTTACGCAGTTTATCCTGGCGAAGAGGAAGCATTTTCAAAACAAGATATTTGATAATGGATTACCTGCAGATGTTTTTACCATAAACTTTGAGACCTTGTGGCATTTCATAGCAGGTACTGCCTCTCTCAAGCAAGTTTAATGTTAACAATGGAAAGAGATTTTCAGAGAGACAGGCTTGCCTAGGAAAGAAAAGTATCTTTCAATTGTCCAACAATACATAATCACAAATATAATGAAAGAGTTTCAGACTCCCTGCAATGAAGTGGGTGACTTGTGACCTTCCAAAAATTGTGGAATTATGCTCTCATCGTCCCTCACCACAGACTAGTAATGCTGGCTACTACTGATGGGAGATAACAGTACAACAGCATTTGGATGGCCACATATTGCCCACTCTTAGTTTACAAGACGAGTGCATTTATTGGAAGGTCATTTACTGGAAGGGAAGGGATACTTTTAAAAACTATCTCGGAATGTCACCAATTTTTGTCTTTTTCATCTTTTAAATGTTAGCAAGTGTCTCTTCTGGGTGTTTGCTTATTAGCCGATGTTCCATCTTTCTGCACCTGTAGGAACCATTCTACTAGACCTAGAAGAGAAGAGTCTAGCAGGAATTGCCAATCAGGTGCTTGATCAAATGGTCTTCGAAGGGCAACTCAAGACAGATGACCGAGAACTGGTCTTGAGAACACTGTTACTTCAGCACAGGTATGGACTAATGAGATAGTTTGGTGTTTCCCCAGTTGAATACCAGAGAGTGTGCAGACAGAAGGACGTGATGGTGCACCATAAATCAGGCTAGGGGAAACAGAGCAAGCAAGCTGTATGCAAAAAGGTGGTTAGGAGAAAAGTGAGGAGCAGTAAAGGAGTGTGAGGGTTCAGTAGCCAGCTCTTTTTCTTTTTCAAATACTGGGGTGTTCAACAAAAGTCCAGTGTCAACAAATGCATTCCAAACCTTCTCCCCTTTTGACAATGGGTCTGATGGGGGGTGCCATCCTTCTATTTTGAAAGGATTCCCACCTGGGTTATTCCAGGGTCCCGGCCATTCAGGTGGGGTGTCGGAGTTTAGTAATAGCCCCTCCTCTCCTTCCAACAGGGGGATGGTGTCCTCTTCTCGAATGTCCACCCAGTCACACTCCCTGGGGGGGGGTTTCCCCCGTCTGCAACGGGATTCCAGGAATTCCCTCTGTTGATTCTCCCATACAGTATCCTCTATTCTAATCTCCCCTTTGCTCTCTTTCCACTCTCTCTCTCTTTCCTCTTCCTCCGCCACTCTTTTGTTTCTCTCTCACCTCAGTAGGATGGTTTGGGGTTGAGTTCTTGTCTCCTACTGGCAGCTGCCTCTTCCTTGGGGACTCGTAGCTTTTCAGTCTTCCCCGTCCATGAATCTTCCACCCAGATCCACTCCCAGCCTCCCAGCAATTCTCCTTTCCCCCTCCTTATATCCCCCAACCCCTCCTCTACTACTTCTTGCCCTTTTTCTCCCAGGCCCTCCAAGGTAGTCCCAGGTTCAGTAATCATTAGTTTTTTCAAATCTCCCTCTAGATTCCCAAGTTCATGTCCAGGAGGTCTTGTCTTCCGGGGTGGGGGAATTGGCGGGGTCCGGCTCTCTTTCTCAGCGGTTGGCAGGAGGGACGGCACTCCCCAGAGAGGGGTCTCTCTCTCCCCCTCCTTCTTACAAGGACCATAACAAATTGTGATAAGGAAGACCTGGCTAGCTTGTTGTGGTCACTGGGAGAAGATCCAGCAATATGTTTAAACTTATTTATTAGTTCCATTTATGTATCAATATTTTCTCCAAGTGTGCATGCATCTCCTCCTCCCTGCTTTATCAACAGCCATCACTTTGTGTGGAAAGTAATCTTAGGACTGCAGAGCTGGAAAGGAGTTCAGCCCCTGTCAAGGAGACACAGTGGAGAATCATACTCCCAACCTCTGGCTCCACAGCCAAATACCTAAAGCACTGAGCTATCCTACAAGTAAGGCTGACTGGTTGTTCAGTGAGTTTAATGGCTGAGTGAGGACTTGATTCTGAATTGTTGAATTCCCAGTCCAGAATTAATACTGTGAGGATCAGATCAGTAACAGGAGTACCACAAGCACAAAACTGAGTTTCTTGGGAGACATAAGGGGTAGGATGTACAAAGAAGACAAAATGTATTCAGATGATCTTTGATTTGAGTTTAGAGATGATAAAGGCAAGTTTCCTGTCTTTGCTGCCCTTTTTACCTGCCTCCCCTTGCAGATGGTCTTTTCATCTCTCCTCTGACAACTGGGTGACACAGGCTCTGTACCATAGATTAGGGATGTTTCCAGATAATAGTTTCATCATAAAATGCTCTACCCTCATTCATATAATATTAAAGAGGTGTCCATATATCTTCACCTTCCATTTATAACCCACTAGTCTTTTCCTACCATAGACTATTTTTGTTAAAATATTAATATAGTGGTTATCTGTGAAGATTCTCAGTCATCCATTTATGGTTATCTAGAAGTTGAGTCATGGCAACTGGACTTCTTTCTTGCTAGGCTAAAATGTTTCGCTACTCGTCCAAATATTGTAGTTTAGTCAGTCTGAGGAGAGTTGGTAGGAGATCCCTGATATATCTTCCACATTGGTTTTGATATAGTGGTAATGTCATATGCTGTAAAGGTGGCTAATTTTTTTAATTGTGGGATGCTGGGGACTCCCAAAACATTGCAAAATTGATCCCCAAATTCCCTGGAGAGCACAAGGGTTTTTTTTTTTTCTAGACAAAATATTTTCCTTCAAAATGTTTTTTAAAATGGTTGTTATGTGGAGTTGTTACCATGAACAACTCCATTAAGGAGGGCAAGTTGGAATAGTTGAACAATTCTTTCAATTGATAGCACTAGGAGGCTTCTGGGAGTATTCTAGAAAACAAGCAACACATTGCTTTGTGTTGCTGAAGAACAGTAAGGTCAGAAGGTAGGACAGAAGCTGCAAAAGACAGAGCCATTAGGACGGCCACAACAGAAAAAGATTAGATTTGGAAAAGAAAACCATTTTCTAGCCATGACTCACAGAAGGAAGTGGACTATGGGTTCTGTCAGAGGACCTTCATCTTCTCTTGGTATATACAGGTATAAACATAGTTTTTAGATGAATTTCCATACCTTTTTGTCCCTCCTCAATCCCTTGGTTTATTTTGCATCACTTTGTTGTGTTTCCCTTCCCCTCTTGAAGCTCGCTGTTTGTTTTTTCTGTGCTCTAACACCACCACTGTGGTGAGGATACTTGTCCTGATACCTGTTTACATAGATGTGGAAATGGGGGGAGGAACTAGGACACACGCTCCACCTGAAAAGTGCTTTATGTGTTGTTGAATCTATATCTAATGTGTTTTTTGGTCCATACTCCACACCACAGCTTCAGACCTTCCAGATATTTCTCTCTAATCCAAACAGTTATGAAACTTCAGTTCAAGATTATCCTCAACTGCTTTTAATTGACTGTCATTAACTGTCATGCTCCACTGTACAGATCACTTGACAGGAGGGAAGGGGAATGTTTCCTTGACCCTACATAGAAAATTTATAAAAAGTTTGGGGTTGATCTATGCTAGGTAGAAGGTACAGATGAAATGTGGGTGATTCTAGAGAGAAAGCCCCTTGCACTACCAGAGACTGTGTAGCTATTTCTTAATAGAAACCTGAGGTAAACAAAAAGATAGAAGGCATGGTGCCAGAATGTAGGAAAGTGACATGGGAAAACATAATATTTGATGAAATCAATTGACTGTGAATAAAATTAGTAATAAAGGATTGATTTACTGGGTGCATTCCCCTTTGGAGGCATTAGCACTCAAACTGCCCTCTTCCCACCCTGCTCCCTCTTACGTATTTTGTTCCTTCCTTCCCATGCTTTTCTCTCGGGTCCAGTCACCCTGATGGTTCCACTTCATTAGGCTCGTTTTCTCCTGCACGACTGCAACGGACTGAAGCCAAAGATGTTGCAGAGCCGCTTTTGCAGGGACACCAACAAATTGAGATGAAGATCTTGCCTTCCAGCTCAGAGAAGGTAAGGGGCTGTTGGTTCATTGGATTCCGGCAGGGGAGAGCAGCCATTTTGTGAGCACGGTGTGAGGAATTCTGAAACGTGAACCAAGAACATCAGATGGCAGTGGAAAGTCCTGACTTGAACCAAAACTCACTTGTGTCCAAGTTTCAGACCTTTCTTTGGGGACAAAATAGGAAAAAGGTGTGCAAATGCAGTGCAGCATTCCTATTGGCAGGCAGTCTGAAGCCTCTGGATTGGCAGAGGTAGCATAGATGTCAACATGAGCCAAGTGAAGCATCTTCTGCCTGCTTCACTTCAGAGGCGGTTCAAGCCTTTGTTCTAAATCTTGAAGAGCTTGGAAAACACCATCTTTTCTTAGCATAGTTCCCAAATCCTCCAGCCAATACGGCTGGTAACCATACGAGTTGGTGGATTCTGCCAGCTGTGATTCCCCAGAAGTTTATTTTATGAGCTTTGTCTCCTAGCTATGCTCAGGTCTAAATTCCTAGCACCAGGAGTTAATCATAGAAACTCGTATGGTTGGAAAGTACACACACCAGGTCTAGATTCGGGTATGAGAGCATCCAGATCCCTGGCATAAACAGGCTGCATTCTTAAAAACATATACAAACACTGGCATGAAGTATTCAGTCAGAAGTGTATTTTTTTTTTCATATGTCAGAAACGGGGACAAGAGTTCCCCAAGAGGATCAAGTTCAAAGAATTATCATGGGAGAATCAGACCTATTTTTTCTCAGTGTGGGTGGCCAGCAACGGGATGAGGCGAACCAAAAGCAAAGCAACTGAAACTGCAAAAATAAAAGCAGCAGTGGGGGGCCACGATTCCCTTTTTCACTTGGGAAAGCAAAGCTTTAACAGAAGTTTGGTTTTGCAATACATACACTTAAGAGCAGAAGGGAAACGATTGTGCAGTGTTAGCAGCAATGATACATTTTTCCAGTGTAGGTGCTTGTCACAAGAACAGCAATAACCCAGGCCTCAAGGAGCATCCATAACCGCATCCAAGGGCATCTGCCAGTACTTCTTCTGTACATACAAAGTATACAGAACAGCACATATGCCTACATAAAAATAGAAATCTAGATGAAGGTAACAAACATTTTATAATATGCCCCCCCAAAAAAACCCACAACTTTCCAAAACACTCAGAATGCTTTTTGCTGTCCTTCTTTCTTGAAGTTGTTCTGTCATTGTCTCTGTTTTTGAATTGTTGAAATTGATCTGAAAAAATCTGTATATTGTCCACTGGACCTAATAGCCTAGAGTCAAGCTGTCTGAAAATATGAAACATGTACCTTGCAATAGTATTTTGCTGCTGAAAGAGTGCACCTTCTGACTTGCTAATGAGTGCAGCTCTGAGCAAAAGACCAAACTGTAAGTCATTGGAACTCGAAGTGAAACCAAAATAAATTATCACTTCTAATGACGAGTTATGAAAAGGGAGAGCTGAGAGCTGGTAGAGAATGTCATTGTGGTCTCTGCTGCAGAGTTTTGGATTTCTGGTAAAATTCTCTTTTTGCTACACAGAGATCCACAAAGGAGAATAGTTACAAGTTCCACAGACTCCATCCCTTACTCATTAACTGCCACTTAAAGTAACTCACTCAGAGACATTTGTAGGAGAAAAAAATAAAAAATGTTTTTTTACTTACAATTGCTTGAAATTGCAACACTTGTGTATACTGTTTTCTTTACTGCACACATCGTAGCAACCAATCAAATAGATCAACAGCAACAAACAACTGCCACCGACTGATGATAGAGAGGGATAGAACATTCGGCAAAGGGCTGGGGCTCTCTTTCAAAAGCAGGAAGGAATGATTGGCTAGTGCTGAACAACCATCCCAGCCCAGAAATGGCCCTCCCAGTCATTCATACTACAGACAGCATGCACCGTTGTAAATAAAACTCCTAGAGTCCCTGCATTAAAATAGATTCCAATGCTTTATTTCTATGTGTTCCTTACCCCGACACAGTGATAATAACTTCCATATCTGGAATAATCCCGAAACAGCCACAGAGCATGAAGCTGAGAACAAGTTATGAAATTATTTCGATTTGTGTCCCCGCCCCACTTGTCTTCACAAGTGGGGAAAAAGCAGTGATTGTGTTTTTTTCTTGCAGGAAGAATCAACTAGCGGCATTTTGAAAAAGCCACTTTCAGAGAAGATTTCACCTGAAGCAGAAGCCACGCTAGTCCTGGTTGGTAAGTATTTTGGATGTGTGACTATAGAAAGGATCTTGCAGTGGGAGAGAGAGGAAGGGCTATGGGAATGGTGAAAGTGTATTGAGTGAAATGTTGGGATAGGGTGGACCCGTGCTTGGTCCATGACCCATTGATGGAGGTTTGCACAGTCAGGGTTCATTCCCACTGCAAGATCCTTGGCTACCACACCATCCTGAACATGTCTAGTTGTGTCTGATTTCAGAAGCTGAGCAGGGCCAGGCTTGATTAATACTTTGATGGGAAATCATCAGAGAATTCCAGGAATCTCTAGGCAAGGTGCAGAAAGCAACTCTGGGCAGCCTTTCCAAGTCAGAGTTGACACTACTGGCCTCAGTATACCAATGGTCTGACTTAGCATATGGCACTTGGTATGTTCCCTGGGATCTCCAACAGAATGTACCCTTGGGAAAGACTTCTGGATGAGACCATGAAAAATTGCTACTACTATGGGCTAGTAAGTAATATTGGGAGAGACAAGGCAATGGTCTGGCTTTTTATAAAGGAGCTTCATATTTCTATACAAGGGGATTAGAAAATTGTGTAGTGATTAGAGTTAATAAATTGAAGTAAGCTAAGATTGTAACCTGTGAAGCTATGAAGCATTATTTCCAGGCAAAGAGACCAGGACTCCAACTGGGGAGAATACAATAAGCACACAGTAATGAAACAGAGTGTAAAATAGATATACACATTCAATTAAATATTTGTAAGCAAAAATATTTGTACAAATGAAATCAACATGCAGTCAAAATACAACTGTCATTAGTTGTATGTCATTCAACCTACCTCCCATATGGGTAGATATGGTGCATAATACTTTGTTAAATGGAGTAGATTTGGGGTAATAATATGCTATGTAGTGGTATATAGAGGCAGAGAAAGGATGGGGAATGAAATACACTGAGGAAGATGCTTTTAGGGAAGATTAATGACATTGGCAGTGAAACAGGCTTAGTCAAAGTTTGGGTAAGGAGAGAAATGGGAAAAGTGGGGGGTATTCTTAATACAAGTAAGGAGACATAAAGGAAACAGAAAAGGACAGCCTCTGATAAAAAGAGGGGAATAGGGTTTGGGTAGGCGATAACAAAGTACACAGAAGGAAGTAAGGGAAAGAAAGATAGAGACAAAGCTCCAGGCATATTGATCAGTGCATGTGTTGGGTTAGGATGCTGGAGACATATGTAGTGGTACCCAGCTTCGTCTCTCAACCGGCAGGCATCTTCAGCCATAGTCTCTAGGACAGTTCTTTTGAACTTTTGAAATGTGTTCCTTTGATTATGTGAGGCTTCATCTGGTTGTACTTCACTGGCTCCCTAGCATTTCTGTCTGTTAACACTAATCTGCTATCTGCCAGCTATTGATTCACTAATATGGTGAAAGAAGTCACCGAGCTTAATTTCATTAACAGGATGCTATTTCCTCTGAATGTACTGTATTTATCCATGGTCTGCGTTGCTCTATGTGATCTCTCAACATAATGACTTCCTCTCTCCTACTCAGCTCTCTCTCTCTCTCTCTCTCTCTGTGTGTGTCTGTGTGTGTGTGTGTGTGTGTCTGTGTCTGTCTGTCTGTCTGTCTGTCTGTCTGTCTCTCTGTCTGTCTCTCTGTCTCTCTTGGGAGTCTAACCCAGGCAAAGGGCAAGATGATGCTCCCTCCCTAGTACATGTGCAGAAGCTGACTGGCTTGGCCGTTGAATCTCTCCCAGCACTGTTGATGGGATAGCATTCTCTTTGCCCCAGAGGCAAACAGTTTGTTGTAAGAAGCCTGGGACAGGTTGTGTGGCATTCACAGAAGGGAACAGCTGGTATATCCATAATATCGAAGAGACCACCACTACTCGACTGTCACCAAAAGCATCTAAATTGTTGCCCTAATTGCAGGGCCATACAATATGTATGTGAGCAAGCAGGCTAACACTATTCTCTGCTCCTGAGCCAGAAAATTCTGAATTTATTTACAATAATGTGGCTCCATTTTTTGCCAGCTTCTTTCCTCTAGTTGTAACAATGACTTGGTGAGCAATCATGAGGGTAATGTTTATTTCTCTGTCATGAAATTTTTACCTTACTGATTCTGGAAGGAAAAGCACAAGAGCAGGCCAAGGCACTTAGTAAGTTTTTCTCAACAGTTGGTGACCCTAACTTTACACTGCTGTTTGTGGGACATTTCAGCAGGTACTTCTAGCCCACTATTGTCACCTTGCATTTGAGAGCCATCTGTGAATTTCCATGTACTGTACTGGTGTTCATCGTGGGATGAGGTAGGCCTAGTTCATGCGTCACAGGCAGCACAGTAATTTTCCTCACAGATGCTTACGTTAAGATGTGTAGACATTCACTCATGAAGTACAGAAGCTAAAGGCAACAGGAAACAGCAAGGTTAAGTGTTGCACAAGTACACCAGACAAAAAAATAAGTACATAAAAATAAAGAAGACAAAGACATTGTAGCACCTTGCACAAGCATAACTCATATCACAAGCTTTTACAGAGAAGCTGGATCAGTAAGGAACACTGCCATCTGCCTTTGAGGTTGGGCTAGTAGAGCTTAGAAATTTATTTATTTTTGGAGGGGGTTTGGACTACAACTCCTAGAATTCAGATTTTTGAGAAAAATTGTCCAAAAAGTAACTTGTCTCAGTTGTCTAAGGTTTATTGAAAAACCACAGAGAAAGGAATTGTATCTTTGCTTCAAGAGATAACCTCCACCAATGGAATTTAAGTTCATGGCTGGGTGACACTAGCTGAATTCTCACTAGCATGCAAAACAAAAATTTCCCTCAAACAACAAGGAACATCAAATTCAAACTCGGGTCTACAGAAGAGTTTTCAGTGGTTGATGTTAGTGTCAGCATCTGAAACTACAAAATGCTGTACTTGCACAAGCACTTCTTGTTTCTGTTTCTCTTCCAATTTATTTATTAATTTATATATACATATTGCCCATCTAACAAATTGCTACTCCAGGTGGTGTACAGCAAATTAAATGTATATTATATACAAACAATAGACTATGCCAGACATAAAACATAAAATGGGCATAATCAAATTTAAACTATTGAAAATTAAGGCAAAATTCAGTTTCCACCCAGAGAGTTTGAGATGGAAAATCCAAAAAGTTGTTCCTTCCTTCCTTCTCTCTCTCTCTCTCTCTCTCTCTGTCTGTCTGTCTGTCTCTCTCTCTCTCTCTCTCTCACTCACACACACACAGAGAGAGAGAGAGAGAGAGAGAGAGAAAGAGAGATCATATAACTAACAATTTGGTATTGTTCTAAAATTGACCCAGATTTTCTGCCTCACTCATTTCAATTATTAGGGACAGCTCTATGTCAGTAAGGAAATACATTCTTCTACAAAATATATGCTAATTAGCACAGCTTGGCTTATCTTCTGATGCTTCATGTTGGGTACACTCTGGCAAGGGACAAAGCCATGTTTTCCTCTGACATGAACTATGCTTTGTTTCTCTGTCTAGCTTATCAAAACTTGATTGCAAACTTTGCTCACTTTGCTATCTCTTGTTTTCTTCCCCTGTCCCTCTTCTCTTCCACCCCTTTGCCTTTGCTTGCATCCCTTCCCGCCCATGGCCCGTATTTCTTGTTTCCTCTCTTTGTGCCAAGGCCAATAAATGATGCCCCATGCTCCTCCATCCTCCCTTCAGGCTGTGCCAGCTTCCTGGAGCGCCCCACTCTGGCCTTTGTACGCTTGAAGGATGCAGTGGAGTTGGACTCAGCCCTGGAGGTCCCTGTGCCTGTCAGGTTTCTTTTTGTGCTTCTGGGTCCAGAATCCCCCCACATCAGCTACCACGAGATTGGGAGAGCCATCTCAACAATGATGTCTGAAAGGGTAAGTCGGAAACCCTGTGTTACATACAGCACTGATGGTACCTGTCTGTCATGGGTTTGGAGGGAAAGTTCCATCCTATGGGGAGTGGAAGGCGGGACATCAGGGGGAGGAGCTGTACTGTATATATATGTGGAGCTTGTGTGGAGAGTGAGGAGTTGGAGTCTGTGTGTCAGACTGTGTACAACTGTGTGTCAGTTGGTACATACCTGATAGGTTCAGGTTTCTTTATAGGTAGCCAGAACTGATAGGTTCAGGGTCTGTGCTTTACTTTAAAGTGTTCTGTATGAACCAAACTGTTGTATGTATGATTGAGACTAAGCCACGTTACAGTATCTTATTTACTTGATCTTTTTATTTACCTTGTTTGTTATTTAAATAAACCTTGTTCTTTTGTTTGTTAAAAATCCATTCCTGGTCTGTGTGACTTCTTATAGGGAATGGTTGGTGGCAGCTTAAGTAAAGTGTGGTATACTCCAGTAGGTCTGGGGTTGTCACACCCTGTAACCTCAAATTGCCTGAGGAAATTATGGGATCTCCTTCCTTAAAAGCTTTTAGAGTAGGGACTGTCAGGAGATGAATTTGATCAACAAGTTAGGAGCCGACTTGGGTGTAGCCCCAGTGCCAAGAGTGCTGTGGGACTGGTGGTGTTCATCTAGCAGTTCCTGGAATGAGACATTTGAGCAGGTGTGAGCTATGCTTCAGCCTCTGAGGGCCAAACGAAATAAGACACTGGCTTCACTGGTAGCACTCAATAAAACATTAGCCTGCCAGGGACCCCCTTCCTTCCAACCTGCAGAACCTGCCCAATCAGCTTCTTATACAAAACGTGTGGTTCACCTCCTAATGTCAAATCACCAAACAAAAGCACATTTTCAGTTTTCAAGGTTGTGCAAGCCTCTCATGGGTTAAACAAATCTCCTCCAGTTTTTGAGAAACCTCTTTTTCTAATTGAGAAAAGCACAGGAGTTAAAGAAACCTGGTTCAGAAAGCCTAACCAGAACACAACAAAGGAAAACCTGTTGGACTATCAGCAGAATGTTCAGGAATCAGGCTAACTTTATCAAGGGATAAACAGAATTCTTAGTGTTCATATTGGGGGGCGCATAGAAAACTGGTGGATGGCCTTTGGCCTGTACTTTGCTTCTAGAGATTTGGGGGTGGGGGGAAATGTTCCAAACAGAGCTATTTTTTAAATTCATTTTATTATATAGGGAAGGGATGTAAGGATGTAGGGGATATAATTATCCCTCACTACCTGCTCCAACCTCACTTCTGACCAAAGTATAACATTCAGGCTTGGAGGGGGGAAACCATCCCAGTAGGAGCTTTTCAAAACCCTAAATTCTACATAGTCTGCACGTATGTGTGTGAAAATAAATGTGAATGCTACAATAAAAAATACAAGTACAAGGGAAGAGGAGTATTTGGCGTCGACCTCGACCTATGAAGTTCTGTTTGCCAGAAGGGGGAAATGTATCCCTCAAGGTAAAATATAAATATATTCTGTCACCACCTTTGGTTCATATGGTGCTTTGCAGTGTCAAAGCCATTTTACATACCTTATTATTGTGGCAATACTATAGTGCTGTAAAGTAGGCCATTCTGCTATATGGGTCTCCGTAGGCAAGACCTGTGAAATAAACTGAATAGTAATACATTAAGTCTCTAGAAATATAGATAAAAAATAAAATGAGGATGAAAAATGGCTCTCATATTTGAAGTTTATTCTTCAGACTGAGCTGGCCAGAGTGTTCAGTGGTTTTCATATCATGCTGTGGAGCCAGAAGTTGGGAGTTTGATTGCCCACTTCTGGGAGAAGTGCCAGCTTGTGCAATCATGGGCAAGCGGTACACTCCCAGCGTCCTTCCAGAAGAAGGGAATGGTAAAGCTCTTCTGTGTACAGTATTCTGTACCTAGAAAACACGGGGAGGGGTCGCTATAAGTTAGAATGCACTTGATGCCATGCAGTTATTATTAGTCTTCATTCTCCAGATTTCCTCTACATCACGGTTACTATCCCTAATAATTGATTTAAAGGCAAGGATCGTGGGGTATCTTTATTAGACTACTTAATATCACAAAAATAACTGTTTTTCAATGCTGCATGGGTCTTCATCAGGCTGGGCACAAAGAGCTGGGAATGATGCAGAAGAAACATTGATCCTGGTCAGGTGTATGAACCAGGCTTCTGTGCTTAAAGCAAGTTTCAAAATCAGGGCTGCATACCACATCGCTCTGAAAAAATATGCATGTATAAACATTATTGTCCTTGGTTTGCCCGGCTAGGAGACAAGATAGGATGCCTTGAACACTCCTTTTTAACGAAACAAGTCCTATGTGATGTACGATATGTGAAAATCTGTGGAACAGAAATGCATTGAAGCCACCATTTCATAGGCCTTGCTAGATATGTGCTACTGGGCCCAGAGGGGTTTGGGGTGTGGAGATTATTTTTCCTTTTTTTAAAATGCCAGATAGTTCAAGAGTGGAATACCTTAGGCCATCTACGCTTTAGAATACATGGCCCACAATCTTTTGCATCTGGTCTTGTTGGCTGTAACTTCTGGGAGTCCAAATCCAGGACATCTGGAAGTCCAGCAGCGGTGCACAAAAGTTGCGTCTTGCCTTCAAACAAACGTCCCTCCTATTTTCCTGGACAGGTGTTCCGCAATGAGGCCTATTTGGCTGAGGGAAGGCCAGACCTGGTGAAGAGTGTCGAGGAATTCCTAGACTGTTGCATTGTCCTTCCACCTAGTGAGATCCAAAACGAAACACTCCTCAAGGCATTGCTGCCCGTGCAGAAGGAGCTCCTGCGTAAGAGGTACCTGCCAGTGGAGAAGAAGCTGCCGAGGGAGGAGCTCATCGAAAGCCTAGGTATGGCACAGTGTGGGAAGAGTCGCTTCATCCATCATCTTTGCCTGCTGACTACCAGGCTACAAGGACATAGGGGTGCCATTGCACGTCTATTTTTTAAACTGGAGGTGGTGGTAAGAATCTAAGACTGCTTAAAAGCTACGTGTCCTGCTCCAGCAGCTCTGCCAACTCATCCCCCACATGTGGAGATGGCAGTGCTTACTCAGCAGTATGACAAGCAGTGATGTAGTGGTCCCTGGGTTTGCAAGGTTAAAGCTCTTTAGCTCTGTGGTTAACAGGGAATATAACATCATCTGCCACTTGTTTGGTGTCCCTGTTTCTTCAGAGTTTTGGTGCAGTCCTCACAGTATCAGGAAGAAAAACCAATTTTCTCAAGAACACAGCACGTTGTATTATCCCTGTTGTAATGCCGATATGGAAAAGAGTTTGGTTTTGAATAGGCAATTGGGAACTGGTAGCTTTGCAAAAGATGTGCTCCCTATTTATGGGGATGGACCAATCCAGTTGTCTGCATTTTTTACTATGGGGGTGAGGAGTGTTTGACAGGGTCTATCATGATAGATACCTGTTCTTCCAAATTTACCACTACACCCCGCCCAGCCTGCTGTGAAAATTTTGCATGGCACTTGGTCAATCAGATCTGCTCTGATTTAGATGCTGTAGTTGATCAACAGGTCCCATTGATGTAACTTTGGCCCCTGCTTGTCTTGTTAGTGCAGTCAATGGATATGGACTGGATCTCTGAAGAATCGAAAGCCACCACATATGTGCTGGACCCTTGCCCTTTCTGGCTTTTAAAAGGGGGACTGGCTCGGTGCATTAGGGTGGCGAATGCCTCCCTGCAGCAAGGCTGGGGGGACCAGTATGCTTAAAGGAAGCCGTAGTAAGATCTTTGTTTTTAAAAGCCCTTCTTGACTCTCACTTTACTGAATAAGTATTGGACAGCCTTCAATATTCAATTTTTGGGCAAAGTTTTAAAAGCAAAGAGTGCTGCTCATATACCACCTTGTAATGCCAAGCACTCTCTAGGCAGTTTTACAATTTAAGTATTCAGATACACAATGCCCCTCCTCCAGCAAGCGGGGTACTCAATTTTCCAAACTCGGAAGGATGAAAGGCTGAGTCAGACTTGAGCCAGCTACCGGGGATCAAAATCAGGCTGTGAGCAGAGTCTTATGAAATTTAGATATTTTTAAATGTTTTTTAAAAAATATTTTAAAATAGTTTTAAATCATTATTACTGTTGAATTCTTTTAAATATGGTTTTATATAGCATTTTAAACTTTTTTTATTGTACAGTTTTAATTGTTGTGAGCCACCCTGGGTCCTTTATGGGAAGAAAAGCAGCATGGAAATAAATAAATAAATAAATAAATAGATAGATAGATAGATAGATAGATAGATAGATAGATAGATAGATAGATAGATAGATAGATAGATAGATAGATAGATAGATAGATAGATAGACAGACAGACAGACAGACAGACAGACAGACAGACAGACAGACAGACAGACAGACAGGTCAGGGCAGTGTGTTTGTATCAACAGCCATTCATACTAACTACGGAAATCAGATTTATGACTAACACTGCATTAGGTTTCTAAAGTTCTTATAATGAATAAGATCTAGGGGCATCACACATGCTACAAAAGTTGGAGATGGAAGAATAGGGTTTCCAGTAATCATGGGACAAAGACCTTAGGTGTAAATCCAAGTACAAATCCTCAAGTCCAATATAAGCATTGATTCAATGGGATTTAGATAAATGTTGGCTTACTATTCAGTAATTGATACTCAATTTCAGATTAGCAAGTGGAGTTAGGTCTTGGTGCTTTGTATTACTTCATTCCTGGCTATGTTTTTTTGTAGAAGACAAAAATATATATGCCAATGTGCATGTTTTAGGAATCTCACAATATTTGGATCGCCTTTGCACAGATATTTAAAAATATAAAGATTGCACTAAGACCTGGTGGAAAAACATTCTGCACACACTGAATGGTGCACACACATGTACACACACAGATGCAGGCAGACAGACACACACATACACACACGTCTCTCTTCATGATTATTTCATATGGTCTGGGATTGAACTTCATCACCGCAAACAGTTTCTGTAGCTGAGCTCTGGTTCAAATTCAACTTGGCCAGCACCTCCAGTTACTGCATCTCATGCACGGCAAACATCAGACAAGGTCCCAGAACACTGGGTGGGGTACATGTGTAACGCCCACTCTACTTCCCCCATTAATTTTTCTTGGCCTGGCACTCTGAGCAACTCAGAGGATATTTTGCCCACAGCTGGAACCAGCCCTTGTCCAACATTCATTTAAAGGGTAGCTAACAATTGTGAAAAGGGAAAAAAAAAAGCTGTTTCAAAGAACATCATGTTCCACTGAACGAGCATTCCCAAAGAACAAGGCCAGCTTCTCTCTGGAAAATTATCCTCACACCTCTCTTCTCTCTCTTTGCCTGTGGTCTTCTGTCTCAAGCAGAGAAACAATTGAAAGACCAGGTTGGGAAGCCAGACGACGACGACCCTCTTAGCCGGACTGGCAGGCTTTTTGGGGGACTGGTGAAAGACATCAAACGACGGTACCCCAAGTACCTCAGTGACATCAAAGATGCTCTCGACCCTCAATGTCTGGCTGCAGTCATCTTCATCTACTTTGCTGCCCTTTCTCCTGCTATTACCTTTGGAGGCCTGTTGGGTAAGTGCTATGGGTTACTATTTGCAAAGTTACAAATAATCACAAATCAATTGTCAGTGAGGGAGAATGGTCACAAAACATTTTGAACCACACTGGCATGACCAACAGCTTAGAATCTCTCTCTCTCTCTCTCTCTCTCTCTCTCTCTCTCTTTCTCTCTGCTAGGGAATAGAATGGAACAGAAATAGAAAAACTCTTTGCAACAATAATTTTTTTGTTTCTTTCCTAGTCCTTCCCATATACAGTTAGCGTTTGGTCCTGCAAACGTGAGCCAGAAAATTATAAAGGGGGATCCTAGTAGACATTTCTCGTAGGTTTTGTTTGCTTATTCATATGTTTACAGAAAAATGCTATAAAGAAACAGTAAAAACCTCTTTAATAATCTTAGAACTACAGAGCTGGAAGGGGCCCTATGGGTTATCAAGTCCAGCCCAACAAGGAGGCACAATGAGGAATCAAGCTCCCAACCTCTGGCTCCATAGCCTGATACTTAAACCACTGAGCTAGCCAGCAATCCTGTTGAAATATCTTTTAAGACTACAGAGACTTCTGTGGTACCCTAGTTTTCAATTATATAGTATACATTTAGTTATTTTTCTGGGGCTAGATTTTGATAGCATATATATGAAAAAACAAAGTAAAACCAGAACTTGGAAACATTTTATCTACAGCTTCCAGAGATCCTCACCCAGCAAGAACAATAGCTATGTTGATTGTGGCATTCTTAGAATTGCAGTGCCTCACAAATATAAAGTATCTCAAGTTCAGGAAAATTCTGTCCTGCTATATATAAAGTTCCGAATCTGTCTTTTGCCAAATAAACATAGGAGTGCAACCTTCTGATTTTGAAATTGTTCAGTTGTCTTGCGTAATTTCAGCTAGGGATGGAAGTATTTTTGCCCACAATTTAGATGTACTTTAAAAATGCTTTTATGGCTCATGGTGTCTGCTTATTCCACATTTATCCCTGATAAGGAATGGTGTGTGTGTGTTGTGTTGCAAGACTTATTTAACTGAAAGGTACAGTGGAACAAAGGAAGTATGTTTGTATGGGAAGTTAAACATCTCTTTAAAATTGTAGCTTATCTTTAACCTCAGAGTATCTCTCCTCAAAAAATCCTGCTTAGATCTCTGAAGGTCAAAGTAGATGACACAGATCTTAGAAACCAAATAACATGTCAGTGTTTCAGCAATAACATTCCCCTCAAACTCCAAGTCTGAGAGAACAGTCTTGTAAACAGGGCCATATTTACCTTGCAATGACCAATCACAAAAGAAAACAAGCTAATGTGCAAGCTGCAAGAGGTGAGGGAAGCTTCTTCTATGACAGTCAAATGTCTTTCTCAGGTGTCTATTCTCTTCTGATGAAGGTGCTATATGTATCACCTACATGGACCTTGAATTGTATAGAAAAGAAGAGGATTATTTGTTTCTTCATAATATATTTCACTGTCCCCAGATGATAAGACTAAACACTGGATGGGAGTATCAGAGCTTTTACTCTCTACTGCAGTTCAAAGCGGACTCTTCTGCTTGCTTGGAGCTCAGCCTTTGCTTGTGGTTGGCTTTTCTGGACCCCTTTTAGTCTTTGAAGAAGCTTTTTACAAGGTAAGTGTTCTATTTCACAGGTACCTACATACTTCTTAAGTGATTGCTTGTTTATATATAGAAATATTCAGGTATAGTTTTTCAGAGAACGAGCTGTGGAGAGCTCACATTGCTCATGTCACTGAAATTTTTGAAGAACTATCACTCCCATCCTTTCTTCTTTTCAAAAGGGGGCTCCTATATACCATCTGTACTAAAAGTCTTCCAAGGTAAGGTACTGGCCCCACTTCTGTAGGGTTCAGGTCTTTGTATACATAAAGATGCCCGCCTGCTTGAGGCAGTACAGTATGTACAGTCTAAATTCCTGAGGACTGCATTTGGTGTACCACACTATATTCCATGTGTTTTTAGGTAGGCAGCCTTCTCTGACTAGTTGTGTTAGACTATACCACCAATCCCCAGCAAACATAGTTTTTGCCTTTAGAATGGTGGAATTTGTAGTTAAACACAACTAGAGAATCCTGGGTTGGGGAAACCAGTAATAAAAAATACAGACTTTTAAAGAATAAAGCTCAGCTTCTAAGGATCTTTAATATCTCATGAAATACCAAATCCTGTGTTCCTTCCTGTGACCAGAAGCTTGAGGAACATATAAGTCTGCTATAAATATCTATGAGACTTGTATTGGAAGAGCAGAGCAAGTGAAGGTCATTTCCTCCCAATCTAGTTGCAGGGGAAGGAAAGAACTCCCAGTGTCTTACTAATTTCTCCTGATTTTTTTTTCCTCTCGGCATGCCCTACCCATGTCTCTCTAGTTTTGTGGCGATATTCAATTAGAGTACATCGTCGGAAGAGTATGGATTGGCTTTTGGCTTATACTCATAGTGGTCGTTGTGGTGGCTTTTGAAGGGAGTTTCCTGGTGCGCTTCATCTCCCGTTACACTCAAGAGATCTTCTCTTTCCTTATCTCTCTCATCTTCATCATTGAGACTTTCGTCAAACTTATCAAGGTAACATAGTTTGGCTCTTGCTTTTGTTATAGTTTAGGTTTGGGTGGTGACTATGATATATCAACCATGGATTTTCACCTGCACTTTAAAGAAACTACTCAAGGTGCTGAACATTTCCCCCCCCCCATATGTTTTTTCCCTCAGAAATTCATTATTTCCCAAAAAATCACCATGGCATAAGTGACAGAACAGACTTTGAGCCTTTAAAGCTAAAGATTAAATTTAAATGCTACATAGTGTAAAAATGTATATTTGAGCCAAATTCTATCACCTTGTGTTTGGCACAGATGCACTGTTGTCCTTTTTAGGTGATCATGCATTTTCTGTGCCCCATATAGTAAATAGGCTGTTTTACAGTTATTAGGTATAATCATGTCTCTGATACTGGCATGTGTCCTTCTGTCATACACTGTAAAACTGCCCCTTGCCCACCATGTCTTCTCCCACCACATACTGTTGCTATTAAAGGTTATGGTGACATCTACTATACAGTATGGCATTTTTCCTCCCTGAAAACCCATAGAATAGCTTCAGTTGGCTGCTTTCTTTTCCCCACCCCCAAAACACAGAGAAAAGCAAGCATGTCAAGAAATGGTTTCCATAGAAACTGAACAGTAGAAGAAAGAAAGGAGGGAGCATAAAAATATGTAGGAAGGAAGAGAAATAAAACAGAGCTTAAGCCAGAGGTTTTAGCCCAGAATTATGCTTTCAAGAGACTTGATTGGGGTGGGTAGACAGGACAGTGGGAGGGAGGACCATGGGAGAGAAAGCTGTAAGAAGCAGATGCTTGAAGCATGAGGAACTGAAGGCCCAAGAGAAGCAAGAAGCAGAAAGAAGTTGGTAGAGGGGATGCTGGAGTTAGAGAATCTATATGTTATTTCAGATGGCTAAATTTGTCATATTTATTCAGAACGACAGGTAACTAAAGCTAGATATCTTTAGTACCTAAGCTATAAAGCTCTCTCCCATTGGCAGTCAGGCTAGCCTCTTATTTACTGTCATTCTGCAGGCAGGCAATGACTTTTCTCTTCAGGCAAGCTTTTTCTTAGTAACTGGGTTGCTGCTTTTGTTGCATTCCCTCCCTCTCCCTTCCAGTTTCCATATTGTTTGTTTTAATATTGCAAGCTGCCTTGGGTCCTCTTGAGGAGAAAGATGGGGAATGTATCAATCAATTCATAGTATCTCTTCACACCAAAAAATAGACCTCCCAAGCATCAAAAGTAGATCTCCTAAATGAGAAACTGAGCAAAGAATAGACTTTATGTTTTTAAAAGCCCAGCTATTCATCTACACCAGAGGATGGCAATCTAATACACTACAGATGCTTTCGACTACAATTTCCATCAGCTTGGCCAGTCATCAAGGATTATGAGAGTTGTAATCTGAAAAAAAAAAAACTGAGAGCACAATGTTGCCTAGACATTCCTCTAAGTATGTAAAGCCTAGATCAGTGGTTCCCAAACTTTAGTTCACAGATGTTCTTGGCCTAAAAAGCCCAGAAGCCTTCACCACTAGCTGTGGCAAAGGACTTCTGGGAGTTGTAGTTCAAGAACATCTGTGGACTCAAGGTACAAACCACTGGCCTAGGTGGTAGCAACAACAAAAATCCAAGCACAAGCAAAATCAAACCCACAAAATGAGTCAGCAAAAAGATTATTTCAAAATGACTATTTGCAATCTCCCTCAGATGTTCTAGTAAAACATCACCGTAAGCAGCTTTACAGAACTCTGGCCCTCCCTTATGACAAATCAGAGGGTTGTAGAAATTTTAAAATACTATGGAATTCTTTAGAGTATGATGGGACCCATTTTCCCTGCTCTCCTTTCTAGCAAGCCATCCAAGAATTACCTTCTGAAGTCAGTCTAACACTTAAGACAGGCTTTTCTTCATCATATTTATAGGGCCAAAGCAGATGGTAAAACATAAGTTGTATTGTATCTGAAACACATAAACATCATACGTTAATTGTCAAACACATATCTTGAATAAGGGGTTTGATCTAATAGCACGGGCACTATTCTGAGTGGTCAGGTTATCCAGTGTCTGAGCCTACGGACTTATTACTTTCAGCTAATAAGAAAGAAGAAAACTAGTGTCCACTGGAATTCAGGTGGACATGCTCAGCTTCACTTCACTCATCAGTTTAAACAGGGAAAGGTAATATTTTGAAAGTAGTGGTAGCTCTCAGGGTGATTTGCAACACATTGGCAAGGATATCTGAATTCTAAATATAATTATGGTAGTGACAAACTATCTCTCCATGCCTGACCCCTACCAAGCCTCTGATGAAATTAAGAAAGCTTGGGTAAGGAATCCGGGTGGGGATTTGGATTTCAAGGACTCCCAGTCTCATAATTCAGTGGGAACCCCACTGGCCAAATTATGAGACTATCAGCCTTCAGATTGGAAGGAGACAGAACAGCGCCCTCACCTCCGTGCCATTCCCATGCTATTTCTTTGAACCATTAGAAATGTGCCCTGCTGCCCTGCAGGAGTCATGAGGATTCCCTGTGAGTCGCAGAGGTTCATGGGAATGCATGGTGATAGAGGCTGTATGTAGAAAATGTCTGCATGATGTACAACATATGAGGATGAACCCCCCCCCAAACTAGATCACAGTTACCAGGCCAGCAGCATTCCATTCTCTGAACTTTCCATGCCCTGTGACAAATTTAAAAAAACAACACCGCAAATGAAGAGCTGGGCCAGAACCTTACTATTTTACAATTTATAGAGAGTACTTTTACATGGATTTCCAGTATGGTGTAATGCATAGAGTGACAGACAAGGACTCTGGAGAAGAAGGCTAGAATCCTTGCTTAACATAGAAGCTGATTGGGGGAATGGAATTGGTAAAACCACTCCACTTGAGAGCCCTATTAGAGTCACTATAAGCTGGCACATAAAACTGGACATGTCACTGGAAGGCAAAATAACAAAGATTAGACTTAGTTATTTCAGCCATGTCAAGCAATCAACATCATTGGATAAAGATGTTATGCTCAGAATGGTCAGTGGTAAAAGATGCCAAATAATACGTTGGTTGGATGTAATCAAAGCACACACTGGCCAAAATATAAAGCAGCTGAAAGAAGCTGTACAAGTTCGAAAATCATGGAGAGCTGGCTCATGTGATTGCCAAGGGTTGGATACGACTGAATGGATAATACTGTACAATTCAAAGGCGATTCCGACTTGATGGCACAGAACACACACACACACACACACAACACACACACACACAACACACACACACTTACTTTTACATGGTGAGAATGGACTGTACCACTTCAGACTGAAGTTTGCTTCTTTACATGATGAACATACAAAAAGGTATTTTCCATGTGCAACAATTGATGTTAACATCCTAGATTCTACCACCTCATTCTGATTCTTCAGGGTTTGGAGTAGAAATTTCTGCTGAATCTAGCCATGGTTTGATGTGGATGCATACTACTTTGGGGTTGCTGTATAATCTCTTGTACCCTTCCCATCCTCCTGTCTACTCCATTTTCTACTTCATTTCCTCTCCCCTTCACAGATCTTCGGAGATCACCCACTGCAACAAGAGTATAGAAACAGTACTACTTTTCAAGATGATAATCCAACAACGCCCCAGCCCAATACTGCTCTGCTCTCTCTTGTTCTTATGGCTGGGACATTCTTCCTTGCTTTCTTTTTGCGCAAGTTCAAGAACAGCAGTTTCTTTCCTGGCAAGGTAAGTTCTATAAATAGCATTTGATTGAAATAGAGTTTTTGCATGTCTGGGAAACATTGCGAGTGCAGAGCTGATGCCTGCACCTGCACACATAGCGTTATTCTGTCCTTGTGCAATGCCCAGCCTGTAACTGGAAGGAATAACATGCTATGGGCTAGAAATTGAAGTGCCAGTGTACTAGGAGAAAAGCTAATTCAAATTAGAATAAACAGGACTTTCATATTGTTACCATAGAATAACACAGCTGTAGAGCTGGAAAATATCCCAGATCCAACCCCTGGCTAAAGCAGAAAATTCACAGCTAATCCAGAGCAACGCTGACAGGGGGCCATCTAACCTCTGTTTTAAAAATTAAAGTGAAGAAGAATCTACCACCCTCTGAGGCAGTCCTTTCCACTGTTGAACAATGCTTATTGTTCAATATGTTCTTCCTAATGGTTAGGCAAAACCTCCTATCTCTTAATTTGAATCCATTACTTCGGGTCCTACCCTCTGTGGCTGCAGAAAACAAGCTTGTTCCAGGGTATTCAGTCTGAAGTTTTTAGTAATAAAAGAGGATGAAGTCCTATGGCTACTTGTGTATAAGTCCCAATGAATTTGATGAAGGTTATGTCCGACTAGACAAGTATAAGACTGCACTAATTGGACCACTGAGGTTTGTTTAATTGGGTGACAGGATTAATAATAAATTGTAGGACGTTGTCTGTGTGAAAAATTTATGCAGATGTCATGGTACCTATCCATAGAGCTTTGGGCTTTTTGCAGTGAGCACTTTCTGCCATGTGAAGTATATAGCATGTTGAGAGTAGCATTCCGCATCCTAAATATCTTACCTTTCAGTAAAAAAAGCATACCAAGTGGTCTCACAGATGCAGCATTTGTTCCAAACTGTTTTGCCTCTTTTCTGTTGGTTGGTGGTTGGAGTATATAGTTGGTTGGTGGTTGGAGTATATAGCAGGATTCATTTTCTGTTAACTGTCTAGCATTAAGGTACTATAATAACTTGCCTGGTTTCAGTTCCTATCCATCTTGATTTGGGCAGGCAGGGGCAACATTTGCTTCTGTGCCTCAGACGGCAAAATGTCTTGAATCAGCCCTCAGTGGAACACTGTAGCCAGCATAACTACCATGGGACAGAACAATCACCTCCCAGAATCATGCTGGGAGGACTGGAGCAAAATAGAGTGGCTCTACATTCTAGTTTGAATAGGCTGTGCAGGGGTATACCATGGTTACTCATATCAAAAGCTGTAAGAAGTTTAAGAGAACCAATTGACTCACATTTCCCATTTCCCTTTCTCGGCCTATCCCATACTGCCTTAGCTACTTATTCTTAGGGTAAGGCTGTGTGTGATGTATTCCATTCACTGAGGAACCCAAGCAATTCCTGTTCCAGAACCAAGTCTGAAACTGCACTAAAATGGATCTGCAAAGTCACTGTCATCCAAGAGTACCTGAAGTTGACCAGTGATCGTTCACTCAACCATCTTGTGCGGGGAGGAGATGCTGGCATTTAGATTTAACCCTGCTTTTGTCTTTTAGGCCTACATTAGGTTTCTTTGATTGCAGCCTGATTGCTGTCTCTTTTTAAAAGACTGGCAACTTCTTTTTATCAAAAGAGGAACCTATAACCTTCTAGAAGAGTCTAATTGCCAGAAATTCAGATGTCCTACTTTAACTTCTAACTTCAGTCCTATACTGTGAAATAAACATGGCTTTTGTTCTTTGGCAGCTCCGACGTGTGATTGGTGACTTTGGTGTTCCCATTGCCATCTTCATCATGGCATTGGCGGACAACCTTATTGGGGACATTACATATACTCAGGTGAGCAACTGGTTGCTTTGCTTCCTTCTGTCCTAGGTCAGAAGACAATGAGTTTGATATCCTTTCTGTGTGTCACAAGTTTTGTGCTATTGTGTCCTAACTGGAAGGCTAAGCAAAGGCAATGTTTCTCAGACTGGAACAGGTAGAATGTCAACAGATCTAAAAAAAATTACTGATATTTGTTTTCTTTGTTCTCCTCAAGAAACTGAAAGTTCCGAAAGGCCTTGAGGTGTCCAATCCAGCTGCACGGGGCTGGTTTATCAATCCTATGGGACTAGATACTAATTTCCCCATCTGGATGATGTTTGCTGCAGCTTTACCAGCTCTCTTGGTCTTCATTCTTATCTTCTTGGAGTCACAGATCACCACGTAAGGAATTGAAATATATATATAAAGATAAAGATAAAAAAGGTATAAAGCCGTTTTTCGATCCACAAATATGTCCAAGAGACTGTAATAGATGAAAATAGGAGATTTGAAGAAATAGCTGCAATTCAGGATGGGAAACCTTGTGGGTGAGGAGTAAGGGGGGGAAATCTGTAGATTCCATGATTACACTGCACAAGCATAGAACGAGGGTTCTGTACCAGTCAGTGAGATGTCAGGTCTGTTGTCATGGGAAAATGTCAATCAAATTATTCTCCTGAGCTGCCTCTCCTTTCTTTCAGGCTGATTGTGAGCAAACCGGAGAGGAACTTGGTGAAAGGATCAGGATTCCATCTTGATCTGTTTCTAATTGTTAGCATGGGGGGTGTTGCACCACTTTTTGGTATGCCCTGGCTCAGTGCCACCACTGTGAGGACTATCACACATGCTAATGCCTTGACAGTAGTAGCCAAAACTACAGTCCCAGGGGAGAAGCCCCATATTCAGCAGGTGAAGGAGCAGAGGCTCACTGGCTTTCTGGTGGCCATTCTTGTTGGTGAGTTTTTCAGAATATTTCCTTTTTGCTAAGACAACTGTTTACTAGATACAACTGTCATGTTAGTTTATATTTATGCACTATTTATTTATTTTAAAAAAGGGTGATAGAGAGAAATGTCATAATGTTTTATAACAAAAGTTGCACACAGGTGAGACGGGTGAGACTTTCCATCATTACCTTCTTAAGGCACACACAAACATATATCTCCACTACCACATACCTCACTTCATATACACCAGGGTGAGGAACCTCTGACCCTCCTGGTATTTTTAGACTGCAGCTTCTGCCATTGAACTAGGGACTTGTCATAATATTTTGACTGAGACATTCCCTGTGCCTATTTGAGGGCCTTAAGGTGTCCAATCCAAATGCGCGGGGCTGGTTTATTACATTACAGGTAAAGATAAAGGTAACAGTCCCCCTTGATATTTAGTCCAGTCGTGTCCGACTCTAGGACATGGTGCTAATCCCCATTTCCAAGCCATAGAGCTAGCATTTTTGTCCAAAGACAGTTTCTGTGGTCACGTGGCCAGCGCGACTGGACACAGAATGCCGTTACTTTCCGAATGAGGTGGTATCTATTTATCTACTTGCATTTACATGCTTTCAAACTGCTAGGTTGGCAGGAGTGATGGGAGCTCACTCCGTCACGTGGATTCGATCTTACAACTGCTGGTCTTCTGACCCTGCAGCACAGAGGCTTCTGTGGTTTAACCCACAGCGCCACCACATCCCTTGTACATTACAGACAGCATATCACAAAATAAAGTAAGCTGATTTGCAAAACTGTCTGAGGTGCTCTGATGATCAGACATCCTGTACCACATAAGGAATTTTCTGTTCTAAAGATGTGCTCTCTCTGATGTATAGTTCAGTTGACTGGCGGCTCTTGGTAGACACAATAGTGAACTGTGGTCTTGACCCAGCTTCTAGCATAGCAATTATTGTTTACTTCATTCCTTCTAACTGGGAAGAAGAGTTCTCCTGACCTCTGCTTCCCACATAGAGCTGTATCATCATCTAACATGAACTGTTACTCACCTGCAGGTCTCTCCATCCTCATGGAACCCATTTTGAAGTTGATTCCACTTGCAGTCCTTTTTGGCATCTTTCTCTACATGGGAGTGACATCTCTCAATGGGATTCAGCTATATGATCGCATCCTTCTCATGTTGAAGCCACCAAAATACCATCCCGATGAGGCTTTTGCTAGAAAAGTAAGTTAGAGAGTAAAAGGGGATTAGCATGTGGAATTGTGGGCAACAGTTATTTCTTGAATCTGACCCCCAGGTGGTGGAACAGGGAGGAAATAGATGAATCCATTAAAAAACCCAGCCCACTCCACTTGGGAACTATTTTTATTTAAGTATTCATTGTTGTCATCTGATAAGTAAATAGAGCTGATGTAATCAATTTTAAGAATCTAGCTATTTATTTTTAAAATCAGAAATCTAATTGAAAGGTATAAAATATTCATAAACCAGTCTGCTTCCAAGTATGAGGAAAGCATTTCTGTTTCATTGATGAATAACTAGGGCAGCCAATCTCCTATACAGTGGTGCCTCACTAGACGATTACCTTGCAAAACGGTTTATTCACAAGATGATGAGTTTTTGCAATCGTTATAGCACTTCGCAAAATGGTTTTCCCTATGGGCGATTTTCGCTGGACGATGTTTCAGTCTGTGCTTCACAAGATGGGTTTTTTCGGGAATGTTTTTCGCAAGTCGACGATTTTGACAGCTAGGTCCGCGACTCGGAAAACGGTTTTTTTTGGGACCGATTTTCGCAAGACAGCGTTTTTGACAGCTGGTCCACGCTTTGCAAAACGGTTTTTCCTATGGGCAATTTTCGCAAGACGACGACTGTTTTCCCCATTAAATGGATTTCAATGCATTCCAAAGGGGAACCACATTTCGCAAGATGATGTTTTCACAAAACAGCAATTTTCGCTGAACGAATTAACATTGTCTTGCGAGGCACCACTGTAATTCTGAGAGAACTTTTAAGGCAGCAGATAAAGATTTCAGATCTCGGTGTTCTTCTCTTTCAGAAATTAGTCACTAGTTTTTAGCATATCAACTCAAATTGAATTCAACCTTGTATAACTGGTAGTTTAAACTGGGGATTATCATATCTTAATCCTGAACTCTGTCTCCAGTGTTATCAGTTGGCACCAGAAGTCATGGAGTCTTACTGAGAATACAATTGCACAGGGATAGTGGAAAGGAAAAAAAGGAAAATAAGGGTGTCTAAGTGAGAGAGGATGATGGCTTTCAAACAGGCTTGAGGCCTACTGTTTTAGCTTAGAAATAAAATACCAATAGAGGCAGACTGTCCCTGCACAAGTTGTAGCTCAGGGAGACCTGTGAAGACCTCAGGTCCAATCTCCTGTTCAATAGGCCTCCATCAGGCCTCCATCTTAGAAAAGACCTTAGATACCTTTCCTCAGCTATAGGCAATGATACTGGGCTAGATAGACACAGCGATCTCAGTGTATGGCAGACATGTAAGCAAGCACATGCAAAAGGATTAGCTGTGTTGACTTTTCAAGGTCCTTTCTCAATAACTGTGTGAATTGGCTGTTTATTTTAGTAGGCAGGTTGCACACAATCTTTCTCTGGCTTGAAAAAAAAAGCCTAGGAACCAGACTACCAATATGTAATGTAATCTTGATGCTATTGCCAGGAGGTTATGGGAGTAATGAACAGTGGAAAGAAATGGGAGATTGCTATCGTCCCTGAATGTTTCTTGTGTCTTTTCCTTCTTCAAAGGTAAAAACCTGGCGCATGCACATCTTCACCCTCACCCAGATTGTATGTCTAGCAGTGCTGTGGGGAGTAAAATCTAGTCCGGGCTCTCTCGCCTTGCCATTTATCCTTATCCTGACTGTGCCTTTGCGACGCTACCTGCTCCCTTTCATCTTTAGTGATCTTGAACTTAAGTGTGTAAGTATAATTTGGCTCCATTTTCTCACTGAGTTGGGGGGGGCACTACCACCACCCAGTCAAAGAATCAGAAGCAAAGAGGGACCCCAGAATGGGGGGGGGGGACATATAGGTTTAGCCCCTTGCTTCAAGATAAAAGTAGAGGGGATCTCAACTCCCACCACCCCCAAGATGTGCCCAAAATTATCGGGCAAAATAGGAAACACAGTACTAGCTACGTCCTGTTAAATGCCACTGAGCTCTAATTTTTTGCAAAATCTACAAGATCTAAAAATGCAGTATTTGTGGCCTAAAACAGCAAAAATGTAGCATTTTAATATAGGTTTAGTGGAGAAACAAGAGTGGAGTTTTATAGCTAACATACCTATTAAGACTCCACGCACTTTCTTAAGACAGGTGTGCTTGTAAGGAGGGTGTATTTGAAGACTTTGTAGCTATGTTTGCATTTACTTAATAGAGTCACATAGATTTCCACACTTGCTTAATATTTTCATTTCATGCTTTAATCATTTTTGTCATACAGTAGGACCCTTGTATCTGAGGGGGATTGGTTTCAAGCCCTCCCCCAGAGATGCTAAAAAACGCTATTTTAATGGCAAACATTATACATAGCATGGTCTCTGACTCCCTCTGGCGGCCAGTTCTGGTAACTCATCATTAAAAATAAATATTTGGGGGGATTTTCTTTTAATATTTTTTACATTTTCAGACTGGGTAAATGAATCAGTGGATACTGATCCCATGAATAAAATGGTCTGCTGCTTTCATTTATTATTTGTTCCTGGTAGTTACTTTTAACTGCTGCAAGTGGTACACTATAATAATATAATTAAAAATTCAGCTGCATGCATGATTGTGAATATTCATTTTAACAGTATTGAGTGAAATGTGGCAGATTATATATTTAACTCATTAAATAAGCAGATATAAAAGGATACCTTCAAGTTAACAAACTTTATCATGACTCCCCCAACCCCTTGATCTCTCCAACAAACTTTAATAACAGTTCCAGAGTTCCTGTTTAAGGACAACTATCTTTGGCAGGGGAAAGGTACAGACTTCCTATACCTATGTGGTAGCACACTGTTTCCTGGACCACATATATGGTTTCTAATAGCATTCCTTTCCTCAAATATCTTTCCAGTTGGATTCAGATGATGCTCATGTGACTTTTGATGAAACAGAAGGCCAGGATGTTTATGATGAAGTCCAGATGCCTGTTTGAGCACCTGCTATGAGACATCCTTCAGACAGATAAGGAACCAATAGCCCTTCCCCAAAACACTGACAAAAGCAGAATCTGGAAGAATGTTTTTCTGCATCTATATGAACCACACTGGTAATCATCCCACAGATGTAAATGCACAAATGCATATCATCATCACCTGGAATCTGTAGGATTTAAATAACTAAAATATGCTTTCGATCTTCTTCCAGTCATGTTAGTTTTGTAGTGAAATGTTAACAAAAATTTAGGAAAAAGACTTATTTTCCCAGAAGGGAAACAAAAACACCAAAGCTGTGCAAGGCTTGTGAAGAGATATGTCCATGGACTCAAGTTTTATTGCTGTCTGTAAATCCAATTTTTCTTTTCTGTGCATGTATGTGTGAGATTGTGTGCGTACACAAATGTGTGTGAACCTTTACCAATTGTAGGGAGAAAGCCCCATCTCATTTTTTCACAAAATTGTTTTTTGTCACTAATCAGCACCAGTACACACTTATGAATGCCTGTCAGAATTTTCAGAAAGGAATCAGTGGTTTAGACACCTGGCTGTGGAGCCAGAGGTTTGGAGGTCAATTCCCCACTGTGCCTCCTTGACCAGGGCCTAGACCTGACAATCCATAGCCCCCCCCCACTCCAGCTCTATAATTTTAAACTAATGATGATGAAAGGCTGGAAGTGGAAATGCATCTGCTTCATCCTCACTGTATTGATCAGACATCTGTTGTTGGAATGGACCGAAAACATGACTGAAGCTGAGAAGAACTAGCTTGTGTGACATGATCTTTCTTGGACATGGAAGCTGCTGGTTCAGAAAAGACTTGAGTGAGCAGATAAAATATAGAAGGAAGACAGAAAACAAAGATATTCTGTAGAATTCAGTGTGCTGTCTTTGCAGAGGAAAGAGACACCATCATTCACCTCTGATCAGAAAGCTGATATGGAAGTGGCAGAACTATGAAGAAGAATCAAGACTGCTCTTTGAGTAGGAATATTGGCTCAAAAGAACCAGCTCTGAATGAGTAGAATGAGGAGATGCAGTCCAAAAAATGAGGTTCAGGGAGATGCTGGCCACTGGATACCAGATTTCACTTTTTTGCACCTTCACCAACAGAACTAAAACTGTGGTGGTGAGAGGTCTGAAACAATCACCCCTGTGAGTTGTCATTATCTTCTGCTGCTTTGCTTTCTTCACTTTTTCATTATCTGTTCGCTCTTGCCACTAAGTAAATTGCTATTATTTCCCTTTCCTTGGGAGCCACTGCACTCTAACCACTGAACAAGAGAAATATTTCTATCAGTGTAAATGAGCTACAACAAATGACATGTGTGTATCTTAAAGTGATGCATAGAATTTGATATCTAGTGCAGACTTGCATCCTCAGACTCCTAACTTTCGAAATAACAAAATACATTTCTAGAACTCATCACACAGGCGAAGCTTGCAAATCTCTCCTGTGCCTCTGCTTCTTCCTTTTCAATACATTTGAAAACTTACCAGAGAAGTAAAGCTAGTCAGATGTCTTGCAAACAGACTTAACTTATGTGACATGTTCTTACTGTAGGATATGGTTTTATATATTTATAGAACAAAAACATGTGGTAACTGCTCTGCCATACCTGTACTTTAAAATGTTCTTGGAGTATAAGAGAAGCATATCAAGCAGCTTAATCGTATGTGACTAACGTGATGCCTCACTTCCCCCAATTCACCCAAAGTCTATGCTGTAGGTGCTGCTAACAGTTCTAAATCAAGCCCTGTGATTCTTTGCTAATCTTCATTTGACTTCTCCAGCCACCACCTTTGCAGTCAAACACTTGATGACGGATCCCACGCAACCATCTCCTTCCTCCCAGTTAACCAGAGCAGTGTTCCAATTTAGAGCATCCATTCCTTTTTGTACTGAGCTCAGAAAATTCCCATGTTTCCCCAATTTCTTCTTGGGTGAGCAGGAGCAGGAAATCTGAATACAGCTGTAAAAATGTCACACTCTCCTTTTAATAATGTGCCCTTCCCTGAAAGTTTTAAAATATCTGCTGTCGCAAATATGCATCTAATTCTACAAGAAATTATTCCAGCAATAAAGTGGGTGTTATACTTTCCAAACCATAAAGGTGCTAAAAATCAGGGAAACCTGTTCTTTGTTGCAACCTGTACTTTCTAAACCCAGGCATGCGTGGGCTGTTATGATGCTTCATTATGAGTGAAAAGCTTTCAAACTACATCTAGAGGACCTATTTTCCTCATTGTTGTTTCACCTAACCAAGAACTGAGCCCTGGCTCAAATTATGCATTGCTTAACAATAAATCTGAATAGCAGCACGATTTGGGAAAACAACGGTAGTGTTTCTTCACACAGTGACACATGATCAGTTTATGGAACTCCTTAGCGCAGCTGTGATGAAGGACATTAATTCCAATAGCTTTTTAAAAAGATATTTGACAGATTAAAGAAGAGCAGATCTATAATTTACAGAGGTTGGAAAAATTATTTTTGTTGGACTCCAACTTCCAGAATCTACCAACCAGCATGACAAAACTCTGATTAGTGGATGTTGGCTATGCCAGCTAAATGTGGCCTCCACCATCTTAAGCAATATACATCAATTGCCAGATGATGAAGACATCATTCTGGGGAGGGTGGTCTCTGCTACATCTGTATGTGAGCTTCCTAGATGCATGCAACTGGGTACTGTGTTAAGAATAAAAACATGAGATTGATGTAATGTTAAATTATATAAGAGATGGGCAGATAGCTTATGGTTTCCCAAATGTTGTTGGACTGCAATACCCGTCATCCCTTACTGCTGGATATGCTGTAAGAGTTGCAATGCAAGAGGAAAACGGGATGAGGTGTTTTAGAATATCACCATTTTGGGCAATATAGTTGGTTAGTACATTCATTACTTTGAGGGTAGGGGAAATATCCATACAAGACATACCTGACAGAATCCATCACCATGATTCCAGTTTGTGTGGGCTATGATCATTATGTCTTATTTCAAATTCATTAAAGCCATAAACTCCAAGGGCTGCTGTAATCTTACCCTGCACTAACCCTGCTATAATTAGGTTTGCCATTTGCAGGCGCAGGGCTCTTAGGAGGTTGCCTTCGCCTTTGACAGCTGCACAGCAGGCAGAAAACTCAAAAGATGGATCCTTTTTCTAGGGATGCTGCAGCAGTAACAGAAGAGGTTTTACTCAATGGTATGTCTTTTGCCAGTTGTGCAGATGATAAAGGCACAGGGACCATTCCAGGAAGAAAGTTGACATCCCTAGTTGTAAGTAATGTACACATTTTAAAATTAGTTATAATAGGGATTTGTAATTTATTAAAATTTCTATTTAATAGTTAGATTGCTTTGCTTTTACTGCATTATCAGAAAAATTAAAGGGGAAGGGTTACAAGTGTGCTTTGCTAAAGAGATCATGTGATAGGGTACAGCATATTTTTCATGTGATTTTTCTCTCATTAATTTAGCTATGATTGTGATTAGGCCAATATTATCACAGCTGTTTTCTTGATTTGAACAACACAATAAATATTTTCTTAAAAAAACCAATGACAAATAGCTCAATGACTGTCTTTGCAATCCAAAAAATAATAATAATAATACTTGACCAGTTGCTGCTGCAGTATCACTGCCCATTGTTATGAAAATTAGGGTCATGCATTGAAGGGGTAAGAGATCTGCAAAGAGAAAGAAGGAGGGGTAGGCTTCAACCCTATAGATGAGGTAAAGGCCATTGGTAACCAATTCAGAACACACACAAAAAAATACAATACAAAATCCCCACACAAGGATTTTCTCAACAGAAAATAAAAACAGTCAGAAGAGTCATATACTGTTCCGGCTTTCCGTACAGAAGCTGTTTTTGTTTTAAGAAATAGGACTCAACTGAACCCCTATCTACTATCTGAAACCATGTTGGGATGTTGGGATGGGAGTCTAGAATCATAGAGTTAAAAGAAGCCTATAAGGCCATCCAGTCCAACGTCTTGCTCGAGGCAGAGATCCAAATCAAAGCAGATCTAACAGATGGTTGTCCATCTTTTTTTGAAAAAATCTACACACTTATAGCACATTGTCTGTTTCATATCTCGCTCCATTGTATGGACAACGAGCGAAACACAGTGAGCTGGGACAGGCCTGACGAAAATGGGCGAAGCTGTTCCCTTCTCTGTGGTAATTTTAGTGGGATGAGGAGGAAACCCTTGGAACGACTTGTGGCACAGTCCTTTGAAGGGAGAGGGAAGAAAGATCAACAATAGTGAGGCCTGGTCAAAAGTGGCAGGAAAATTCCTTCTATTCCCCTCAAACTAGATCAGAAGATACCAGAAGGCAAACACCAATTCACAAGCAATGAAGATGATATAAGCTTTTTTCTCCTCAATACTGCTAGTGCTTTCTTGCCACAAAGATGTAATTTATACTGCTGTGTATTATGGGGAACATAGGAGCAGTAATTCTGCACCTTTCAAAAAATTATACCATGCTTCTATCTTTACAAGAATTTCATCCATTCCAAAAGAGACGAACTTCCCCCAATGTTCTCCAAATTTTCCAACTGCAAAAAATGGAGAAGAGGGAATCCTCTGGGAAAATGGAAAATTTGTTTCTTTCCATTTCCCCCCCTTCAGTTCCTGCCTCTTCAGATCTTCATATCTCAGCACAATGTTGACAAAGTAAGGTAGAAGTGGCAACCTCCACACTGGCCACACAGCAAATGCAATCCAAACTGCATGGGGAGAAAAAGGTGGTTGGAGCTGGTGAATAGTAGGAACAGGAAACAGCTCACAGGGACAAGAAGGAGGAAAAACAGCTGGTTTGGTGTGGAAGCTACAGCCGCAACTGCAACTTCTGAGATCCATATTCTAACGCAAGTAATTTCATGAGTGAATCAGGCCAGACACATTGTCTCAACCTCACTCACAGATTTGAAGGAAAATGTGATAACAACAACTAATATTTAAAGACAGGAACAAGGAAGGGATTCTGTAAGACACATGCCATCTGATTTTTCCCCCAAAAAAAGTTTTCCTTTAGGTTTTTTGTTAAAGCAACTGTTTTTCATTTGTACTTAGAGAAATGTAAACCTCTCTACTACCACCACCCACCTCTGATACTATTACTGAAACCATAAGCATTCTAAACAATACTGGAACGACTGGCAAAGACAAAAAAAAATTCAATGCTTAATACAGGTATAGAGCAAGCACACCCTTCGATTATTTGGGCTGAGTAATATCTTTATTGGATCACTTAAAAGTTACAAACGAGGCAAGCTTTCAAGTTCTCTAACTCGTCATCAGGCAATGATAGTATAAAAATTTGGAAGCAGGAGGGAAAATAGATACTATGACCAGCTAACTGCATGAGACAAATTCTACTGCCACAAGAAGCCACTCAATGGGCATACACTTCAAGAAGGGATCAGTCTCCTTCTGTCACTAGACATGACTACCAATTTGGCATTACTTAATTTCTTAACCAAATGTGATGACTAATTTCGATCTCCAGATCTGTAGTGCCACCTTGTTGTTGTTGTTTAGACGTTTAGTCATGTCTGACACTTTGTGACCCCATGGACCAGAGCATGCCAGGCCCTCCTGTCTTCTACTGCCTCCCGGAGTTTGTTCAAATTCACGTTGGTAGCTTCGATGACACTGTCCAACCACCTCGTCCTCTGTCACCCCCTTCTCCTCTTGCTTTCACACTTTCCCAGCATCAGGGTCTTTTCCAGGGAGTCTTCTCTTCTCATGAGATGGCTAAAGTACTGGAGAATCAGCTTCAGGATCTGTCCGTCCAGGGAGCACTCAGGGTTGATTTCCTTCAAAATGGATTGGTTTGCTCTCCTTGCAGTCCAGGGGACTCTCAAGAGCCTCCTCTAGCACCACAATTCAAAAGCATAAATTATTCGGCCGTCAGCCTTTCACATCCTGCTCTCACTTCCATACATTGCGACTGGAAAAACCATAGCTTTGACTATACGGACCTTTGTTGGCAAGGTGATGTCTCTGCTTTTTAAAATGCTGTCTAGGTTTGTCATCACTTTCCTCCCAAGAAGCAGGTGCCTTTTAATTTCGTGGCTGCTGTCACCATCTGCAGTCATCATGGAGCCCAAGAAAGTAAAATCTGTCACTGCCTCCATATCTTCCCTTTCTGTTTGCCAGGAGTTGATGGGACCAATGGCCATGATCTTCATTTTTTGATGTTGAGCTTCAGACCATTTTTGATGCTCTCCTCTTTCACCCTCATTAAGAGGTTCTTTAATTCCTCCTCACTTTCTGCCACCAGAGTGGTATCGTCTGCATATCTGAGGTTGTTGATATTTCTTCTGGCAATCTTAATTCCATTTTGGGATTCATCCAGTCCAGCCTTTCGCATGATGTATTCTGCATATATGTTAAATAAGCCGGGGGACAATATACAGCCTTGTCGTACTCCTTTCCCAATTTTGAACCAATCATTTGTTCCATATCCAGTTCTATTATTTCCTGTCCCACATATAGATTTCTCAGGAGATAGATAAGGTGGCACTCCCATTTCTTTAAGAACTTGCCATAGTTTGTTGTAGTCCACACAGTCAAAGGCTTTTGCGTAGTCAATGAAGCAGAAGTAGATGTTTTTCTGGAACTCTCTGGCTTTCTCCCTAATCCAGCGCATGTTAGCAATTTGGTCTCTAGTTCCTCTGCCCCTTCGAAATCCAGCTTGTACTTCTGGGAGTTCTCGGTCCACATACTGCGAAAGCCTACCTTGTAGGATTTTGAGCATAACCTTGCTAGCGTGTGAAATGAGTGCAATTGTACGGTTTTTGGCATTGCCATTCTTTGGGATTGGGATGTAGACTGATCTTTTCCAATCCTCTGGCCACTGCCGATTTTTCTAAACTTGCTGGCATATTGAGTGTACCACCTTAATAGCGTCATCTTTTAAGATTTTAAATAGTTCAACTGGAATGCCATCACCTTCACTGGCCTTGTTGTTAGCCATGCTTTCTAAGGCCCACTTCGCTCTCCAGGATGTCTGGCTCAAAGTCAGCAACCGCACTACCTGTGTTGTCCGGGACATCCAGATCTTTCTGGTATAATTACTCTGTGTATTCTTGCCACCTCTTATTGATGTCTTCTGCTTCTGTAACGTCCGTCCCATTTTTGTCCTTTATCATGTCCATCTTTGGACAAAAGGTTCCTTTAATATCTCCAATTTTCTTGAACAGATCTCTGGTTTTTCCCTTTTTATTTTTTTTCCCTTTATATTTTTGCACTATTCATTTAAGAAGGCCCCCTTGTCTCTCCTTGCTATTCTTTGGAAATCTGAATTCAATTTTATGTAACTTTTCCTATCTCCCTTGCATTTTACTTCCCTTCTCTTTTCTGCTATTTGTAAGGCCTCGTTGGACAGCCATTTTGCTTTCTTGCATTTCTTTTTCTTTGGGATGATTTTTGTTGGTGCCTCCTGTACAATGTTACAAGCCTTCATCCATAGTTCTTCAGGCATTCTGTCCACCAAATCTAGTTCCTTAAATCTCTTCTTCACTTCCATTGTGTATTCATAAGGGATTTGGTTTAGATTATACCTGACTAGCCCAGGTTTTTCCTACTTTCTTCAGTTTAAGCTTGAGTTTTGCTATAAGAAGCTGATGAGGCACAATCAGCTCCAGGTCTTGTTTTTGCTGACTGTATAGAGCTTCTCCATCTTTGACTGCAGAGAACATAATCAATCTGATTTTGGTGTTGCCCATCTGGTGATATCCATGCGTAGAGTCGTCTCTTGTGTTGTTGGAAAAGAGTGTTTGTGATGACCAGCTTGTTCTCTTGAAAAACTCTATTAGCCTTTGCCCTGCTTCGTTTTGAACTCCAAGGCCAAACTTACCTATTGTTCCTTTTCTTGACTCCCAACTTTATTGTTCCAGTCCCCTAAAATGAGAAGAATATCTTTCTTTGGTGTCAGTTCTAGAAGGTGTTGTAAGTCTTCATAGAATTGATCAATTTCAGCCTCTTCAGCATTGGTGGTTGATCCCTAAACTTGGATTACTGTGATGTTGAAAGGTCTGCCTTGGATTCGTATTGAAATTATTCTATCATTTTTGAGAATGTATTCCAGTACAGCTTTTTCCACTCTTTTGTTGACTATGAGGGATACTCCATTTCTTCTACGAGATTCTTGCCCACAATAGTAGATATGATAATCGTCCGGACTGAATTCGCCCATTCCCGTCCATTTTAGCCCAGGATGTCAATGTTTATTCTTGCCATCTCCTCTTTAACCACATCCAGCTTATCAAGGTTCATAGATCTTACATTCCAGGTTCCTATGCAGTATTCTTCTTTGCAGCATCGAACTTTCCTTTCACTTCCAGGCGCATCCGCAGCTGAGCGTCCTTTTTGCTTTAGCCCAACCACTTCATTAGCTCTGGAGCTACAGTACTTGTACTTGTCTCCACTCTTCCTCAGTAGCATATTGGACGCCTTTTGACCTGCGGGGCTCATCTTCTAGCACCATATCTTTTAGCCTTTTGTTTCTGTTCATGGGGTTTTCTTTGCAAAGATACTGGAGTGGCTTGCCAGTTCCTGCTCCAGGTGGATCGCGTTTAGTTGGAACTCTCCACTATGACCTGTCCATCTTGGATGTCCCTGCACGGCATAGCCCATAGCTTCTCTGAATTACTCAAGCCCCTTCGCCACGACAAGGCAGCAATCCGTGAAGGGGACTGCTACCTTACTGGATGTCTATTCTAAGACAACAAAGGGGTCCGCCTATGTGCCCTGTTCAAACCAAGACATTCTGGGATCCCAGTCAGACTTTTCACTTGCATAGAGAGGAAATTAATATGTTGACCCTTTTCTCTTGAGCTGAATCTATAAATGTCACCTTGCTTTGCAACCATTCTACATTCAAGAACAATAGATATCACATCTGGCCAATTATTTTCAAATCTCTCTTTCTCTCTGAACACCTCACAAAACTTATACCACCTTTGCCTAAGAGGTCTAGAAATCTCAAAAGCATGTTTCATTTGTAGCTTCTAGTGATCCAGTAAATATTGCCGTACTTGACCTAGAACAGTGCAACTGTGTTCCATTCACCTACTTTTTGCGTTTTTGCTTTTTATTGCCTGATTATCTATATAAAGTTGGTAAAACATGTTAAATAATTATTGCAAGCTCTGGCATGCTGTTTTTACAAACTTTGTATAAGGGCATGGACATTATGAGGGCTGAATGTCTTTGCAGCAAAGGCCTACCTACTCAGTCCAACCTCACCAGACTAGATGGCTTTCAGTTTTTAGTTGTAATTTTTCGGTTTCCTTGTTTGTTCCCCATACCCTACCATGTTCTTCAACTCCTCTGACCACTGGGGGGAGTGTTATTAGAATAAACCACATATGTTTTGTGCAAAAGAAAAGGAGGTGGTGCTTCATCTTGGCAGAATGCCCAGCTTGGCTCCCAGCTTGAAGGCCAAATGGCAGGAGCGCTTTGCTAGGCGAAGAATCTTTTAAATCTTCCAAAGCAAGGAGGCCCAGGCCTGGGAAAGACATCAGCATGTGCCTGCAGAGCATGGAAGAACTAATGTTGTGCTTCATCTCTGTCAGGAAGGAAGCCCAGCTCCTGCCAGGAAGATTATTCATATCCCCACTGCAGAAACGTCGGGCTGATTGCAATTAATAATGAAAAACAAGCATCTCCATAGAGTGATAGGCACTAAATCGTCCTCTCTTTTGACTCCAGGGGTTAAGCCTTAAGGTGAATAGCTTGGTTTCCTTAACATCTGGACGCTGCATACTGCCACTCTGTTCCACATACTAATCTTTGGATTACTTGTGTGTTGCTGTTTTAATCGCTTTCCATCTAGTGCTATTTTTATCCATCAACAACCTGAGATCCCCTCCTCAGGCAGCAGGTGTGGGGTGCCATGAAAGGGCAGCAAATTGTGTGGTTTAAATTCCTTTTATGACCAGGATTTAATTTCCTTTTGAATGCTTTTATTGCTAAGGATAGAAAAAGATAATTGTGGGATTTTCTACTTAATGTGACAAAATATGTTAGTACTGTGCCCACCTATACTTGGACAATTGTGTATGCAGGCATGCCATAAGCTATTGCTACAGCTCTAAGGAAGGGACGTGATGGCGCTGTGGGCTAAACCGCAGACTTAGACACGGAACGCTGTTACCTTCCCACCGTGGTGGTACCTATTTATCTACTCGCATTTGCATGCTTTCGAACTGCTAGGTTGGCAGGAGCTGGGACAAAGCGACGGGAGCTCACTCCGTCGCGTGGATTTGAACTTACGACTGCTGGTCTTCTGACCCTGCAGCACAGGCTTCTGCAGTTTAGCCCACAGCGCCACCATGTCCTAAAGACAACCTTGTTTGCTCCTAAAGATGGAGAGAGAGAGTAGGATCACTCTATTTCAGTCTGCTTTAGGGTGTGTACGATAACTGGAAAGCAACCAAAGTAAGCCTTCCTCTGAAGAGGCACTTCACCATACTGGCAAATCAAACACCTGCTTGGCTACATGGAGGGGCTGCGGAAGTGCAGGGGGGGGATTAAGTGTGTATTAGAGCAGCAAAGATGGGCTGCATGACTTTAAAGCCAGCATTAGGTGTTGTATTTCAAGTTAGGTATGTGTATTAGGTATGTGGTAGACACATACCTACCTTGTAATACACATACCGGTAGTTTTAAAATTATGTGGTGCATATTTGCTGCTCTTCATGCTCACTTTTCCCCCTCTTCCTCAGCCCCTCCAAGGAGCAGAGCAAGTATTTAATTCGTCAAGATCTTGACAATTTAAATTCTTCTCAAGGTACATTGTGACACTGGGAAATTGACAACAGGCTGCTGCAGACAAAACAGGATTGCTTGTGATCCATATGCATTTGGATAAGAGGATTGCACCAAATGACACACTGAACCTCCTAGCATACTCTATTTAACCCGCTCCAGGACAGCCATGTGGACTAACCCTCTGTTTCCTAACCTAAGTATGTTTTTCCCCTCCAGCGATCTGAAGACATTCCTGGATGAAATGGAATAAAAGACATGGAAGGGGGCATGAAGACATTCCAAAAGTGAGGTGCAAGAAAGATATGAAGACAAGTTGGAGGGGCAGCCTTGGCCATGCACGGCTCACATGAACAAGCAGGCACCCCCCCCCAATGCAACCTCAGCTGGTCTCAAGAAACAGCCAAATTTTGCATAAAGAACAGAACTGGGGGTGGGGGAATGTGGCACAACATATAGCAGGGGTCTCAAACTCAATTTACCTGGGGGCCGCTGGAGGCAGAATCTGGCTGAGGCTGGGCTGCATCAGATTTTCTGCCAAGCGGAGCAAGAGCCTGAGGAAGCTGTCCAGGAGTTTCCTTAGCCCGGCTGGGGCTCCAAGGAGGAGGAGGGGACGCACAAGCCCTAGTCACCGGTCACGACCCCCTCCAGCTCTTTCTTCACTACCACCACCATCACCAGCAGCAGGACGAAGAAGCGGAGAAGGGAGTGCCGGCGACCGCCTAGGCGGGGGCAGAGGAGGGCACGACATAAATTAAAAAAAAAAACTCACAGAATTTGCCTTGCCAAAGGAGAAAAGCCCCCACTGGTACACACTAAAATAAACAGAACGGTGCAGTAGCCCCCACAGGTGTGCGCGCGCACACGCACACGCACACACACACACAGAGGTCCGGTAACCTTCCTCTGAGGGACCCCCTCAAAAAAAGGCACACTCAGCAGCAGCAGCTACCCCCACCATGAAAGAGGAGCAAACTTTGTGAGGCAAGCCCAGGCAGCCTCCAGAGCCAAGGTGGCTAAAGCAGAACGAAGAGGAGGAAGCACCGCCGAGCGGTGAGGCAGCCGCTGGCCGGGCTGGTGTTGGGGGTGCCGAGAGAGAAAGAGAGCCAGAGAGCCGCTTCCCTAGAAGAGGTGGTGGTGGCGGCGGCAGCTGCTGTTGGCGGCTTGGAGGCGCTCTTATCTATCTATCTATCTATCTATCTATCTATCTATCTATCTATCTATCTATCTATCTATCTATCTATCTATCTATCTATCTATCTATCTATCTATCGTCTGTCTGTCTGTCTACAGAGAATGGAAACATCCCTATAGCATATCAACATTTATTCTTTTATTTGAATTTGAATTTATATATCACCTCTTTCTCCATACACTCCAGTTTCACTTACTTTATCCCTCTCAAAACCTGGTGAGTTAGGTCAGCCAAGGAAGAGTGTAACTCAGGTTCACTCATTGAATTTCACAAGTCAAGAATGAGTCATACTGGGATCTCCTAAGCCCCAATCCAATACAGTAACCACTAAGGCCTACTGCGTCATTATATGACTGACATGTTTTTAATTGTTGAGAGACAGGTCCAGGTGGAGGCTAACATTAATTATTTATATAGATATATTTAAAAAACACAAATCTTCCATTTCGCAATGGACCACCCACACTAATTAGTCAGATCCAACCAAAAATAAGAGAAGTTACACCTAATGGGGAACTCAAACATCTTGGGATTTGGGGAACAAATGCATCCCTCCTGCCTGGCAAAGCATTCTGAGGCAGCTCCCTCTTTGGTGACCAATTTAAAACAGTTGCCAACAGCCGCTGACTTGCTTCCTGAAATCTGAAAATCCATGATTTTGTAAACACGTCGTTTCTCCTCCACATTTCTGGGACTTGATTCCTAATTTTTAAACTTGACCCCTTTGCTTTACCCCTTCCCCTGAGAATCCAGCATTGTAGAGATGTAACCACAACAGTTTGTCTTTCCTTTCTTCTGTGAGCACTGTGGAACTTCCATGCTTCTCTAAGTCTACACAGGACGGCTCTTCTCCTATGAGGCACAATTGTGAATCAAACTCTTATAATCTAACTCTGCAACTGTGGACCCAACTCATTGAACTACCCAGCCAGCAATTATTGAGTCAGGATATAGAAATGTAGCCTGTAGAAGTGAGATGCTGTACTTGGGATATTATTTACAGTATTTAGTATTTCCACTTCTATACCTCCTCATTCGTGTGAACATTCTCTAGCTCAGTGGTTCTTAACCTTTGTTACTCGGATGCTTTTGAACTGCAACTCTCAGAAACCCCAGTCAGGACAGCTGGTGCTGAAGGCTTCTGGGAGTTGCAGTCCAAAACTCCTGAGTAACCCAAGGTTAAGAACCAGTGCTCAGAGTCTAGACGATTCACAACCCATCAAGGTGCAATTGCAAGCCATACAATACAAAACCACAACATACAATATTACACATATTTTTCTACGCCCTCAGCTTTGTGCAGGCAAGGTAGGTGCCTCACTAATATCACTCTTGTTGTGGCCCCAGCTCTCAGTTCTATGAGCTAGAACCAAAATGATTTGAAGTAGAACAACCAAATGCTGCTCTCGTCCCCTTCAGTCATGATAATGAAGGCCAGATGAAGTGTTTTGGTACCTGAAACAGATATCACAACTGTCTTTCCCCTTTCCTGACGATTTAAAAAAAACACAATAAATTAAATCATTATCCAGTTGGTATCTTTTGATTCCAGCCTGAGGTGGCGGCCTGACTCTGCTAGGCCAGCCCTTCATCGCTCATGTTTCTCTCCTAAACCACCTTCTATAACTGGTGAGCAAGGCTAAGGAGAAAATTCTTGAAGAAATAGGCCCTAGGAAGCTAAGGTAGGTGCGAGTCTAGTTAGCCTCACTCGTCTGCTCCTTTTCATTAAAGGAAGTCAGACATATTCTTATGAATCCTTATTTCCATTAAGGTCTTAATAATGTGGCCCTCATTTTCACCAGATATGAGGTAGTTTGAAACACAGCCAGAAATTCTTAATGGTCACTCCTGTATTTGAATCCTCTTCATAAAGAAGGATGTCGCACCCTGAAAGCAGAAAGTAGGTGATGTTTTTATTTTCACAGGTTTGTCAACATTTTAATTATTTTGATATATGCTCATTCTAAAACAATGTTAGTGTTTTACTATTCTACTGATGCCAATAATGACTTTTCAGTTGTTTAAAAATAAAAAGTAGGGCATTCTTGAAAATAAAATAAACACCATATTTATTTGTTGAAAAGGTACATTTTCTCAAAAATAATTAGCAGCACTTATAACCGCAAAGGAATGGGGAAGTGTTATACCATACAGTACTTGGTTCCTACTAAAAGACACTTCAGCTCAGTTCTAGAAGGTTCCAGGATGACCTGCACAAGAGCCCACTGGTGAGCATCCACAAATATATTATTTATTTCTAAAAATGCCAATATGTTTCCAGTCCAAGTTTAAGGTGTGCTGATGACATTTAAATCCTTAGAAACCTTCATATCTCAACATTTGAGGGAACCTCTTCCCTGGTCTTATGCCTGTGTATGTGTGTGTGTTAAACATACACCCCTGCCCAATCATTACAATCTGGTAGGGAGCCTTATTCTGTGTCTTAAGGCGAAAACAGTACCTCAAGTGACGGTCTTAAGCACTTCAGTTGTGGGTAGCACCCCTGTTGTGGAATGCCCTCCTGGCATCAATCCTAGCTTCATTTTGGGGCTAAGTAAGAACCTAGATATCTATACAAGCATTTAGGATAGAAAGATCATTACTCTGTAGTCAACTGGATAATAATTTTTATTTTCCTGACTTATTTTATATTGATTTAATTTGTCCAGATCTTAAATTTGCTGTATCAATTGTCTTCCACCCTGCCCTTGAATCCGTTATTGCAATAAGTCATAGCACTATGTCCAACATACCATCTTGTCCAGTTATACTCCATCAATTTTGGCCTGTGATGCCTGATGACATGGACAAGGTGCTTGCATGTGCCAAGGCCACCACCTCCCTGTCTGGCCCACATTCCTCCTGGCTCTTAAAATCAGCCAGGGAGGTGACAGTTGAATGAGCTACTGAGATCAAGAACTTCTCTTTGCAGGAGGGATACATGTTCTCCTCCCTGAAGGAGGTGACAATCCAGCCCATTCTCAAAAGAGACAACTTGATGATTTAAACAACTGTTGAGGGGTCACTAATATACTGCCATTGAGAAACTGATCAAAAGGCTAGTGGCTGATCAGCCACAGCCATTCTTGAAGGATACAGACAGTCTGGATCTATCTTAATCTGGGTTCAGGCCACATCATGGGACTGGCACATTTCTGATTGCCCTCTTAGATGGCCTGTTACAAAAGGCTGACTAGGGGAATATGACCCTGCTAATGCTCCTGGATCTCTCAATGGCATTTGATACCAACAACTGCAGTATCCTCTTAGACTGGTTAATGGCGCTGGGAACTGGAGGCTCAGCACTGGCTTCGCTCCTTCCTTAATGGCCAGTGCCAGAGGGTACTACTTGGGGATGCTGTTTCATCCCCATCAGTGCTATTATGTGGTGTCCCACAGGGGTCAATTAGCTTCCCATTGTTGTTCAACATCTATGTGAGGCCACTGGGGAAGGTCATTTGGAAATTTGGAGGGTGCTGTTTTTGGTAAAATGACATGCAACTTTCTCTCTCCTTTTTTCCTTTGGCATGGGAAGCTGTATAGAACTTGGAGTGCTGCCTGGCTATGGGTATGGACTCGATGAAGATCCTGTTGTTGGGAGGCAACAACCTTATTAGTTAAGGGGTTTGCTATCGGATATTGATGGTGTGTGTGTGTCACACTCCCCCTGAAGGATCAGGTTTGCAATTTGGGTGTGCTTTCGGAACCTGCCCTCTCAATGGAGAATTGAATCTTGGCCATATCCATATCTGCCTTTTTCTACCTGAGCCAGGTAGAAAACACCTCTGGCCCTTTCTTGACAGGAGGTCCCTAATAACATTTGTTCACGCATTCTTTATCTCAAGGACTGTCTATTGCAATACTATCTACATGGGGTTGCCCTTGAAAGTGGTTTGGAATCTGCAGCAAGTGCAAAATGCGGTGGCCAGGCTAGTCACAGATATACATATCTAGATTTGACCATATTTTGCCTGTTCTGACCCATTTGGATTGGCTTCCGGTATGCTTCCGGGCCAAAGTCAAGATGCTAAGATTAATTTATAAAGGTCTTCCCGGTTTAGCACTATGCCACTTACTTGATTAAGCTTTTAAAAAAGGGAGGTGCCACAATCCATGGAATGACAGTCACCACAAAAGGTGACAAAGGGAGCAGGGGCAGGGCCTCAATAATTAAAAAAGGGAGAAATTGGAGCAATCTGAAGTTCTGTCTGGATCCTTCTCAGAGAAGAAAAAAGTCTTCTGTGTGAATGGAGGGGGTCACTCAAGTATGAGATAAAATTGATTGCGTAAGAGGCTTTTAAATGAAACCCGAATTGCTTCAAATTCCCCTGTCTAGTTGTGCCCTCTGTTTAGCGAATGGTGACAAAAAGGCACTCTGCATATATTCAGAGTTGAGTTCTGCTACTGAAAATGAGCCCCAGGAGTGAATTTTGATGAGTGCAGGCTTGGATTAAGACTCACAACTGTATTTAAAAGCAACAACTCCAGGAACACTGAAATCGTCAAGGGGATACACCAGACTTTGTTGCCTGGTAATTGCCTATTGCAGGATGTCTGGAAAATGAATGTGGAACCCAAAAATCTCCAAGGGAACACAGGAATAATGTGCTGATTCAGTTGTATTAATTTGCAAGGAAAAAAAAACAACACAGTGAAGATAAGATATACTGTATGCAGTTCCAGTTTTACACATGTGGATACGCGAAACCAGGTACTGTAATGAAACAATGTGTGTAACATACGCTTTACCGTTGTCAGAGAGGAAGACATGTAGTCAGTGCACTTCAGAATGTATAACAGCAACACCAGAAGAGCCGTTAAAGATCAGCAGACCGATTTCAGTGTGAGCTTTTGTAGATTACAACTCATTTGCCTGTGCATGCAGATTGCGCTCCACAAAAGCTCACAGCAAGTATACCTGTCTTTAAAGTACCACATAACTGTTGTTTTATTTTTGTATGCCTTGCAGAACACCACAGATCTGTGTAGCAACCTACTGTAACTGTGTACCTTTTAATTAGTGGGGGCCACAGGCAGAAGCCTGACAACACTGACAACAGAATGGCATTTAGCCTGAAATTAAGAATACATTTTGACTAACATCTATAGCTGACATCTGCATTCAGTGGAATATTTCCAAACCAAAAAAAAAAACCACAAAAAACCAACAGAATAAGACTAGAATGTGTTCATGGGACAGGAGAAAATAATGGAACCAAATCATCTGTCTGACACTCACACATTTAGTAAATGGCACATTTAGTAAGTAATGGGAATTTTTAAAAAAATCTAAAATCAACATCATGGTACAAAAAGTATGAGACAACAGTAAAACATGCAAATAATGGTAAAAATAATGATGTTTGTAAAAATGTAATTCTAAACCGTTATTTTGACAGTGCTTAAGAGAGGTTTCAGTTAGACTTGGCACAAGTTTGAGAGAACCCATTTGCCAAAAATTGTTACAGGACTGTTCAATTTATATAATGGACAGAATAATGTCATTTTACTTTGTAAAATAAGTGGAGAGGCTGAATTTCAGGTGAAGACTAGGCTTTTATTTAGCGCTACTTAGGAGGAAATTCCCTTGAACTTAACAGTATTCATATTGATCATTACTCATGTATTTTAAAACTGAAGAGATTTTAAAAATCTTCACACAGCTCCAACAGGATCTAAATAAACAATACACAATATTCAGCATGAATAACTGAAAACCAAAGTGTTTAGCATAAGATATTAAGATGCTTACTTTCAAAATGTTTATTCTAGATTCAGTAAGGCCTACAATAATATAAATGTGCAATTTAAATCACGCTGCTCTTTAAATTCTTCCTTTATGGTTATGGTTAGTATATTACAATTAATATATTTCACCACGATGATTCTCCCTTCCTTTTAAATTTCACTCCCCAGTGTATATAAAATGAGAAGCTGAGAAATGGTTGCCGATTTCCTACTATTTGCAAAGCAGAAGAGACTCCTGCTTAGTCCTCTGCCTTTACCATTGGAGAAGGCTGGGTGGGGGTTGATGAGATGATCTCTCGCCTACCTCCTAAAAAGCTCATACCTAATTGCATTTCAGTGTGCCTGTGTAAAAGTCGCTTTTGCGCGTTGCAATTGGCGTTAATTTGACAGACAACTCCACAAGCAGATGATTGGCTGCGGCGGCAGATGACGCCCTTAACAACAAAGGTGGAGCTGGAAAAAAAATTAAATTTAAAAAAAAAGAGTGTGTTGCGGGGGGGGGGAGGAAGAAGCGAAAGAGGAGCTTGGCTTTTGACTGCGATCTCTCTACGAATGTCATTTTTTTGCACAGCGGTTTCGAATGCAACCCCGAGATGAGTGTCAATAAACAGCCAGCGGGGAGCCGCACACCCCTCCCCCCCCCCGTTGTTTGCGAGGCAGACGAACTGGGACCTTTAAAAAAAAAATCCCGTTTGTTGCCAAAAATATGTCTGCCCTCAGAAATAATCCGGCGGCTTTGCAGCAGCAGCCCTCGCTCTCTCCGCTGTGTAAATTGGGAACTCTTCCCTCCCCGCCCGCTTTTTGATGAGATCGTTTGAAAAAGGGGGGGGGGACGGGAGGAGAGAAAGGGGAGGTCGCAGGAGGAATTAAAATCGAGTGCGTGTGATTTGTGATCGTTTTACAAACGCCAAACGAAGAGGATTTGTGGCAAATGTAAGGTCTCCCCCCCCTCCTTTCTTTTTCTCTCTCTCTCCTTCTCTTCCTTTTCCTCTTTCCCCTCCTCCCTCCTCTGGTTCGACTACAGTGTTGCAAAAGCAAAGAGCAATAAAAACATACGCACATATACACACACACATTCTCCACACTCCAGATAGATTGAGAGCCCCACAACCTGGTAAGAGAGAGAGAAAAAAAGGGGGGACGCGAGAGCAAGCGCGAGATCGAGGCCCTGGTCTCCGTTTTTGCGACCCCGTTTTAGGCAGCAGATGGAAAAAGTGGGGACTTGGTGAAGAAGGGCTGTGAGGTTGCCTAAGGATCCGGGAGCCGACGAGACCGGCTGATTGGAAGAAAAAAGCAGCGCGATGGAGGCGGGGGAAGTGCGAGCTCTCTGCGGGGACTGGAGCGAGTCCACGCCCGGGGCCAGCGCTGCAGAGCTGGCGTGCATTCAACCAACGCTTCCCAGCTAAAGCAAGCCGAGGAAAGAAGAGAGGGGGGAAAAAAAGGGGGGAAGCTGGTCTCCAAAGCCTTTCCGATCTGCAGGTAGGTTGCAGACGTAGAAGGGGGCTCAAAAATCTCCCCTCGAATCAGCTCCAGTATGGAGCCCCCCGTTGCAAAGGAGGGTGGGTGGGTAAGGACGGATCAGAGGGAGGGGGGGGGAGAAAGAAGGCACGATCCGAGGCGACGCTGCCTACCGCCGGGGCTGGCTTTGCGGCAGGACGAGCGCATGTGGAGCTCGCCATTAACCCGACGCTGCGCTCCGCCATCTGGGGCTGGAGGGAGGCGCTTTTGTTACCTCCTCGGGCTCCGGTGGTGGAGGAGGACGACGGGCAGGCGAGCGGGCAGGCAGGCGGCTGCAGCAGCAGCAACAACCACCACCCTTCTGTTTTTCTCCTCCTGGGCTCTCCTGTTTCCTCGGTAAGGCTGAGAGGGGGAAAAAAAAAAGGAATACGTGGGCTGGATTTGTTTCTCGGGGAGCGTGCATTAAAACACATTCGAAACGGCACGTTGAATTTTCAGTCGTTTTGTTCTCGGACGCATTTTCGAGGCTTCGGGGTGTATTTGAAATAAGACCTTAGTTTGAAGATTGGAAATGCGGGGGGGGGGGTTCGCCTGGCGGTTGTCTGTGTGTGAATGTGTGCGTAATTGCATCGGGGGGCTGGGAATGGATTGGTTGGGGGGGGGAACACTCGAATCGGGGCCCATTTCCTCTCCTCCACGCGCTCGCTCTAGGGCGGAGAGGCCGCGGCGGTCGGCCATGGCCGAGGGAGAGCCAAGGGGAAGCGGCCGCGGCTTCGCCTCCTCCTCCTCCCCGCTCTCGATTACGCACGGCAGGAGATCGGTGGGAAGAAGCGGGTGATAAAATGTCTATAGAGCCCCCGATTCCCACACCCGTGGTCTGGGTGTCTTTGAGAGCCGAGGGAGGGGCCCTAGCGCGGGCTGGAAGAAAAGAGGCGGCGGCGGTGGAAAGAGCCGAGCCGCCGCCTTGTCTCCCTCCTCTCGGCGCCTGCAGAGGAAGAGAAACCGCTCCGTCGTGGGCAAAGCGTTGCCTTTTTCTCTTCGCCTTCCTGTCACGGCAGCTGAACGCTGCTTTTCTTACATATCCTATAGCTATCCTTAACTTTTAAAAGGAAAAAAAACCCCAATCGAATCGAGTAAAAATAATCCTCCCCTTCTTTTGTGCCGCGGAGCTTCGGCGAGGTTGGCTTCACCCTGGCCTTGCCCGACCGGCTGCAGCCGGCGCGCTCCGCCATCCGGAGGGTGGCTCCATTCAGGCGAGCGCTCCGACGTCCCTCCCTCCCCTTCCCTCTCTTTTCTTTCCCTCGGCCAGGCGCTTTTTTCGGGGGCTCCCCGTGGCGGATGTGTGTGGAGAATGGGGGTTAGCAGGGTTGGGCGAGCCCGAGCTGCCGTGCGCCCTAGGCGCGGAGGGGGAGGCGCTCCCCGGGGGTCTGGGCGCTGGTGGTGGTGGAGGAAAAGGAGGCGGCGGCAGGAGCCGGAGCCGCCAGGACGTGCTGCCCTCCCTCGGCTCTGCCTGGACGCCCCCAGCCGGGCATTCATTTCTCCCTCCCGCCAGCCAGCCAGCCAGCCAGCGAGCCAGCCTTCCCCGCCCCCCTTCCACCAGCGGCTCCGATGGGGCTGCTGCTGCAGCGGCTCCTCTCCGGCTCCTGCTCCTCCTCCCCACTCGCGCCTGCCGCCGCCGCCGCCACAACGAGGCGGGCTCGTCTCATCCTTATTAACCGCCTCAGCGAGGTCGCACCGACGGAGAGAAAAGAGAGACGCGGAACTCGCACGCTACCCGCACCGTGCTCCACAAACGCCGGGCCCTGGGTCGCGTTCCTCCGCCGCTGACGGAGGCGGGATCCGCTGCGTCGCCTGCGGTACCGGGCGGAGGAGAGGGACCGGACCGGACCTCGCGCCCTGGCTCTCCCCGTCGGTGATCGGGGAAGGTTGTTGCTGCGCTCGCCGCGGGAGGGAAGGGGAGACGCGAGCCCGCGTTCCCGAAGCGGCTGCCTGCCTGCCTGCCTGCCCGGCGGGGATCCGGAACGACCTACTCTCCAGAGGTGGCTGCTTGCTTTGGGGAGGCGGCGGGAAACGGGGAGAGGGATCCAAAGAGCATGGGTGGCCAGGAGGGGAAAGGGGAAGCATTTGGATCGAAGGGATAGCGTTGGGAATAAGGACGATTTGCGGAAGCCAGCCGTCTCTCCCTCCCGATTATTTTTGGGGAGGGAAGGGGAGAGACCAGCGGGGGAAAAAGGGGTTTTCCAGGGATAACAAAAGAGGTTGCATTTTTAGGACGTTTGTGTTTCTCGAAAGAGAGCGGTGGATCCTAAACCGAATCCTGTAGAAATCCAGGGGAAGGGCGAAAATCTTGGAAGCGGGGGGGGGGGAAGGAAAAAAAAAAGATCCTGCGATCCGGTCATCCAAAGATCTCCCCCCGTCTCTCGAAGGGTCGGCACAAATCAGGACGGGGAGGAACGCGGGATTACCCTACGAGAACCGACCGAGGCGAGGTTGTGGCGAAACGCTCCCTCTCCTTGTCCTCGGGAGGAAAAGGATAAATTGGAGCCCGTCCTGGATTTAAAAAAAAAAGAAAGGCGGGGAGGGAGAGAGAGAGAGAGAGCGGGAGGACGAGCGAAGCGGAATCAGGCCGACGAGGAGGTGGCGGCGGCGGCTAGATTTTTCCTTCGGTGGCGCCCGCAGGGCGTGTGGAGAGGAAGGAGGTGGGGGGGAAGGAGGAGGAGGCGAAGCAGCTGCAGCAGCCGCTCCGGCTCTCGGCTCGGCTCTCCCGCCTGCCTGGAGACAGGCAGTCGGCGCGAGAGGGGAGGAGGGGGCGGCCAAGCAGCAGCTGCGTCTCTCTTCGGCTGGAGGGAGGCTGCGGCGGTAGCGGAGATTGGCTGCTGGTGGGGCGGCCTCTGAAGAGCAGGAGGGACGGGAGGGAGAGAAGAGCCAGGCGCAGGTCCCTCCCACTCGCCCGCCTGCCCGCCCGCCGGCCTCCTTGGCTGTCTCCACCCCCTTCCAAAGGATCCTCCTCTCCGCCCCACCTCCTGCGTGGCAGGGATCCTCGTTCTTTGGGCCTGGAAGAAGACCTCGTTCCTGGTCTCATAAGAAAACCCTACCCAGCCCTTTTTGCCTTCAGGTGGAGATCGAGGGATTTCACTGCTGACTTTTTCGATCTTTTTCTTCTTGGTGGCGCTGTCACTGCGAAACATCCCGCACTTTTTCTCCTCACTTTAACCATTAGGTTTGTAGCTTTAAAAAAAACACCCTACCGATTCCCCTACTTCCTTAGATTTAAAGTTTTCTCTCTCCTGAAGGGAGGCCTTACTAAGCATAGCTAATCTTTCTTTCATAGTTCGCACATTTGTGTAATTATTCTTACTTGCGTTTTGTGTCTTGCCTTTTTCCCCAAAAACGTCTGAGGCGAGATAAGTGGGTTGCCCCTAGTCCAACCTTGCAACTGCTTTGTGAAGTGGCCAGGCTGTGAGGTTGTAAGTGCCTCAAGATGAGCTCACCCAGGTGAGCTCCATAGCTTTTCTAATACTGAAAGCAAGGCTCCCACGGCCAAGGCCCACCATGTGACTCAACTATACTTCTTGTCTTGATTTCTCTTTCTTCATATGTGAACAGTCCTCCATCAAATTGTCCATGACTCTTGTGCCTCACCACTGTTGGAGATTTACTCCTGTTAAGCAGAGAACCGGCTCTCCTTAGCTCAAGCTTGTGTGTTTAGCACATTTCACAGAGGTTTTCAAGAAACCTAGTCCTTGGTGAATTAGTGAGGATGTCTTGATAACTGTCACCTAGGCCAGGGATGGACAACTCTACAGGGTTCAGGGGCAATTTCCTGTACCCAAAATTCTTTGGGGGCTGCACAGACTGCCAAGAATTCCCAAAATTAAGAAATGGAACAAAGTGGCTAAAAAGTCCATGTCTAGTTTTGAAAAAGAGTATTCTGCAGAAATTGAGTGGTGTAGATGGGGCCTGTGACTTACTATAATAATGAATCCCCACTCCTTGGGGATTCCCTAGAAACGCTTCCACCTACCTTTGCTCCTTTGTACAGAGACCAGCTCAGCTTTTTTTGGCCAAGAAAAGTTTGAGGGAAAGCTGGAGGCTCAGAACAGCCCAGGAAGGAGACTTTGCCCACTCCTGCTCTAGACCAAGCCAGCTTGTGCCTTGCAACTGTTAGACTACAACTTCTATTTTTCTGTAAATAGCTATAGGCCAATGATGAGGGATGATAGGAGTTTTAGTTAAACAGTACCTGAAGGGCCACAGATTGCTCGGTCCTGCTGTAGGGAAAGGGAATTCTAAGACATTGCAGCCTTGACCATCTTTGGTCATCTAAAGATCTTCTGACTCATAAAAAAACCTTCATGCTCCGTCCACCAGAGGAGATGTCTCTGTTTATTGTTCAGATAGGAATGTATGCCAGAGAAAAGATGTCTGCCCACCTCTTGAGCTAATTGAGGTGCCTGTCTTCTTGGTTCACTCTTGCTCTTAAACGTGGGTGGGGCTCAACATTCTTTCTGCAAGGTGTTTTATTTTGGTGTGAAAAAGGCTTTGTTTGCAGCAAGCATGCCGTAGTTGCTGCTTCATCCTAAAAGAGTGGTAATGGTCAGCAAAGGCCACACTGTAATACTATGGTGTTCATTCTTTCAGAGTGAAAATTGATTTACGCCACCGTGAAGGGGGAAGAGAGGGAGTTGGAAGGGGGAGACCCAGGAGGTGTCACCCTAGGGTCCGAGAGGTGGAGGATGAACGGAGAAGCGGATAGTCCAACTGATTTAGAAATGACAGCCCCCAAAAATCAAGGTGAGAAGAGTCAAGTTGATAACACAAGACATTTCTCAAGAATGGGATCCTGGGCTGAAAAAAATATTTTGTGCCACCTAACCTGGTTGGTGATGGCAGAACCTAGCAACATTGACAGTGAGCCAGAAGCGTAGAGGAGATATTTAAACATACGCATTATAAGTTCATGTTTATAAATATTTGAATTTTGATGGTTTCCAAGGCATTTTCTGTGTCTACATGAATGATAGGAGCCTTGTAGTGCAGCAGTTAAACTGCTGTACTGCAGCCAAAACTGCTTATGACCTGAGGTTCAATCCCAGGTAGCAAAATCAAGGTTGACTCAGACTTCTATCCTTCTGAGGTCAATAAAATTAGTACCCAGCTCAGGAGGGGGGGATGTGTAGTCTGCATAATTAACTTATAAACCGCCCAGAGAGTGTTTAATGGGGCGGTATATACCGCATTTTTCTGTGTATAAGATTTTAGTTTTTCCTAAAATCATTACACTGAAAATTGAGGGGCGTCTTTTACACAGAAGTAAGCGGAGATAGTTGAGGAGAAAACAAAATGGCACATATTTTGCATCTAAACAGGCTTCCTTCAGTCACGTGGTGTAGCTTCCTATAGTCAGCAGACTTCGCTTCCTCCAATCACAAGCCTTATGGAACCGACGTCAGCTGATGCTGTACAAACCAATTGGAACACAGAGCCTGTAGGCGGTGCTCAGATTCAATAGGGACTCAAAATGTCCAACTGTTCTGAGCCCAGAGGCTGAATCCTCAAAGCTACATTTTCTTAATTTTTGGGTTAGAAAAGGGTGGGTGTCTTATAAATGGAAAAACATCGTAAACAGCATGCTTTGCTTTGATTTTTGCTTTTGATACATGCATTCCATGTGATGGATTTCTGGTATGGCACTATTGCCCGTGTTTTCTAAGAGCAAAAGAATTTTCATTTTCTGCTAGCCTCCCTGGCTCAGTTTCCTGAACCAAAAATTATCCTTGAGTTAGGAATTCTTCCCATTTGTTCTGCCCTCTCAGACATCCTGGCTGTCATAGGGAATGGTAAGCAGTTATGGATGTTGTAGTCAGAAACATATTGAGGGATTGATTTTCCCAACCTCTTTACTCTGTAAAAACACAAACCTGGTTTTTATTTAGAGGACTTTTTAGTTATTTAGTTATTTATTTCTGTTGTGTAAATGAGACAGCCATCCTATACCATTTATGCCGGCGTCTCTGTTAAATGCAGTGTAACTTATTTTGACTCAGACTTGTATGAAATACAGTTAACTACTGAAGAAAATAACACATCCCTTATGATTTCTTTTCTCTGTGCACATCAATTTCCTTCTAAAACTTTTTGTGTATTTTTGCTTGCATTGGCATTTTTTCATTCACATAATTTTGAGGATGTTAGGGTTTTCACTGGTTACAGAATAGGGATTTTGTTATGTGCAGATTTTCCAAATTTTGGAGTCCACGCTGTATTCTTTGCTGCCAGTTATTACCCTTGCTATGAAGAAAAAGTAAGAGTTTCTTTTAAAAAAATCCATGACAGTGATTCTGATTTAATAATAATCCTGTTCATCTGTCATTGGCTACTTTTGGTATTATTCAATGGAAATAGATTATGTGATAAAGGTAGTAAATTTAGGATTTAGTTGACCAGCTCAGAATTCTGGATTTGATGAAAATGTGTTCAGATACCGTAGTAACCTATCTACAGACGTTTTAACATGATCCTGTTAAAACCTCTTACAATTTGAACACGTTTTCAAATCTAAACAATTCCAGAATTCTGAGCTGGTCAACCAAATCCAAAATTTACTATGTTTATCACATAATCTATTTCTTGGTTGATTTTATGCTTACATATTCACATTACATCCTGGCCTTATGAGTATGTGTTATTGCTGAAAACTTCTAAAAGTTAGCAGAACTGAAACTTTTACAACGCAATACTGTGTCAAACGGCTCATTAGTAGGTTCCCCTTGAATTCATTAGAATTGACACCAAAGTAAATAGATTTGCAGCCCTAATTGCACCTTAACATTTACCTTCTAGGGAGTGAACAAAGTATCTAGGATCTAGAATTTTCTAAAGGATTTATGCTGGATTTGATTTTGTTAGACTTAACTATGCTATGGAGCCAAAATCAGAAGTTGTTTCACTATTGATATGGTTGAAAACTCCCAAGAACAGTGGATCATGGAAATTATATTTTAAGTTTCTCTAATATAGGATATTCTCAGTTTACAAATCTGAAGTCCAATACCATTTTCTTCTCCCTTTAGTTAGTATATTAAACAATATGGTTTTTAAATTAAGGGTTCTTAGAAAGAAATGAGTTCTTGCAGTGTGTGTGTGTGTTTAAGTATCTGATTTCATTGATTGAACACACACACACACCTGATTGGGATGTGGCTCTTGTATGTGCAAGTGTATATAAAATCTATCATATGGCATATTGATGTACCTTTCCTCCCAGACCGCTGGACTCAGGAAGACATGCTGACCCTCTTGGAGTGCATGAAGAACAATTTGCCCTCCAATGATGGTAGCAAGTTCAAAACCACTGAATCCCATCTTGATTGGGACAAAGTTGCCTTCAAGGACTTTTCCGGCGACATGTGCAAGATTAAGTGGATTGAGATCTCCAATGAGGTAATTGCCTGTTTGGTGTGATGTGATATTGTGTCATGCTGTGTCACTTTATATACAGTGCAGTACTCTGGTCTAGTGCAGGCTGATCTGTCTGGCCTCATGTGCTGCAAGTCGGATCTGAGAGATGGACCCAGTCTCTTCCAGTGAGGTGGCAGGGCATATTGCTGCTTCATTCACTTGTTATTGTGTTGTCTGTCTTCCTTCTCCAGTTGTTGTCTTCAGTTATTACCTTAGGATTCAGATCTCTGCATATATAGTTTACCATGGGAAAACATGCCCTTTACTGCCAAGTTTCACCTTCCTCCAGTCTTTATCACTGCCTTTACTACAGTCTCATTAATTCTGTCATCTTGGTATGGTCCACTGGCTTGTTGTTACCTTCCAAGTCTATTTTGGCTTCGACCTTATGTCACCTTTCTTGAAAGTAGGACTTACTGAACATATTGGATGTATTTTTGAGTAGACCCATATACTGTAGAACTGCAGTCAAGTTTCTAATGCCAGATCTGTCCAGGGTCTTGGGTTAGGGTTTTTTGCTATCGCTTGTTACTTCATCCTTTAAACTGGAGTTGCCAGGAATTGGACATTGAATTGCACTGTTAAGTTTCGAGCGCAGGCATGGGCAAAGTGTGATCAGTGTCTCTACTGTAATCCTCCAGAACCCTCCCAATAGCTCCTCTGGAGACCAATCGCATTAAAAAGAAACAGAGACTCAAATGGTCTGTTGTGCACCTAAAAGGTGCTGCTAGCTGTTTGCTGCCAAAGATATTTTTAAGTTGCAGGTAGATTGTGGTAACAAATGCCAGAGGAAGGATTGCAACCTTATGGGTTTGGGGTAGTAGTGGATGTGGAACACAAGCATCTGGTACTTGCCCACCCACCTCTCTGGCATCAGTGAAAACAGCAACTGATAGAAAGATAGCATTCTTAGATATTGGCCTGGTTTGCATGTACTGTAATGACAAATAATGATTTAATGCTGTTTGGTTAACTCCGAATGTGTCAGAGTGAGGAACTGAGCTTGCGTGTTCCCTGCTCCCTTCCCCTTTGCAGCTTGGAGGAGGACCTCTGGTTGGTTAAAAAAAAGATTGGCACTTTAGGAACAAGGAATTGTGAACACAACAATTTGCTTTAAATATTTAAATTGAACAGCACATACATTCTGCACAAAAATCCAGTTTTGGTTGCCCTTAGCTTTCTTTATTTCTTCAAAATAACCTATGTATGTGTTTTTGTTGCTCCTGATGTTAAATAATCGGGAGTCAAAAATTATTGCCAATCTACTGCAAATCAAGCAAACAGATAGAGTAGTAAGTGCACACCTATATCCTGTCTACTCCTGTGGAATAACTGATCCAGTCCACATGGGAGTGGTGTGCTGTGATGCTTTGGTCAGGCTTGGGGCAGAAATCTTGTCACAACCTAATAGTGAAGAGTAGTGTAACTGTGTGTGCAAACATAGCCAGTCTGGTTTTTTTACATGAATGCAGTTTGGAAAAAGTACTTTTTTAGACTGCTACTCCCAGAATTCTCCACCCATGGTGAGTAATCTTAGGAATTTCCAAGGTTTTTGTTAAAATCATTATATCTCAATAAGGAAGAGGTATTACAGAGATGATACTTCAGTATGAAATTACAGAAATTAAATCATAATAGGCATTAGCCATTCTGGAGTCACACCTCCCCACGTGGATCTTGAGTTGATCCGTGTTTTGCATAGAGGTGATTTCTCTCCATTGCTGTTCTTTCAGTTTTGATTTGCAATGTAAATCTTCTTTCTTTCTTGCATTCCCTGTTTTCTTTTTCTGTATATTTTTTCTTACATTCTTTGCTCCCTTTCATGCTCATGTATAATTAAAAGTATTGTGATTTTAATCTATAGCACCAGAAATGTAGAATGTGTTGCCATTTAGTGCCTATGTAGTGGCAGCTACATGCTAGGGGGTGCATGGAGCATAAAAAAACATGGTATTTACCTCAGAGAAACCATGCTCCATGATTAATGCCCCCAGAATTGTAGGTAATTATTAGAGCCATATGTTTTTTAATCACTTGTGTGATCATTGTTCAGGGTAAAGTATCTTGCTTCAGACTGAATGTTCTTTTGCAAATGGGAGGAAATGGAAGAACTATCAGTGTCCTACTTGTCTGAAGAAAGCCCACGTGTAACATGATTCATGGCTGTTAGATGAGAATCAAGATACATTCATTGAGGAAACCGAATTTGCCCCTAATACTTGACCCCACTTCAGCTTTATCGCTTTGCTTGATTTAATGTACCAATAAAAATTGGCAACCCTTGAAACTGTTGGCAGTGTTTGTCTCTCATTCCTTGTGCAATCACTGGTTATTCGTGCAGGTGAGAAAGTTCCGAACCCTGACAGAACTGATCATGGATGCTGAGGAGCATGTGAAGAACCCCTACAAGGGCAAAAAGCTGAAGGTAAGGGGAGGGGAGGGAGGGGTTCATCAGTAAAGCCAGCTGCTCCATTAAGCTCTGTTCATGTGGTACAACAGCTACACCAGTGTGATCTGTGCTTCAGTCAGTTGGCGTGTGCTGCTTAGATCCCTCTGCTTTTTTAATCTTTTTATATTTGGGGGGAGGGTTATGACTGACTTCAACTTCTATGAAAACTCCTCCTTCAGCCTGTGTTCATATGTATTAATAATTCTGCGGTGTTTCAGACCTTTCTCATTTCATTCTGTGTGCACACATGTTGGTAATTAACTTGAATTTATGGATAAATCCCAGCCCCCAAATATACTCACTATATCACTGTGTCTCCTGCTGAAGATTAATTTAAAAATCTGTTGGAATCCGTTAGACCCCAGTTAAACTGAGTTAGAGCAAATTAAATGCTGTACAGTGGTGCCTCACATAGCGACGTTAATTCGTTCCGCAAAAATCGCTGCAGAACGAAAACTTCGCTATGCGATATTAAAAAGCCCATAGAAACGCATTGAAACCCCTTCAGTGCGTTCCTATGGGCTTAAAACTCACCATTCAGCAAAGATCCTCCATAGCGCGGCCATTTTCGCTTCCTGGTAAGTGAGGAGTCCGTCCCTAAACACAGCGGGCGGCCATTTTGTTTACCCGGCGGCCATTTTGAAACCGCCGATCAGCTGTTTAAAAATCATCGCTTTGCGATCGGTTCCCGAAGCAGGGAACCGATCATCGCAAAGCGAAATTCCCCCATAGGGAACATCACAAAGTGATCGCTTTTGCGATCGCAAAAAATGTGTTGCAAAGCGATTTTGTCGTAAAACGAAGCGATCGCTATGCGAGGCACCACTGTACATCCATGGTATTGCAAGAGTATCTGTGTCTAAATAAGGAACTGCCTTACGCTGAGTCAGACAATTGATCCATCTAGACCAGCCATTCTCAGTGGGGTCCATATGGCCCCTGAGGAAGCCCTGGCACATTTGAAGGGGGCCACAGACTGGAAACAGTTCTTCACACACCACCTTATAAAGGTGGTTATGCTACTTATACAATCCTGATTCAGCCAATATACCTTTCATAATGTGTTTATGGCCATGGTCAAAAAGATTGAGAATGACTGGTCTAGATCAGTTGTGACTGGAAATGGTTTTCCTCTGTTTCAGGCAGGAATCTTTCTTAGCAGTACCTGAAAAATCGCTAATTACCTGTTGGTTTTCCATCTGTATACTGACCAGTCCCAAGCACATTTAGCTTCCCCAATTGATGAGATCAGATGTTGAGGGTGATACGGTGGTATAAATTACCACCGACGTGAAGAAAATGCATCCAAGAACATAATGGTTGCTTTACATTGATGCAGCAGCTATGCTGAGGTACAAACTACAGTGGTGCCTCGCTTAACAAGCGCACCGTTTAACGACGAATCCGCATAGCGACGCATTTTATGCGACGTTCTCAATGGCCGAAAATCGCATTGTGATGATCGATCAGCGTTTCGCTTATCGATCTTCGCATTGTGATGTTTGCAGAACAGCTGATCGGCGTTCCAAAATGGCCGCCGGATCAGCAAAATGGCCGCCCACAGCATTTTCGCGCCCTGCCCTCGCTTAACAGGCAGTGAAAATGGTGGCCGAATGGGGGAATCTTCGCTTACCGGTGAGTTTTTCCCCAATAGGAACACATTAAACAGTTTAATGCGTTCCTATGGGGTTTTCCACCTCCACATAGCGACGAATCCGGATAGCGACATTAATCCTGGAATGGATTAACGTCGCTATGCGGGGCACCACTGTACTTTGCCCTTTTCTCTTTTGCATAAAGTGCATAAGTAACATTGAATATAAGTTGGGGTCCACTGAGGAAAGCCTTACAGGTGTCAGTGCTGTACCTATCCTTGTCTAAGTTGTATATAGACTTTCATGTATAATTGCATTGATTGTTTTATCTATTTTGAAAGTAAAAGTAGAGGACGTCTGATTCTTCCATTACAAAACAAGTTTATTTTAGAACGTGAAAGATGGAATATGGATCATTTCCAGACTTCCTGCAGGAACAAGTTGCCGAAATGCCATTGAGAACAATATTTATTATTATGTGTGGTTGATGACCCAAAACACCTAACAGAGAGCAGAGAAGCTGCCCACCTGTATCCCCGTTCAAGCATACATATCACCCCCCCCCCCGGCTGCCTTCTGTGTCTGTTTTCTGAGTCATCCTGAGATATGTGAAATACTCTTGGTTCAGACAGTGCTGTTGCTGAATGTGTATGTGTCCTGGTTTTTTTTTTTTTTTGTACTATTTGTTTGAGATTTAGCTTATGTATATAGGGTGTGACAAGAAAACACATGAACTTTATCAGGTCCATTTTTTCCAAAGACTACTTCTCAAGCAAAATCATAACAGCACACATTTGGGTTTGAATTTTAAGTAGGCAAGACATGATTTACACACCCTGGAAGCCTATTGCTTATAGAAGCATGATTGCAGGATTTCTGCATGTTTTAAAATTTCGTTATGTGATTCGTGGCCCAGTCACCAAACAATTAAATATGGCGTATAGATCAGGATAATTGAGAAACATTATTATAGCAGGGTTTGTATTCCTTTAGGGTTAATACTGTATTTAGTGGGAGGCCAAGATGGTGAACAGACACAGCCAAAAGTGGGGCGTAGCAACCCTCTTTTCTCTCTTTGTCTTCTCAACTTCCTGCCCACCCGGAGGCTACCGATGAGACATACTGTTATTGCAAGATATTTGAACTGGCATTTATATTTTCTTTGATAATATATTGAGAAACAGAGTTGTACACCGAAGATGGGGCAGCTGAGGTAATTTACCCTGAGCCCCTGCTATCAGGGTGGTAGTAGCAGGACCTCCAGTATCTATTCAGGACCCCATAACGCCCTCTAAGAAGACAGCAGCTGAGCTATTAAGTGAGGATAGAAAAGTGATAACCGGTAACAAAAGGCAGAAATGCTTAATTCCTACTTTAGCTTAGTCTTTTCCCAAAATTAATTCTTATGATCCTCCAGGCAAATGTGAAGTACAAGTGGAGGGGACAGGATTTCAGCTTGAGATTGATAAACAAATATTTAAGAAATACCTTATTACTTTGAACAAGTTCAGATCTCCAAGGCCCGATGAATTGCATTGAAGAGTATTAAAGGAACTGGCTGCCGAACTCTTAGAACCACTGTGGTTTTCTTTTGTTTTGTTTTTAAATCATGGAGGATGGGTGAAGTGCCGGATGTGTAGAGGAAAGCCAACATTGCCCCTATTGTGAAAAAGAAGGAACTCAGACTGGGAGGAGACAAGAAGTGGGGTACCAGAAGCTTCAGTTAGTCTTCAAAATTTTTATTAATTACTTGGATGAGTGTGCAGGGAATGCGTATCAAATTTGCAGATGAGACAAAATTGGATGGAGTAGCTAAATAACCTGGAAGGTAAAGGTAAAGGTTCCCCTTGACAGTTTTTGTCCAGTCGTGTTCGACTCTAGAGGGCGGTGCTCATCCCCGTTTCCAAGCCATAGAGCCAGCGTTTGTCCGAAGACAATCTTCTGTGGTCACATGGCCAGTGCGACTTAGACACAGAACGCTGTTACCTTCCCACCGAGGTGGTCCCTATTTATCTACTTGCATTTACATGCTTTCGAACCGCTAGGTTGTCGGGAGCTGGGACAAAGCAACGGGAGCTCACTCCGTCACGTGGATTTGATCTTACGACTGCTTGGTCTTCTGACCCTGCAGCACAGGCTTCTGCGGTTTAGCCCGCAGCGCCACCACGTCCCTATAACCTGGAAGACAGAGGTAAAATTCAAAAAGCTCTTGATAGGCTCAAGCACTGGGCCGAAAGCAACAGAATGTGATTTAACAGGGATGAGTTCAAAGTTCTACACCTGGAGGAGGGGTTGGGAGCCAGATACACAGTTATAAGATGGGGGATATTTTGCTCAATAATGTTATGAAGGAGAAGTGTTTTAGAATTGTTGTAGATTGCCAGCTGAATATGCACCAACAGTGTGATGTGGCTGCAAAAAAGGTAAATGCTATTTTAGGCTATTAACAGAAGTATAGTCTTCCTCTGTTCAGAACTGGTTAGGCCTCATATAACATGGCACTTCAAGAAGGATACCAACAAACGAGCAAGTTCAGAGGAGGGCAACAGGGATGATCAAGAGACCGGGAACTAAGCCCTATGAGGAAAGATGGAAAGACTTTGGCATGTTTAGACCTGAGAAAAGAAGACTGAGGGGAGATATAATGGGATTTTTCAAATACTTGAAAGATAGTCATACGGAGGAGAGTCAGCATCTGTTCTCGATAATTCCAGAGTATAGGACATGTAATAATGGGCTCAAGTTACAAGAAGCCAGATTTTGGCTGAATATCAGGAAAAATATGCTAACCATTACAGCAACATGACAATGGAACCAATTATCCTGGGAGGTGGTGAATGTTCCAATACTGAAGCCATTCAAAAGAAAACTGGACAACCATCTGTCAGATGTACTTTGATTTAGATTCTTGCATTGAGTAGGAGGTTACACTTGATGGCCTTCTTGGTCCCTTCCATTATTCTGTGATTCTAACAAGGCCATTTTTTAATATTTCATTTTTTAAAACATTTGCATCCTGCCTTGTAAAAGTTGAAGGCACCTCAGAAACTATAAAATGCAGTAAGATTCAGATCCGCCCCAAAAAAGGAGGAGGAAGGTTGCCTCAACTGGAAAACAGACCAGAGGAATAAATATGCCCTGACTTCCACTGTTGGACTGCTTACCCACCCCTATGTATGAGAAAATGAACATTCTAAATTACAAAGGTATCCTTTTTCCAGGGTTTCCAGGGTTCCTGAAGATGGATTGCCATGTTCCAGTTCTCTAAATCTGCATAACTCCGTCAGTGTATTATGCAAATTGGAAACACTTTTTACCCTAATATGCAGATAAAGCACATTGGTTGTTGCAGTGTTTTCCTAGCAATATATGCCAGCCTTTACATCAGTTATATAATAACCACTGCTATGATGGAGGAAGTATAATGTAATGGTTAAAGTGTTGGAGTTAGAAAATGGAAATGTTAATTCAAATCCTTGCTTAGTCATGAAGCTTATTTGGTGGCAGTCAGTACCTCAGCTAAAACTACCTTACGGGGTTATTTTAGGGATAAAATGGGGAAATAAATAAATTATGGTATTTATAGTTCCTTTGTCTAGACCAGGGTCTCCAAACTTTTCACGGTGGGGATCACATAATATATTTTCCATGTTTTCGTGGGCCGAAGGAATGCGCCCACACTCCCACCTGCATGCCCACCCACATGCATGCACTCTCGCCTGCATGCACACACTCCCACCCACACGCATGCACTCCCGCCAGTCTGCATGCACGCCCTCATGCATGGGCTTGATAAAAAGGCAAGGCAGGCCAGATGTTGCCCACAGGCCATACTTTGGAGACCCCGGTCTAGACTAACATTCTCAATATTGTATTCGCGAAGGCTTTCACGGCCAGGATCTAATGGTTGTTGTGGGGTTTTTGGGCTCTTTGGCCGTGTTCTGAAGGTTCTTCCTAACGTTTTGCCAGTCTCTGTGGCCGACATCTTCAGAGGACAGCACTCTGTGCTCTGGTGTAGTTTGCTTGGGAGTGGAGTATTTATGGCTGTGAGATAGGCTTTTGTCCTGTAATAAGACAAAAGCCTATAATAAGACAAAAGCCCATCTCACAGCCATAAATACTCCACTCCCAAGCAAACTACATCAGAGCACAGAGTGTTGTCCTCTGAAGATGCCAGCCACAGAGACTGGCAAAACATTAGGAAGAACAACCTTCAGAACACAGCCAAAGAGCCCGAAAAACCCACAACAACAATTCTCAATATTATCAGCCAATTTGGTAATAACAGCAGTTGGGGTAGTGATCAGATATCATTCTAAATTTCAGTTTCTTGACCCAACTGGGAACATTGTCCTATGCAAGCAATGTACATACTATGCACACTAAAACAATACTATGTGCATCTATGAAGAGTGCTGCAGTTCACAGAAGACTGTACTAAATAAGTTTAAATAACACAAAATCCTTCTGAAAGATATTACAATTTCTTCTTCATCATCAGAATCCTATTACAGTGGTGCCCAGCTGGACAAATACCCCGCTAGACGTCGAATCCGCTTAACGTTGAAGTTTTTGTGATCGCAAAACGATGTTTAGACGGGGAAATTTCGCTTAATGTTGATCGGTTCCCTGCTTCGGGAACCGATTTTTCGCTTTACGACGATCAGCAAACAGCTCGTCGTTGGGTTTCAAAATGGCAGCCAGTTGTAGAAAATGGCTCCCCGCTGTGTTGGGGACGGATTCCTCACATTACAGGCGCCAGAAAACGGCTGCCATATGGAGGATCTTCGTTGGACGAGCAGGTATTTCGCCCATTAGAACGCATTGAACAGTTTTCAGTGTGTTTCAATGGGTTTTTTTTTTGCTTGACAACGTTTTCGTTGTACAGTGATTTCACTGGAACGAATTAACGTCGTCAAGCAAGGCACTACTGTAGTTGTGCCTGCTGGCATAATGCAGTTGGTGTGAATCTTCCAAGAAAATTGCCTCACATGGTTAGCACAGTCATTTTATGTTGAGCACCAAGTTACATGATTCATTACAAAAACATAAGTGGTTGTACCAATTTTTTCACTTGTGGCAATCTGTAATAAAGATGTGCATTAGTTGTATTGTGCCTGTGTGAAAACTCACTAGGATTTTGGTCATTGAAGACATCTTCAAAAAATGTAAGATTCACAGCAATAATAAATTCATTAGGGTTAAAAACAACAGAAGCAATGATAATATAATAATAAAGCTTCTGGTTATTTACTTTATCCTTTTAGTTTTCCCAACTCTTTCTTTCGTTAGGGTGGTATCGAACCAAACTCCCAGGTAACCTTCCTGAAGTCCGAGAAAGATGAAAGTGGAACTTGTTGTTTTTCTAGCAGGCCCAATAAGATATTTAATATCAGAGTTTAGGAAAGTTCCCTTTCGGGCTGCAGTTCCCAGAATCCACCAGCTACTACGGGAGCTGTAGCACTGGATGAAATCTTTTTGTTTAGTAAGTCACAGCCAGAGTAGGCCCATTTGAATCAATAGAATGTAGGAAGTAATTGACTCTAAATCCTCACTGATTCAAGTGGGCCTGTTGTTGTTTAGTCATGCCTTTGTGACCCCATGGACCAGAGCACACCAGGCTCTCCTGTCTTCCACTGCCTCCCAGAGTATGGTCAAATTCATGTTGGCAGCTTTGGTGACACTGTCCAACCATCTTGTCATCTGTCGTCCCCTTCTCCTCTTGTGCTCACACTTTCCCAATATCAGAGTCTTTTCCAGGGAGTCTTCTCTTCTCATGAGGTGGCCAAAGGATTGGAGCCTCAGCTTCAGGATCTGTCCTTCCAGTGAGCACTCAGGGTTGATTTCCTTTAGAATTGATAGGTTAGTTCTCCTTGCAGTCCAGGGGATTCTCAAGAGCCTCCTCCAGCACCACAATTCAAAAGCATCAATTCTTCGGCGGTCAGCTTTCTTTATGGTCCAGCTCTCACTTACGTACATCACTACAGGGAAAACCATAGCCTTGACTGTGTGGACTTTTGTTGGCAAGGTGATGTCTCTGCTTTTTAGGATGCTGTCAAGGTTTGTGATCGCTTTCCTCCCAAGAAGCAGGCGTCTTTTAATTTCGTGGCTGCTGTCACCATCTGCAGTGATCACAGAGCCCAAGAAAATAAAATCTGTCACTGCCTCCATATCTTCCCCTTCTATTTCCCAGGAGGTGATGGGACCAGTGGCCATGATCTTAGTTTTTTTGATGTTGAGTTTCAGGCCATTTTTTGCACTCTCCTCTTTCACCCTCATTACAAGGTTCTTTAATTCCTCCTCACTTTCCACCATCAGAGTGGTATCATCTGCATATTGGAGGCTGTTGATCTTTCTTCCGGCAATCTTAATTCCATTTTGGGATTCCTCCAGTCCAGCCTTCCGCATGATGTATTCTGCATATAAGTTAAATAAGCTGGGGGACAATATACAGCCTTGTTGTACTCCTTTCCCAATTTTGAACCAATCAGTTGTTCCATATCCAGTTCTAACTGTTGCTTCCTGTCCCACGTATAGGTTGCTCAGGAGATAGATAAGGTGGTGAGGCACGCCCATTTCTTTAAGGACTTGCCATAGTTTGCTGTGGTCCACACAGTCAAAGGCTTTTGCATAGTCAATGAAGCAAAAGTAGATGTTTTTCTGGAACTCTCTGGCTTTCTCTATAATCCTACTCTAGTGCAACTTACTATGCTAAGCAAAAGAATTTCAGCCATTGACATGGTTACTCTGTTGTAGCAAAGACAACAATCTGTGGTGCTTTAAATGCTAGCATTATGTTACTAACAGTTTTACTACTGAACTTGTCAATTTGTAAATCTGTAAGATCCTATCAAACAGTTGATGGCTTTTCTCATTGGCTAATAATGCTGAAATGTTTATTTCTCACAAAAAAAATTGACTAAAACATATTTTGTTTTGTATCTTGGTGTCTGTAAGGGCTGAAGACTTATTTTTTAAAAAGAAAGAAGCGAAAGCTTGTATCCAGGCTTGAATACTGATAAAATAAATGAGGCTGGCAGGGTGTGTGACTAGAACTAGGTTGAATTTTTCAAATCTGTGTTGATGATATGAGATGAAACTGGGATTCCAAGTCTAATTGAAGTTTGTAGGTTAAAATTTTAAACATATGAAGGCACCTGATGTTGGGTAAGACTAGTTGTCTATGTAGTCTACTCCACCCGCTAGGCGTATGTCGTCTTTTGGGCAGACATCTTTCTCCGATTGTTTAAACTAGAGGTGTCAGGTCATGAACCTCAGACTTGCTGCATGCATATTATGTGCCCAGTCACTGAGCTATGGCTCCTTTCCTTGAAATTATGAAAGTAGTAATAAACAAGGGTTTGGTCCGCAAGCCAAGTGAAGGTGTCTTTAGCCTAATGGCATAGAATTAAACGTGCACCATCTTGTTTTTCAAAATTATTAACCTACATCAAGTTAGGAACAACCGGTTTAAAATATGAACATGAAAAAGAAGAATAGCAGTAGTGAAAGGGTTTGCTAATCGTGCAAGCCTGTGCATGCGTACCTTGAGTAAGTCCCTTTGACTTCAGTGGAATTTGCTTCCACATAGAATTTAAAATTATTATTATTATTATTATTGGCCTTTCCATCATAAGAATTCCTGTGTCCATTCACAGTTGCTGTCACACACACTCTTGGTTCATGCTTCTGGTCTTCTAAAAAGTTGGTTGTGATGAACCTAATTCATTAACTTGCTTATTTTAGCTTGTATAGAGGGGCTGCCTATACACCCTATGGTTGGGCTAGCATTGTGGGCAGAAGAAGCCAAAAACTGTTCAAATAATTCACAGCAAAGAGTGTACTACCTCCACTGTAGGCAGCCGTGTGGGATTAGTCTACTGCAGAAGGTTTCAACTACATCATTAATGGATGGATAATTTGTTAAATCAGAATTTCTAAGTAGTGCCAAAATTAATTATGTCGAATTTATTAATAATATCAACACTAAATTTAAAATACTTTTTGTTGAAACACCAGTGTCATTGATATATTTATGCTTGTTGCTTGATTTGTTATTATTTTCACTCATTTTAAATGATTTTTCTTAAGGTTAGCACATTAGCAAATATATTAAGACATCAATTAATGAATTGATCTCTATTACATTTTCTAATTTTTAAAATGTCAGTTAACTGGTTAAAGATTTGATGTTAGAGCATCTACTTCCAAAGCTCTGATTAGGATATACAGTGGTGCCTCGCTTAATGGGCGCTCCATTTAGCGACGAAACTGCATAGCGATGAAGATTTTGCGATCGCATTGCGATGTTTTAAATGCGGTTTTTTCGCTTTGCGATGATCGGGTCCCTGTTTCGCTTACTGATCATCGCAAAGCGATGATTTTTTAACATCGGCAGCTCCAAAATGGCCGCCGGGTAAAAAAAAATGGTCGCCCGCTGTGTTTAGGGACGGATTCCTCGCTTAAGAGGCACCGAAAATGACCGCCCCTATGGAGGATCTTCGCTTTAAGGTCAGTTTTTTGCCCATAGGAATGCATTAAACATGTTTTAATGCGTTTCTATGGGCTTTTTAAAATCGCATAGCGACGAAATCGCTTAGTAGCGATTTTTGCTGCACGGATTAACGACGCTATGCGAGGCACCACTGTACAGGTTCGGCTGAGCTAGCTTTTATCCAGAGCAAATCTGATTTAAAAAATAATAATAACCCTCAATTTAAAATCTAATTTAAAGGACAGTAAGAGATTTTGCACTCTTCTGGGAGATGGGTTGAGACTGAAAATAAATGTTCCTTTTGTTCGGCCTTATCCCCATTTCTTTCTCAGAAACATCCTGATTTTCCCAAGAAGCCTTTGACCCCCTACTTCCGTTTTTTCATGGAGAAGCGAGCAAAGTATGCAAAGCTGCATCCAGAAATGAGCAACTTGGATCTTACCAAGATACTTTCTAAAAAGTATAAGGAACTCCCAGAAAAGAAAAAGGTGAGCAATGCATATGGGAGGTGCCATAGAAGCATTTGTAGGATTCCATAAATTTACTCTCACACTGTGAAAGAAAAGCCACCGTTCCTTTCCTTGTTGGAGAACATGGTGCAGTTTCTTTCCCTTTTTCTCTGGGTTTCTGCAGATAGGGTCTACAAAGTATAGATAGCATTTGTCTTCTGAGAATACTTCATGTAAGGGAATATATCCTTTCCCTTCCCTTTCCGTGAGTTTTCTCTATTGAGATGTTAATAAGCAAGGCAACATTATGAATCCCAGACAGGTGCCTTGTATGATCAGAGATTTGAGCTTGGAGATGTGCAGCATTATTTCTGAATAGACAATAGTTCTGATTTTAGTGGTAATCCTGACATTAAAAACAAAGCAGAAACACACTTGTATTTATGTTAAGTACATCCTAATTTAGAGCCCTGACTCATTTACTGGGGGAAAGGCACATTTCTCTCTATTTGGGGAGGTTGCTATCCAGGAATAAGTTAACTTTCATTGCCACCTAGGCTAGGTGGGGATCATGTTTGTTTTCTAAAATTTTAAATGACATCTTGTTCTTTCTTTTGGATCAGTTTTCCTAGCAGATACTGTATTTGATTGTTGAGAAGGGGAAAGACAGACTTCTGCAGCAGTGATGGGTGTTTGCCTATAGACATGTGTGTATCCATGCATACATACACACCACTCATCTCAAATCTCATAGGAGGCAAACATTCCTAATGAGCTGATAAATTAAAATTCATTTATATAGGAAGGCTCAAGAGAAGGAGTGCTCAAGATGTTATGGCTGAAAAGTGGTTCAGTATTTATAGGGATCATCTTTGCTCAGAACGTAGGAAGATGCCTTATTCTGAATCAGTCTGCCAGTCTGTGTAGCCTAGTATTTTAAATATAACTGGCAGGAGCACTTTCTCTGATGTCAGGCAGACAGGATTCCTTCCTAGTCTTACCTTAAAGAGCCTTGTGGCGCAGTGGTTAAACCGCTGTACTGCAGCTAAAACTGTGCTCACGACCTGGGGTTCAAATCCCAGGTAGCCGGCTCAAGGTTGACTCAGTCTTCTATCCTTCCGAGGTCAGTAAAATGAGTACCCAGCTCGCTGGGGGGGGCAATGTGTAGCCTGCATAATTAAATTGTAAACCTCCCAGAGAGTGCTTGAAGCACCATGGGGCGGTATATAAGCAGCACGCTTTTTGCTTTGCTTTTAAGTTCTCGATATGTCCTAGTGTTCTTCCATCCATCCCATTAGGCCTGATATAGTCTAATATCATTTCAGAGCATCATGGCACCTATAGAGTGTTAGGGTAATTCTTATATACCAGCCTTTGTGGGCATCTACCTTTGAGATTTGTTCTCAGTGATAATCAAAGGGAAACCACTGTGGAGTATTAGTGAGGGAATAGTCTGCAAGAAAACACTATTAATTTCTTCATCATCATCATCATCCAGGTTAAACCAATCATTTTATATTTCTTTCAGATGAAGTATATCCAGGACTTCCAGCGAGAGAAACAAGATTTCGAGCGAAATTTAGCAAGATTTAGGTAAGAATCCACAGAGCTACAGCTTGGAAATCTGGCAGTTGTGATTGTGGATGTCACTTCTACATATATATCAAATGTTACATGAATTCTACTAGGAAAAAGTAGTTTGGTTTTCCTCATAATGGGGCAGAAAGGAAAGGACGAGTAGTACCTGAAGGATCCTTGTCTAAAAAGTAGCATGTCTTACAAACACAACAAACCAGGTTAGTATATTTTGGTTATGGAATGGTAGCATATTTATAAGTGAATATATTTCCAAGCAAGTAAATAATTTGCCTCAGCCATCTGCAGCAGGATTTCACAACCTTGAATTGCGAATTGAATCTGGTAAACGATAGTTTCCATCACCCAGTCAGCAAACCGGAGATCGGAAACGATACAAATTATTTGTGAATAGTGTTTGAAAGAAACTGATGATTAGCATCCTGTTTTCAGAAGTCACAGTGAGGTAATTCCAGGCTAAGCAGAGAACAAGGCTTGAAAGAAGAAGCCTTATGTATCATATGGTATATGTGTTGCCTCTCAGCACAGTCTTAGATTTTTGATCAAGTGTCATATTCAGCCCAAAGTATTTTATGCCTCTGATTTAATCTACCTGACCTTTTGTGAGAGGCTGTGATTGGAAAGTTTATGGGGTTTTACAGAGAGGTCAGTATGAGTGCTTCTTTAAATTCATATAATTCTGTTATTGCTTCTGCTCTAATAACCTATTGTCTTTTGTAACTCTTGCCCTGTGAAGGGAAGACCACCCCGACCTCATTCAAAATGCCAAGAAATCTGATATCCCAGAAAAGCCCAAGACCCCTCAACAGCTCTGGTATACCCATGAGAAGAAGATCTATCTGAAAGTGCGCCCTGATGTAAGTAGTTCTCACACGGTGGGTGAACAGAGTATAGATATAAAGGGAGGACAAGGGAAGGAGAGAGAATGCTGGTAGTATTGGGGAAGAGGCAGGAAAAGAATGGGAAGCAGACTGCAGCTTCTGTGTGCATTCGGTCTAGATTCTGCCATTGGAATGTATGTCCAAGTTGGGGAACATTTGGTTTCTCAAAAGTTCTGGATTTTGGCCCCCTTTTACCTTTGGTCATGATGGCTGGAGGCTTCTTGGTATCATCTAGAGAGTCTACATTTCTCACCCTGGCATATATTGTACACATGATTTATTCCACTGTTTAGGGAACAGTTTACAGTTTGGGCAGAAGTGGGTGGTTAAGACTTTCCTAGATTGTACTTTTTGAACTCCTGGTGGGGGATGATGCATTTGAGTTTATCACTCTTCCCCATCGTTTTGCTATATAAATAATTAGAATATCAGAAAGAAACGCTAATCCTAGCCTCTTTGCCATGCCATTTTCCTATATTCATAGATGTATTTTTAAGGGGCCTGGCATTCAGATATATGCACTTCATTTTCTGAAATTTGAAAGTGATGCAATCCAGAAGCTTTGCTGCTTTATTTTGCTGAATATGTATGTAAACTCACTCAAGGAATGCTGGCGGAGGGTCAGGGAAGAGCTACTAATATTAATAGAAAAATAAAGAATTGCCTTTCTGATTGAAAAGATTAAGAAGCTGAGGATTTCTCACCTTACAGTCAGCTGAAGGGAGAAACTTGCAGGTTCACGGAACCATGGGACTGGAAAACAGAAAAACAAAATGCAAGTTTTATTCGCTCTCTGAACAAAAAGAGAGTAACCATTGTCCATTGAAGTATTAAAGCAAGGAACTTTCTGCCATGAGATGTAGAGGATGGCCACATACAGAAATATCTTTAGGAAAAAAAATTATGAACAGTTCTGTAAAGAATGTGGGTAGTTATGACACTGAGGTTCTGGAGAACAGAGTCAAATAGTCTCCAGTAATTAGCTGTCTAGGGATAAAAGAGGTAGCCAAGCCCATGTTGTACTGCTCATGGTGTTCTAGGAGGGCCCTGTTGAAGAAAGTTGTAGCTAGAACTGATCAGCTGTTAGTCTGATTCAGATAAACTCTGGATCTTAGTGTTCATATGTCATACTTGTGTGCGGTTCAGTTTACTTCTGCAAGATTTGCTTCCTTTTTTAGATTTTCAAAATAGTTTGATCCTTTTGGTCAAAAAGGAGGGGACAGAATAAAGACAAGACCATAAGATCCTCATAAACATCGCTATGAGAGTTAGGAACATAATTTACATTTCAAACCAATCTTAATATTTTTAAGATGTCACCTTGGGTGTAAGATTCTCCACTTAACATAGGGAATCAGAGAACGTTAGACCAAGCACATCCCATATAGGAACTTTTGGATTTCCTATGTATTGAGGTATTTTTCTCCCTTTGAAGAAACTAGAGAGAAACATTTTTTAAACACTTGCTTTTCTAAAAGTTTAGCATAGCTCACTGCCATACCACTAGGGTGGGCAGTGTTCCCCCTTCCCCTTCCTATTTTTTCTTTTTGCCTAATTTTTTATTTCCCCTCCCCACATGGGTTTTTCAGGCCACCACGAAGGAAGTGAAGGAGGCGTTGGGCAAGCAATGGTCTCAGCTCTCGGACAAAAAAAGGCTGAAATGGATTCATAAGGCTCTGGAGCAGCGGAAGGAGTATGAGGTAGGGAACACTCAACAGTTCCCATCCATCTTCTCCCCTCTGTGCTCAGCCCGGCCTTGTCGCGGCTGTTGAAACCCAGCCGCGCTCCGAGAGCCGACTTGGGGGTGTCATTCCCTCTTCTTGAGCCTGAAGGGAGTTGCAAAGCAACTCTGCTAAGTGCTGTCCAAATTGATTAGGGTCACACAAGCGGGATCTTTCTGCCCAAGTCACAACCCTAGAGCCTAGGGAGAGTTTTGTCCCACACTCCATGTCTCCCTCTGTCATGGTAACCACCCTGTATGTTTGTTGTTCACAGGAAATGATGCGGGATTATATACAGAAGCACCCTGAGATGAACATTGAGGAAGGGGCCCCTCCCCGTTCTACTCTAACAAAAGCAGAGAGACAGCTAAAAGACAAGTTTGATGGGCGACCCACCAAACCCCCTCCGTAAGTTAATGGAGTACTTGGAGACAGGGTGCTGTGATTGGAAGAGTTTCACTTAATGGATCATGGAGTATTTCGTGGGGAACTGTATGCTAGTCAAAATATATGTGAATGGAAGAGTAGCATGTGCCACTTTTATTCACCCTGTGTGTAATCAGCGTGGCAAAGTGGTAATGGTATTGGACTCTAAAAAAGAGAGGCATGAAGCTCATTAGCTGACCTTGGGTCATTGCCTGCAAACCTGTTGTACTTCACAGGGCTCTTGTAAGGGTAACATGGGAGGGTCATGCTTTTTTATTTAAGAGCAGAATACTAATATCTTTAGAGTCAGAGTGTAGCTTCTTCTTGTGTTCATGGTTGCCTCACTAAAAGAAATGTATCTTAGTTTTGGCAACTTAATGTGTGGAAACTGATGCCAAGAGAGCATGGTGCGCCTTTGAGTCCTGTCCCCTCCCAGGACCTTCCTTTCAACCTGCCCCTTCTGATTCACCAAAGTACCACAAAATGTTTAATAAATACTGTACCCTTTTCCTCCTTCTCCTCTCCCATTCTTATCTATAGTCCCACTGTTGGGACATGTTATCAGAAGTTGCATTCATCGCACCTCAGAATCAGTTGACGGGCTGTACTCATATTAAATCTGGTGCCTCTGAATTCTTGGTTAGTGGAGCCAACAGGAAAAGATCTCAAATTGTCTAAGTAAACATGCAACCTCTGGTTTTGAAGGGAAGGAAGTAGTCTTTGATACTGGCTCTGCTATCACAGGGAGAGTAGGGGATTAATGGTTTCTCCTGAGCAACATCAGGAATAATAAGGCATTGTTCCTGATGTTACTCAGGAGATACCATTAATCCCCTACTCTCCCTGTGATAGCAGAGCCAATATCAAAGACTACTTCCTTCCTTCTATTTGTTTTTCCCTTTTCCTTGCTTTCTTCCTTCACTCCTAGCACCTTCCTCTTTGTCAAGAATTAGCCAGACAAGAACTTGGGGGGCTGACAATCAGACTGCTTCTTTTCATGAGGCTTGCCTTGCTGCTGCTCCGCCAACTGACCACTTTGCACTCACCTGATCCATGGCAAGTCCCCTGCTGCTGCATCTGCAGCTTCCTTCAGGGATCCTGCTTTTGATGTTCTGGGACTTCTTCCCCAGTTTATTCAGATGCAGCACTATCAGTCTTTTTGGGGGGACAGGGGAAGGGAACAGAGCCCCCTTGTCTCCCAGAGAACTTTCTTATGGGAAGCACAGCACACCAGGTTCTCTCAGCATTCCCTCAAGATTCTTCGCTGACAATCATAAGCATGCACCACTCCGTGGTCTCCGTGAACCGCACACATGTGTGTTTCTGCACCTGCACAAAACTACTCTTACCATTTTAGATTTAAAAAGAGAGCCATTAGAATAGTCCCTCCTTTTACTACACATGATCGCCCTTCAGTTCTCTTTAGCTACCACTGAGGAAACTTCTAGGATGGTTGCTAGAGCTTCTTTTTGTTATTCTTCTTGAAAACCCACCTGTTGCCATCTTCATCGTCTTTCTTACCTCCCTCCTCTCCATGAGTCTCCCTTAGGGAAAAGAGAGAGAGAGAGAGAACTTTGTTAGTTAGTCCCTCAAATCTTCTTGCTTGAGGCTTTACCACATCCTTTCCTCTTCAGGCCTACCCTCCCTTGTTTTTCTTAGTATTCTGTGGCCCCGATAGCCCCTTGAAGAAATGTGTGGTTTGCAGCAATAAAATTCCCCTCACCAAGAATCATTCTTAGTGTTTATGGTACCTCAGTAAGGGGCACGAAACCCAATCCTCCCTAGACTGCCACAGTTTACAAAGGTGGCAGTTGTGAAGGTGTTAGTCACACACGGACAGTCTGGTTTAAAATTCCATCTCTGGTAAAGGTCCCTACAAGGCAGTTGGTTTGTCATCTCACCAAACCCCTTCAGTTCCAGATATGGCATCTAAACAGTTTTGACTGGGTACTACTTTCCTTTGAGACATTCTCCTAACGCGAAGCCCATACCTCTGTTTTCAATTCAGTATTTTTAGCTAGCATAACTGGCAACTAATCCACAACAACGTCAAAGGGGTCAAACCCCCTTCAACAAAAGCATTTGTAACAAACTGTATCCTTTCCCCAAGTCTTCTAAGGAAGGGAGGCTTCTCCATGTTCTTCTGGGAAGTAAGTGTAGGTTGAGGGTGGGGCAGCCTCGAACACAAACTGCCACAACAAGGGTGTTGAGCCCATTTCCCCTCCTGCTCCTTTCTCGCTCATCTCCTCCCAACTCTTGTCCGTCATCTCTCAGTGAAGAGAGATGGCTGTCTCCATTGCTCTATCCTTCCTGAAGCTTGGGAGTTTCTTTCCCCTCTCTTGTCACCTTTTCTCCTGGCTTTTTCTGTCCCCCACTCCCAGTAAGAGATTTTGCATGGGGGGGCTGATGTTTCCTTTGTCTTCCTGCCTCTTCTCTTGGCACCTTTAGTTTCACCCAGACCAGGGGTCTTCCTTTATCACCCACTCCCACCCTTCAGGTAGCTCTGATTGAAGGGGGTCTCCTTTTACTGTCACTTCTTTCTCAGCCTCCCCAGGGAAATACTCTTTTAGTCTTTCTCTTCTATGGATTTTTTTTCTTCGCTTTCGTCACTTGCTGCCTGCTTTTTCTGCCATTCTTCCTCTTTCCAACCCTTTAATCTCCTTGTTCCTACCCAAGCCCTCACCTTTCAGCTGTTGTTTCTTTCCCGGGCTTTTCTTCTCTTCCATACTGTCAGGTGTAGAGGATAATTTCTATCCTGAGCTCACTATCACCTCAGGTTTATCTGCCCTGGGTGGGGATTCTATCCACATATTCTCTATAGCTATCTCTATAGGCAAACTAATGGTTTAAAAGTCTATTTCAAAGGGGGCTGTACCTTCAACATTGTGAGCTTCATTGATGTCTACAGTGGTGGCCCGCTTGACGACAATAATGCATTCCAGCAAAATCGCTGTACAGCAAAATCATCGTCAAGCAAAAAAAACCCATTGGAATGCATTGAAAACCAGTCAGTGCGTTCCAGTGGGGGAAATACCTCATCGTCCAGTGAAGATCCTCCATAGGGTGGCCATTTTTTATCCCTGTCCTGTGAAGAATCGGTCCAGAAAACAGCAGGGAGCCATTTTGCGAACTGCCAATCAGCTGTTTTTAATTGTTGTCAAGCGAAAAAATGGTTCCCGAATCAGGGACCAAATCATCGTTAAACAAAAATCGCCCATTGGAACCATTATTTTGCGATCGCAAAAAAGGCATCGTAAAGCGATTTCGTCATCAAGCGGGGTCATCATCAAGCGGGGCACCACTGTAATCTGGAAAAGAGGAAGAAGCTTTTTGACATTTACCTGGCTTCTGCCAAAATATCAAAACAGAAGCATATGGTTAGATTAAACAAAGGGCAATCTAAAGATAAGTCTGACACTTCTGAGGTCTTTGAGCAACCACTAGATAATATTGCCCAGCCCTTGAGCATGGAACAAGAGAACTTGGTGTGCCTTGACTCATCATCTGAGGAGGAAATATCCAGAGTTCATGCTTTGTATCCAACCTTCAGTCAATCTCCAGATTGGAGTCATTCCCTTCAACACTCTCTGCAAATGTTTCCTCCTTTGTAAGATCAACCCATCGAAGGTTGGGAATGTCCTTCCAAGCAAAATGGGTCTTCATCACACTCTGCCTCTGTGATGTGAAAGAGAACCCGTCAGCATCATAAGAGCTCCTGCAAAATGCACCAGAAGCATGAGCAACCCCTATTGGAATTGAGAGGCCCGCAATCATACTACTTCAGTGCAGCACCCCAATTTTACTAGGGCCCTAGCCTGGTCCTGAATGACTTTGTTCACTGCCATTCTTTGGGATTGTATAAGAAGCTCACCAGTTCTTATAGGAAGATGCCCTGGTACTCCCCGTTACTTTTTTGTTCGGAAGCTTGGCTTCAAAATCCTGAAGCTTGGAGCATTACCACAGCTGATCAGCTAAATCGAAGAACACTGACTTGAACATAGAGTCATCAGGAGATAAGTGCTAGTTACCACCCCAGAATTGAATATGGGTGACATCAATCCCCCATCACCATCTGACAATTTCTGCTCTTTCTTTGACTGATTTTCGCTCTTACTTATACTTGATTTTTCAGTTAGCAAAGTCTCTAAATCTAAAAATACAGAGACCACTGATCCCCCACTCCAGTTCATATTGGTGTGTTACCATCTCTCCTTCATCTAGTCAAAGAGTCCTGGAACAAGCCAACCACTTCTCTGCCCAAATCCCAATGAGTTGAAAATCTATATAGAATATACAACAAAGAGGCTGCTTTTCTCCTTAAGCACCTACAACCCAATTCAGTTATCATGGAGGCCTCTCAAAGTAGAACATGAGGACACCACAATGTTCCACCCCATAATAGAGAGGGCTGTAAAATGGACTACCTGGGCAGAAGAATGTATTCCACCACTTCATTAGGTATTCACATTGCAAATTATCAGGGTGTCAAGGGAGCGCACCAGCACTTCCTGGGGGAGAGAAGACAATGACTTGACCTCCTCGCTGAAGATAAGAGAGCCTTGGGACATATGTTCCAGCAGGAGACCATGGGCCTGGCTGTTGAATAAATGTGTTGCATATTGTGCCATTGAGTGTGCTGCAGAACACCTGTCTGTGGCAGTGACGCTTTGTTGTTATGCCTGTCTTCATTCAGCAAGCCTGACTGAGGATAGGTAAAGGTTCCCCTTGACATTTAGTCCAGTCGTGTCCAACTCTAGGTATAGAGCCAGCGTTTCCCTGTAGACAGTTTCCGTGGTCATGTGGCCAGCGTTACCTTCCCACCGTGGTGGTACTTATTTATCTACTCGCATTTACGTGCTTTCGCACTGCTAGGTTGGCAGGAGCTGGGACAAGCGACGGGAGCTCACTCTGTCGTGTAGATTCGATCTTAGGACTGCTGGTCTTCTGACCCTGCAGCACAGAGGCTTCTGCTGTTTAACCCACAGTGCCACCACATCCCTGACTGAGGATACAGATCCATTATAGAGGACTCTCTTCAATGGGGAAGGTCTGTTTAATCAAAAAAACAGATGGCATCGTGGATAATCTCCATAAAAAGAGAAATACAGCCAAGAGAATGGACTTCTACCCTCAGCAACAACAACAGCGATACAGCTCTTTCTGGAGGAGATCACACTCCTACTCTTCCTCTAGACGTCAGTTAAAATGGCAGAGATCTCCCCATTCTTCCTTGACCTCACAGTATTATTCACAGAAATTACAGTGCCAAATATACAAGCCTTCTACGTAACCAAACAACACAACAACAAAAAAAAATCAAAACAGCCTTTAACTTCCTCTTGATCAAGGTCCTTAGCACTTTGATCCCTCTTGAAGAAGATACAACACTGATTTCGTGCAATTCTTACCAACCTGCCACACCATTACCAACAAAAAATAGGTTTTGACTGTCATTGAAAAGCCATAGAATTTATCTCTCCCTGCTAGCAAGTGTTTTCAGACCTACCATCTTAGATATTGCAAGGAGAGATTCTGTCACTCCTGTGAGAAGGTGCCATCCATCACTAGATGCCCTCCTCAGTGGATTATACCCTGTTATTTTGTGGTTCTGAAGAAAGATGGAGATCTGAGACACACTGGGCTTGAGGGATATAAATTCTTACATATATACCAAGAAATTCAGGTGATCCTGGAAATGTATTACTGCTTCTCAGGAAGGCAAACTGGTTTTCTGTCATAGGTTTAAAGCAAAGCAAAGTATGCTGCTTATATACCGCCCCATAGTGCTTCAAGCACTCTCTGGGCGGTTCACAAGTTAATTATGCAGGCTACACATTGCCCCCCCCCCCAGCAAGCTGGGTACTCATTTTACTGACCTCGGAAGGATAGAAGGCTGAGTCAAGCTTGAGCCGGCTACCTGGGATTGAACCCCAGGCCGTGAGCACAGTTTTGGCTGCAGTACAACAGTTTAACCACTGTACCACGAGGCTCATTTAAAAGACACCCACTTCATAATACTTAATAATTACCATTTCCTGTGCTTTGTACAGAGTGAGTTGGAGCTATTAGCAGTATTCAGATATCTTAAAGCCTTCAAGCCCCTGATTATGGGTATGGTAGTACATGTAGCCAGCAACACCATGTACTACATCAGTGGTTTCCAACCTTGGGTAACCCAGCTGTTCTTGGACTCCAATTCTCACAAATGTTCACCACCAGCTGTGCTGGCTGGGGTTTCTGGGAGTTGCAGTCCAAGAACACCTTTGTAAACCAAGGTTGGGAACCACTGCACTATATAAACAAACAAGGCTGAACACACTCCGTGCCCCTCTTTAGGAGTGGTGTTTTGTCACATTTTTCCAATACCTGTTCATGTGGCTGGAGAATACAACCAATTTATCAAATAATCTGAGCAGGTGGGCAGCCCAGGACCATAAATGGGAGCTAACCCAAGACCTGTTTGACAAACTGCGATAGATGGGGTCAACCAGTGGTGGACCTTTTTGCTGCAAAAGGGAACAAGAAATGCCAAAAAATACTGCTTCCAAGTGAGCCAAGGCTATGGTTCCACCAAGACCTCTGTAAAGCACCAGCAAAAAAGATAAAATGCAATTCTCTAACACTGATGAAAATCATGAATGAATCTAGAAAGCCTTCCACTAGGAAGAGCTATGAATACAAATGGCACAAGTTCTCCTCCTTCATCTCTTTGATATGTTAAAAACCTTTCACCTTCTTTATACACTGTACTCCACTTTTTATTACATTTTAGATAGATGGGTCTCTTACATTCTTCTATTAAAGTCTTCTTGTCTGCCCTTATATCAAAACAGCTTACTGGTTCTGCTGCATCACAGTATTTTAAGACTCCAGTTCTTTAGGAAAAAAAGTACCTCCAGGGCCTGCAGAATGCTTTTCCAGACATTAGGAAACCAGTGGTCATTCTCCCTGGTTCTCAGACACCTAATGAAGCCACCTTTTGAACTGATGACCATGTCAGACCTCAGGCTGCTTACATATAAAAGAGTTTTCTTGTTCGCTGTTACATCAGCATGTTAAGGAAGCAAATTATGCTCCCTCCAGAATGATCCACCTTTTCTACAGTTGTACAAAGATAAGGTTACTCTAATTCTGGACTTGTCTTCCTTGCCCAAGGTGGTTTTGGACCTCCATCTCAATCAGCCTCAAGTGCTTCTGACCTTTTTTTCCATTTCCGTTTTCAGATTGGCAGGAGGGCACTTCAAACATTGGATGTCCTTCAGGCCTGTGTGTTCTACAGAACTAGGACTAAACTAAAAATAACAGACTATTTGTTAGTTATCACTGATCCCACTGAGAGAAAGCATGAGGCTGTTCTGGCATCTGTGGCAGCTGTAGCATCCATCCTGTGGAGCTTCCCTTGGAAACCCAGGACCTAAGTGAAGGGCTGAGTGAGCTGGCAAAGGCAATTAAGTTCTTTGCCAACCTGTGATGGTGGCCTGTCAGGGGCCCTGGCATAAGCCCTAGGTAGGCCAGAGGTCTGCAGTGCCTCTTACCACCACTTCTTGTGTTTGGGTACTGTCTCTTAGTTGAGTCTAAGGATTAGAAAAAAATATCTTCCCTTGGCCCCTAAGAATTAAGACAGAAATATCAAGCATTGGGCATGCATTTGCCCAAGAGCATGAGTCCTTACAGTCTTTTTGACACTTCTGGAAACTCACTGGCTCTGTCCAGCAAATGTCTGAGAGGTTATGCCTCAGTTATGCCCTCATGTTCCTTTCAGTTCTGAGTAAGAAAGTTATTGTGATGGAGGCCTACTGTCACATAACAATTAGGCTCTCCTCTAGGTGGTTTCTTCATTTCTCTCATGTGTTCCACCAGTTTCGATACAAGATCTTACCCTCCATCTGTCCTTAGCTTCCAGGATATTTCAAGAGTGCTAGCAGCTCTGGGTGGCTCCCCAGGATCACTGAGGGTGTATACTTATCTGTACCTGCACAATCTTTAGATAGTGACCAGGATGAAGGCAAATATCTATGGTCACCACAGTCTCCTGTCTGGTATGGAACTGATCCACTATCAACAAAAGAAAGAGCTTCCTTTTGGCCGGTATCTTGGGATCCTGATCAACATAGAAAAGAAAGAGGCTTTTCCTCTTGCAGGAGTATCACCTTAATCTTATATCCTTGAACCACCATAAGGGAATGGATCCCTCATGAGACTGTTGAAGCTCTTTGGGGTAATGATCTCAGCATTTAACTCAGTGCCTTGTGCTTCTTTCCGCTCCCGCTACCTTCAGTGGATGGTACTTGTCACAAAAGGTCACTACCACTCAGTAGATTTATCTCACTTTAATAGTGCTGGCCTTGGTTCTGCAATTTTTGCGAAATGGGAGAACAATTATCATCTGTCAGAGAGAGGTTCTCCAAGGGAGTTCATGCAGGTCCAGGTTGCCATGGATGACCGTTGGGGGCCCACAGTTTTAGCTGCTGTGCAGGGCCTCTGAAGTGAAAGGAGTATTAAGATAATCATCTGGTTCAAAGTTAGGCTGTCTCACTTGGCATTTCCAGTTTACCAGTATAATTTCAAGACAGGATCTGTTTCTGTGCACAAACATGACTGTATGCGATCATAGATCCATGAAGTTTAAAGACTGTCTGCTATTTGTTTCTCCTGATCTATCCCTCATCTTCACGCTGGTGAATAAGGTGTTGTTCCTGGTAGAGGACAGATTGGGGCAGTGACACTGGTGGTCCTGTACTTTCTGGGCCATCCGCTAAGAAGACAGTGTGGTCCACATCCTACAGATGGGCTATTTTTTCTGGGTCCCTGACCATAGTGTGGAGGAGGTACACTGAAACCTTGATACAAGAGCCAGTTCTGAACTCAATTTCCGAAAGATGGCCTGCTGAACAGGGGTAGCAGTTTAGTTTTATGTTAATTTTATTGAATACAAGTATGTAGAAAAAACTGTAGAAACTACGTAGAGATTGAAGTTTCACCAAGTGTTTTCAGGTACTTGCAGCTGGTTGATTAAGATTCCATCAGCCATTTTCATTCTGTGGAGAAAATGGTAAAAAAGGGTGAGAGGGTCTAAGCTCCATGGGAGCTGCAAGGAATTAGGGATGTGGTAATGTTTTGAAAGATACCCTATGCAGAATATTATGAGCAGAAACTACTCTACCCAAATCCTTACAGCTTTAACAGAGCTCAGCCCTGCCTACCCATTTCCCCAGTCTTCTCCATAGGACAAAATGGCTGCTAGTCTCAGTTAGCCAGTTATAAATGCTTGGAAACACCTGTCAGGACTTTGATGTCTTTAATCAAGGGCAACCCAGAATTCTAGCTGAGGGAATTCCTGCTGAATTCTGGAGGCTGAAATAAAAAAAATAAAAAAAATGAGGAACCCATACTTATCCTATTCCTCTCACCTGGAAGAAATCTCATTGAACAGAGACTTTTGAGGTGATGGTGTAAAAGGATTAGACTACAAGTACTTCTTGAAATTAGTTTCTTAAATATTAATTTATGATATCATTAGAGTAGATTAAACAGATTAAATGCATTTTTTTACACTAGTGTATAATTGGCTGTTTTTCAGTAATTTTAAATTATATCATATACATGAGAAGATTTTATCGGTGTTACTCATTTTTAAATGTTAATGAATGTATTCTTTTTTACCAATGTAATCTTAATGCATTAATGCACAACACTAACATTTCATAGCTCTGCAAGATTTATTTAACCTTTATACAGCAAGATGAGAGGTTGTAGTCAAATTTTGTTGCAAATTTCAGTGAAGAGATTTTCATGCTAGGCACTGTGTAATATTGTCACCTGAGAAACATTAAACAAAATGTTCAAGTTTAACTACTAACAGATGTCAGACCTCTGAAAGTAAGTTGTTCTGACAGATCTGTTACTTTTTTCCTGTGAAGTATTTATTTGTTGTGATATAATTGCTTCTCTTTATTATTGATAAATTAGGGTGCCCATGAGCAGAAGTTATATACAGTGGGTTCGGCTTATTTAGAGGTGAAGGACTGTGGAATTTCCTGTTGGTTAAAATACAAAGGATGTAAACAGGTTCCTGATAAACTACACTGATATACTTATAAATCCTCACTAAGCCGCCTTTGGTCCTTCTGAGGAGAAAAGTGGGGTAAAAATATTTAAATAAATAAATAAATAATAAATTTGAATTTTAGTAGGGTCAGGAAGTAATCCAAACTAGTGCGCCTTTTTTTACAATCATGATATATAAGTATTAGTTGTCATCTCTTTTGTCAGAATTCACTGGTTAGAGCAAGGAAGAACCCGCCATGGGCTGCACCACGCTCAAAAATATTGCCAGAAAAAGGAAATGCACAGCCAAAGCTGTAGGGAGTGCTACTGCCAATTTTGATTTGAGGGAGTTGTTGCAGGTCTTGGGGATAGCTCAGTTCCCTGTTTCTCCTAGAGGTCTGCAGAAGTGGAAGTAACCATTTGTTTTGCTTCGTTTTTCAAACATAATTTTTATGCTCACTGGCTTCAACCCCTTGTTAGAATATTATAGGAAATAATCTTTGTGTACAAATAGAGGCATTTCAGCACTAGCCATTGGGTTTGTTCTTGGATTTTTGCCAAAATGTATAGGTCCAAGGATCCTGACAGTAACATGCAGTGAACTTCCATTTCTGGGTAGAACTGAGCAAGCAGTCGACCTCGTTTTGTACAACAACAAATCTTTGACTGAATCTTTGTCTGGCCTTTCAGTAAACATGATAAAACATCTTTACAAGCTAGATTAGATTCAAATTGCATTTAAAACAATACCATAAAAGCTAAATTACTAAATGGAGATTGCAAACGATAAGGCATTGTCAGGAGCAAGATGAAAGTAAAGATTTTTTAAGTTGAATTTTTAAAAAAAAATCATCTGGCACTCAAAAGAGATCAGGATACATGCTGAAAAAACAGGTCAAAAGTGGGGCACTGTAGTGTCAAGGATTATCTAACTACTTGCCACCTGCCTCTGTGGCTAGTGAGATAAAGCGGAGGGAACGGCTGCATCCGCTGGTGGCAAAAGTACAAATGGGAGACTGAATCTGAAGATGTATAAAAATATTGGCAATGCAGATTTTTTTTCTTATCTAAATAGCTCAGGCTTGACATGTTTGGGCAGTGGCCTTCTTCAGGAGCTAAGCATAAAATAAAAATATGTATTAATTTAGAAACAGCTGGCTTGGGACAGTTTCTTATCTGCACAGTTAACAATATAAAATATTAGTAAATATGCACATAAAATCAATAAACTCCTAGTACAGCTTAATGACAGCATATAAGATACATACCAAGCTTTTAGAACTTTTGCTTCTTGTTTGAGCTATACCAGCTCCGACACTGATCCAAAGTGCAAATACAGAAGGGATGGTATCTACTTATTCTCAGGGGGCAGACAAGTTAAGGACAGTGAGATAATCAGCAAGGCAGTTGGGGTTGTTCTTTAGTAAGGGCATGAAATCTATTTCTTCATTTAGGGGCTAAAGTGTTCAGTCTCAATATTTAATCAATTTTCCTCCTCAGTAAGGAACTCTCATACTTAACAGGAGCCATATCCACGACCCAGAGTATTAAATGTCTTATTGTGTGATTAAATTCTGTGAAGTGGCTGACAAGAGGATTACCCAGTCTTCTATTTCTTAAATTATTCAGATGTTCTTCTATCCGTGGCTGGTGAGATCACTAGTGCATCAGTCACAATTTGTTGCTCTGCAAATCTTGGCAGAATTGCTGTACTATCTCGTTAGTTTCAGTTATCTCATACTTAACTGGATGGGAAACATAACGTTCATAAAGCCTAATTCTTATCCTCCCCACTTTCCCCTGCTTTAAACTGAGGTTAGGGTTCTATGTGAATAAACTTCATAAAAATCCTACAAGCTAATTCCAAGCTGTTTTGTTCTTATCCGTCCCTAGAGGGGAGTTTGAGTTTAATGCATGCATGTTTAAAATTCCAAAAAACTCTGAATGAGAGGATCCAAACAACTGCATCTTGTGACCCAGACCAAGTGGGGAAACATGTTAAAATGCTTTGGGCTACGGTTGAAAATAATCCTTTCCTTGTCAACTGGCAAAGCTTCTATAAAGTAGAAAAGCCAATCCCTCATTTTTCCATGACAGAATAAGTAAAATAGAGAAGGCTCTCAACTGGTCAGATTACCTCCTTGTACATTTTTTAAAAAAATCAAGCCAAATGAGATTTAGAACTCAAAATTAAAAGGAAAAAGAATAGTGTGGGAATATGATGCAAGTACCAAGTGTTGCAATGGGTGGGCAACACAGATGCATTCCTGCCCCACTCATTTTGCTGGTGACTTGGCACAGAAGAGGTGAAAAACAGTTTTTACTTTAGAGCAACGTGCAGTAGGAGTGCACATTTTATTTTTAAGCCAAGGTGTGATGTGCAAGGCATGATTCCCTATAAAAACAAGGTGTCTGTTTTCCATACACCTCTCATTTAAATACTACTGTATTTCTAAAATTCAGAGGTTGGGTGAGACCTTCAGAGGATTCAAATGTGCCAGTGTGACCCTCCTGCCTGGAAGCTGCCCGCTTTTGCTTTAAATATGCACTTGTTTTATTTTAGCCTGAGCTGTTTGTGGCAAGAGTTGATCCGAGTTGGCAATGCTGACCAGGAAGGAATAATAAACACCAGTTATGCATCTGACTGTTGTATTGATGTACTTAAAGTATGCCAAATACTAAACTAGTGGGATGGTGCTACATAAAGAAAATTATTATTTTAGAAATAGTTACTCCCTTTACTGCGCCGAGCTGATGGCGAACATGAAAGATGTCCCAAGCACAGAACGGATGGTACTCTGCAGTCAGCAGTGGAAGCTTCTCTCTCAGAAAGAAAAGGATGCCTACCACAAAAAGTGCGATCAGGTGAGTACAGCCCTCGCATATCTGGGAGGGGGTTGTAAGTGTTGCTTGGGATAAATAGTGGACATGTTCCTGGTTTTGTATATTATTTGGAATTCAATTGTAGACATACAGCTTTGCTGTGATACGACATTAGGTGTGAGATGTGGCAGTATGGTGGTGCCATGTATTGATACGGCTGTCTTCCTCAGAGGCAGCTATCGTGGTTATAGATTTTCCCTCCTTACTTCATAGTTGTTCCTTTCTGCTTCACAGGCAAAGATGTGGCAGTTTATGTTTGTTTGTGGAGGGAGATCCCACCACATTTCGTTTCTGCTTTTGTGCCATGACAGCATGTCTTTTCTTCCTTTCTAAAATTCTGTCTCCTCAGAAAGGCTTAGTTTTCTGCATTCACTTAATTAGGTAGTGGCGGGAAGAGAGTCCCACCAACTTGATTCCTTTGCATTTTACATAGATCACCCATTTATCAAAGTGAATTGTGTCAGTTCATTGGGGTTTGGTGTTGATTGAGCTCATGTGCTTGTCAGTAATGAGTTACTTAAGAAGTGCATTCTCTTCAGCCTTATTTAATTACTACTGAATTAACTGATAGCTGTGTCTTATTTAAAATTCTCCGCCACCCAAGTTTCATTGTTAGACAGACATAAAGGGGAGAACAGGAAATTGCACATAGTGCAATGTTTCCAGTCTGAGTGAGTGAGAAAAAAGCCAAAGGGTTCAATGAAAGGCACCAGTAAAATAAATTGAGTGAGGGCTTTCTAAGGGCTTTGGGCATTGTCTAGGCCTCCCAGTGCCTGGAGACCTCCACCCTCGCACCTTGATCCTGGCAATGGTAGTGGTGGTAATCTAGACATTGGGCCTTATGGCTCTCCTTTATTATTACTGCCAGAAGATCTGGTGGCCATTTTAGGCCTTTTGCAACACTGCTCAGCAGAGGCAAAAGGAAATGGTGCTGGTTTTTTGTCCTTTTCATTGTTTTAACAAGTCTCCATTCCCACACGTCTCAGCCATACCTATTTTACTCACAGTGTCCCTGTCCCCATTATAGATTGCATGTTGCTTCTTCCTGATCTTTGTAGGTAGATTAAGAGGCTTGCTTTTAGTAATGTAAGGTCTCAACGTCAGACAGAATGCAGGTGGGGGAGAGTTCATAATAAACGAAGCATTTCAGAAACATTTCTCCTCTTCCTGACGCCTTGTTCCAAAACGGTGCTGCTTGCTCTGACCCCGTTCTCTAAAGAGCCATTGTCCCCTAGTGGGGTTACTGGCTATCACATACTTGTCTAGCCAGACCAAATGGTTGTACATCTTTTGAACTTGGGAAATACTACATAAAATAAGTGAGAGCAATACTTTTATGATATAAGCTCAAAGCCATAGAATAAGGTGAAAGAGTTGGCCTTGGGAAAAAAATGTAAGGCAATAGCACTACCTTTTCTATTTTGTGCAAGATAAATATGAGGTAATCTTCCATAATTTCTGTATAAAGCAATTGGGGAAATTAAATGTATATTGAGCATATTGTTGAAATATACTGTCTGAACTTCCTTCCATCCAGTACACTTCTGTGAGGAGGGGAAGGGATATTAAGAGTTCCTGTCCTCAAGGTTTTTTTTTTGTAGTATCTTTAACTGCTAATTGTCTGTTTCAAAAACCTTATCCGAACAGCCATAACTCAGAAGCAGAGCAGATCTGACGTTCAGTTCCTGGCATCTCTCGCACTAGGAAAGACATGCCTCAAATCCCGGAGAACCACTTTTGGTCAACAACAAGAGCTAAATGGACCATTGCTTTAATTCTGAAAAAAGTAGTTATTCTATCCATATGATAGTTTAACTATTCCAAGTCTGAATGATCCGTTCCTTTGCCATCCAGTGTATAGAAAGATTTGTTCGTTAATATTTGTTTCTAGGCTGTTTGTACCATGCTTTTCAGACTAATTTTCCAAAGTGACTTAGGCTAAAATAAATATATTTTTAAATAAGATATACTGTTATATTTAAATATACTGTTAGATGTTAATATAATATAATATAATATGCAGTATCATTGAAACCCTTTGAATACAGTAAAACTGTGGAGTCAAATCTAAAATTCTTTCCAGAATAAAAATATTTCAAGTAATGAAAACAGGAAGAAAATGATGCTTTTAAACCTTTTTTGGGAAAGATTTCCATAGTTGTGTTAAGGCCCCAATCCTGCTTCTCACAACCCTGCTGTTTATTGAATGATGGGCCGAAGAAATTCAGGCCTCTGATGCTGATATTAAAGGCTAGTCAGGTTTGTGTGGATGAAAACAGTCAGGAAGATTACTTGATTACCGGCTATCTAGAACTTCAAATATTATTAACCTGAGCCCCGAAATAAACTAGTAACTTGTGCAGTTGATGTAGGATAGACGTACTGTACTGTATTTTGATTCAATGCCAGGATCCTGATGGCTACATTTAGTACCAATTTAAGCTTCTAATCCATCCTCAAAAATGGCTGCACATAGAGAAAATAGAAATAGTTTTTTATGAATATGCGTAAGGTGTGAGTAATTAAGGCCAAACCCTCTTTCTCTGTAGAGTTGCAGCTACTGAATTGTCACAGGTAGTAAAATGTGTGCCTAGACAGCGGTATTACCTGTGCAGTGAGGATAAAGTTGGATCCAGGAGCATTTCCATGCTGCATACTTGATTTTTCAAGGGAAGTGCTTCTATAACTACATAGCCAGCTAGCAAAATTCCAAACCAGCAGTGCCTTCAACTCTATTCAAGTATTACAGTCTGAAAGCAAAGAGTGCTGTAATGTGTGACAGGAGCAAAATACATATAAATCATACCCCCAGCATTCCCCATAAGCCCCTCAGACCTTCACATGGTAAGCATCCCAACATAAGCACAAAGCTTTAAAGCCAGAATGTATATGTGCATTTAGCTGAACACACTTAACAGCCTTCCCATGAGCAGGAGCCCTGACAAAGCAGTGCTTTGAATCATAAGATCTCTGTTATTGCAATAGATTCCGTGTATGCTTTGTGCTCATGCCATAAACATAATATTCTAACTAAATAGAATGTGCTTTTTTTGTCCTAATTAAGTTCCCCAAAGGAGATCTATCTCCAGGTTATTACCTTACTCCAGGATCAGACAATGAGAGTGCTTCCTATAGTCAGTGTATAGGTCCATTTCAACCTATTAAACTTTATATTTTCAAATAGTAATTGCTGACACATGCTAAGTAGTACAGGGGACATAGAAGTTGAAGAGCAAAAGACCATGGTGGAATGGTAGTCCCCCAGCTGCACCCTCTGGGAAATGTTTCTTAAGCAGGATCAGAGCCATGATTAAACAGTTCTTCTTCATAGTCATGTGGATCACACAAATGGATCTGTGCCTCTGCAGAGGCATACTTCAGAATATTCTAGAACTGACCTCCCCTTCCCATATCTTAGAGGTAGCCCCCCCCTTCTCTCTGTGCATATCTAGTGTACTCGGGCATATTCTCCACAATTCCTTTTGGTCCACCAGAGTGTTAACATCTAAGGTAGTACTGAAAACCTCTGAAAGGTACAGGGCAAGTCATCAAGGTGAAACTTTCAGCATAAGCAGCTAGGGAGGTTGTTGCTTGCAAAACATGAGTACAACTGAGGTTGAAATAGATCTAAATAATCTGTTTCTTCCAAATGTACCTGCAATTAAGAGACTCTTACATGCTGTTAGTACTTGGTCCCCAAAGGATAACAGGCAACAGTTGTTCAAGATGTTAGGCTCCAGGGTGCTATTTTTTTTTAAAGAGTGTATGAACCAGTGTCTTCTTTAGGGCTAGGGGAACCACATCCTCCCTGAGAAATGCATTATCTTCTTCTCTGTCATCCCAAACGACAAGCTTATAAAATTGGGCAGATTTTAATTAACCATGAAAGCCTTCGTTAAGAGTATACAAGGTAGGTTTATTACTCTCAGCTAGCAGAAAGATATCCATAAAAAGTCCAACTGGATGGAAGAATAGCTACATTTATTTTTGTCTCAGATACAGTGGTAAGTCAGAAAAGATAGGAACAGTTTTATCTGCAAAATGTATTGCCGATTTGCCACAGTGAAGCTGCTGTGGGCTCTCCATTAGATGTCTCTCAGGACCGAAGTAAGGAATATTCACTTAGAAAAATTCCAAGAGCAAGCCCCATAGGCACCGGTGACAGAGGAATTGTTGTTTAGTCATTACCCTAAGTCGTGTCCGACTCTTCGTGACCCCATGGACCAGAACACGCCAGGCCCTCCTGCCTTCCACTGCTTGAGTTTGGTCAAATTCATCTTGGTAGTTTCAGTGACACTGTTCAACCATCTCATCCTCTGTCATCCCTTCTCTTGCCTTCACACTTTCCCAACATCAGGTCTTTTCCAGGGAGTCTTCTCTTCTCATCAGATGGCCAAAGATGGACAGAGGAATACACATTCTTAATTGCCATCACTGCCTCATAGTAGCCTCTAAGACAAGCTCAAGCTTGTATTTTGTTGGGCTTGCTGTAAGCCTGATATTCTAGTTGTTGATCCCTTTACACCATTTTGTGTGGCTTATCAGTATATGAAGAATCTTAATGAGCTTTTCAGGTATAGTGGACCAATCTGAAAGCAGTCATTGTTTATCTCCTCATTCCAAAGAAGCATCCAAGGCTCAGCAGGACCAATTATATAGGTGATTAAATGCCTCAGAGACAATGGGGAAACAGCATGACCCATATGTTTCTGAAGACATCGCTTCTACCATCCCTGAAGAAATTTGAAGCAAGCAGCCACCACAAAGAAATCAAACAACTCTGCTCAAAAAGGGAGTCAAAACTGGCTGCCCTCTCTACACATCATCAAATCAAAGCACCAATTCATATATGTACTCTGAGATACATCCAGCTGGGTATTGTAGTTTGAAATGGGCAGTAGGTGTTATGGAGACTTAAAAAATCCTGACCCACATTAGAAAATGCAGCCTTGGTATAAATAATATATTTGCTCAAGACAATGAGCCGAGGGGATCGTAATAGCATGCCCAAGAAGATTTCTCTTAAGTGAGTCAGATAGAGTATTGTGCAATGTTGTGAATGGTACATTAGTACCATTCAGTTAATACCATTCAGTGGTACATTTCAATTCTAGTAATAGGTACAGATGCTCAATAATGCCTGAGTCTTTGAGTCTGAGTGGAGTACATGGAATGGGAGAGTAAATCTAAATGGCCTATAGCAGTACAGCCCAACCAGATCTTTAAAAAGCAACACAGAAGCTATTTTTGTTGTTCTTACTGTGGATAATAAACATCCAGCACTTTTAATAGCCCCTAAGTTATTCCTCTAAATTACAATACAGTATTCTTAGTTAATCTCATCTTACCAAAGTGACTTTTTATCCTCACATTTTACCAGAGCAAGATAGTCCAGTCCAGTGGTTCTTAACCTTTTTGAAAGAAACGCCCCCTTGAGCCATTGAGGAAGTTATCATCGCCCCCCTCCCCACGGTGATATCTTATTTATTTATTTATTTATTTATTTATTTATTTATTTATTTATTTATTTATTTATTTATTTATTTATTTATTTATTTATTTATTTATTTATTTATTTATTTATGACACTTAAATCCAATAACCCCTGAAAACAAAACTGAATTCCAAGAAAAAAAAAGTAACATGTTGTTAGCCGCCTAGAGTGGTCCTAACACGACCAGATAGGCGGGATAGAAAATAAATAAATAAATAAATAAATAAATAAATAAATAAATAAACATTTAACGGTTTAGTTGCAAACGAATTTTAAGACGCAAAAAGAAATATAAAAAGGGCATAAAAACAAACCACAATGCAGGAACTAAAAATTTCAAGACAAAAACTCTGAAACTAAATTAAGATTGGAGGAAAATATATATTCATGCACACTGTAAAAAGGCTGCAGCCATCTTCATAGGTTTGGCTTGCTCCAGCGCCCCCCTACCGCCCCCCTTCTGCTCCAGCGCCCCCCTACTGCCCCTTTTCATTCTACTGCCCCCCTGAAAAATGAAATCACCCCCTGGGGGGCATTATCGCCCACGTTAAGAACCACTGGTCCAGTCCATAGGTTCTTCAGATCAGACTAGGATCCTTGGAATAACATAGAAGTGACCATAAGCATATCTCTTAGCCTTAGGAAGTGCTAGAATCCTTGGAGCAAGTGCATTCCAGTTTTGGTGTGGGAGAGGGAGAAAGTCTCCTCACTTGGGCTAAAGTTCTTGATTATAGCTTCCATAGATGGCTGAGTATGGCTGTTATTCCTTCAAAGGTAGGAAAAAGCAGAGCGAGGACCAATGCATTATCTTTTTTTGAAATCATGTAGAAATAAAAAAGTTTGGAGATACAAATTTTGAATGGAGGGGGAGAGGAGGCAAAATCTAAGGGTACTCCAAAAACTGACATTCTTCTGCTGATTTGTTCCACAGAGAAAAAAAGATTATGAAATTGAGCTCTTGCGTTTCCTGGAGGTGAGTATGATCCATTATTTTCTGCCAAACTGATGGACATGCATAAATATTTCCAATTAAAATTAATGGAGCTAACAGATAGTTGTGTTTGACATTAAAATCACTGATTTGTGGCCCTTCTTGAGCCCTTCTTTATCTAAAAACCTAGAGTTTAAATCAGGAACTAATGTATGAGGACTTCATAAAAGCTCACATTAAACTATAGCAGATAGTCTTTAAGATGCCACAATGTATTAGTCTCTTGTTTTTCTGTTTTTGTTTGTTTTTATCTGATATATTGAGGAAATATGTGTCTCTTTTCCCGCCTCCCCACCACAGTATCACATTCTGTAGGTAATGAAATTTCTGAATGGTCTTCACAGGCAGCTTCCTTATTCCTTTGGAGGGGAAGGGAGGGAGACAGAGGGGAAAAGGTAGTGCAGGTATTGGGCTGTTCGTGCATCTTACTCTTAGAAAGCAAAGCTTCTCAGGGCAGGTGAGTAGCTTTGTTCTGCTCCACTTAACGTTTTCTCACTGATATATTTTGAAGATACGTCCATGTTTTTTGCAAATTAATTGACTAGATAGGCACAAGGCAAGAAAAAAAAAACATGAAATAAAACAATGTTTAGAAGGTCATGGATTATTTTTCTTATTTTTCCCCCCCAAAACTTTAGAGCTTACCTGAAGAAGAACAGCAGAGGGTTCTGGGAGAAGAGAAAATGCTGGGAGTAAACAAAAAAGGTGCTACCAGCCCTGCCTCTAAGAAGTCTTCACCAGATGCTGCCAAGGTGAGTGGCACATACCCCTCTAGGGGTAAAGGCAGTGAATGGGATTCATTCTGGGTGTATGCAGTCTTGTGTTTCAGCAGAAGGATGAATCCATCTAAACCAGCCTCAAGACTTCATTTAGAGTGGCTGCTGGGTTTGCTTTGGAAATTCTAGTAAAGATGATCTAATAATCTGCCTTATAATCAAGTAACTAATTGGTTAATAGAAATTTACATATGTCCCCAGATCCAGTACAGGAACTTTTTTGAGATTTTGGAGGAAATGTAACATAATTGACAGTTTAATAAGTTACCACTCTCATTGCTATATATAAATAACCATCTTTTTTTCCTTTTCATTCACTTCTCATTGTAGTGATGTAGCTGAACCAAAATAGTCTTAAAATATAAACAAGCTTCTAATGTGAAGCTCCACCAGTTAAAATTTAATATTGCTGGTATAAATGGCTTCCCCCATTAAGCCGTCAGCTAAACTGTTAGTTTATTAATTTATTGCTTGAAGCTTGCAGGCCCCAAAATAAGCCTCCCAGTTTTTCCACATTTCATTATTATGATTATCATTTGCCATTTTCCATATTGCATAAAAACAAAAAAACAAAAAGTTAAACCCAGAGTTCCACAACCACGAGTCCCTTTGTGCTCTTTAACAGGGAGGTTCTGAGAAACCAAAACGGCCCGTTTCTGCTATGTTTATCTTCTCGGAGGAGAAACGCAAGCAGCTGCAGGAGGAGCGACCTGAACTGTCGGAGAATGAACTGACCCGGCTGCTGGCACGGATGTGGAATGATCTTTCAGAGAAAAAAAAGGTTGTTTAATCAATAATGTGTATTCTCCTTACCATATTTTTGTGGGGGAGGTGTAGGGGAGCATGTATTCCTGGGTATCTCAAAGTCAGCTGGATTTTTCCCCCCCTGTTGACTTCAGTGAAGCCAGGATCTTGACGCTCTCCCTCACCTTTAAAAAAGAGAAGAAATAAAATAGAGTTTAAAAAAAAACTAGAAACCTATGGAAGGTTCTGGAACATTGCAGAACCGCTGGTTCTCTCCAGAAGGCACCAAGCAGCTCCGTCACAGTCTGGGCGCTCCTGCCATTCCATCTTGCGTTACCTCTGCTCATTTATGCCCCAGGTTTGGGTGGGATAGGGGAAGCCATCCGTCAATGGTGTCTTCATCTGATACGGACATGGATGAAATCAGAGCCCCACTGTGCGTTCTGTAGTAGCCACCACCCAGTGCATCTGTGAATATTGCACAGAGTCAAAGGGAAGAAGTCTTGAGGCTTGGTTTTGAAAGCCTGAGAATGAAGGTGTGGTGGCCTCTCTGAGGACTTAGTTGGACACACTGTGATTCGGGTGAATGATTGTTAGGGAAAGAAGTTCCATTTGAATGGGGTAGGGTGGTTTGGGCACAAGCATTAGAGGCTGGCACTGAATAAGGAATCTTGTATCTTACCGTGGAGGGTATCCTATCATGTGGGATGTAACAACAACTACTCTGAAGCTGAAGAGGACTCTACCATATATTCCCAATCAGTTGGAAATCCCAAACTGCTGTTTTTATCCTGTTTTAGCACTTTCTGATTGCTCATATCAGATTATGATATGTGGCCAACTTGATTTCAGTCCTTTTCCCAGAGTTTTCTATGTACAGAATACTTAGAAGTAGTCTGTCTTAGACCATATAGCTTACGGAGGACCACGTACCGTATCTCTTTTTCTGCAAGCCATGGTGGGGAATAGAACTCCCATCCCCTGCATCCGTGTTCACTGAGCTATCGTGTAGGATATAAATAAACTCAGCCAGCTGCATGGTCACATACTGTGAGAGGTTACCATGTGGCACCCTATTTTCACACAGTTTTTAGAAATTTTAATTTAGAAGGGAGTATAAACAAAGGAGCATGAGCTAGACATGCAGCAAAGACCTATGTTGAAGTAACATTTCCCCAAACGTATATATCACTCTCTATTTTAATTTTACCTCTTAAGTACAGAGCTTGAAAATACACTATTTTTTATTTTGAAGGAAGAGAAACTGAACAGAAATTTAGATCCTTAGGAATCGAAACATGATTAGATCAAGCCACCTTTTTTTTCTGCCTTCCTCAGAAATCCAGCATTGGCAATGAGGAGCATGGGTTATTTTTGAATTGCTGATCTGCTAACATGCTCTGTATTTGACAAAATATGTATGTATGATTCCAATTCTAAGCCAACACGTAATCTATGCATGTGAGAAACTATGTGTGTTGTTTTTTTATGTGAGCTTCTGGTTGACAGGTTGAAACCTTGCTTTAGCTGTTCTCTGTACAGGAGAGATTTCTACTTAAGGGAGAAACCTCCAAGTTCTAAAGAGAACACCTTCAGTCCTGAACCACTAGTGATGTCTCTCTGTGAAGAAGAGATCCTTTACAGGAAATGCAATGTTTATATCTACAAGATTGCTCCAATTTTGTGTTTGTATGTCTAGGCAGGACTGTGTTAAGTAAAAAGTTTGCTCCTGCACTGTCATTACTGTAAAGGAAAGAAAATTTAGAGACAGGAAAGGTGTTTTTTGAGTGAAAACAATCAAGAATGTTTGTTAAATTAAGCTAAATTTTCAAAGCATTTTTTAAAAAAAGGGAGTTTAATATGTTGGATAACAAAATGCAACGCCAACCTTTACCCTGTGGAAAAATTAAAAATAATAGAAGATAGGTCAGAACAGAAGTGTTGTTTAAGTGTCAAATTCCTCTTTTTGGCTTATTTTGTTTTATTTCCATATATGCTTGCACAGACTAATACAGCTACCTCTTCTAAAACTATAACTCTTTTTGGCTCTTACTTTAGCTTTGGGCTTTCTCAGAAAACTAATGAAGCTGCAGAAGATTTTCATTTATACATTTGATATATTATATGCCCAAATTGTGTAATAGCTGGTTAATAAATTAATGTATTTGCTTTTTTGTTTATTATTAATTTCTTTGATTTATATACCACCCAATTAGTGCAGTGCTCTATTCTGGGTGGTTTACAACCCAATAATAAAGCTGTTAATACATAAAAATTCACTTGGGTTCTTTAAGTTAAAAAAACACTGACTTCAAAAAAGCACCATAGGACTTTATGTATGTTACTTTGAATAGGTGCACGATCACTCTGTCAAGGTCTCCATGTATTGTGGCCCTGCTCTCATTCTTCAGCTCATCTCACTTATTGAACATGAATATAGTAAGACCAGACAATAGGCCTTTCTAATCTAGCATTCTTTTCACACAGTGGCCGAGTGGTTCTTAACATTTGTTACTCAGGTGTTTTTGAACTGCAACTCCCAGAAACCCCAGCCAGCAGAGGTGATGGTGAAGGCTTCTGGGAGTTGCAGTCCAAAAACATCTGAGTAACAGGTTAAGAACCAGGATGCCTAAAGGGAAACATACGAAAGGACATGATTGCAATAGTATTCTGTGCTGTTGTCCAGAGAAAATGTTAAGCAGGGCCTGATTAGATAGGGAGTTCTAATCCACAGGCTTCTTGAGTAAGAAGCTCTTTAGACATTACTAATTTTATGTACAGTCTTCATCTATGCCCAGAAGCAAATAAGTAGGCATACAACTGATACAATCTTTTCTTACTGTCCACGTGTCTCCTGAAATTTTCCTAAGGTATTTTTTTGCTCATGTTATGATGTCTGGAGTGGAAGAAGAGAAAGGAAGTAGGGACTAAATCCCTGTTTCAACCAAGGGATTTTTCCAGTTTAATTTTGAATGTGCAGTTTCAATTAATGTGACCTTTTGTTTACAAGTTACATTGTTTAGGTTGTGCAATTTTAGTTTCACTGTTAGTGAATTTGGAGGTGTTGGGTTTTTTTTTTTAAAGGATTGAGCTGCATGTACATTTTACGACAGTGCTTTACTTCACTGTGTATCTGTCTTCCTCAGAATCTGTGGCACTTCATAGGAAGAAGCAATGCTTCTTCAGGTCGTGTTCTTGGTCCCCTGATTGGCTCCCAGTGAAGGAGATGGGTTGGGAAGATTGTATTGGATTGCAGCTTTGTTGACTGTTCTGGGAAATCAAACAGTCTTCTGCATCTAATAAAGTAATAATCTGTCAGGAAGTCCTATTTTATCTTCACTTGTCTGCAGCTTTGCTGTACAGGATTCTTGAGACATTCTGGAGGGTGTAAAGACAACTTGTGGAGAAACTGGCTAGATTGAAGCCCTGTTGTCCCCCTGTGTAAACTGAATGTGTGCCCTGCAAAATAGCATTTGCATGTAATAAAGAGGGGCTGTGGTTAGCAGTCATCATCAGCCACTGGCAGCTTTATCACTGAAGAATTCCAGGAAGCTTCTGCTGGAACTCCCAAGTTTCTCCCTGACATAGTGTAGGGTAGAGAAATACTGATTTCAGTCAATCAAAAAAAGTTTTTCCGTGCACCAGTGAATCGTAGTTAATTGCAAGAGATATGATTGTCAATCCTGCTTCTTCCCTTAGGCCAAGTACAAAGCTCGGGAGGCTGCCATGAAAGCTCAGACAGAGAAGAAACATAGTTCTGACAAGGAGGATCGTGGCAAACTTCCTGAGTCACCCAAAACTGCTGAGGAGATCTGGCAACAAAGTGTGATTGGAGATTATCTTGCCCGCTTTAAGGTAAAGTGGAACAGTGGAGAAGGGAAAAGTGGCATTGGGACGGAATAATAGAATCCCTGCCCCGAACTTTTTTCTTTTTCTGAGCAAGCTGATTCTGCCTTTGTGCAGACATCCAGGATATACCGCAGATGATACACATAATTCTGCTGCCTCGTACAAACTGAGTGCAGACGTTGCAGAGTGGAAAGCAGTGATAATGACTGCAGGTAGCTCTGAACTGCCAAAAGGCGGTGGCAAGCCATTTCAAGCAGAATGGTTTTGTTTTGTAGAGACAAGCAGTGGACTTTTATGAGACCACTGTGACAATGGAAGGGGTGGCTCTCCTTGAAAAAAAGGTACAGTGGGGTCTTGACTTAAGAACGGCTTGAGTTAAGAACATTTTGACTTAAGAACCACTCTCATAGGAAAATATTGACTTGACTTACATACTTAGATTTGAGTTAAGAACTGAAAAAAACACGTGGGAGGCAGGGAAAGTGCAAAATTTGAACTTTCAGTTAACTGTTGGCCAGTGAAAAGGGTGCCTGTCTGCTTCCTCACTCCTCCCAGCGTGTAGAGAGTGGATTGGGAGACAGTCTTCAGACTGCCTGGTACTGGACTGCCTGGACTGTATTTTCCCTGCCTTCCCTGAACCTTTCTTGACCTAAGAAAAAAAGAAACAAAATATCCCCCTCTAGTGGTCGAAGGCGGAATAGCAGCTTCCCATTAGTTTCTATGGACGGAAAAGAGCAGATACGGATCAAATGGTTTTCAATGCATTCCTATGGGAAATGCAGATTTGACCTGAGAACTTTTTGACTTGAGAACCGCCTTCCAATACGGATTAAGTTCTCAAGTCAAGACCCCACTGTATTATTCTCTGTAGATAAAAAGAGCTACACAGTGGGCATCCAAAATGTGAAGGGCACAGTCCCTATTATGCTGAACGCTGGGGAAGCATAAGGCTCGTGCAAGGTAGAAGTCCATTTCAAGCTTACGTTGGAAAGCTGTATTTGGGCAAAGGGGAGCCTTCTGTGGCTATAGCTATGTAGGCACAGAAAAGGGGTGGCTTATGTCATGAAGCTCAGGGTCCATGTGATCTCTTGGTGAAAGATTGTGGCAGGGAGCACAGAGGTGCATATTGCTCTGTTTGCTGGCTCACGTACAGAATTAGATAAAGGACCACTGCTGGGCAAATTTGAAAGGAAAAATGAATCCACTTGCTGGACGTGTGATTCTGGATGCAAGGCTAGGTATTGGATAAGCCCTCCATAGTAGTCTGGAAGATCCTAAGAGAAGATCCTCCAGTCAGTTAGTTTGAGGAGGTGTGAACATTGTTGGAAAGGATTTGGGGCAAGAGGTCCTGTGAGTAGGTGCAAGAATTGGTCATTCATAAGATGAAGAAAAAGGCTGGTGACATAAAGATGTGGAATTTAGAAGAATTCTGATGAGGTATATATATGCCCTACCCCAAAAATAAGCCCCAGTTAAGTGAAACTCCTTCCATCACCATTGTGCTGCAACCAGAAGAAGATGAAATGACTGTATTTGAATAAAAGTAGATTGTTGTACATGAAGAAAGGAAAATATCCCCTGAAAATAACCCCCAATGAGTTTTTTGGAGCAAAAATTAATATAAAACCCTGTCTTATTTTTTGGGAAATACAGTAGGCACTTGGATGAGGATGATATTGGTGGGATGAGGAATCTCATGGATTGTTCATTCTGGACACATAAGAGGAAAACTGTTTTGCAACAGGCACATAGAAAGATGGGCAGAGTGAAGGACAAGTGGAGTTGGTCTCTTGAGCCCAAGTAGGTGTTAGATTTGAACCAACTGGAAGGTTGCTAAAAATTGTGAACTAGAACCTATATGATACTTCATATAGGTAGAAGCATTGCACATGGTAGAAGCACTGCATATTAATTAATAGAGAATTGGGACTTTGTAGAGGGGACAGAGTGCTGTAAGATGGGATTTGTCTTACTTGGCATAGCAGCTAAGCAGAGTGAACAAAATGAGTATAACATAAGTGATCTTAGTTTCTAATGGCAGCCAGTCATCTTTATAGAAGAAGGCTTGAGTTTCCTTCCTAAGAAAGTTTGTCATCAAAAAATCTTGTGCGTTTTATTAAGATTGATCATGCTATGGACAAGCTAGAACAAATGGAAATTTAACGGTTATTAGTAGCAGATTTCCAACAGTGACGTGAGAGAACCTGTGGTGTGGACAGAGAGATGCATGAACATGGATCTCCTTCACGATGTGCAGTTAAACCAGAGTCTAGCTTAAAGCAGTGTTGCTGAGGGATATCATAGAAAAGAGCATTGGAGTAGTTGTGTTTTCTTACATTCCTGGAAATTAGGAAAGAAGGGTGTAGTTTTTTGTGAGGCATGTGCTAGTGCAGAAGTGTATTTGTATACCTTTTTTTGTGCAGGAGCATATGAAGGAAGGGATATGATTGCAAATACCAAGTGTTGCTCCCGAACTGTTTTGCACAGCTGCAGAACCTGTATATGTGACTGTACAAAATGGGTGTTAGGGACTGCTTTGGTTTATGGGCCAAAGAGATTCCAGCAAGAATACCAGGAGTCAAATCCCAAGATGCATAGGGGCACTCTGCTGTTGACAAGTATCTCCCAGTGTGGTTGTCCAAGCCCCATTTACATTGTTTCACTGTCTTTCATATACTACAGTATATGCATTATGTACTGTAGTACAAACATACACATATGGATGCTTCCACATTACTCATATGCCTCTCTCCTCTTACGGCTGTCAAGTGTTAAAAATCCTACATTAGCACCAGAGTAAGGTAGAAATGATTTTTGTAGCAGAAGAGAGTTGTGTGTTTTTGGAGGGGGGGGCGTTTACACTGCTAGAGTGCCAAAGGCTGATCTATTTCTTTCCCAACTGCAGTCCTCTGCTGTCCTAAAATGCCCTACCGGGTTGCTGCTTAAAAGCCCCAGTGAGGCTTTTAAACACACCAGCAAGGCCTTTTTCTTTTTAAAGCCTCACTGCATTGTAGAAGGGAGGAGAGGAAATCAGTTGTTGCTCACCATTCAGTGGGAGATGAGCTTTTCAGTGGGGAAGCTGTTGGCTTTGATCAGGTCCTCTTGTAAACTGATTCTGATCCACAAGCCAGCCACTTTCTATCCCCAGTACAGATTATCATTTTATGAGTATCTCTTACAAGTGCTGTTAAAGGGATGGGATTTGGTGTACATTTTTGTCTCAGATAGTAAGAGGCGTGAAAATGGGATGTAGTCACAGAGCAGGCATACAACTGTGAATTCTGTACTTAATGGCATTCATAAACTAGAGCAATACTTTATTTTCTGCCTCAGAATGACAGGGGGAAAGCACTGAAAGCCATGGAAGCCACCTGGAATAACATGGAGAAAAAGGAGAAGCTGATGTGGATTAAGAAAGCAGCAGAAGATCAGAAACGATATGAGGTTGGAAATTTGTATTATTTATTTTTATTCTGGCTTGTCTACAATCCATCAGTGTGAGGAGATATGCAGGCCAATGTGTTAGCTGTGTAAAGATTAGGTGTCATGTATACAGAATGCTAGATTTTGCATTTTCCTTTGCATGTTATTTGGATAATCTGCCTAATATACAGTGGTGCCCCGCATAGCGAGGTTAATCCGTTCCGGATTAACCGTCGCTATGGGGAAACATTGCAATACGGAATGGAAAACGCCATAGAAACGCATTAAACTTAGTTTAATGCGTTCCTATGGCTCTTAAACTCACCGTTCTGCGAAGTTTCTCCATAGCGCCGCCATTTTCGCACCCTCGGTAAGCGAGGGCAGGGCGCAAAAATGGTGCGGGCAGCCATTTTCTGCACCCGGCGGCCATTTTGGAACCGCCAATCAGCTGTTCCCAAAATGGCCGCCGGGTGCAGAAATGATTGCAATGCGATGTTTAGCCTATCTAAACATCGCAATGCGATCGCATTAGCAACCGCAAAAAAACGGGTCGCTATGCGGATTCGTCATTAAACGGTGCGCTCGTTAAGCGAGGCACCACTGTATATTCTTTTTCATGGCCTCTGTGAATTCACACATATGGGTATTGTCTGTGCCTGTGCTGACTCTCTCAGAAGATTCTAGAGCTAAAAGTAACAATTTTATGGTGTGATCCTCCACGAGGTATACGCTCCTCCCACCCACCATCTTCCCCAGTTCCTTTTTTCCGCCGAGCTGAACGGTTCTCAGGAAAGATTGAGCGCTTCGCTTTTTGTCTTCTGGCTATTTTTCTAGGCTCCTTTGAGCTTTTTGTTTGCTTATCTTTACTTTAATTGCCTATTTAGTGATCCTCCGCGTCTTTTGTTTGCCTAATCGGCTTCCCCCGGTTTTTATTCCCCTCTCTTTCCCCCTTCCCTTTCCCCCCCCCACTAGTCTTTTGCTTATGGCCTCACTGTCTCCTTTCAAACGATGTACTACTTGTGCGAATAAAATCGCACTTTCCGATGGTCATAGCCAGTGCCTTTTTTGCCTGGGTGAGGAACATCCGACCCATTCGTGCCCCACTTGTAAAAACTTAACCAAGCCGGCACTTAAGCAGAGGCTCCAAAGACTTCGGTCTTACCTTTGGCAAACGGCCATGAATCCTCCTACTGCTTCTTCGGAGGCTGCTAGATCTCCTGCTCTCTCAGCCGATAGGCTTCCAGTGGGCCAGTCTACCTCTGACTCTACATCTGTGCTACCAGCTAAGGACACTGTTGAGAAAGCAAAGTCGTCTGGTAAGCACAAATTGCCCTCTTCGCAAAGATCTCGAGCACACGACCCAGGCCCCAAGAAAAAACCTAAGCCTGCTCCTAAGAAGCCCAGGAAGGACAGACTTCCCCGCGTGGAGCCTCCTCAGCTTTCCCTACCCTCCCCCGTCCTCGAGGAATCATCCAGAGAGGCCCCTGAGTTAGCCTTGGACGGAGAGGATGTCCATGATGCAGCAGCCCCCCCCCCGATGCCGCTTCAAACTCCGAGCATTGGCCTCATTGGGGCTGCGCCACAGTCCAGCCTGGCCTCAGCCCATTCCAACCCTGACTCAGGGCAGGCAGCTGAAAGCTCGGCATCCAATCTGGAGGTTCCCCCTTCTCCTCCACAGAAGAGAACGGAAAAACGAAAGCACCTCTCTCCACCGAGATCTGTGGCATCACAAGGCGATTTCTGCCCCTTCCCCACGGAACTGTATCAGTGTTTTGACCCCTACATCTGGCAAACCCTGTATGAAAGGTACCAGTCTGAACAGGCTAAACGGCCCCGAACGACGCCGGACCTCTCCCAGGCTGCCCCTTTTATGGACTGGAACCGCCTCTGCGCGTCCACTTCTGCCCCGGCAGTCTCAGCTCCATCTGCATGCCTTTCTGCCCCATCTAAGTTCACCTCACTACCTCAAAAGCAAGACAAAGCTCGCAAGGCTCTACCGCCACGTCCCACACCTCCGATGCCGGACCCGATGTCACCTCAAGACCCTTTCAAGGTCATGCCGACTCAACGACACCTAGCCCCCATGACAGAGGGTTTTAGTCAGTCAGACTACCCTTCGTCTCCAGGCTCTCCTGAATCTTCGGAGGCACAACACTCTCAGTCCTCCCATGAACCCGAGCTACCTCCCCTGCTTCCAGAAACAAGGATAGCCATGTTTCGTCTACTTCGGACGACTTCTCCTCCTACTCTACCCTCATCTTCGAAATGGCACAAGCTCTGCACCTTGATACCGAACAGCCCCCATCTGCTGATGCCGACCCGGTGTTCGACGACATCAGTCAGGAGCGTCCCACTCCTTTGAGTCTTCCTTTCAATAAGTCTATCCTTCGACTTATCAAAGACACTTGGGGAAAACCCCCTTCCACTATGCAAATCTCTTGCCGTACCAATGGCCTCTATAGGACCCATGGTGTCAATGCCGAATTCCTCAATAAGCATCCAGTGCCTAACTCCATCATTGTTGAGTCCAGTCAAGCGCGATCCCATGCCAGGTCTAAACCTACCCTGGCCAATAAGGATGGCAGAAAAGTTGACACATTGGCAAAATGGATTTACTATTTGCAATCCTTTTTGCTCAGAAATATTAGCTACCAGGCAACCATGGGCGCCTTTCAGCGTCATCTCTGGAACCAAGTCCTTCCTCTAATTGATGTGGCCCCTGAGCCCATGAGATCTGATCTCATCAATATCCATTCTCAAGCCATTTCTTTGGCCAAGTACCAGAGGATTACGGCACGACACTCCGCTGAGGCCGCCTCTAAGACTTGTCACCTCCATTTCCATTCAACGCCATGCCTGGCTCAAGTCCTCCACAATCTCTGATGACACCAAGTCAAGAATCGAGGACTTGCCCTTTGATGGTGCCAGCCTGTTTAATTCAACAACCGATGACACCATGGAGGACTTCCATAAGAAGCGCCAGACTGTGCGCTCTTATTTTAATCAGCCTTCTACCTCCTACCAACGAACCTTCTACTGCTCGGGCCTGTTTTACCCCAAGCAATATCGAAATCAAAGGTTCCAGCCTTACAGGCAATATCGCTCCCATCAAACCGACAGGTCCCTACCTGCCCCTCAGCCTTTGATGGCATCGTACCAACCTCAAAACACTCCTCGTCAACGCCAATCCTTTCGTAAAGGACAGCGAAAGGGTAAGCAATATTGACAACTACCATTGCCTCCCTTTTCTGACATTTCTCTTTGCCCACTGAACTATACCAGACTGGCCCCATTTTTCCATCGTTGGCAAGCCATTACATGGGACAAATGGGTTTTATCTATCATAACGTCTGGCTACCTCATAGAATTCTCCGACTTGCCTGCTTTGGGGTTCATTCGGTACACTCCCTACTCTTCTGCCCTGCAGGATGAGGTTACTAAACTTCTCCAAAAACATGCCATTTTGCCGGTCCCTACTTCGGACTCTCACAACAGTTTCTACTCAAAATACTTTACTGTTCCTAAGAAAGATGGAGGTCTTCGCCCCATCCTTGATCTCACTAATCTCAACTGTTTCATATCTCCCCGTAAATTCTGCATGCTCACACTGGACTCTATTATCCCTTTGCTTTCGCAGGGAGACTGGTTCATAACCATCGACCTGCAGGATGCCTATTTTCATGTCTCCATTCATCCAGACCACCAAAAATTCCTCAGATTCCATTTCAATGGCACCGCCTTCCAATTCTGTGCCCTCCCGTTCGGGCTCTCTACTGCCCCCCGGACTTTCAGCAAGTGCATGGCACCGGTAGCCGCCTTCCTCCGCCTACAGCAGGGGTTTTAAACTCAATTTACCTGGGGACCTCTGGAGACAGAGTCTGGGTGAGGCTGGGCCGCATCAGATTTTCCGCCAAGCGGAGCAAGAGCCCAAGGAAGCCGCCCAGGAGTTTCCTTAGCCGACAGATAGGTGGGCCGGCTGGCAGGCTGCAGTTCTGGATGGAGGGTGCAAGAGGTGCTGTCTTGGGAGAGAGCAGGCGAGCGAGGCAAGGCTTTTTTTTTTACTCTTGACAGCAGAGGACACGTAGGCACTTTGGGGGGGCAGGCAAGGCGAGGGCCACAAACTATCATCTGGGGGGCCGCAAATGGCCCCCGGGCCGCATGTTTGAGACCCGTGGCCTACAGGGAATAAACATTTATCCCTACATCAACGATTGGTTGATAGTGGCGACATCGTACCACGATGCCATAACGGCATGAGACACAACTCTCCATACTCTTCAAAGTCTCGGTCTCAAAATCAACCTTGAGAAATCACACCTGATCCCAAAACAAACAGCAAAGTTCATCGGCATGGAGGTAGACTCCCCGTACGCAAGAGCTTTTCTGCCTCCAGAAAGAATCACAAAAATTCAAAAGGCCTTTTCCAAACCCACCACTCCGTTTTGGCGCATCACGCCCAACATCTTTTAGGGCTCATGGCATCGACGACAGCCGTCATCCAACACACCAGGCTCAAAATGAGGTCTCTGCAGGCATGGTTTCTCTCCCTGTTCAACCCAGTGACAGACCTCCCGTCCTCACTACTGTCGGTAACACCGGAGCTAGCCTCCCAACTCGACTGGTGGACTTGCCCAGACAACCTCCTCATCGGTCGCCCTGGGACCTTCCATACAGGTCATAACCGATGCCAGCCCCACAGGATGGGGCGCCCACTGTCTTCAGCACACAGTCCACGGACTCTGGTCACAACAAGAACTGCCACTTCACATAAACCATCTGGAACTGTTGGCAATCATCAAGGCATTCCATGCCTTTCTTCTCCAAATCCAAGGTCAGGTGGTGCAGTTGGCAACAGACAACACCACTGCACTCTTCTATGTCAACAAGCAAGAAGGCACCCACTCCCCTTCTCTGCTCTACCTAGCTGTCGACCTCTGGGAGTGGTGCTATTCCAACCATGTTTTCCCTATTGCTGTCCACATTTCCACCGATAACAACACCTTGGCCAATCGGCTCAGTCAGCTTCCGACGAGAACTCACGAGTGGACCCTGAACGATGTCATATTCCAGAGGCTATGCCGACAATGGGGCATGCCTTCAATAGACCTCTTTGCATCCGATGCCAACAAGAAATGTGCCCGATTCTGCTCCAGAGCAGGAAGGGACAGCGCCTCTCTGGGAGACGCATTCCTGATGGACTGGTCTCACAATCTCCTCTACGTATTTCCCCCTCTACCTCTCATCCAGAGGGTAATCGTCTGTCTCCGGCAAGACGGCGCCAACGCGATCCTGATAGCCCCGTACTGGCCCCGCCAGCCATGGTTCACTCACCTGGTATCGATGTCGTCGGACATGCTCCATCTTCCTCTCTGCCCAGATCTCCTCTCGCTCGACCACGGCTTCGTCCTTCACCCCAACGTCGCCTCTCAGTCTTGCAGCTTGGAGGATACTCCCGACGTCATGAACGTTCTCCTTCGGGCTCACAAACCTTCCACTACTCTCCTATATGAGAACAAATGGAAGTCCTTTCTAAAATATACTCAGGACAATGACTTACCTGCTGTACCTGTCTATTTAAAGACACTACTCACTTACCTCCTTCATCTCTTCAATTTCGGTCTCTCTCAGTCCATGCTGAAAGTCTACCTATCAGCCATCATGGCTCATCAACCGGACGACTTCCCTTCCTCCAAGTTGTTCTCTCACCCAACTGTCAAGAAATTCCTCAAAGGGCTCAACAACATTCGCCCTCCTCAACAACGTATCACCCCCCAGTGGTCACTGCAGCTGGTTCTTAATGCCTTGATGCGGCCTCCATTCGAGCCCATGGCGTCTATCGACCTCAAATTCCTAACCCTTAAATCGGCCAAGCTGTCCTGTCATCTTCTTACCGTGACAACCCACCAATCGGTAAGTGCAGCTTGCTAGTCACCCATATGTGTGCATTCACAGGGGCCACGAAAAAGAAAAAGAGGTTACTTACCTGTAACCATAGTTCTTTGAGTGGTCCTCTGTGAATTCACACAACCCGCCCATCCTTCCCCTCTATCTGTCATGGGTTAATTATGTAATTAGTTAATTCTTTCCTTCATACCCGGCGGATAAAATTCAGGAACTGGGGAAGATGGTGGGTGGGAGGAGCATATTGTGACAAACCCAGACCTACTGGGATATATCACACAGTTACTAAGCTGCCACCAACCATTCCCTATAAGAAGTCACACAGACCAGGGATGGATTTTCAAACAATAAAAAGAATAAAGTTTATTTTAAATACACACAGGGAAAAATAAACAATCAGGTGAATAGGATAAAGTAACGTGGCTTATTCTCACTCATACAAGCATACAGTTTGGTTCATCCAGAACCCTTAACTTGAAGCACAGACCCTGAACCTATCAGTTCTGGCTAACCAACAGACACCTGAACCTATCAGGTTGGTACTCTGACACACAGTAGTACCCTGTCTGACACACAGACTCCCACAACAGCTTCTTCTTCCCAGCTGCTGCTTCGTCACATCCCAGTGTCTCTCAGCATCTCTCAGGCTTCACATTTATATACAGTACAGCCCCTCCTCCTGATGTCCCGCCTTCCACTCCCCATAGGATGGAACTTTCCCTCCAAACCCATGACAGACAGGTAACATCAGTGCTGTATGTAACACCTCCCCTCTTTATAAGTTGTTTTGTAGGGGGAAAGCTAAGGTGCTTTTTCCCAAAAAAAACAACCTGGATAAAATACACAAAAACAGTTATACATACCATATAATACTTACTTATCCTTACACTCTAAGTTAACCATAGCAATTAGGCATATAAACATTTTACCATATACAGTACATCAATTTACCTTTATTCATACAAACCAAATTCAAAACCAGGTACATTTTACTTTTTGTCATCACTATATACACATAGTCCATGTTCTTTCGCCGTCTTCATTCTTCAGGTCTTCTTGATAAGGCGTCAGCAACACAGTTCACTGACCCTCTGACCACCTTCACTTCAAAGTCATAGTCCTGTAGGTTTAAAGCCCACCTCATAAGTTTGCTATTGTGGGTTTTCATTGTCTTTAACCATTGCAATGGTGAATGGTCAGTACACAGAACAAAATGTCTTCCCCAGATGTAAGGCTTGGCCTTCTGGATCGCGTAGACTATGGCCAAACACTCCTTCTCCACGGTTGCCAAATGTCTCTCACCTTTTTGAAGTTTCCTACTCAGGTAGGATACTGGATGCTGGTCACCATTCTCATCCTCCTGGCACAGAACTGCTCCTACCCCGCTGTTAGACGCATCGGTGTAGATGATGAACTCCCGGTCGAAGTCTGGAGCCCGCAGGACAGGATAGTTGATTAACGCCTCCTTCAACATCTGGAACGCCGCCTCACAGTCGCTGGTCCACGGGATGCGGTCATCAGCCTTCTTCCTCGTCAGATCGGTCAGCGGAGCCGCAATCTCGCTAAACCTCGGGATGAACTTTCTGTAGTAGCCCACCAACCCAAGAAATGATTTGACCTTTTTCTTGGTGTTGGGTCTAGGCCAATCACGAACAGCTTCTATTTTGGCCTCCAGGGGTTTTATCATTCCTCCCCCTACCATGTGACCCAAGTATTTTATTTCTGGGCTACCCAGCTGACACTTGCTGGCCTTTACCGTTAGTCCTGCTGCACTTAACCTCTGCAGCACTAACTCCAGGTGTATCAGGTGATCTTCCCAGGTATTACTGAAGATCCCTATGTCGTCAATGTAGGCCACTGTAAAGTCATTGAGCCCTGCCAAGGTCTGGTCCATCAGCCTTTGGAATGTGGCTGGTGCATTTCTGAGACCAAAGCTCAGGACTCGAAACTCATAGAGACCAAAAGGGCTGCAAAAGGCAGTCTTTTCTTGATCCCTGGGATCAATTCTTAATTGCCAATATCCCTTTACCAGGTCCAATGATGAGATGAACCGACAACCCCCTATGGTTTCAATCAGGTTGTCTAGCCTGGGCATTGGGTAGGCATCAGGAGTGGTTACACGGTTTAATTTCCTGTAATCAACACAAAACCTAATGCTCCCATCAGGCTTGTCCACAAGGACTATCGGAGAGGACCAAGGACTAGAAGAGGGGACGATTATGTTCTCCCTCAGCATTTCGTCCAGCTCCTTCCGCACCTTGTCCCTATAGGGTCCCGTTACTCGGTATGGGGATACTGCCTGCGGGGGTGCATCCCCTGTGTGGATCCGATGCATCACTCCCTTCACTATCCCCGGCTTGTTGGAAAACACCTGTTGATATTTATTAAGCAGCATTTTTAGTTCTTGCTGCTGGTCTTGGGTGAGTGCAGGACTGATCTTTACCTCCTCTGGGTTGTATTTTACTTCCCCTCTACCCTCCCAGAAGGGTAATTCCGCTTCCTCACTCTCAGCTGCTTTTATCGCGAATAAAACCCTCTGTTCCCCTCTGTAGTAGGGTTTTAGGGCATTCACATGAACCACCCTCCTTGCTTGGTTCTCCTCCTGCTCTATTAGGTAGTTCAGGTCTGACATCTTGGAAATGACCCTATATGGTCCTGCCCATTTGAGCTGCAGTTTATTCTCTCTGCAGGGCCTAAGCCAAAGCACTTCCTCCCCTGGGTCAAAGTGCCTCTCTCTAGCTTTGTGGTCATACCATGTTTTCTGTCTGACCTTCTGAGCTTGCAGGTTTTCTGCTGCCAGCTCTAGATTTCTCCTTAGGTCATTCATCAAGGTGTCTATGTATGTCACAACGTCTTGTGGGTCATCCTGGGTGATCTGCTCCCAATTTTGTTTGATCAAATCAAGGGGCCCTTTCACCCTTCTCCCAAATAAAAGTTCAAATGGACTGAACCCGGTACTGGCTTGTGGCACTGATCGATAAGCAAACAAAAGGGATTGCAGCTTCTGGTCCCAGTTGTTTGGATTCTCTGCCAAGTAAGCCCTAATCATGCGCATTAGAGTCCCATTGAACTTCTCAGTTAACCCATTACTTTCAGGATGATAAGCAGTGGTTTCCTTGTGCTTAATTCCACAGATCTGCCATAAGCGTTTCATGAGCTTTGATGTGAACGATGCGCCCAAATCTGTGATTATCTCTGAGGCAAATCCCATCCTGGACATATACCCCACCAAAGCATCGGCCACTGTGTTAGTTTCAACGTTAGTCAAGGGTATGGCTTCAGGATACCTTGTGGCATGGTCCACAATTGTTAGAATGAACCTGTTCCCCCTCTTTGTGGCCTTGGGCAAAGGTCCCACAATATCCACCCCTATGCATTTGAACGGAGTGTCAATCACAGGCAAAGGGCACAACTTTGCTTTGGTCCTGTCGCGGTTATTCCCCTGCCTTTGACACACATCACATTGTTTACAGAACTCCCTGATCTGCTTCCCTATGTCAGGCCAGTAGAAATTCTGTGTGATTCTCTGCTGTGTTTTGTTCACCCCTAAGTGTGCAGCAAACATGTCAGAGTGCCCCCTTTGTAAGATCATGGGGCGATACTTTTCAGGTACCACCAGCTGACTTCTGATCCCATCTCCCCCTTTTGAGATATTCCTCAGGGTTTCTCTATATAAAATCCCCTTTTTCTCCAGAAATCTCACTGGGGTTTCAGGTGTTAGCTGGGCGTCAGTCACCTGTTCAAAACACTTTTGGAGAGTGGCGTCTGCCTTTTGCTCCTGTCCAAATCTGCTGTCTGTGGTTAAGGTTTCCACCACAGCTTCTGAACTTCCCTCTGCTTCCGTCTCTGGCTCATCATTACCCCCCTGAACTGTCCCTGTGGTGGCTTGTGAGCGTGTAATCACTAGCACCCGTTTCACATGTTCAGCCAGGTCATTTCCCACGAGCACGGCTGCTGGCAGAGTCGATGAAATTGCTAGCCGCCAAACTCCCCTCCAGCCTTGAAAGTTGACAGGTACCTCAGCTACTGGCAGAGAGATTACCTGCCCCTCAATCCCTGCCACCTTTATGCTCTCATTTGGGATTATAAACTCCCTAGGGATGATATCTGGATGGCACAGGGTTACCTGGGAACAAGTGTCCCGCAGCCCCCTATACTGACGGTCAAGTATTCCTACGTCCACCCCGGCTGTCTCAAACAACTGAGAATCCGTTTTCACCAGCAAGCAGCGCTTTACCTCTATAAGAGGACCATTTTCCTCAGCCTGATCAGCAGAGGTAGCTGTTCCAGACTGAGTAGCCATGGCAACAGGCTCCCTCAGTGACACTGAGCCTTGCTCTTTCTGGACACAGAACACAGCTTTTGGCTTGGTCCCACTAGAATTCTGAGGCACCATTCCTTTTAGCTGCTTTAATTTCTCACACTCTGAGATTAGATGACCCTTTCCCTGACAGAAATAACATTTTCTGGTGTATTTTGATTCTCTCTCATCTTGTTTTGGTTTTCCCTCCAAAATCTGAGGTCTTAGTTTCATGTCTGAGGGCTTCCCTTCACCATGGGCCCCTCCCCCTTGCTGGCTTTTCCCTGGTCCCTGAGAGTACTTGCTGTAGGTTTCTTTGGGTTTACCTACAGATTTCCCCTCACCCAAGGGCTTTCTTATTTGGGAAATAAAATCTGCAATCTCTGCGGCTGCTGCCACAGTTTTCGGTTTCCTTTCCCTCACCTGGAATTTCAATTCCCCCTGCAGGACTGAATAGAACTGTTCCAGTGCTATCAAGTCTTTAAGCTGCTCATAGGTCTCTGTCCCCTCCTGCGATAGCCATTTCTCAAGCAGCCTCACCAATTGGGCCCCCACTTGGGTAAAAGTCTGTTCTGGTTTCTTGGTGAGGGACCTGAATCTTTGTCTCAGCTGCTCCGCATTTATCCCATGTCTGGCAAACACCAGTTTTTTAAACTCTGCAAAATCTTTCATCAGTTCCTCAGGCATCTCGGCATAAACCTCAGCCAGGCTACCACTGATTAAAGATCGCATGATGGTCATCTTCTCAGTTTCCCTCACTGAGAAGTCCACAAACGCTCTTTCCACTAAGGAAAAGAACACCTCAGGACAATCTCCCTTGTGGTACACAGGGAATTTCTTCAGGTCAGCTTTAGACAGTTGGCCTCCCTCAGAATCCCTATTATTATTATTGTTCTGGTTCATCAGTTCCAGTTTTCTTAATTCAAACGCCATTCTCTCTCTCTCCAATGCCAATTCAAATTGCCTCTGTTTCTCCCTTTCCCTTTCTTCTCTTTCCCTTTCCTCCATTTCAAATTGCCTCATCCTCAGTTCATGCTGTTGGGCTATGAGCAATTTTCTAAGTTCTGGGTTCTGCTCTCCTGTGCTGTCACCTTGCACTGAGCCAAATTCATCCTCAGAACCTTGGTCAATCTGGGGGTCTTTCACGTCACTCATTTCGGCCATCTGGCTTCGAGTCAAGGGCATAATCCCCCCTCAGAACAGGCTGCTTTAAAAAGTCAAGCCTCAAAATAAAACGACCACTTTTTTCCTTCTTGCCTCAGAACCAGCTCTCCCTAGAGATTGCTGCTGTTCTTCAGCACTAAACTTGCAACAGTATCGAGTCAGAGCCTACCCCCCTCTGCTGGGCCTCTCAGCTGGCAAGCTAGATCACTGTTACTATGCAGTTTTGCCTCAGCTTTTTCCCGCCAAAACTAGGCTGCCTCAGAGCACCTTAATCTAAGTCTCCCCAGTTGGCACGTTCTTCTACTAGCGCACCTCCCCGTGAGGTACACCTAGAAGATTACCTACGCGCCTCAGACTGTCCCTGACTAGACCCCCCTTGCTCTGGGCACACTTGCCAAGGCTTTGCTGGACCACTGGACAACTGGACCAGTCGTATCCCACACGCTGGACACCAATCAATGTGACAAACCCAGACCTACTGGGATATATCACACAGTTACTAAGCTGCCACCAACCATTCCCTATAAGAAGTCACACAGACCAGGGATGGATTTTCAAACAATAAAAAGAATAAAGTTTATTTTAAATACACACAGGGAAAAATAAACAATCAGGTGAATAGGATAAAGTAACGTGGCTTATTCTCACTCATACAAGCATACAGTTTGGTTCATCCAGAACCCTTAACTTGAACCAACAGACACCTGAACCTATCAGGTTGGTACTCTGACACACAGTAGTACCCTGTCTGACACACAGACTCCCACAACAGCTTCTTCTTCCCAGCTGCTGCTTCGTCACATCCCAGTGTCTCTCAGCATCTCTCAGGCTTCACATTTATATACAGTACAGCCCCTCCTCCTGATGTCCCGCCTTCCACTCCCCATAGGATGGAACTTTCCCTCCAAACCCATGACAGACAGGTAACATCAGTGCTGTATGTAACACATATACCTCGTGGAGGATCACACCATAAAATTGTTACTTTTAGCTCTAGAATCTTCCGAGAGAGTCAGCGCAGGCGCAGACAATACCCATATGTGTGAATTCACAGAGGACCACTCAAAGAACTATGGTTACAGGTAAGTAACCTCTTTTTTCTTTCAGTGCTGTGCATTGACCATTTCAATATTGAATTCTAGAGCAAATTATTTATTTACTGTCTAGTAATTATTGCTGTTTCCCCAGGAATGCTCAGATATTTGTAGGAAAAGCAACAACCTTTCATAGTTTTCTGTTTGTCTCCCATTTAATTAGGCCTCAGTGTGTGTAATTCTTTTCTTTCTCTTTTTCTTGTAGCGAGAACTAAGTGAGATGAGGGCACCACCAGGCTCAACAAATGCTTCCAAGAAGATGAAATTCCAGGGTGAGCCAAAGAAACCCCCAATGTAAGTATTGGTAAAAACTTTTTACAATTCTTTTTAATTCTTAGCACCTAAAATGAAATAGAAAAAAAGGAAAATAAGACAAATGGGACTCATTTGGGGAGGCCATTCAAGTGCTAGAGCCACAACTGAAAAAAATACAAGTCCTTCATGACAATGTTATATCCTGAAGAGACTACATCTTAATAGCATGTTTTTCTTTTTAGCAGCTTTCACTATCCTCAAAGTATCTGAATTTCTCTGATCTTGTGAATCCTCCTTAGTTTAATTCACTCTCTTAAGTCAGAACTCCAGACTTTTGCAGTAGATGGCTAGTGATTGTATGATACACAATATATAAAGGAAATCCTTGTGTGTTGTAAAGACCACTGAGAGTTGCTCATAGATGTGTCACACACACAAACACACCATATAGGGACTGCTGTTATTGAAAGCAGTTTATGAGCTGGTGCTGTTTATCTGGGAATAAATCTTACCGAGAACAGCCACAGTGCTTCTAGCTGCTGATTATGAGGTCTGTTTTGTTAACAAGGGAATGTGGTCTTCGATAGAAGAAATATTATTTATTCCAATATAATCCATTAGAACTGCTGAGAAAATCAGATTTGAATGGACTTTGGTGTGGATTGAGTCAAGTGATGGGAAGTCTGGAACCTGAGAAAGAACATCATGTGCTTCCGTGTTAATTATGTTTCTCTTTCTCTCTCCATTGACTCGTATATTCTGTTCTGCTGCCTTATGTCCCCCTTACTAGGAATGGATATCAGAAGTTTTCTCAGGAGCTTCTTTCAAATGGCGAACTCAATCACCTTCCTCTGAAAGAGCGGATGGTAGAGATTGGGAGCCGCTGGCAGCGCATCTCCCAGAGCCAAAAAGAACAGTATAAGAAGTTGGCTGAAGAACAGCAGAAACAGTACAAAGTGCACCTGGATATGTGGCTGAAGGTAAGCTGTAAATTGGAGGAAAGAAGGAAGCGTAGCAGCTCCTTATTTACTATGCTGAAATCAGTGGTAAGGAACCTGTATGTCAGGTGACAACCCTTTTACCTTTCACCATTGGCTGTGGTGACTACAGCTGATGGGAGCTGGAATCTGAACACATCTGGAAGGCCGTGCACTCTCTATATCTCCTCTAGATGCTGTATTGATATACTGGTTTGCAACCAAAGTTCTGTAGAAATAATGATGCCCACTCCTCCTGAGGATTCTGTGTTCATTTTCAGTCTTTATAAAATGGGAATAGGCTATAGTGTAGAACTCTGTGAAGCATGATAAATCCTTGTCAGCATGATATGATACAATACAATACAGGATTAAAGCACTTTTTAAGGATGTCCAATCAACAGTGATCAAATTTGATTGTCTTAAAAAGGAACTAGGTAACAACTTCAGTCTTTGCCCACTCTCGATGTTTGAGCCAGCCTGCTCAATTTTTAATGTTTGGTTCCCCCCTCCCCACCTGTGTTTTTTTTCCAGAGTTTGTCACCACAAGAGAGAGCTGCATACAAAGAACATACCTCCAGTGTTAGTGTCATGCAAGTATTTGGGAACGATAGGGTTGTGGGGCTGGCCAGGAAATTTCTTTGAGATTTGGTCCTGGAAAACTTTGTAACTTGGAAGAGGCTGTAACGTAGTAAAAGGAAGGAAGCAGTTGCACACATCAGGGCTCAGTTTTGTATCTCTAGCTGGCTCCTTTATTTCTTAGTATTTGGGAAGATTTAAGTTTTCAGAAATGTGTGTATTAGATTGGTCATGGGCTGCACTTCTGTTTTGAATATTTCTGTTATTCTTTCCCCCCTTTTTTTAAACTTAAGAGCAATAACAATTTTGAAATTACTCTGAACTCCTAAATCCGGGACAAGTTACTTGTGGACTATAATATTCATCAGCTCCATGGGAATTGCAAGGCATTATGGGGGTGTTATGAATGAATTTATTTATTACGGTTGGGTGACCAGCTCATAAAACATATTATATGGCTAAAATATACAAAATGCAATTTTAAAAATGTACAACCAGTTTATAAAGCATATTATATGGCTAAAATATACAAAATGCAATTTTAAAAGTGTACAACAGATAATTAATTGTGTACTAGTTGTAATATATGGGGAGAATCAGTTGCAGCATTTTTATATCTATCCTTTGAACCATTGGATCATCTAGGGCAAACTGATTTGGACAGGGTCTTTGGGGTACTGGGAGTCCTTCCTACATATTTGTAAGCATTTCGTCCCTTCCATTACCTGGCAGGGGAGATGCCTTGATCATTAGGGGGGGTGTTAGATTTTTGAGAGGCATCTGACATAGAGCTTAATGAGCAGGGAGACTACAAGTACCCTAATGCCTTGCAGTTTCCATGGAACTTAGAAAGTTCTATCCATGTCCTCCTTCATGCCTATTGCTGCAGCACATGTGCATATTGAAACTCCTCTGAGGTCTTGGAATTTTTCACCAAAGCTACCAGAATACTAGCTGAAAGAATTCCTAGTGAATACTGGTAGCCATAGTGAAGAAAAATTATCAACCCCAAGAACGGGATCTTTTGTCTAGGAGTGCATTTTGGACTACACGCACTAAGAAGGGAAGGAGAAGGGGAGAATTGTGCTACTATTACATGCAATGTGAGTGTTTTCTGTTTTGGCTTCCTTTTTCTTACTACTGATACTCCCTGCTTATATCTTAACAGAAACGCAAGAACATGGGGAAGATGCGGGGCCCAAATCCTAAAATGAAACCTTCAGTACAGTCCAAGTCAGTAAGTATAATAGTGCAAATTCTCCTACATTCTGTGTAGTCCTACTGAATTTTTCAGATTACAAACTTTGCTTCAAGATTTATTGAAGACCAATGATTTTAGTCATTTTAAAGATACAGCTGACCATAGGAACATTTTTTCTTCTTTTAATGACTTGGAGAAGAACAGCAACTGAACACAATTTATTCTTTATTTTTCGAGAGGGAGAGAGGTGTTTTTGATTTGTTTTTTAGCTAATGGATCTTCATGCTGACTGCTGTGGCAAGCTGGTCATCCTTTGAAGCCCTTCCCACCAGGAAGAGAAATGCAGTCTCCCTGTTATTGTGCTTTCTCTCACAAATGAGAGCACTTTTATTTTTGCAGCCTCTTAGCAAGATATACTATCAGCTGAACATTGATTTGTGTGACTTCAAAAGTCATACGAAAGAGACTTTGTGTGGTAAAACATCCCATGCTGACATGTTACTGAAAATTTCTGGTAATACAGTAGGATCCCATTATCCTCAGAATCAGTATCCGCTGATTTACTTATCCACAGTGTTAGTGGGTTCAGGTTTAACCTTCAGATTCCTCCAAAATCCTTTAGTTACAATGAAGAGGCATCTGGTTTAACCAAGGAACTTTTATTTAACCTTAAAGGTGGTTGTTCCACCACAACCTCCACAGGTCCTTCTTCATACAAAAATGGTTGAACGTTAAAACTATCATTAACAACATCTAAAAACATGTCTATGTGCATCCTAGGGTTATTTCCCCATACCCTTTCGGGCATATATGGGCTCACTGAGTTGGATAATAAGGGACACTCGGACAGCTACTTCTAGTATTCCAACAGTCTCCCACACAGACCGGGTTTTGGCTTTCTCCTGTTGCTTCTCCCGAGTACCTGGTTCCCTTCTCAAATCTGCTTTTGGCCATGGTCCCTGACAAACTCTACCTTCTGATATTCTCCTTTGTTCCCTTCTTCTCTCTTGTTCCTCCATCCTTCCCAATAGTTTCTTAAGGACTTGTCTGTTTCTTTTTTTCTAAGCTCTTCTTTCGTTATCTTCTAAGTTTCTTCTTTCGTTACCCATTGCCCTGTCCAAGGGTCTTCCAACTCAATATACTCCCAACCCTCTGGAGATGGTTCTGTCTTCTCCCTTTATATTCCCCTCTTTTTTCCACCCTTTCTCCCCTCATCCTTTCTTTCCTTATTCCTGCCTATCTGTTTTCCTCTCCATGGACTTATCCCTCTTCCAACTGTCCCGCTTTCACCTTGGTGGCTGTTGATTGGTGTCCTCTCTCTCTCAGTCTTTCTAACACATCTGGGCTTTCAGGATGGGATGGTGATGAGTTCAGTCCCATTGTTAACAGTTCAACTTCAATAGGGGAGCTGGAGGTTTGGTATCCCTTCACTGAGGTGGTTGAAGATGGCGGCAGAATCTGGAGAAGGACATTAGACTTCCTGTCCTTCTTAAACATGATATGAAAATATTAAAAATATCAAAATAAAAATCCCCCAAAATATATATTGAAGTTACCAGAACTGGCCAATAAATAGAGCTAGAGACCATGCTACGTATAGCATTCACTAGAGAAATAGATTTCCATTATGTCATTACCAGAACTGGGCAAAGACCATGCTATATTAAGTGTTTGCTTTAAAAATAGCATTCTGCATTTTTCAGCATCTGCGGGGGGTCTTGGAACCATTCCCTTGCAGATGTGGGGTCCCTACTGTATTACATTTCAGATGTTGATGCCTGAATGCAACTTTATTTTCATGTCTGGAGTTCTCTATAAGTAGCTCACTTTAGGGCTACAAGAGAGGCACAAATATTAGATTATTTGGATACTCATTTAAATAACAGTAGGCCAGAGTTGCAGGAATAAATATTTTATTTGTTTGTTTGTTTGTTCGATTTATATCCCGCCCATCTGGCATATTTTATAGTCATATATGTTTGCTTTAAGAAGCAGGCTTTACAACCGGAATGGGTAAGCTTTAGTCCTCTAGATCAGTGGTCCCCAACCTTTTTGTCACTGTGGACCAGTTGTGGGGGGGGGACAGGGTCTATGCACAGGGGAATGGGGCACCCCTGCGCTCACGCGCACGTGCAAAGGAAGTGGCATGCGGGCGTGGGCACTTGTGTGCATGCGCATAGGGGCATGGGGCGCTGACACTCATGCACATGTGCAAAGGGGCTGTGCGGGGGGGAGTGCACGCGAGGGCCATGGACCGGGGTTGGGGATTCCTGCTCTGGATGCCAAATTCCTAATCCCTTGAACTCAGACTAACATTGACATTGATTAGGTGTGATGGGAGTCATAACAGTTTTCATGTTTTTCCATGGCTCCATTGAAATTCTCCATGTGGTCCACAGGAATCGGAAGAGGAGGAGGATGACGATGATGATGACGACGACGATGATGATGATGAAGAAGAAGAAGATGACAATGGTGATTCCTCTGAGGAAGGAGGGGATTCTTCAGATTCAAGCAGTGAAGAGGAGAGTGAAGATGGGGATGAGGTGAGTCTGTGATATGTGAATGTATATGTACTTATCTATGCATAAACACTGCTTGTAGGACAGCTTGGGGTTCTCCAGATTGTCGTCCTGTGATCTCCTAAAATGGGCCAGTAGTCACCACTCACAGTTGCTTCCAAGAAGAAATCTTTGCAGTGCGACTTATCCAAGATTCTTTCAGTGACAGAGTTGCCATTCTTTGCTGCAACTTTCTGGAAAGCCCCCATTCCTCGTGAGTGGCATAAATATGTCTTAGGTAATCTTTTTAAAAAACTTTTCCATACAAACAGAATAAGAACCTTATGTAGTCAGTTCACATCTGTCCTGCAAAACCAACTGTACATGCTTCCTGATTAGTTGCTAGTCCTGGTTAGTATAAAACAGATAAAATGAATGAATCTTACCAACTCGGCACTAACTTAAGGCCCTGTTAATTCTGTGGGACTACTCTGAGGAACAGAAATTGGTGATGATGATCACTGAGCTTAACTGTGCTCATTAAAAAGTGGAACCTGTTCGAGACAGTTGGCAGTAATAGTTGTAGAACAGATTCAGTCTTAAAAGACCTAATGCAGAATCCTCATTGTTTGTATTATGCATGCAAGCAGCCATTGTGTGACCACTTGTTCTTTCTAGGTGTTTGTGCACAATGGTATTTGCCAGCCCTTTGTGTGCACGGAAAATTCATTGCTTTTGACAGAGTGGTCTTCAGACCATACCGTTGCAAGCTGGAGATCAGAGGAAGCACTGCACCTGCCCGCTTTATATACTTTATTAACAGGATATTGCCCTTGGCTTGAGAATCTGATTTCCGTATCAGTGTTCTGCTTTAGAACATGTGAAATAGTGATAGAGTAGTTCTGAGTATGGAAAATAATGCTTTTCCTTACACTTTAACTGCAGTAACTTACCTCTTTTCATTTGAAACAAGATGGACAGCTAGGGCATCTATGTTAGATGCAATGACATCCAGACTGTTCTTAGCCCAGATGCTTCATGTTTAGGGGATAAGTGCACTGATTGGGAGTCACTGTAATTAGCATTATGTGTATTTTGCACTAAAGAAAGGGATAATAATGCACAAGAACAATGTATCTCCTGTAGCTGGGACATCTGGTTTCTGGAGCCTTGCTGCAGTTACATACTATTAATTAACTTCCAGTGCTTCCTTATGGGTTTCTGGCCTCCAAAAAGTCATATTATTAATAGCCCTGTTCTGGTCTTGGAAATATAAGGGCATGGTTTTCCTTATTGATTCAATTCATCTTACACTTGATCTTCCTCTTTGGTTGCTGCCTCTTTTCATTCTATATCTTTGTATAAATTAAGCTAATTGAACGAATTCCTTATTTTTCATATTTTATTCTAAAATGTTTGCACTTTTACTAGTTGTTAACAAATGGCTGGGTGTGCAAGGTACTAAAATTCTGACTACTGGAAATCCTGTACAAACACTTTTAGGCTTTTGAGCTTTAGTAGATAAAGTCATCATATTTTCATTCATTAATGCTGAAGGGGTGAGAGGTACAAATGTTATTTAAATTCAAATTAAATTCTGATATCCTTAAGAAGCTAGAATCTGTGCCTACTACCACATGTAGCACTCTACATTAACAGAATACATGCAGACCAGTGTTGGCATGCAGTACCGCCCTTCCCCACACTAAACAGATTGTCTTTCTTCTTTGCTTCCAAGAATGAGGAAGAAGATGATGATGAAGAAGAAGAAGATGACGACGACGACAATGAATCAGAGGGAAGCAGCAGTTCCTCATCCTCTTCTGGAGACTCTTCAGATTCGGACTCCAATTGAACCAACCCCTTCCTCTGGCCACCTTTCTTGCTGTACTCTTATTCGGTTTTGTTTTTCCGGATAATAGTAACATCCATAGCTGGAGAGCTAGGATGGGGAGGAAAGGGGAGAAGAAAAATCACTGTGGTTTAATTATTTTCCTCTCTCCACAGACCTCGCATTGTACTTAACTTTGTGTGGTTGTATGTGAGAGCAGTGGGGGTTGGGGTGGAAAATAGCTGACAAACCAGCAGAGGGATTTATTTTTGTTTATTTCTTTGGGGTGTGGTGGTGATGTTGTGAGGAGTGAGTTTTATTCTGCACTCCTCACTTTGACACACCCTATTAAATCTCTCTGGGGGTTTCCCCACTTTTGTGAGAGGTGAGAAGGGGTTATTGCAAAATCCAGACCTCTTTTATTTTCCCTCCACATTTCCACCTCTCCCCCACCCTAATTCTAGCCACCAGCTTGGGACTCTGTATAAATCCTTTTTTAAAAAACAACAACACACACACACACACACCCAACAACCTGGCAATGAAAGACACACCCCCATACAAGAGACAGCTCAGGAGAGATGGGTTCCCAGAAAGCATGAGCCATGGAAGGTTCTGGACTTTGCCAGTGAGACCCACCTCTCCTCAAAGTGGACAATCTTGTACAGTCTCAAAATTTCACACCTTGGCAAAAGAGAGAGAAGGAGAACAAAATGGCCACAGCTGCACTTAGCTATTTCCTGTGACGAACTGGATATCCAGCATTTCTTGCTAAGGGAAATGGGGGTGGGTATATTTCATGTGAGCGCATGGCAAGGGTCAGGGGTTAGAGGAATGGAAAAACAGGTTTGTTTTGTTTGTATTTTGTTTTTGTTTTTTCAAAGGGGTATGTCTGGCATGTTCTGGGGAGAAGATTTCAAGAGCTCCAAGGGGATTTGACTTTTGTTTTGCAGGAGGTGGACTTTTTCTGTCATTTTTCTGACCAGCATTTGGACAAAGACAGTAATGGCCAGACCCTTTTGGGTTGTTGTTGTTAATATATCTATTTTATTTTTTTTTAACAATGAAGTGACCAATAATTGTACCAAAATGGGGCATTTTGTTGACTGTCTTTGGGTGGGGCGGTTGGTTTCGGGGGATCATCTGTGTCATTAGCATTTTTTAAAAATAATTTTTTATAAACCAAGTAAGAAAACCATCTTTTTTTTACAAGTTATCTATCCCGTCTTTGACATCAGATGCTTCTTACGTCTCCTACACTCACAGAGAGTTGTGAAGTATAGGATCTTAGGGGTGGGGGTGGGTGGGAAGTGTATATAAGAGGCCTGTAGTGAAGTTTCTTTCAACATGTCTTAGTTTTACTCAAACTGTACTTGTTCATTGGATTTGGGCAGAAGTTGAGTGTCAAGAAGAGACAGATTACAAGATGTGTACTTGGCATCTTCTGTTTAAAAAAAAAAAAAACCACAACAAAACAAAACTACACACCCTATACCAGCTATTCTGTTTGCTCTCTTATAAGGCCAAAGCTAAAACCTTATGGCTGTCATGAAAAACAGTTCCAAAATCTCTGTTCTCTTTTTATAATGTCAAGTTACTCAGAATGTCACACACTGCAAATTTCCTCCTTTTCTCTGGAAGAACCAACGTAATGAAGCTGGAAAGGGAAATAAGCAGCACTGTGACGTTACATTACATATTTTGTTATGACTACACATTAGCAGAAGAGAGTTCAAGATGTCTGCTGTAATGTTTAGTTGTGACTTTAAAAAGCTCAAGACACTGGCCTCATCTGAACATGATTGCTAAACTGTTCAGCACATCTTTCTCTCTCCCTGATCCCTTCCGAGATGGTTGGACTATACCTCATATCTACAACCAGTATTGCCAGTGGCTATGCCAGCTGGTGCTGGGATTTGTAGTCCAGTACATCTGGAAGGTGCCATGTTAAGCCCCTATAAATGCACAACACAAGTTAGATTTCTGCACAAGAGGAAGAGGGGACACATAAGTGGAAGGTTTGTGAGCAAAACTAAATCACCTCTGTACTAAGTCAGTTCAAATGAACTTGGTGTCGGTGATTGACTTCAGAAACAGAGATCTAGTATGTTGCACCCTGATACCCAGTGTGATGTAGTGGATAGAGTAATGGAGTAGCTTGAGGAGGCCTGGGTTCAAATCCCAGCACAGCCATGGAAACTCCCTGAGAGTGTGAAACTGGTAAAGGTAAGAATCTCACTTACCTTAAAATCCCTGTTAGGGTCACTATAATTCAGTTCCTACTTGAAGGTGCACAACAACAACATTGCACCCTACTGTTTAATTGAGCAGGTAAACATTTATGAGGTCTTTTCCATCTAGTCACAGTTGGCCTTGTATTTACTTACCCTTTCCCCTGTTTTCAGGCTTATTTTTATTCACATTTTTACATGCAAAACTCTTAGATCATAATGTACACAAGGCAGTTACCCTTGACTAATTTTTATTTTTGCATTCTTTGGAATATCAACTGGTCTGAAGTTAGTGTTTTTATCTTTCTAAGGCCATGGCAAACAACCAATAGCATCTACCCAAATTTGGCTTGCCCCAATCATATTATTTTCTTTCCCTCGATCTTCTCCCCTCCTTTAGGAGAAGGAGAATGGAAACTGAACGCACAGCTTACACTCCACCTGTTGAGTTTTTCTTCAAGGAAAACCCTTTCGTTTCCACAAATGGGAATGCCGGTGCCTAACTCTCCCTGGAAACCATGCTGTGTCACTAGCTGTTTTTGACTGAGTAGCATCCAGTTGTGATTGTGAAATGGTAAAAACAAGAGAATTCTTCAGATTTCAAATGCCCTATTAGTAGATCTTAAAGCCTTGTGGGAAAGGGAGTGAAGGGAGGAACTGGACATCTGTAAAGGTTAGCAAACAGAGAAAGCATGTCCGCAGACACTGCACTGGAAAAAATACATTACTCAAGAAAAAAAGCTTTTTTTATTTAAAGAGTGTAATTTGGGAGTTGCCCCTCTATTTCCCTAAAGCAGTTGTTGCTAGCTGTGCCTTAAAAACGTGATTGTCACACAAAAGCGTTGTTAGTACTGGGCTGCATTGCAATACACTGAAATCAGTGTTCTTGGACTGCAAGGTTTTGAAGACAGAATTCAAAGTGAAATCTCAAAAGTCATGGGGAGGTAGAACAAGAAGTAAACAGAATTTCCAGTGGCTGGAAGGGCTTCACCCTTTGCAGGGCTTGTCTTATCCTATGTTTTTGACTAACAGAAACAACACATGCTACAAACTTAAGCTCTTCTGCCAGCAACATCTTGTTAACTTAGCACAATGTCCGTTCGGCTTATCTTTGTACATCCAACTTAGAGGCACATAAACCCCTATCTGCCCATTTCTGAACCAAAGTTGTGATATACAGTGGACCCTCTACTTACGGAATTAATCCGTATTGGAAAGGTGGCTGCAGGTCGAAAAGTCTGTAGGTCGAGTCTCCATTGACCTACAATGCATTGAAAACCGATTAATCCTGTAACCGGCCGTTTTTGTTCCATTTTTGTTTTTATCTGGTCTGTAGGTTGATTCTCAGGCTGCAAGTCGAACCTTAATTTTGCGGTCTGAGAAGTCTGTAACTCGAAAAATCTGTAAATCGAACCGTCTGTAAGTCAAGGGTCCACTGTATGAGCAAACTGCAGAGATACCCTTTCAAAGCTAAAGCAGGTCTTTGGCATTTCAAAGGTTATTTCTTGTCAATTCCTTGTTTTTTCAGTCTTAACATTGTTTTTTGGAGGGAAAATTGTATTTCAAGGCTCGCTTTTTCCTGTAGCAAAAAACTTACAATATTTTGAAACAAAATAATGCCATGACTTCTAGACAACCACATGAAGATGGTCGCACAGTTTTCAGAGAGCAAATCATGATTTGTTTCTATCCTGGTAATTCAGGCCAAAGGTAATGGATGAAAAACACCTTTCACCCTTATTTACCTAGCAAAATACATTTTTTCTAGCAGTAACTAGTTGCAAAAAATCACAAAAACAAATCTAGTGGCTTTGAAAACAATACACTTTTTTTTCAAAGTTTCAGAAATTCCATTAACCTCTTATTTTAACCTTTTCTTTTTCAATTGCCCATGTCTAATCTGCAATGATAGCAGAAACAACGAGATTAAAGGCAGCATGGATGGACAGCCAGTCCAAGTCAGGACTCGGGATAGATCTTGGGGGCCCTGTGTAATCAGAGACTTTATGTTCCCTGTTTATTTGGGGGGGGGGTGTCATTTTTTTTGTTTCTGTTTCTATTAAATGCAGAATTGTATGTCAAGAAAATCTGCAACTTGTATATATTATGCAAATACATATTCTGGATCATTCTTTTAAAAAACCTTTTTTAATAATGGGAGAAAACGCAGGATTATAAAGTACACTGAATACATTCTGAATTAGAAATGCAGTTAGCTGATTTACTTGTCTAGCCTCTCTTGGCTTTTAAGTGGCAACAAGACATTTTTCAAAGACCAGCAATTTTTCCCACCTGGTTGCCAAAATTTATTCCCCTTCAGCATTTGCCCATTAGAAGAATGCTGTGTCTCCTTGAAGACGGGTACTATGTGTAAAGCTGCTCCTTTTCAAACCAGCAGTTAGAATAAATTGAGCTTCCTTCACAAAATGTCCTGGAAAACTTTGCCTCCTGCACCCATCTCAAGTTGAAAAGTACTCCAGTTTTTTTAAAGCAGTGGCCTTTCCCTCACATTGCTTCTGTTTCTAGATACGAAGAAGAAAATACTTCATCTTGGCAAGCAAATGTTCTCAAACAACCCAGAGATTGGATAGATATAACATTCACTTCATTTCAATAGCTTTCTTGGGAGCGCATCTTTGATTCAGCCAAGGTGGCTTGGCTTGAAGGTCTTTTTGTTTTGTTTTGCTTCGCTTTGCTTAGTTTTGGTAACCTGCATAAAGAAATACAGATAGGGATTAGTTTTCCACTCTGCATTCAGAGTTGAAAAATAATTTTTCTGAACCATCTACATGTTAAAAAATTAATTAGCTTTCTTTAGAAAGAAGACTCCACTGTCTTCTGCACAGGGCCATGAATTTGTATGTGTGAGGATATAATTACATTGTAATGAGGATAGTACCAGATAGTTCAAGAGTTAATTCCTGCATGTACATCTGTTCTCCATTTTGGTGAAGGCTACTTTGGGTGGCCCTGTGGAAGGAGGTGTTTGTGTGGATGCACCTTTGGGAAAGGTATCAAGCTCAGGACCCTTTTTGGGTTCATCAGGTAAGTAATCAAATACCAGTAATACAAGCAAACAGAAATTAATTCATCATGAACAAAATGACCTCAGTAAAACGTTTCAGGGGAGAAGACTAAGAAAGTGCTGAATTAATGTGCAGTACACACAAACATTGGTGTTACATGCATTTCACTAATACATTAGTTTGATCTTGAGGTCTCCTTTAATATATAGGTAAAACTGAAAATTGCACAGACTTGTGAAACTTTTATTAACCCAGTAAATTCTACATAGATATCTTTGAGCAAGAAAAATTACATGATTAAAAAGGAAGCATTTATGGGTGATATATGATCAATAATTTGCCTTTGTTATTAAAGATTAGAAATACTCAAATTGGAAGTAGTCACATTTTAAAGTATGAATTCCATAACTTACTAAAACGTAAAATATTTTGGGTTACTCAGTAAATTGCTTGCAATTATTTAGTGATCTTAGGTTTATGCATACAAGACACATTGAGAACCTGTGTAGGATTCTGTAGGGCCCAGCATTTCATGTAAAGGGTCTTTACCAGTGTGCAACCCCCTTGTCATGCTGCACTCATGTGCTAGTGAACTTTGGTCAACATGTACTGTACTGGCATGCAAACTTTGCACATAGGTTATCAGCCCTTTAAGCAAGATTCTGGACTACAGAGGAATCAATAGGTAAGTGCTATATATTCTCCAGGTCCCATATAAATCACTTGTATTTCCTCCGTATATATTGAATAATGGCCACTAGAAAATACGCTTCTTTTTAAAAAAAGGTGCTTTCTCAGTATAAAAAAAATGTAATGATTGCATATTATTTCAAAAGATAAATTTAATTGCCTTTTTCATCCTATGGAGGAGATGAAGTTATGCTAAGCTTAGCCCCACTGCCTTCTCACTGTTGTCTGTCCGTTCAGTGCTGCTTTACTCATTACAGTACATTAGCTGCATGGAAGCCATCAATGTTTTTTGCACTGTAAGGGGCCACATGGAACCATGCAAGGGGCAAGCATCAGTCTGTGGAGACCCTTTACTCCATTGTCATACATTTCTTCCAAGCAACCAAAGCTGAGACATTCCATCCAGTTCAGAGGAACCTTTGGTAAGTATCTTCTAAAAACGGACACATTTTTTCCTTAGAGTTGTTCCTTATTAGACATGTATTTAATGCAGTGTCATCCACTATGCATGTAGTGTGCACATACACTTGGAAGTACAGTAGATGGGAAATCCTGTGCTTTTTAAAATTCTCCCCTTTTGGGAGGGCGGTCCCAGTTTTTTCTCTTTGGGGGGGTGGGGATGTATATAGTGGTCTCTTAATAGAATTCCAGAACTGTACCAGATGTGGGATGACATGACATGCAGGATACTTGTAGGTTCACATACCTTCTCACCTCAAAAAATCCCTGTATTTCTAAACGTTTATTATTAAATACGAATTATAACGGCTACCCCAGTGATCCAGCAAAGGTGACCACATGCAGGAATGGATTATGCTAAGTATTAGAGCAAGGGCAAGGGGAGAATGGCTGTGTACAGCAACTAGGTAAAATATACAGTAATTCTTGTGTAACTGTTCACATTGTGGTGCAACAGCCTGTGCATAAACTGATACTCTAAGCACTGCTTAGCTGTAGAGCAATGTGCACACTGCCTCCTGTTGCTTCAACAAATGCTACCTGTTTGACATCTGAAAAATACCTTAGCCATAGCTGTATCTGGCTGGATTTCTCCCCTTCAAGTTTGCTTTTTATAGCCATGTGTGATATGATATGACCAATTGTATATCTAATTAAGCGAACCCCTCTGTCTTCTATCAACCTTTGTGATACTCCTAGACTCTTATTTCTGATCCCTTAATGAACACCTCGCCCCCCCTTTCTGTCTCGCCCTTCTAAAATGAGACACCTGGTTTGATTTTGCTGAATGTACCAGCTCTGTTGTATTTTAGTAGATGTGTTTTTAAGTAAAAGAAAAAAGTTAACAAGAAAAATCTTGTTCTTTAAAGTAAAATTCTTACAGTACTTATGTCTTTTTTAAAAGAAAGAAAGGTGTTATGGGATGGGGCGGGGGGAACGTTTGTACTGTAAGAAGGTGGAACTGAGTGCATTTTTGCACTGTTGACAAAATGTGATATTCCAAACAAGTTCTTGTGAAAAGGAATCATTTTTTTCTAATATTTAAAAAGTGTTTTTGTAGATTTAAAAATCTTTAAAATACTTTTAAAAAAGTACCTGATTTTCCGTTTCTATTGTTAAATGGGACTTGGAAAGCTAAGGACACTTTGGTTTTCTTAGAGGTTTTTTCCTATTTGCAATCAACTTGGCTAGGACTTTGGTATCAAGTCTGAATAGACTTTAAAATGTGGATCTTCCCTTCACCCCCTTTTTTTCTTTTGTATAATAAAGTACAAAAACAGCTTCTGTTCTCATGTCGTTACTTGAAACAATTAAAAAAAAGCTGCAGGAAACAAGGATGCTTGAGCTGTTTTCTTCTGTTGCTCTGAATTTGTCCAGTAAAACTATATATTCAGCATATTTTCCATATTGTTATTAAAGTTTGCCATTTCTGAACGACGTAGCTTTGAGCTCTGGGTGGTCCAGTGGAAGTCTCGACGTGGTCTTTGCCAATAGTAATTAGGTTGCACCTCTAGAGGGATGAGAACAGTGTGAAGCCCCAGGCCAGGGCCAGGAAGCATTTGTAGGAGCGCCGTTGCTCCCATCTCACTCTAAGGAGACTCAGACCTCCCCCCACCACCTTCTCCACCTAGAAAAAAAAAAGCAAGAAGGTGGACACTAAAGAGTTAGAGGAACAGAGACAGAGAGGGACAGAAACATCAAGGGGCGGATACCTGAGTTCTGGTATTGGGGATAAAAGGGTTAAGTGTGGCGGTACAAACCAGTGAAGATTTGGCGGGAAAAGGGGAACACTTGGTGGAGGCGGGGACGGGATATAAGGGAGAAGCCGGACAACATTCCAGGCGGTTGGGAGGAAGTCTGGGTGCAAGACCCCTGGATGGGGAAATGGGAGCAAGTAAAAGTACCTCATGAGGAGGCAGAAAGGCAGCGACGTCAGGGACAACAACCTCATCCTTCTTACTGGGGAGAGACGGAGGTGAAAGAGTGGCGTCGTAGGCTGAGAGAGGAACGAGAAGCCGTGGATCGAGAGTTGGAGGCCAAGAAATCATGGCATCTTGCCGAGCTCCAGAAGATGGGAGTCTTCCTGGACTGTGGCTAGCCAGTCTGGGAGAGGGATCCCCACTCTGGGGGTGGTCTGGAGAAGAGGAGACCCTACCATTACTAGCAGCGGAGGGGGAAGGAGAAGACCCAGAGGTTCCAGAGAAAGTGTTATTGGGACCATGGGAGTTTGATGACTTGAATCCTTTTGTTAACAACATTTGGACACCCTTGCAGTCACGTTTTGGACAGCAAGAGACAAGAGAACACGTACATAAAGCAGTTCCTGTTAATGTTACTAGTTTAATAAATGAAAACAATGTTGTTACGTTTAAACAGCCTTTATTTGGTGTGACTGAAGCCCCTACAAACGAACCCTCACAAACAGATTGTGAGATTTTAATGTACCTGGGTAGATGTATTCTCATCACAATTCAAACGGTTTGTGTTCGATCTATCAAAAAAGATTTTGGTACGGTTTGTCTCTTGCAATCTCAGGAGTACTTCAGCATTTTGGCTGAACCATTTACTGACCTTTTTAAAGGAAGATCTGAAACAATAATTGATTTCTATATTAGAGAGATCCCTCTCGAAAGAAACCAACCTCATATATAACCAATTTCTAATGTAAGTATATGAATTTACTGGAAATGTTTGAATATTGTTTTTCATTAGCAAAAAATACTAGTATGGTTTGCGACATCATAACCTTTTAAAAAAATTAAACGCCTGGAAACAATTGACAGTATTTTCAATCAAGGTCTGAAACATGGCAGTGTCTGAGTCTAATGTAATGTACAAGAGAGATTATTACACAGAGTGGTTGCTATGGCACAGAAGGCCCATTTCCATGTTGCTACGAAATAGAAATCTGCAAGTCGCAATATAAATTAAGACCTTTTTTGAAGATACCCGAGAACTTGCTCTTACTGAGATGTTTGTAGAGGCAAATTGTTGCTGAACCTGGGTATTTCCAGACTGGCTGTTTTGGTGTGTGCTGGGTCAGGCTATAAAGGGTCATTTATGGCTGCGGGGAAGAAGCAATGTGTCATTTGGCACACTTCTCCCATCTGAACGGCATATTGATCTTTGGCTTGTTCCACTGTCAATTAAACCCCTCCCCTGATCATCTGGAAAAGATACGGGGAAGTAAAATTATTTTTTATGTCTGCTAGATTGTCACTGATGTGATTAATCACTTTGATTAAATGTGTTTATTGCCGATTGAGAATCTGCCCACAGCTGTGGCTTCGACTGGCAATATGCAAACAGGCAAAGAAAAATAAAACTTAATCAAAGTAATTATTTGCATCAGCAACAATTCAGCAGATACAATAAAAATAATTTAATTTCCCTTGACTCTCCGCAGACAATCAGAGGAAGTGTTCAGTTTCCAGTGACCTGAAGTGGCTTGTATTCTACCAGAAATTGACACTAGAAGGTGCTGCAAGGCTCTAGTTTAGTCTGTCCAAGCAACCACACTAGCTGGGAATGGACTAAATTGGAGCCTCCCAACCTATGCTGGAATAGTAGGACCCTTTCACATGTTCAAAAAGGTGTGGGTTGGGGCAAAGTAATCTATTCCAGCTATCTCCATGTGTGGATGAAAAAAAAAAGCAGAGTAACCTGACCATCAGCACACCAAACAGTGGGACAAATGGCCTTATGGAGACAAACATTGTAACATTTCCCCACCCACTCACCCACCCACTCACTGTGTTTCCCCAAAATTAAGACAGGATCTGTATTTTAATTTTTGCTCCAAAAATGCAGTAGGGCTTATTTTCAGGTGATGTTTTAATTTTTTCCATGTACAACAATCTACATTTATTCAAATACAGTCATGTCATCTTCTGGTTGCTGCACAATAGTGGAGGGCGGGGTTTCACTTAATTGGGGTTTGTTTTTGGGGTAGGACTTAAATTACGAGCATCCTGAAAAATCATACAAGGGGTTATTTTCAGGTTAGGTCTTATTTTCGGAGAAATTGTATATTGTCATGTAGTCCTCCCTCATTGTCAGGCACTGCCACCTGGATATTTGTGCAAATGCCCAAATATGGCCTTTGGGAAGACAATTCTTCCATCTTCCAGTGACCCCTCCTGCTTCCAGTGAGTTTGCCAGTCAGCCACCTTTGCAAATTTCCAAAAACCGCAAAGGAGGATGGATTGCTTACCTGTAACTGGGTCTTTAAGGGGTCATCTGTGGAATCACACAACCACCTACCAGCCCATGAGCATATCTGGGTTGCCATAGAAGCAGATTCCGAACAGAGAGAAGCTGCCAGGAGAGCAAGCAGCACATGCATGCTAGAGGGGAGAGGGAACAAAAATCACTCACTCTAATACTGTAGCAGCTCTGCACAGATGCAAGACCACCATGCCCATGATTTCACATATGATGACTTGATGACCCTCAATTACAGTTTAGCAGCCAGGTCTTATATTAACAGAAAGTTGCAATAACAATGGGCCAAAACTTTGCCTTTTTGTCCAAAATGTTCTTATCATTTATGTTTTAAATAGTTATTTCTTATGAGCGTTTTGGTTGATCCTATCCAAAAACACTGTGCTTCTGATTACCTATGGCACATAGGCTTCTGTGGAATACCAGGTCTGTACTTATTTCAGTGCCTCCTGGTTCTCTGATAGCACGGCTGTCATCTACAGCTAGATCCAGGCAAAGTCAGTTGCCGTAAGATCTTAAATTTGTTTGAATTTATTGTAAGAAATACTTCTCTTCTGTTTCTTAGGCAGCTCCTAGTGCTTCTGGAAGGCTTTTAAATAATTCTGCCCACTTGGATGATCACTCCATCTTGAAGTCTCTGCACTGGCTGACTTTTTCCCATACAGAGAACAAACCTTCCATCCTACATCCAAAATGAAGATTTACAAGCTGAATATATCACTGGTAAGAGCTGCAGTTTTAAAATGACACCAAACATTCAGAGGCAAGTGACGTATGGCTGATTGCTATTTCTAAGACCATATCCTATTATAGTTCAGATCTGTCTGTTCCAGTATCTGCAACACCTACTAGTGGCTCATTCTGCATACAACTCTTCCTTTTGAGACTGAGTCTAAACGGAAGACTTCAGAGTCACAACATATAGACAAAATTTTTGGCTGTTCTGCTTTCACATCTGAGTTTTGTACCCTCTACCCTGATAGACAGTTCAAGAGAACACGGAAGTTTACACACTTTTGGTGTGCAAACTTTCATAAAAGTATTGTGTGCGCCCTGCCAGCCCCAATTTGGCTAACAGGTGCTCTTCCATCCTCATATCCATACACTTCAGGCCAATGAGATGTAACAGAACAGGGTTTATTGAACTTTGGAGGGGTTAAAACAATAACCTATTCAGCATATAGTTCACTTTCTTTGGCCCTAGTTCTTGACATTTGTCCAAGGTCTTTTAGCACCATCTCTTGTTCCTTTTTGAGGAACAAAAAAGGGATGTGGTGGCACTGCTGGTTAAACCGCAGAAGCCTCTGTGCTGCAAGATCAGAAGACCAGCAGTCGTAAGATCGAATCCATGTGATGGAGTGAGCTCCCGTTGCTTGTCCCAGCTCCTGCCAACCTAGCAGTTCGAAAGCATGTAAAAATGCGAGTAGATAAATAGGTACCACCTCAGTGGGAAAGTAACGGCATTCCATGTTCAGTCGCGCTGGCCACGTGACCACAGAAACTGTCTTCAGACAAACGCTGGCTCTATGGCTTGGAAACAGGGATGAGCACTGCGTCCTAGGGTCGGACATGACTAGACTAAATGTCAAGGGGAACCTTTACCTTGTTCCTTAGTTCTATCCACCAAGGGATATGGGTGTCAGTCCTTCCAGTGAGTCTCATTCTCCCCACTCATCTGTAGAATCCCAAACTGGGGACTCATTGTCTTCGGACAGCTCCTAATAAGGAGTGAGTATGCCTGAAGTAAGTGCAAGCTTCAGGGGGGATTTCCCTGCAGGGGAATGGAGGAAACCTAGTTCCTGATATTCTTTTCCCCAGCATTTTCCAGGACTGGTGTTCCCCGTGTCTCTTTTCATGCTAGCACTGATTCTGTGTAGGTTCAAGCTTTCCCGTCTTCCTAGCTTCCTGTCTCTTCTATTTGCCCTAGTATAATGTATGTGGTCTGCTCTCTAGCCTAGTTATAAAGCTTGTGTCTTTTGGAAAAGGCAGTAGGGGAAAAAAGTCTGTAAGGGGCAATATCATGTGAGGAGACTCTTTAAATTTTTTTTTTTCCCGAGAGTGAGGAGTAGTGGAGCTGCCAAAGCTCACCCTCTAATGATAAAGGGATAAACATGTTCCATGACCTTGCACATGGAAGGCCACAAATCAGCAGAACAGAACCCTACAATAACAACCATTTTGAGATAATGTGGAGTAGAAATTAAAATATAAGAAAAAAATATAAGCAAAACCTTCCTCTACTGAGGTAAGATTAGCAGCAGCACTTATTCCAGGGTTCCTGTAACAGGAATCCAAAACTGACTTACAGTGTTATACACTTCAGCAACTCACGCCCATGAGCAAATAAAATTCTGCCTCAATCTGTTTGGAAAACAGCTTCTGTATAGTGAGGGAAAGAGATTACTGTGTGTTTTGATTCCACTCAGCAGACCCTTTGCTCGTGTCCTAAGGATATCAGAAATAGTGGGTAAAGCCCATTTTGTTAAACCTTCCATCTGTTATTTACTTTACAAATGCAGGCCTTATTGTAAAGCCTGTTGCCAAGTACTGTATGACCAAAATATTCTTCAATAAGTTATGGGTGCTCAGATTCTTAAAGTAGATGCGGCTGGGAAGGCTCCAGCACATCACACCAAAAAGAGACTTCTAACCTGTGAAATTATTAATTATTCTTGTTGCTTTTGTCCCACCAGGTGTTAGATGTCTTCACAGCCATACAGATTCGGGATGCTATCATATTCTGACAACGATGTTGTGCTGCATTCAGACCAGTCTCCTAAATTCTTCAGCAAATACGTTTTTCTGATCCCTAGATGTCTTTTTCCATTTGTTTTCCATTGAATAACCAGCTAGAACAATCTGTATGCTTCACTTCTTATCACATGACTGAAACATTCTAGCTTTTAGCAATTTATGTGTTTTCTGATTTATCGGACTCTATTTATAATTTGCTGCAGTACTTTTTAATTGGTCAGCCTCTCAAGCCAACAAATTCTTAGCCTTCAATTATAAATCCACATTTTAAATCATTCTCTTTATAGTAGCTTATGTAAAAAGTTCACAATTACATAGCATACAGCAGAACTGTGAATCCACAGCACATGTACAATGCACATTCTCCAAGCTATTCTGCATATTACATTCTTCATCTTGAGGAAGCTGCTCTGAGCATCTTTATTGTGACTTTTATTGTATGTCTATAATCTACTTACTCATTTAACACATTATTAGGTTCTTATATTTGCCAACACACCTCATACTTTCATTTTGGATCTTCCACCTGCACCTCTTGAGCTGTATGTTTTTAACTGATTACAGTACTATGAACTAAGTTTCCATAACATTCGGTTTTAGACCATTTTAATTATTTAACAGACTTCTCTGAGTAAACTCTGTAGACTATTTAAACTGTTCACTCTATGTATTGTTTGCATTTCAGATGTTATTGATGACTTCTTCATGGACGGTGATACTATTGTTTGATTTAGACCAGGGGTGGTCAATTAATTTCTATAGGGGGGCCACATGAAAAATCTGAACTTTGTTTAGGGGCCGAACCAATTTTACTTAAAAATAAAATGAAACAGTTATGTTATGATTGTTTTTATTTTAAACTTGTTAATCTTCACAAATACTAAAGAGTTTTTTTGCGGTATGTTAAAGATAAGCAACTGATCAACTTTAGACAAAAAACTATGAATGGTTTTGATGTTCAAAACTGTTCCCGGGCCGGATAGGAGCAGCTCGCGGGCCATATGTGGCCCTCAGGCCGCACTTTGCCCAGGTCTGATTTAGACAGTGGTTTTTTAAATATATTCTCGAAGTATAAACTGAAAAGCACAAGTGAGGATATACATCTTTGTTGTAATTAGCCCTATCATAAGTATTATTTATTCTATTAAAATATTGTTAAAATTACACTTTATCCTTATGAAGGGCACTACAGATAAGTGCGACTAATTACTAAACAAAATAAAACCAACAATAATGACCAGTCACACAAAATAAAATAATAAAACAATAAAAAAAAAGTAACCACAGGGCAGCAGCAAAACTAGAACCAGCAAGCAGGTACGCCTACATTAAAATTTTCCAGGCATTAAAACATCTATAACATTGTGTCTGTTATCCTGTTGTGCAACTGTTATGATAGTCTCTTCAGTTTAGTTCTAAAAGGCATCATTCTAAACTTGAGTTGCCTAGCAACTGTTGTGAAGCAGCTAACCACCTGCTTTTCAGAGCATCATTGCTGTGGTATATCTCTGAGAGAAGCAGCACAAACTGAACAAAAATAGGTTTTTGCAGATCATAGGAAGTGTGGAATCCTGATACTGGAAAAGGTGTGTATTATGGGAACCAAAAACGAAGACTGCTGGTTGGGTAGAATAGAAGGATAATTTTGAACAAAAAGTGGGAGGGGATTTAAACTGAGAATAAGTTCGGTTCCCTGAACTATCGGAAGCCTGAGCTTAAATCATTGTGTATTAGATTCAATTTCTTAATCGACAAAATGGACACTATGAAACAAGCTCTCCTGGTATCCAGGTGAGAATAATCAAATTTCAATCCTGTACCTATTTATGCAGAATTAAGCCCAACATAATTTCAGTGAGAATGGCTTCTTCTGAGTAAAGACGCCTGCTGTAGCTTGTTCAGTTAGTCAATCCCCCTCCCCTTCTTCTTCCATCAATTGAATTAATCTGAATGACAAGCAGTGGTGGAAACAATTTTAATTTATACTGCTTTTTAATTTAAAAACCTGAATGCAGTTTACAATAATAGGGAATCCAATAAATCCAGCAGCTGAAAACAGGGAGGATTTGATTTAAATCAAATTGATTAAACCAAATTGATTTAAATCATGATTTAAATTTTAAAAATCAACATTATTTGACAATTTAAATAATTTTTAATTTAAATTATGATTTAAAACAAGATTTAAAAATTATTTATTTTAATCCACCCTGGCTGAAAATAAGTATAAAAAGGGGGTGATTGACAACATTAACCATCAGGAAAATATTTGGTAAACAAACTAGCTGCAGTTAATGGTGAAAACATCTAACACCAGGCTTTTATCTGCTTTCAGTGGAGCGATGATTTCACACGGTGGGCATCACAGCGGGTGGGGCCTTCCTTTGCATCATAACCCAAGGCCTCTTGTTAGGCTAAGGTATTGGAAGCAGAGACCTCCCTCTTTCAGAATGTAAGCAGCAGGCTTGGTGCCCTTCAAATTTGTTAAACTACAGTCCACATGATTCTTATCCAACAAGGCCATCGATCATGCTGACTTCTGATGATGGGAGTTGGAGGAGGCTGTTGTAGGACATTCAGATTATAAAAAAAAACCTTGCCCAGCTCAAATTAAGACGTCCCTAACAAACCAATAAGCATTAAACTGTGTGTTGGTCTATCCGCTTCCCTCCCTCTGCATCACTCACTGAAGTTTTATTCTGGTGAAATGTTGAGGGCATTACAAAAAAAAAATTACCTAAATATATTTAGTTTAATACTCATGTTTCATTTGCTCTTCAAATGTGTTTGAGCCTTTTAGGCTAGGGTGTATCTGTAAGGGGCATAAATTCCAGGTGCCCAACATGAGAAGCCTTCAGACTATGACAAGAGTTCTGGAGCATATAACTCAACCAGCTGATGGTTGCATAGTAGCTACAAGTATAAACTTACACGACCACAAACCTTGGCATGATTTGCACTGGGTTTTAATTTCACACTGTTTGCTGTACTTAGGCCCCACTGAACTAGTTCAGTCTGGATGCAGCCCATTGTGCGTAGCCCAATGCTCAATTTTCTTCAGGACATTCTTGGGCCCACAGCAGGCTTGCAAATATACATGAATAAATAACTGAGGTTTGTTTATTCATATGTATTTAAATAAACAAGTAAGCTTGGGGACACCCCAAATCATATACTAAATTGTTATATTCAAGGTGCCATATAATTATGGCTGTACCAATATTTAATTTTTCTGCAGGTCACTCTCAAGCACCCTGAGTCTGTACCAACTTTTGAAATAGCTGTAAACATGGATAAGGAATTAGATGTGTGCATCCCTCCAAAAAGCCATGCGGCTAATATCCATTACAAGACACACTAATATAATCACCAGCAGAAACTGACAGTTGCATTAACATTTAAATATATATCATTACAGTGACTATTCATAAACTGTTGTTGATGTTAATATGAACACCCTCCTGAAGGTGAGCTCTTTAAGGTTTGAGGTGGAATTAAAAAGCCGATATTCTGAACTGAGGCTACAAATGATGACATTCGGTTTTATTATTATGTTTTGGCAGGCATAATGTTGGCAAATGCAAGCTGAATTATAATTAATTCCAAGTTATTTTCACAGGGATAATTTGACTGACAAAGGAAAGAAAAAGATTGTCACTGTAAAACTAACTTCAAAAATGTGTTTAAATTGTATGATATTTCAGAGAAGCAGGTCCTAACAATTATGCTGTGCCTTTCTCGTGGACATGTTTTCATATTTGCTTTTCAAAATTTTACTTCTCAACTCCCCTCTGTCTTAATTTCTGAGACCACATAGCCATTTTCTGCACTGCCAAGTATTTTTGTGAACTGTATTTGATAGCCAGCTCTAAGACAAGGAGGCTTTTCTTAATTTTCTTTCTATCAGCGTTGAAGTTCTTCTACAAATGTCCACATCATCTTCATTGTCTGCTTCAAAATATGACACCTCCGGGGAAGTGTCACCATACACGCAGCATACTCAAGCTTATCCCATTCTACCTGCCTCGTCTCACTTCCCAGCAATGCACACACCAGTAATTAAATGCAAACAGGTTCAATTCTGCTATGGTAACAAACTGTGTGTGCATTTGTAAAGAGGTGGGCCAACCTGTCACGATCAGTCAACTTAAATCTTCATTTATTTTCCCCTTTAACGGCTAATTCTTCACAGTAGTGAATTTTTTTTGTTTTACCTCAACTTTCTCCTCAAAAGGACCCTGGGCTGCTCACATCATTAAAAAGAATATGCAAAGCTAAAAAACAGTAAATGTACAAATATAAAAAAAGAATTAAAGAATTAACATATTAAAATGGTAAATAAAATCAATACTAAAAAAAAGCAAAAAAGCACAAAACCCCTATCAGACTAGACTGCCAGTCACTAAGAAAAAGCCTGTCTGAAGAGAAAGGTCTTTGCCAGCTTGTGGAAGGACAGCTGGCACACTAGTTTTAACTGTGCAAAGGCTTTCCTTGCCACCACTGAAACCTGGGCATCCAGGTTTAGAGACAAATCCAGGAGCATCCCCCAACCACTAGTTTTCTGATAAAATATGAGTACAGATATTGCACCTGTGCACAGGGAGAGGTAAAATTTAAGAAATTTTAGAATGGCATTTTCCAAAACTGAATTTGAATTTCAGTACCTGGTCTGCTCAGTGGGTTAGGTATCTGGCTGCAGACCTAGAGTTTAGGAGTTCAGTTCCCCACTGTGCATCCCAGAGAAGCCAGCCTGTGTGGCCTTGGGCAAGCTGCACAGTCCCAGGGCACCCCCAGAAGAAGGGGGCCAGGAAAACCCTAGAAAAGGTCACCATAAGTCAGAATTGACTTGACTGCACAATGATGATGGTGATGTCTGGCCGGGGTACAAGCAGGAAGAGAGAGATTAATGGGTGGAGGCACCCCCTTCGGATCTGAAATCCCTTTCCTTCCCACTTTCCCCACCTTGGTGTCCTCTAGAGCAGTGGTTCTTAACCTTTGTTACTCAGGTGTTTTCGAACTGCAACTCCCAGAAACCCCAGCCAGCAGAGCTGATGGTGAAGGCTTCTGGGAGTTGCAGTCCAAAAACATCTGAGTAACAAAGGTTAAGAACCAGTGCTCTAGCCATAGTCCCTAACCTTGGACCTCCAGATGTTCTTAGATTACAACTCCCAGAAGCCTTCACCACCACCTCTTTTGGCCAGGATTTCTGGGAGTTGAAGTCCAAGAACATCTGGAGGCCCAAGGTTGGGGACCACAGCTCTAGAGGGGCTGGAGTGTCCAGTACAAGCGCATCTGGACACCTGCTTAAGGAAGATTAACCTACGCCAAAGAATATGCGCTGTAGTTAGTTACAAAGAAGCACGGCTTCCTACCCAGTTACGGTTCCCAGAAGCGAATGTCCAGTTATTAAAAACAGTGGCCAAGTCTGAACTCTGTACAGCATTTCGTTACTCGGTGGTAACGAATACACTCTGCATCTGCCCAGAGGTGGTTTTTTTCATCTGTCGTCTCCGAAGGTGGCTTCGGGTTCAGACTCCGGCGCGAGACCCATGACACAAAGAGTCGTGCGTGTTTCCATCAAACACACACACACACCCCTTGTGTATATGTGAATCTGCCTCCCGCCGCCCCCCCCCCGGGAATCTTCTAACGTCCTGCACCAAGTGCAACAATGTAAACCGGCAGCAGCGCGGCTACCACCACCAGCAGCAGCAACAACCTCTCTTCCTCGCGCACAACCTTGAATGACAGTGTGACTGGAGGGGGGGGAAGTAAGCGAGGAAAGAGCTCGCACCGATTGGTCGGTTTATTTCCTCCGAGCCTTGCCATTGGGCGGTCGTCTCTGCGCCCTTCCTTCTTCTCCCGTCCTCCGACTGACCCCGCCTCCTTGCCGGAGTCAGCAAGTTAGATTGAGTGCCTATTGCAAAAGGTTTCTCTCTCCCCCCCCCCCGTTTTTCCCTTCCCTATTGCTGCTGCTGCCGCCGCCGCCGCCACCAATGTTGGTCCTGTCGCTGCGGACAAGAAAGTGGACGTGCTAGGCCGGATTGCCGTGCCCATCCCAACCGACCCTCTGTCCCCTTTTTCCTGCCGGGGGCCTTGCGCTGAGCTGGGGCCCGGCAGGGAGGGGACATGGCTGCTTCGCCCGGGGCCCGGCACACTGCCTGGGGGACAGGCGTGGGCCATCGGGGCGGGGGGGCCCGGGTGTGAGTGGCCGCCGCCGCCGCCGCCTCTTCTTGCCTCTGTGTGTGAGTGTGTGTGTGGAGGTAAGTAAATGGGGTGGGGTAGCCAAGAAATTCGGGGGAGGGGCTGGAGACAAGTGTGTGTGTGTGTAGGGCTTGGGCGCGGGTAACCCAGTAGTAAAGGGTGGGGTGCAGTAAGTGTTTGGGGGCGTTGGAAGCGTTGTGGGGGGGTGCTGTGCTGAGGGTAAACAGAGGAAAGAGTTGGAGGAAGGGTGAGGATAAAGAAGTTAGGAAGAAGTAAAGGGGATTAGTGTAGGTGAGTTTAACGAGGATTAGAGAAATTATTTGAGGAAGAATTGCCAGCCACGATCTTTTGACTGAGCCCCCATGTGCCGAGGCAGTGTACCTCTCAATATGGAATACTGGGGGGCAAAATAATAAGGGAGGCTCTTGTAGTCATATCCACTTTTATGTTTCCCAGAAGTGTTTGACTGGAGATTGGTGAGTGTTGAATGCATCATCACTCTTTAGACCTTTGGTCTGATCTGATCAGTTAACTCTCCTATTGTCCTATAAACAATTAAGGAAACTCATGGTACTGAGAGCCCAATGTAGGATAGTAGTTAGAATATCAGACTAGGGAGAGATGTGTTCAGATTCCCATTCAACGGTGAAGCTTGCTGGTGACCTTGGGCCTCTTATCCACCTGCACTATTTTCCTCTGACGTACCTCACTATTTTGTTGTGAGGATGGAATGGATGGAGGACCCTCAGTGCCACCCTAAAATCCATGAAAAAAAAGGATGGAATATGTCCATGATCAGGCTCAGATGGAGCATTGTTCTACATATTTTGAATCTGGGAACACAGCGAGGAAAGGGCTCTTCCTTCCTTTGTCTTACGTTCTTCCAAAGTATCTTGGCTATTCTCACAAACCAGTACTGGATTTGATATACTTTTGGTCAGCAAATGGGGAAAGGATGAGCTGGGACAGGTAACCTCTCCTGGAGAAGGATATTGAATGTTTCTGGCAAACAGATTTGTGGGGTGAAATGTTTTAAACACAAGTGTATGGAAGGTTTGGTCTTTCAAATTTTGTGGACTACAACTCCCAAAATGCTTTACCACCTGCCAAGCTGGGTGGAGTGGATGAGCGTTGTAGGCCAAGACATCTGAAAGGTTGAAGATTCCCAATAGCCAGTTTAAAGTGTATGTAAAGGGGTAGCAAGGCAAAGCAGTGTTGCAATGATCGGGGAAAGGGTGGGGCAGGCAAAAAAGAAAAAAAGAAATGCTGAGAAGCATTTATGAGTGGGAAGGAGGGGGTTAGTGGGGGAAAGTCTGAAAAAGAAGAGAAACGTAGTGAGTAAGCAGCCATTAATAAGACATGGTGGTTTCTGTTGGAAGCTGTGAGTCTAATGTGATAGTATGGTAAAAACAAAGAAACTGGACAGGGTTCATTCAGGAGCTTGACTGGAGAGCTAAGGGTGATAAAAAATATGAAGGGATTGGTGTTGTCCAGACACAAATGAAGTTGCCAGTATGTATGAAAAAGAAGTATGAGGACTTGGAGTTTAGGATGAAAGTTTCCTCTGCATGCCCCAGCCAAATGTGTTAGGCTGTGGATCTCAGCATGCAAAGTAAGGATAATTGGATATTGTGATATAACAAATGTGGAGGGCGGCAGAGACTGGGGAGGGCTATGGACTTGATCTGGACAAGCTAATTCACAACTTAAGTGCCACCGGCTGGCTCTGTTTTCAGAAGCATGAAGAGCTGAATCTCCACCAGATGCTTTTTAAAAGTGGCATTTCTTTGGAAAAATGTCCTTCTCCACTCTACCACTTCCTGAGCCTTGCCTCTTGGGTGTAATTCTGATTGAGGCCTAGCCCCAGAATGTGCTTCCAGTGGCACTGCCTCACTATGAAATGTGGGAAGGAATATCATAAAGGTAAGGATGCTTCCAAAGATCCAGATTTTATTTCCAGCTATTGAGGAATCTCGCCCTGCTTTCCCTTAAATACTGGGCATTTACAGCCTTATATGAGTATGGATTTTATTTTAGATAAGTGAGGTTTGTGCCCCAGCCCCTTTTTGCCACTGGCTTGGAAGACTAGGTTAAGGATAGATTAATGTAACACTTTCGACAGTATGTCCTATATCAGTGATTCTTAACCTTGGGTTACTCAGGTGTTTTTGAACTGCAACTCCCAGAAACCCCAGCGAGCACAGCTGGTGGTGAAGGCTTCTGGGAGTTGCAGTTCAAAAACACCTGAGTAACCCAAGGTTAAGAACCACTGTCCTATATGGTGGGGTTTTTCTCTTATTAATACAAAGGTTGGTGGTGGGCTTTGATGCATGATGGAGGGGAGGACTTGATTGAGGGAGTGGAGAAGCAACATGGGAGAACAGCTGCTTTGGGGTATGTTTTGGAGATGGAGCATCTGAAAGAAGATGAAGTAGAATGGGACTAAGGAGATGGGTAAGAGGCTTGTAGCAGGGGAGATGGTGGTCAAGGAAAACAATAGGAAACAGACTAGTCTATCTCAGAGGTAAGGCTTCTATCAGACTACAGTTTGGTAGAACCAACACAAATCATCTCATTCAAATTGACCAGATCTGTTCATTATGCCACCATTGGCAGCCCCTGAGATGAATATTTGTAGTGGACAGAACAGACTGTCATCTGGAGCATAAGGAACCTAGGACTTAACTGGCCTTCTTCCTGCACTGGTCCCAGCAGATGAGAGGAGGACAACCCCCTAAGAAGGAGGCTGTTGCATTCAGGTCCCCATTGAGACGGTCTCCTCTTTTGGCAGCTGAGTTGGGGATAGGCTGACTTGGAGTGGGGATTGGCTGAGTGAGGGTATCATTCTACTTCCAGATGGCTGAGTGTAGAAAGTCATTGGATGTATCGGAGGGTCCCATAGTGTCTGGGTTTTCTTTGCGCTTTGTTAGGCTAATGATGTCTGTGTCTGATGTTAAAAGCAACCTTCTCCCAACAACAATAGGGAGAGCCCCCAATCGCTGGGAGGCCTTACAAGCTGGCCTGTTCTTTGTAAGCAGCCTTTTTTTCTTTCTCCCTCTATTAAACAGCAACTAATTGTGCTCCAGAAGTTGCTTTCTTTCTGTGTTGGCAGCAATCGCTGGTCTCTGCTCCAAAGGGATATCCATCTTGGAACAGGATGTGCAGGGAAGATATGGAATATAAAATGTATTTTTTTAAAAACCACATGGGAGCAGCCCTCTTGCCTCTCTTCATTTCCCCATCTGTAGTTGTCAACTTGTTTAGCTTAGAGAGAGCATGTGCTGGCATCTAGACTTGTCTTAGAAAGGGGAAAGCTGGAAAACTTGTATTTAAATCTCTATTTTACAGCATCTGGTTTAAACAAAAGGAGCTATAACAAAATACTGCAAGAATATAACTTTTTTGTTGTTAGATGGTCTTTAAAGTACAGAAGGCAAGGCTTGGCATTTCAGAGCATTTTCTTCAATGCATTTTCTATCCTATATATGTGCCTACCTTATCTCAACACAGTTTTTTTTCACCTTGTCTCTTTATAAAAGTGGACAACTGGTTACTTGCAACTCAGTAATGTGTAGATGCTTCTTTTTTCCTTTGCCCGTAATTGAACTGAAGTTAAGCCTTGGAACTTCCATTTAACCCAAGACAGTATTTCCAGAGCCCATTCTTCCAAACGAGATTCTGAGCACCCTTCTTTTCTCCCATTGTTATTTCCCTGCATGTGTTTGCACTGACCCAGGCTGCAGCTTTCCTGGAGGGCTTGGCCATTCTCAGCAAGAGAGAGTGAGTCAGCAGTTACTTCTGGGTCTTGAAAATAACCATCTACAGGTTTCTTGGGTCCAGCACAGTACAATTTAAAATGAGAGTCACTTTGATGGCTGGATGGATTATTGGTCTCAGTTCTGTGGACCACTCTCTGTCTCTTCTTTAATGAAGCCTTTGGAACAACTCTTGTTTCTCTTCTTTGTGCTTGCAGGCTCTGTAGAAAGTAGTACGTATGGTTGAGAGACCAAGCAGAGGACTTTGGTGGCGGATGGGGAGAATACAACATTGGGGAAAGGCAGTGGTCCCAAAATGGACTATATTTCTGTTTCAAATTACTGCTTTCTTCCTTATTTTCATTTTCCTGTATTTGGCAGATTGCCTTGCTGTAATCTGTTAGTGGTTCTTTGAAGTGTGTTTGCATTCATGTGTTTTGCAAACAAACTGTTAACTCAGTGCCAGCATTGCTAAATAGATGGACAGTGGCTTAAATATAATTTCTCACTGACAGGAGAAACATACACACCCCTGGGGAGTTACATTGGTTTGAGGGATTATGCAAGTTCGTGGGCACCATTGCACAATCATGAAAGGCAAGAACTGATTGCACAACTAGATTCAGGATGCCTCTGTGGGTGAGCTCAGAAAATACACAACTGTATGCACAGAAGGGAGGTGCACACTTATAATGCAACAACTGGACACAATCATTTAGCTTATTGTCTTTGTTACAGATTCTTGTGAAATCCAAGCCCATTGGAGTGAATTGTGAAATGTATCTTTGCTTCCACTCACTTTGCCCCCACACTTTTATTTTGTAAGATCACCGGACACTGCACCGGTCAAGTGGATTTGATCTAACTCGAACTGATTTAAATCACAGTTGAAATCTTAAAAATTGGAATTAAAAAATGATTTAAATTTTTAAAAAATTGAATTTGAATTATCTTTTTAAATCACTGATTTTTATCCACCCTGCCTCAGATTATGGCAGTAGCACCATGGGGGTAGCATCCCAATAAAACTGTTGTAAATAGGTTTTGGTGGGTGGATTTTGTTTCTGCTTAGGCCAGCTATTTTTGGAGGAAGGAGTTACTGTAGATAGTCTAATGTCCCTCCTCCCAGGTTTGGCTCATGTCCTGTCCTGTTGTCCCATTTTTTGCTAAAGCTGCTGCCTATTTGTAATATGCTCTAACCAGCTGATCTGTCATGAGAACATAAGAGTTCTTGCTGGACTGGCCAAAGAACTCCATAGTCCAGCATTCTATATCCACAGTAGCTGGCCAGATATCATTTGAGAGCACATAAGCAGGAGTTGAATTAATTTCTCTGTTTGTTTTATTTTATGTAAAATATTTTTACCTTCCCTTTTTCCTGAAAGAGGACCCAAGGTTGTTTACATCTTTGAAAGATAATATTTAAAGCTAAAAGCAGTAAGTATACAATTACAATCAATTGATCTTTTATTTTGCGGTCTCCGACCCATTAAGTATACATTTACTAAAAAGGATCAAACAAATACTACACTAAAAAAGGTAAACAAAAGCGACACCAGAAATGGCTTCAAAGCAGTAAGGCACAATAATCCATTAAAAAAACCCACTCAGGCAGCCATTCACTAAGGAAAAGCCTGCCTGAAAAGAAGGGTATTTGTCTGCATGCAGAAGGACAGAAAAGATGGAGACACCTTGGCCTCCTGTGGGAGGGAGTTCCAAAGTTTGGGAGCAGCAACAGAGAAGGCCCTCTCCTATGGTCCCACCAGCACACCTGTGAAGATGGCGGTACTGAGAGAAAAGACTCCCCTGATGATCTTAGCACCTGGGCAGACTCATAACAGGAGACATGGCCCTTGAGATAGCAATGGTGCTTTTGCTCATGTATTTCAGCAACTCATTTTCAGAGGTATGCTGCCTTTGATACTCATGTTGGCATGAATGCTGTGTGCTGAAGCAGTACATTTTTGAATCAAGAAAATGATGGATTCCATAACTGGTAGAAAACATGGACTGTGCATTTATTTACTCTTTTCTAATTCTTCCTCCTTTGTTCAATTTATTCTGGTCTTGCTCATCATGGAAGATTTGCTCACCATGAACTGCCATCTCAAAGGACTAAATCTTATTTATAAAGGTCTTCAGCTTCCAAGATTTCAGTAGGCATTACTGCTTTCAAGCACAAGGACTAGAAACTTGTGTGAGTGTTCTACTCGTTTTTTGTTTCTATTTTTTTATATTGTGTTGAGGTTTCTAGGAGCCATTTGCCACAATCTGCTCATTATGTTTCCTCAGAAGCATGGATAGATGGATTACTGCTTTTTCTTTCTTTCAACTCATTTGAATAGTTGGCAGGTTTCTGTGTATTTCCCAATTCTGTGATAGGCAAAGCCATTGTGTAATTTGAAGTGGAGCGAGCAAATATGGAATCTCATGCTAAATGGAGAATTCAACAGGCTGGACATCTCTGTTTCTCATGTCATGTTAAACATTTCTACTACTTGCAGCTGTAAACATAGGTTTGAAAATGCACAGTCGGTGATAAAAGTCTTACAAGGAGACTGGACAGAAAGCTCAAATCTGGGCAGGTGCCTTTACGTGTTGTATAGCAGTGTTTCTTAACCTTTGTTACTCGGGTGCTTTTGAACTGCAACTCCCAGAAACCCCAGTCAGGACAGCTGGTGGTGAAGGCTTCTGGGAGTTGCAGTCCAAAACTGAGTAACCCAAGGTTAAGAACCAGTGTTGTATAGCAAAAGTGAGTCTTGTGGCAGGTTAAAGCCTTAACCAATGACCTAACCTTGTGGGTAAAGCCACTCTAGTTTTGCTGCATGCATGAAATGGCAGAATAGATAGATGCATACGCATATGCTGTTTGCAAAATTGAGCTTTGATAGATGAAGTAACTGCAGTACTAGAAGACAGATCTTAGCATTGGAAGTTGCTCTTCTCTAGTAGCTAAGACTGAGATACAAATGGGAGAGTCCCTTGTTCAGTTTCCCAGATTGTTTTAGATGAGTCATATCCTACCCCCCCCCGCCCGCCCACAACCCCAGTGCTCTGCTGCAAATAAAGATGATAACACTGACTTATTTTACAGGGTTCTTGTAATCCTTGCAACAAGATAATCCATGGAAAAAGGTTTGAAGGCCCCATGGGGCAAGCTGGATACTAGGAGGTACATAGGGGTGGAGAAGGATATGGAAATGGCATATGCTGTTGTGTATGTTTGCATTACACACATGTATATATACTCCAGACATTATGCTTGCTTGGAAATGGTTTAGTGGAATGTGGATATGAAATACCTCACGTCCTCTTTGAAGATGTAAGAATGGTTTGAAGGGCTCTGCAGGTGAGGCAGGCTTTGATGCCCTGGCTTAGCAGGGGTGAGGTAGGCTTTATATAGGTGGGTAATGGGATTTTACAAAGCAGATGGAAAAAAGCAATACTGTCAGATATATTCGCAAAGGCTTTCACGGCCGGGATCTAATGGTTGTTCTGGGTTTTTCGGGCTTTTTGGCCATGTTCTGAAGGGCACGGCCAAAGAGCCCGAAAAACCCAGAACAACCAATACTGTCAGAGTAGGACTCTCTTTGGGCATTCTAATCTATGCTCACTTAACATGTGAGGTGGGAGAGTAGGTGAGCCCTGCCTTCCTCTGTCACTATTTCCCCCTACCTGTGGATGCATCTTGATTTCCCAGATTTCCCATTTCCATAGAGTCTCTACAAGGGTAGTGGGGCTTCCTGACTTCAGATTCACCACACAGAGGACAGCAGAAATGTTAGCTGAGGGGAGTGGCTAACCTGTCTCCTCTCCTGCCCGGTAGAGGATGGAAATCTGGAATGATATCAAGGGATTGCTCAAGGTCACCAGCATTTCCAGGGATCCATGATGACCAACAGAGATTTCTTCTACGTCCTCTACCTCATTGGGTTGTTGTTTTTTGTATGATGTGTGTCATGATTCCTGGACTGACACTTGGGATCTGCAGGAAGGTCTTTCCTGTGGAGGTGGCTAACAAACGCAAGCGTATGACTAACATCTTCATTTTGTTCTGGTCTTAGCAGTTGGCTTAGGAACTTCAAGCCTTGATTATCTGCAGGTGGGACTTCAAGCTCACAAACTGTATCCAGAAAACATACGCCCCTGGAACTAAAATCAGACACATTCCACAGAACCTTTTACAATCTGTTTTGTAATGAAATCATTTGAAGCATTATACCAGGGGTATAACATGCAGTTTGTCTGGGCTTAGGAAATAAATGCATTGATCTATTTCAGTTAGATTCAAAGGTGCCTTCAGTGAGGCAGTAAAAATCACATGTTGTAATAAAAATGCCTGCAAAAGCTAGGGAGGGAAGTGCTGGTTTTCTTTCTGCGTGGAAGGGAATACATACATACATACATACGTCTATCTATCTTTTGGTGTAGTGTCTGTCTTCTGCAATGTGTGCACCCACCACCTGCTGAAAACTGTGTGTTTGCATATTAAGGCACCCAATGTGGTGTAGTGGCTAGAGTGATGGACTAGGATTCTGGAGATGAGGGTTCAAATCTCCGTTCACCCATGGAAGCTTGCTGGGAGTGTGGAACTGGTAAAACCACTCCTTAAATCTCATTGACCTTGAGAGCCCTATTAGGGTTGCTGTAAGTTGGTTCTAGCTTGATGGCACATAACTAACTAGTGCAAAGCAAAAAAGCAAAGCATGCTGCTTATATGCCACCCTATAGCACTTAAAGCATTCTCTGGGTGGTTTACAAGTTAATTATGCAGGGTACCCATTGTCCTCTCCCCCAGCAAGCTGGAAGGATGGAAGGCTGAGTCAACCTTGAGCTGGCTACCTGGGATTGAACCCCGAGTCATGAGCACAATTTTGACTGTAGTACAGCAGTTTGACCATTGCACCACGAGGCTCCTAATGTTCATATTGATTAATTTGTTATATAAATTTACTCTTCTTTCTGTCTTTCTACCAAATGAGCTCATCGTCTCCTCTTGGAAGTTTCCCCGCTAGTTACTGAATCTGTCTGTCTCTCTGCCCACAGGGGGATCCCTTCCAATTTGAGCCTGGCCTCTGCTATGTTGCGTTCCCAGCACCTTCTTCGATAGCTTTTGCAAATGAAAATGGAGGAAATGACTTTGTCAGGCCTGGATAACAGCAAGTTGGAGGTAAGGCAGATCCCTTGTGAGAAGAGCATCTTGCAAAGGTTTTGAAACCAGGCTGGAATGAGCAGGTCTGTGGGAAAACCCTTGCTAGAGGAGTGCATGTTTTGCTGGAAGCAAAGCTTAGTACAGTGGTGCCTCGCACAGCGAGGTTAATCCGTTCCGGATTAACCCTCGCTGTGTGAAACATCGCACTACGGAAAGTAAAAAGCCATTGGAACGCATTAAACATGGTTTAATGCGTTCCAATTTGGCCGAATACTCACCGTTGTGCGATGTTCCAGTATAGCCGGCAGCCATTTTCGCGCCCTCCCCTCGCTGAACGAGGGCGCGAAAACGCTGCGATCAGCTGTCCGGCGGGTCCAAAATGGCCGCCGGAACAGCCGAAATGGCGGGGCGCAGCGTTTTCGCGCCCTTGGTAAGCAAGGGGAGCGCGCGAAAACGCTGCCGGAAGCCCCAAAATGGTTGCGCGCAGCCATTTCGGGGCTTCCGCAGCGTTTTCGCGCGCTCCCCTTGCTTACCAAGGGTGCGAAAACGCTGCACCCCGGCCCCTTTCGGCTGTTCCGGTGGCCATTTTGAAGCCGCGGAACAGCTGATCGGGGGGGTCGCAAAGCGAAGGTCGGTAAGCGAACCGCTTACCGACCTTCGCTCTGTGAATTTTCCCCTATGTAGGTGCCGTTTTGCGATCGCATTTGCGATCGCAAAAACGACATCATTGCGCGGATTCGTCGCTCTACGGAGCAACCGTTGTGCGAGGCACCACTGTATTAGCCAGGGCTTAGCCCTTGAGCTGCTGCAGGTGTAGGCAGGTGTGGCTCCTTGAGTGCTTTTAGCTCTTCATTCCCATCATCTCCAGCCACTGCAGCCAGTGGTGAGGAGATATGGGAGACGATGCCATCCAAAAACATCTGCAGGGACCACATCTGTCCATCCCTCACCTAGAGCTTTCATTTAGTACTGTGAATTACCAGCATAATATTTGAAAAACTGTAAAGAAATATTGTTAATGCTTTTTTTTAAAAAGAATATATTCATTGACTGAAATCCATGCATAGGTTACAACTCAAGCACTTCTGTTAAATCAGTGAGGATTTGGTGAGTCAGTTCCTCCGTAATTACCATTGATTGAGTGGGTCTGTACTAGCTGCAACTTATTGCTGGATTTCAACCAGAGTATATTAAATTGAGAATATCTTCTGTTCGGTCTATGATTTTAATTAACTTTATATGGTTACTGTTTCATAGTGCAGCAGCTACACGTAATCAAAATGATTTTCAGTGCAATTGACTTAGGTGTCCTGTTCATCCCCTGATCTTTGCCCTCCTGCCATGTAACATGTCTCCTGAACTTGATTTTGTGTTTCTTCTTGGTGCAGCCTTGGACAGTATAGGTTTAGAAGAAGAGAGAGGCAGAGAAATACAAACTGGTGCAGGACCTACTGTTTCACATGCCGGCACCCATTTGGTTATGTTATATGATGCTTTGTTTTAGCAGTGGTGTGTGTGTCATTATGTACAGTATATGTATGGATTTTTAAAAGAAAAATATTTGGTCTGCACACAAAAAGTCAGAGCCATTTTGGGGTGAAAAAAAAATAAAGCACCCAAAGTTCTGGGCAACTCCTAAACTGTAGATGCTTTTCATACACCTGAGAACCAGAGTCGAAGTGGAAAATAAGGGTGTTGGGTATCTTGCTATATGCATATGAATGAAACTCCTGCTACTGTATATTTTTTGAGGTTGAGCTGTGCACTGGGATCTGATTCTGGGACTGAATCCTGAGAGATGAATTCCGCTTCCAATTCAGCCTTGCCCTCATGCCCTAAACAGATCTCTCCAGTGTCACATATATGTGTTGTTACATTTTCATCTTCCTCCTTTCCAGGCTGTGGCTCATGATATTTATACAGACTTGATTGAGGATGCATGCCTGGGCTTGTGTTTTGAGGTGCACCGAGCTGTCAAATGTGGCTACTTCTTTCTGGATGACACAGACCCTGATAGTATGAAGGACTTTGGTGAGTGCGTATTTGTAGCCAGTAATTCTTTTTATGCATGTTTTCCAGGAAATTAGTGTAGGATCTAAGCTGTACTGATTCCAGTGCATTGGATCCAGACCAGTCCTTAGATGAGATATGTACTCAATCTGTACATATGTACAAGCATATCTGTTAAGTATTTTGTTTTAAAAATAGATAGTTTTTTAAAAGGCCGTTACCCTTTCTCTGCTCTTACTTACTTCTGCATTCAGCATCCACTTTGCCTTCCAAAGTGAGTGCTTTGAACAGCCAGGCATTTGGATTGCCTGCTGAATTATGTATTTGGAAATACCTAATGTTTTAATCCAGACTACATTGTAACAAAGGCAAAGAGCACTTCAACTGAAAGAAATGGCACCACAATGGTTTTGGATAAATGAAGGTACAGTGGTGCCCTGCTAGACGATTACCTCACAAAACAGTTAATTCGCTAGACGATGAGTTTTTGCGATCGCTATAGCACTTCGCAAAATGGTGTTTCCTATGGGCGATTTTCGCTGGATGATGTTTCGGACGTGCTTCGCAAGACGGGTGGTTTTTTTTCGGGACCAATTTTCATAAGACGACGATTTTGACAGCTGAGTCCGCAACTCACAAAATGGGTGTTTTTGGGACTGTTTTTCACAAGACAGCGATTTTGACAGCTGATCCACGCTTCGCAAAACAGTGTTTCCTATGGGCGATTTTCGCAAGACAACGATTTTTCCCCTTTGGAACGCATTAAACGGATTCCAGTGTGGAACCGCATTTTGCAAGACGATGTTTTCACAAGATAGCGATTTTCGCTGAATGAATTAACATTGTCTTGCGGGGCACCACTGTATATTTACATGCTGTAAAGGGAGATAGAAACTTCCCAGGATCTACAACCAGCACGAGTCTTAGAGATCAGAGTCAGACATAACTAGAAGCCAACATGGATTGTCAAGAACAAATCCTGCCAGACTAATCTTAACTTATTTTTGGACTGGATAACTCCCCTGGTAGATGGTGGGAATGCTGTAAACATGTATCTTGACTTCAGCAAAGCTTTTGACAAAGTGCCACATTATATTTTGATTAGCAAATTAAGGTGTGGGCTGGATAGCAGATGTGTCAGATGCATACACAGTTGGTTACAGAATCGTGCTCAGAGAGTGGTTGTCAGTGGCTCCCTCTCAAACTGGTAGGAAGTAACAAGTGGGGTGCCATAAGGCACAGTCTTGGGACTGTGCTCTTCAACATTTTTATTAATGACTTGGATCAAGGAGTTCAGGGAATACTTATCAGATTTGCAGATGACACAAAATTGGATGGAATAGCTAATACCTTGGAAGACAGGAACAGAATTCAAAAATATTTTAATAGGCTGGAGAACTGGACTGAAAACAACAGGATGAAATTTAACAGGGACAAGTGCAACGTTCTACACCTAGGGGATGGGAAACCCAAATGTACAGTTACAAGATAGAGGATACTTGGCTCAAGGACACTACAAGTGAGAAAGATCTTGAATTGTTGCAAATCACAAGCTGAATATGAGCCAACAGTGTGATGGGACTGCAAAAAAGACAAATGCTATTTTAGGCTACATTGACAGAAGTATAGTCTCCAAATCCCATGAAGTACTAGTCTGCTTCTATTCGGCACTGGTTAGGCCTCATCTTGAGTACTGTGTTCAGTTCAAGACATCGCATTTTAAGAAGGATGGCAACAGATTGGAAGGATTATCAGGGTACTGGAAGCCAGAGGAATGACTTGGAGACCAGGGTGTGTTTAGTTTTGAATAAACAAGACTGAAGGGAGATATGATAGCACTTTTCAAGTATTTGAAAGGTAGTCATACAGAGGAGGGGGACGGATCTATTCTCAAGCATCCCAGAGTGCAGGATGCACAACAATGGGCTCAAGTTAAAGGAAGCCAGATTTTGGTTGTATATCAGGGAAAACCTTTTGGCTGTTAGAGCAGTATAACAATGAAACCAATTACCTCGGGAGGTGGTGAGTGCTCCAACGCTGGTGGCATGCAAGAGAAAATTCAACAACCATCTGTCAGATCTGCTTTGATTTGGATTCCTGTGTTGAGCAGGGGTTGGGCTCAACTCAATTCTATGAATCTGTGATCACTTAGAAACTTGCATTTATGCCACATTTATCACTTCCACATGTTACACCTGCTGTGCAGAAAAGGGAAGAGCAGATTGCATGTTCTGATATTTTAGATAACAATGTTGCTAGTCTTTGCATTTGAAATGAAGAAAAGCTAGCCTAATAATATTGTTTTAGGGGGGAAGGAGGATGATTTTACATAGCCAGGATGGGATGTGAGGCAGCAGCTTTATTTGATTCCGAGAATGTGAGGAGCTGAGAATTCTGCTACCTGGAGGAGGGGAGGCAGTTAGGGGTTCAAAGTAAGGGACAGCTATCGAGAGTGTGCGATGTAGCAAAAATGAAGGATACAATGAATGGAGTCTTCTAGAATCTGAATTATTGTATACTTGGAAGATGATCCTCGACAGCTTCGACAGTTTAACATTTTGTTTAATGATACCTGACAAGATGCACATTTTATGTGTCCCCAAAGAATCTCTCAGTCCATCCACAGACTTTTACGTAATAGGTCTGTGGCTCCTTTCTGCTACACAGATACCTGGAAGGAAGAAGGGACCCAGTTCTCTTCTAAATGTTTCCCTGCTTGGTGATCTGGGGCTCTTTCCAGCAACCATGAAAAAGGACTTGTAGCACCTATTCTCTGAAGCATCCTTTCCTCCCAGAAGTAAGGTGGCCAGAATCCTCTTAGTGATGTACATTAGTTATAAATTATATTGCATCACTCACTGCAGAAATTGCTACTAACTAGGCATGCCTGATTGCACAACATGCACCAAGTAATGCAACCAGCACCTTGTTTGTTAACAGCAGTTCATTGCAGAGAGCTGGGCAATTTTACTTGACACACATATAAATCACCATCAGGATTCTGGACACTGTGTTCATTCTCTTACAATTTCAGAGCATGCTGATAACTTTTTAAATTCCTCCATGACAAAAAATCTGACTTATGGCACCTGTCATTTTGTTTCTTTACCTATAGTTGTTGTTATGTGACCCTAATAGGGTTTTCAAGCTATTTGGGATATATAAGGAGGCAGTTTTACCATGACCTCTCCAGTGAATTTCCATGGCCATGCAGGGATTTGATCCCAGGTCTCCTGAGTCCTGTCCTAATATCGAATCCATCCCACTGGGCTAGCTTTCAGTTGCCTATAGCCACTAATAACAACAGTTGTCCTTTGTTTCTAACTATTTTTGTTTTTAAATGAACATGGGCCTATGATCAAATACTAATGAATGAATGAAGGAATGCTTTTAAAGGTTACCATTGTTGACTACCGGTTATGTCGCATATGACATAAAGTATGTAAATGTTTTTAAAATTAAAAATGATGAATATGAGAACAGAAAGCAGAAAGTACGGATAAGGGCAAAGAAACGTGATGGCATGAGTCCCTTCTTTGTGGATTGGAACCATTTTTGCATTCTACAAGTGAATGCTTCTCCTTCAACAGTTCAGAGGTCTGTGTATAGACAGAGGATGAAGCTGGTCTGGCTGCACTGATGGTGATTCCTCTGTAGACCTCTAGCTACCTTGGGTTCTTTTTAAGGAGAAGGACTAGATAAAAATATTTTAAATAAATAAAATAAATAATAATAATAATACCAATCTTAAAAGGAATACACTTTGTGTTCCCCTTTGGGTCTGAACTCTCTTCTGTCAATGATTGCCTTGCCCTTCCTAGGCATGTAGATCTTTTCCTGTCTATACCTCTGCAAAGAGATTATCTCTGCCTCTCTTCCCTCTCTGTCTACAGAAATTGTAGACCAACCAGGGCTGGATATCTTTGGGCAGGTCTACAACCAATGGAAGAACAAGGAATGTGTTTGCCCAAATTGCAGCCGAAGTATTGCCGCCTCCCGCTTCGCCCCACACTTGGAGAAGTGCCTCGGGATGGGCCGGAACAGCAGCCGCATTGCCAATCGGAGGTGAGGTTTTGAACAAGAGAAATAATAAAATCACAGCTTTCGGAGCAGGAGAGGTCTGGAACGAGATTGCTGGGAGCAAGAAGAAGTGCAGTATATTTTAGATTGTCTTTCCGTTCCCAGAACTCTAGCCTATTAAGGTTGTCCATGTCCTGTACCTAAATCAGTATTTACATTCTTTGTCACAAATCCCCCAAATTCTGAACCACTAAAAAGATGCATTTGAAAGTGGAATATCACTACTTTTCCTTCTGTTAGTCATGGGTGGAGCTGATGAAAGGCAGTGGAGAAGTACTCTTTGCTAAACAGAACTCCCTGCCTACATGCCATGTTTATCCCCACAACAGAAAAACCCTCATCTTGCTGATGCTGCTGCTGAAACCTAAACAGATATGATCTGTTTCAAGCTCATGTTTTGCAACCTTAAAAGCAAGGGAGCATTTTTAATTATTAAAGCAAGAAACTGGTCATCATCAGGATGCAAAAGATTGAACCCAGAACCAAATTCTATACTCTTGTGGCATGACTGGGAAATACATGCAACCCAAATCATTAGCTGTGAACTTTTGTTCTGATCTTATCTGGTGTTGTATCCTGACTAACAGGCAGTACAGGCAGTCCCAGGTTCAGATTTTGCTTTTGCTTTGACCTTGACAAATCTAGATGACTTACAGAAGGTACTGTTCTCTATCTTCCCTGCTCCTTTCCTATATCCACACCACAGTCTGCAAGATGGGGTTGATTATACCAACCTGCTTTACTGGGTTATTTAAAGAATTGGTGAGAGGTTTCACACAAAGTGCTCTGAGTGCTGAAAAATGTCTTTAAGTGCTTAGAACCATGAAAAGGCCCTGTTCAGCAGTACAGGAGCTTACTTGATTTATATATGACTCTTCTTGCTTTATCACATCTACAGGTTATTTCAGTTTTTTTTTTATCTTAAGGGAACCTTTTCTCAATTTCCTTTTTGGGAAAAGATCCCAGACCACACTCCAGAAGATTTGGGGGCTTGTTTTAAGGTGTACATCAGGGGTCTCTAACAGGTGGCCCAGGGGCCATTTGCGGCCCGCCGGACGATAGTTTATGACCCCCGCCTTGCCTACCCCCCCCGAAGCACCCACACATCCTCTGCTGTCAAAAGTCAAAAAAAGCCTTGCTCGCAAGCTCTTTCTCAAGACAGTGCCTCTTGCACCCTCCATCCAGAACTGCGGCCTGCCAGCTGGCCCACCTGTCTGCACTGCCAGCCCTTTCCCTGAGCTCCTGAGCTGATGGCTGAGAGTGGAGCTTGCTCCCAGCCTGTCCTCGAAGAGTACCTCCAAGCCGCCAACAGCAGCTACCGCCTCTTCCAGGGAAGCAGCTCTCTGGCTCTCTTTCTCTCTCGGCACCCCCAGCACCAGCCTGGCCGGCAGCTGCCTCAGCACCCATCGGTGCTTCCACCTCCTCCTCCTCCTCTTCGTCCTGCTTCAGCTGCCTTAGCTCTGGAGGCTGCCTGGGCTCGTCTCGCAGTTTGCTCCTCTGTCATGGTGGGGGTAGCTGCTGCTGAGTGCGCCTTTTTTTTGAGGGGGCCCCTCAAAGGAAGATTGCCGGACCTCTGTGCTTGTGTGTGTGTGTGTGTGTCTGTTTTTGTGTGTGCGCATGCGCACACGCACCTTTGAGGGCCCCGCCCTGTTCTGTTTAATTTTGCGGGTACCGGTGGGGACTTTTCTCCTTTGACAAGGCGAATTCTGTGAGGGTTTTTTTTTAATTTTATGTTGTGCCATCCCCCCCTCCGCTAGGCAGTCGCCAGCACTCCCTCCCTTCTCCGCTTCTTTGTTCTGCTGGTGGTGCTGGTAGTGAAGAAGGAGCCGGAGGGGGTCGTGGCTGGCGACGAGGGCTCATGTGCCCCTCCTCCTGCTCCTCGGAGCCGCAGCCGGGCTAAGGTAACTCCTGGGCGACTTCCTCAGGCTCTTGCTCCGCTTGGCGGAAAATCTGATGCGGCCCAGCCTCACCCAGACTCTGCCTCCAGCGGCCCCCAGGTAAATTGAGTTTGAGACCCCTGGTGTACATGCATAGTTTGTGTAACTTGTTTGCTTTTGGCATGTATTTGTCCTTATCATTGGTTTATGGGGAGGAAGACTTTGCCATATACGATCCTAAGCACTCTTTTGCAGCTGTAGGTTGCAAAGAAAAATAATTGTGATGGGAAGTGCTCTATCAGAGAAGAACATTCCTTAGGTTGCGCTGTTTGTGCCATCACTGCTCTAAATAATGCTTCTGCCCTGATTGCTGCAAAACAGCTTACGTTTCTTTTCTGCCTCTTGCCATTGTTAACAGGATAGCAAGCAGTAACAATATGAACAAATCTGAGAGTGACCAAGAGGACAACGATGATATAAATGATAATGACTGGTCATATGGATCTGAGAAGAAAGGTATGCTAGGGTGAGGTTTCTGCATAGACACAAGGAATTTTAATGTATGTACACATGCACTCAAGTAAAGAGGAATGGGAGTAGCTATTGCTAACAGGAGTCTTTTGCTTTAATTTTAATTCATGCTGAATTTGAAGGCTTAAGCTATCAAAGGCTGGAAATATGCTATAGTATAGGAGGTACTATATAAGATGCCTATACAGTGGTACCTCGCAAGACGCTGACCCAGCTAAACGACAAATCCGCATAACGATGACTTTTTGTGATTGCTATAGTGATTCACAAAACAGTCATTCCAATGGGGGATTTTCGCTGGACGTCGATTAGGTTCGTGCTTCACAAACCGTTTGTTCGCAAGACAACGATTTTTTCCGATGATAGTCGGCTTTGCAAAATGGCTGCCCTGTGTTTTCCAGACCATGCTTCGCAGGGCAGCCATTTTTACAGCTGATCGGCGATCACAAAATGGCTTCCCTGTGGGCAATCTTCACTGGATGACAAGGTATTTTCCCCATTGGAATGCATTAAACTGGGTTTCAATGCATTCCAATGGGGAAAGGGTTTTTGCATGACGACAATTTCGCTAAGCAGCGATTTCAATGGGACGGATTATTGTTGTCATGTGGGGCACCACTGTATATTACCTCCTGTATTAGAGGCATCGTTGAGGTTGCTGGGGAGCAATGCCAGAGGTAGCCATTGTGCTCAGGTTCTGCTCAGTTGCTGTCCAGAGGCAGCTGGTTGGTCATCTCTAGATTGGTGGGCTAGGGAGGCCTTTGGTCTCATCCAGCAGGATGTTTGCTATGGCCTGGCATCTGAGAGTTTGTTAGTACCTGGGACTGCAAAGCAGAAATGGTCTTATGAAGGGGCAAAAGAGTGCCGCCTGATGAGTTTCAGGGTACTGTCAATGAGAATGGACAGCTTTCATTCTCCTTCCTCCTCCCTACACAAGAAGGGTAGAGTAAAGGGTTGCCAACTGGCACTTATAGGCACTAGCTGAGCCTGGTCTTCTGGATCAGTGAGCATCAGATGAGAGCCCCTTGTTCTACTTGAACAGGGATTCCACACAGATTGATTTACAGAGCATATTGATCAGAACTTTTGTATACTTTTTTTTCCCTACTGTGGTATTTGTTTGATCCTTTAGTATTGAATACTCACTGCTGTTAGCTTTATATACAGTCTTTTAATGATGTAAGCTGCTTTGGGTCCTTATTTAAGGACCAGGGTAAAATATTTTAAATAAATAAATGAAATAAGAACTGACCCATGAACTGAGAGGACTTTGATCTGTTTGGGTGATAGTATGTTAAAGTAGCTCCCTTTTCTTTCCTCCATTCTAGCAAAGAAGAGAAAATCGGATAAGGTATGATCTTTTTCTTAACATGGGCATGGCTGATTTAAGGTATGCATTTCTGAATTTTTTGCAAATGGAACAGTCAGCATTAGGGGAAAAACCAAAACATACATCCTTTGTAAGTGTGAGCAAACCTGTTTGTTTCTGTCGGTTTTCATTATCTTGTCCTACTTGCAGAAGTTAGGTTGCTAACTCCTGGCAGCCTTGGGTTGGAGGAGTGCAGAGTCAATTCATGGAAAGGGCTGAATCCTTTAGAACGACCCAGTAGGGACTGTAGTTTACATCTAGAGTCTACTGCACTGCTTCTCAAACTTGGGTCCCCAGATGCTTTTGGATTACAACTCCCAGAAATCCTGGCCAGCACAACTAGTGGTAAAGGCTTCTGTGAGCTTTAGTCCAAGACTGGGAACCTCTGGTCCGGTGGCTTCTCTGGAAGAATAGGCTCATAACCTTCACTGCTGTAGCTTGTTCCGCAATTCTGGAGGTCTTGCATCTGACAGCATTTGGCTTGGTTTGCTTGAGGTGTCAAATACTGCTAGACCATACAGAAAAAAGCAAAATGGAAGGTTTCCACATGCGCAGAAGTTATGTTTATATTTCTCTACAGTTCAAAAAGAAATCCTCCTTCCAGCTTGAAACATTGATCTCCAACGCAGTTGCTAGAAAGTTTTGTAAACATGCTTCCTTGTGCCACAAAGCTTTCTCCTTTAACTGCTAGGCATTTTACCAGCACTATTGGCTGTGGCACCTTATGGTGAGGAGGGCTGGATTTATTAGGCTGGATGTTAATCTTTTTCAAGGCGAGTAATACAAACTGAATATGTAGAGTTAGTTAAATAGCTAGTAAGTTAATCTGTTTTACAAGTGGGCTCATTTTGTTTCTTCCTCCATTATTTCAGAATCCCAACTCACCTCGAAGATCCAAGTCCATGAAACATAAAAATGGTGAGTCTCTTAGGGGACAATTCCCCACCCCCCCAGGATTACACTAAAATGGTTCCACCCTCCCTCCCTTCCCTTCCCTTTCCCTCTTGAGTCTGAGAGGAGATTAGCCTAAAGAATCGGAGGGGGAGACAATGAAGGGGTTGTGCTTCATTTTGGACTATCATCAGCTCTGGTTAAGTGAAACTGCAGTAACTGAAACAGTGGATACAGGAGTAGGGGGTCCTACTGTAGTATGTTAAGAGTGACCCTCCCTTGGAGGGATATGCTCCCTCATTGTCTGGGAATTACTGGTTTAAGAATATGCAGAGAAGAAACCAGAGGTAGAAACCCAGGATTGCGATGCATAAAATGCTTTTTTTTGTTATCCTGACAAGATTTTCAACTATTGTTCAAGGAGGCCATACTATTTCAAATGTATAAGCTTTTGATGACAAGAGTTTGTCATCATGTGCTGTCTTCAGGAAATGGGGTATTTTTGCCCAGGGGTTCCAGGTAGACAAGAGGTTGATGAGGAAAGCATAGTATGCATGATCCTTACACTGGTCTCTTGGTGAGAAGAGAAGGACTGTCAGGCTGGTTTAGTTGGGGACTAATCGTCGCACTGGCCATGTGACCACGGGAAACTGTCTTCGGACAAACGCTGGCTCTATGGCTTGGAAACAGGAATGAGCACCGCGCCCTAGAGTCAGACACAACTGGACTAAATGTCAAGGGGAACCTTCACCTTTAATGGGCCATATATTTGGTGGCTGGGAATGTTGATTATGTCATCCTTAGTTGCCAGAAGCAGATGTAAGTGAGAGTTGCTTAGGGCAGCACAATTAGATATGCTACCTTTGTGCAAAGGATGAAATCTGGATTTCACTAGTGGAGGATTTTGAGTTTGCCCTGCTTGGTAGTCAGATAGCCAGGTGAAATATGTGGGCATGTATTTAGGAGCAAATACAAACTCTCTTGCCATCTGTTTTTGTGAATTAAGAGGTAGGGGAGAGTCTACATGTGTCCCTACTTAAGTGTGTTTTCTTTTCTTTCCTTCCCCCCCTTTCCCCAGGGGAGCTGAGTGGTAACCCAGACCCATTTAAGGTGAGTGTGATTTTTCACTGCAGCTCTTGACCTCTTGTGCTCCTCTTCAGAGGACTTTTGGAGCCCCAGGGTTGTTTGTTTGTTTTTTGCAGTGGTTTGGTGTAGCCACTTGGAGGGATTTGAGTAGACTTTGAAGGAACAGAGCATGTGAACCAACATGAATAGAGTACGGTGCTTTGAGAGATGGGTCCCAAAAACGATTGCTCTGATTTGTGAACCGCCTAAAATACCTTGGTATGTGTATGTTCTCCTCTGTAGTATAACAACTCTGCGGGAATCAACTACGAAACACTTGGCCCTGAGGAGCTCCGTACTTTGCTCACTACGGTGAGTACCTAACTGAATTCCCCTGTTGCCTGCCGCTGTTTATATACAATCATCTCCTATATGCAGCAAGGGCCATGGATTTGAAGCCAGTGGGTTTCTCTCTGACAGTCTTCCTTTGCTCAACCACTTTACACCAGTGACAGTGGATGCTCATGTAACTGACCATCCAAGTTGCTTGCTGAATTTGCAATTTTAATTCTAAGTCTAACCAGTCCCTGTTCACCACAATGCTATTTTGGTTCAGATCATCTTTGTGACATTGCATCAATTAAACCAGCATTGGTGAGGGGAGATGTAAACTAAGCTTCACTGTGATTTTGGTAATACTTAGCATTAATTGGCTATGGTCATTACTAGCTTGATATTTATTCAGGCTCATCAGTGTGTGGGTTACAGTACAGAACAAGAAATAGCCAAGGGAACTCTGTGAGCAGTACTTTGCTGAATTACATTCCAAGCCCCAAAGAAAAAACGAGGCAGCAGGACTGTCTGACAACTGGGCAATCGTAGTGGCTAGTACTGTAATGATGGATGTTTAGGTGAAGGGTGTGTGCATTTCAGATATAGGCATGCACACCTCATGTCCTCATTGAAATGGCACCCAAACCCCCCATGCAGGTATATTCAGGTTCTCTTACACTGTTTTCCTGGAGAGGCAACAAACATGGCAAAGATAATTGGCTTCCCCTCTGAGGTGAGTTGCTTTGAGCAGGTACACACCTCTGTCTCTCTATAGTCTACATAGTCAATAGGCCCATGCTCAGGTTTTTTGAGAACATGTGCTGCCCCCTCTGGATCTCACATTTACCAGTTTCCAGGTAAATGATAATGGATCAGGCCCATAATAATTCTTTTTTCTTCTTTTTCTTATCCTGCTGACCATGGTTATACATTTGTCTTTCCCAGCGGGCTTGATTACACTGCTGGGAATTACTTTTCCTGAATTTAGAACAATGTTTTGTTGCTTTTGGTAGCCAGAGCTCATTTTGCACTCCCAAAGATTTCCTTTCTGGGTGCAGTTCCAGACTGGGAGAAAGCAAGTGTAGAACAGTGACGTATGCAGAGGTGAGATCAACTCCCCTGAGGGTGGGTTTAGAGGAACTTGACATGTAATTTCTCATGTTATTCTTTCAGTTCTCTCATGCTACATTATTGGAGCACTTGTGATGAAATTCCTGTCTGAAAGGGTTAGCCTGCTCCTAGAACTCAGAAAAGTAACTTTTTGACTACAACTCTCAGTATTCCCCAGCCAGCAATAGCCATGCTAGCTAAATGGTTATAGGAGATGTAGTAAACAAACACTTCCCAAGTTCTACCTACTCCTTTCATACCTGAACCCTCAGTGAAGTTTGTCTTTTGTGGTTTGCTCATGCTGTATGTCCCTCTTTCTGTAGCAATGTGGGGTGATCTCTGAACACACCAAGAAGATGTGTACACGGTGAGAGCAGCCCTCCCTTCCACTTTCTTCAGCCCTGTAATTTTTCAGTTCCTCTGCCAGTGCAGCAGTTTCCAGGTCTAAGGAGAACAGGAGGTATTCAGAAGCTCACACAATTTGGGGTGGAAATCCAGGCTAATTGTGTGTCTGATTGGAAAGGACATGCACCCCCTGATCTTTTCATTGCTATTAATGCAGAATAGGATTGAAGGTCAGGGAAGTATATCTGCAATTGGATGAACTTACAAACTGCCTGTTTCCTGGGTGAACTATCCTTCTTAGTAAAGTTGCAAGAAAATGTTTGAAGTGGAAGCGAGCGAGGTGTTCTTCCTGCAACTGTTTAATTCAGCCTTGCGGCTTTGTTTTGCTGGTTTGCCTGTGGAAATAATCTCCTTGGTAATCATTTATGATGCATTACCAGTTTGAAAAAGACCACTTCTTTACGAGTGTTCAGAATTTCAGTGCCTGCTGACTTGGAAGAGATTCTTGCCTTTCCACAATGAACCAAGCAAATGGCTTCAACCACTGTAGTGTGGCAGATTCAGGCAGCTGGGAGTGATGTAGAAACTGCTAAAAACATTCTATGTTATTCCTCTGCCAAGAAAAAGGTAAACTAAACTCAGTGGGACACTGTTCTGTATAACTTCCTGTGTTTCAATGGTCTGGAAGGGTCACAGAAGCCCTGTGTCTCAAGAAGTATAAATCCTGCTTAGCTCCCTCACTTTTGATTTCGTCCACACTTGCTCACCTCCCCAAGTTGCAAGTTGCAGGTTCGCTTTTAAAGAAATCAAACATTCTTGGAACGTTGTATTTTGTACCTGCTTCCAAAGTGTTATAAAACATATGCAGTCCTGGGTTTCTTATAGGGGCAGGGTACCTGTCTTTTCCTGGGACGACCATAGAAAAATTAGTAACATGTTCCAGCATTTCATAGAATTATAGAATCACAGAGTTTGAAGAGACCACAGGGGCCGTAGAGTCCAATCCCCTGCCATGCAGGAACTCCAGCAAAGCAGTCCCAACAGATGGCCATCCAGCCATTTAATTATTGGTTTGCCCCCACTTTTAGAGGCATTGTCAAGTCTCCTTTTCTGGAACATAGATGTGTTTAGCATGATAGGAAATGAGGAAAAAACAAACATACATTTTATTGCCAGTGCTCCCTCTGACGTTGTCCTTTGTCTTCAGGTCACTACGCTGCCCCCAGCACACGGATGAACAGCGGAGGTCAGTCAGGGTCTACCTCCTGGGACCCTCTGCGTAAGTGTGATGGGATGGAGGCAGGGCAGATGTGATACTGAACACTCCTAAACAGATAGTGGCTGAAATCCTGTTCCTGAGCATAGTAAGTCACAACTCGAGTAAACCATTGAATCTGTGGATCAGCTCTTCTAAAAATTCCATTGCTTCCATGAGCCTACTCTAGTTGCAGCTTATTATGGTAAGCAGCAGGATTTCAGCCAGTATGGTCAACACACTTCCAACTGGGAAGAGCTTGGAGAAGGGTTGTGGATATAGTCTGTGCTTTTAAAAAACATTGAATTCTGCAACCCTGATAAACTCTGCAAATTGGAAAATGTTCTGTATCTTGGCAAGGAACTATTTCACATACATGACCATTGGAAATATCACTGAGATCTCAATAAATAGTGTGTGAGTGCTGCTAAGTCTATTTTTGTAGCTGCACTTCCTTGGACTTGTGGCATATACATAACCCTGCCCAGGTTGTTTCTTGGATGGAGTCCATCCTTGTTTAATAGCATCTCTCACTAGCAAACCTATTGAATAATCTTATCCTTCAGGTATGCTTCCACAATGTAAATTTTTGCACTGAAGAGTTAAAATTCTTTATACAATCACATGGAAACCATTTACAGAAAGCTTTTTGCATAATTTCACTTCTGTAGAGTGGGAATGAGCTCTGAATTGCATTTGAAGTCTTTCTATCCTAATTTCACTAAAACTATACTCATCTGATTTTTCTTTCATTTCCTCAATTTCCCTCAGCACTGTGCACCAGTTTTAAAACATAGCTTTCAGCCACAAAGGAGTAGAAAATACTCTTTTTAAAAAAAAACAGTGCTGGCATCATATATGTAAGATCATGTTGATTCTATACATCATGTGAGGAAATCTGAAATATTCTAAACTGAATATCCCAAAGTACTCAGTGGAAATAGCTAATTGGCAAAGTAAAATTGAGTATTATTGCTTGGATTACTGGATCTTAAGCTGAATGTGGCCCAGTTCTGTCTGCAGAAATCAGCCAAAATGAATGAGGAGGAAAGGTGTGGTAGACAAACTGTGTGTTCTGTGAGGTTTTTTTTTTTCTGGTTTGGTTTTGTCCTGGAGACTGTTAAAAGCAGGAAGCCGCTGCTACCATTCCGGTGGGTTGTCTCGTTGCGTCTTTTCTTCTCATGCATCTGCCCCTTTTCCTAGCTCACTTCCTGAAACGGAAGGAAGCGTGGAGAATGACGGTTTTGATGTGGCGGAAAGCCAAGCCCTCATGAGTAGACTGCAGTGGGATGGAGCTTCAGACATCTCTCCCTCTGACTCCGCCTCCTCGAAAGCAAGTAAGGATTCATATTGGTGCCTGTGCGGGTTAAGTCTCAGCGGTGGATACTCTGGGCTGCACTGGGGTGGTATTTACTTCATGTTGTAAAACATCTGCACCCATATTTTATATCATGTGATCTGTAGGGGCTGAACAGTATATTTGCATAGTTTTCTTTGTGTTACATTGTGTTAGACAGAATAGGAGGAACAAGGTCAAGAAAGCGCTGGCTGCTGGGAATTGTGGCATATTTGTGACATTCCTACCTACTCGCACCCACCTGTTGAAATTTGGCCAGGATTTGTCCACTGTGTGTCCTTCTCAGCCTGTCTATTTAGCCATAGAAGCTAGAAATCTTTTCAGAAGGATTTGTTTTGATTACGTTTGCTAAGTCCCACAAAACCGATCTTTACTGTTGCATCTCCTCTGATGGACAGCAGCATAATGGCTGAGCACCATAAATTTCACTGGCATCCCTTCTTTACAGAGAATTCTGCTACACTGAGGGAATTGATGGCGGATTAAGTCAGTGTGGCAAGAGTTCCCGGTAAACAGGACAAGGGTGGATAACCACCATGTGTTCTTGGACTCCTACTCCCTTTTGCCCAGGTGACATGGCCAGTGATGAGGAATGGCGGGAGTTGTAGTTAAATATTTGGATAGCATAGGTTTCCGACCCTTGTGTAGACAGGTAGAAATCCACAGCTATACGCTACATCATGGAAGAAAACAGAGGCAAGAAGAAGAGGATTAAACACAGGAGGCAGTATAGTAAATGGAGGCTTATGTGCAATGGACCAACACTTGAAAGATCGAATAACTTGGGGGGGGGCCAGGTGCCTGAAATCAGCTGGACTGAAGCTAGTGGTTGCTTACGTAAAGACAAAAGTAGACAAGACCACCTCTTTTTTTTCCCTGCATCATCTTCTTCCCACCTAGTATATGCGGCTGGGAAAGGAGTAGATCATCTCAGACAGGCCAGAATCAATCAATTGCATGGTTTTTTTAAATCAGACTCAGGACCACATGAGATCAGAGCAAGGACCACAGATTGCCCACCTCATTCTCTATGGGTGCAGTTTATATATTTGGCTAGAGTCTCTTGAATGGATCATACTGAAACCATCCTCATGTTTACAAATAGGCCATAGGCTTAACATGCCATAGACTTAACCAATTAAAATATATTGCTTCAAACCCGGAAGTTGTCAGTGAAGGTGGTATGTGTGTTTTATCTGACATTCTTATGTCAAAGAGGTTACATATACCTGATTGTGTTCCAGGAAATGGAGTACAGGGGAAAGCATATCTGGATAGCAAAACTGAAGATGTTGATATGGAAAAGAGTAGGGAGTGACAAGGTGTTTTCCCTGTACAAGGCCCTACATGCAGCTTTCTTCTTCCTGACCTAGGTACAAACAACTCAGAGTCCCGAAAAACCAAAAAGAAGAAACCGCACATGAGCCTGGTTGGAGGTGCTCCAGGAATGAGCTCCAGTAAGAAGAAACTGAAGCCAAAACCACTTGCACCTCCCACTCCCAGCCTTTACGACGACATCAACTGAATTATGCTGGGATGAGGAAAAAATGAGCCAGGGATGTGCCCCAGCACCCTTCAGACACAGTTCATGGGAAAGGAGCTGGATTGTGTCTTTCATGCACTCTCTCACATATACTTTTTTTTAAGAAAAGAAAAAAAAAAAAACTGTGAAAGAGAGATGGCTGCATGTTTCCCCTTCTCAAGCCTCCCACACTCATGTGCACTTGACATGGCACAGAAGAAACAGACTGCTTTGGAGCGCCCACCTCTTCTGGAGAAAAGGGGTGGCAGTGATTTGAGGCACCTTCCAAATGGACCATGCCTCCACGCATCAAGGGGTAGCCATTCTCCATCCCTCCCCTCCCCGATTCAACACGTCTATTTATTGTGATGTTAATGGATGTTCAATCATGACTATATATATGGTGGCATTGTGTCGCTTAGCAACTCTAGAGACTGACTGGGCAGGTTGGGAGGTATGCACAAATGTGCGTGTGTGTGTGTGTGTGTGTATGTATGTATGTGTGTGTCTGCCTGTGGCCATTTGTTCTGGTTTCGAAGGGAATTAAAGGGCCTGTGCAGGAATGGAGAAAGGCTGCTGCCCTCCAGTGCCTGCCTCTTCCCTCTTAAGAGTATCTGCTGCAGTGGTCTCCTTTTTTTGTCACAAGACGTGGCATGAGATTCTTGAGTTGGCCTTTTCCTCTCAGAGCTTTCACAGCATTCTGTTTTTTCAGAAGGTTGGTTCTGTAGCTGCTGGTCTGCCCTGCGCCTTGAGCATCATGGCCATCCATGGATATCTGTGCTGAGTATATCAGGGAGGGACAAATATGTTTGGAATGATGTTGCTACTCTCACAGTTAGTCCCTTTGCATATGGTGTCCACTTCATCATCTGTGATATTTCAAGGATTTTGTATGAAGCAGCATTAAGAATGGTTGTGATAATATGGACACTTCTCCCAGTGCATGCATGTCAGGAATCGAGTGCAGTCCTTGATGTCTTAACGTGTGGACTGGGCTCAAATCTACATTTGCCCAAACCTGACAAGCAGCCAGTATTTGAACACTCACAGTAATTGCTCTATCCTCCTCTTGAACGTAAGTATGAATCTTCTTTGTGCCGGAAAAGTGGCTGGTATATCCGAATGTTGAATTTTAAAACAGCTCTACTTCACACCCCATAGAATAGGCTCATGGAGGCCAGGTGGGAGAGCTGTGGTGTGGTCTGTTATGCTCAATCCTTTTCTCCCACCATATGTGTAAGGGACAGAGTTATTTGTGTTGAATCTGTCAACAGATCTAAAAAAGAAAAAAAGCATGCAGTGGGAGAAAGGAGGTGTTTTCAGGGCACTGTTACTGCTGTCTCTTTTTCATACCTCCCCATCTATTCCTGCCTCTGGTTTTATTCTTTCTACAAATTACTAAACAACGGCAGTTTTAAATCTAGTGCTATAAATCATGGTGGTCCTAAATTGTCTGAATGGAGGATTGACGTTTCAAAGCGACTTCTGGCTGTGGCTGCCTTGCAATATACATGGGTCCTTTCCTCTGTACCTTTTCCTGAATCTTAAGCTTTAGAGCTGAAAAAGGTTATGTGCTGCCCGAAAAAGGTCTGCACAAGCCACACAACTGCTGCTGCACACACACAAAGGAATGTCTTCTGCATTCTTCTCTGCTGTCCATCTCTTCCACAGAATGCAGCCCGCCTTCTCTTAGTTGTTTTATTGAAAAAGCCTGCTAAGTGCACGTATCTGCCATTACAAAAATCCACAGCCGTCACCTCCTACAATCTTGCTGCATCACACCATTGTTGCACACTGAGCTGTGTTGAGAGACTCTAAAGGTGGCTTTGTCCCCTGTGGACCTCCTACAAGTTTCCTGGTTCTTTAAGAGGCTGTGGAGTTTCAAATCTTGTCTGTAGTGTTATCTTAGGTTACTGCAGAGCTGCTAGATCTTTGGTACCTGCAGCCACTAAACAGAGAGGACATGGGACTAACGATGGCTCCATTGTATCAGGTGTGAGTAGCCTATGCAACAAGTTGACCCTATCAAGATTTGATTAGGGTTTCCCCCCGCCCCACACTTCCTTTTCCGTCCTGCTCTTTGCTTCCTTGCGCTAAAGGTCTGTGATTGCTTTTGCCAAACGGGTAGGAAGCCTAGTGCTGAGATGGAATTCTCTACATCATTTGTTCAACACCTTTCTTTGCAAAATGTGACCCATTTTTTCATTTTACAGTCTGAAAAACATGTCACCATTCTCTGGAAACCAAGACTTCCTATTATGCTTTATGAAGTTTCAGAAAACATGATTTAGTATTCTGAGAAACATTTCTTACATGCATCAGACAGGTTTCTGAACTGTTTAGTCTGAATTGAATCTTTCCAAGAGGGGAAAGGGATTGTGGAGAGAGGAGAGAGACTTTGATTCTGACCAGAATCAGTTACTCCTCTCTGCTTGACAACCAGTAGCTACAGTTTAAATTTCATACCCATAAAACTTCTGGCTGCCTTGACTTACGGTATATTCTGTATAACTGCAAAGATGGCCAGAGTGAGACTAGATCTTTGCTCTGCTTCCATGTTGCAACTGAAGCATTCAGAGTTATGCTGTAGACAGCTTTGGAAGTGTAGCATCTGAGGACTTTTGAACATTCATTTCCCAGTGGGGAGAGGACACAGGTCTTTTTATATATGGCTCTGTATCTGCACTTGCACCCTTTATTTTTTAAGGTAGGCCTGTTTCACTTGAAAAAAAAACTGTATTCTATCATGAATGGACTGATGAGAGGTTTTTTTAATTTGTTGATAATGACATACAAACTGCACCTATGTGATATTTTTGAAAGCGTGCAGAATCATTGACGTAAGTACTGTACTGTGGTCTGATTTTTTAAAATTTTCTTGTTTTGTGTATGTAATCTCAGCTTGTACAGGTAGGTAGGTAGATTTAAGAAAAACTGTCAAATCTGTAATTTTTTTTCTGCCCATCCATGGATTGTGGCATGCCTGTGTAAATAAACTGCAACTCTGCTTGGTATCTGTTCAGGTTCTTGGCTCTAATGGATAAGAAATTGCTTGCAAAGTGTCCTACATCATCTTAAAATACAGTATAGCAGGCGCATGATCTGGAGTGGTAAATAAAATCCAGCCCTAATATTTCTGATGTTACAGGAAAGACTGAATACTACGAGATGTGGAACCATTGTATGTATGTGGTGTGTATGTGTGATGTGCCATGAAGTCAGAACTAACAGCAACTCTTAATAGGGTTTTCAAGGTAAGTGGATATTAAAGGAGTGGTTTTATCAGTTCCATTCCCCCAGTGAGTTTTCATGGCTGAGTCGGGATTCAAACCTTGTTCTCCAGAGTCCTAGTGTACTACACCACACATATCTCAGGATCCTGTATAGCATCTCTGTCACCTCAGGCCAAAGCTCCTCTTTTAGGGTACAGTACTAGACAAAGGCTTTTTATTGGAAATAAAATCCAGAGTACAATTTGGCAGGGCAACATGAGGACTCACTTCTGTACATGAAAAATATATGCTACAAATATCTGTAAAAGGAACATAAAAGAGGCCTGAAAATATAACCAGCACCTGCTGCCATTTCAGAAGCCAGAGGAGTGCTTTGTTAAGTGCCTTATGCCATTGAGCTAATAAGGGTTTTGCTGAACTATGTTATCCAGGTGGCAGAAGTTCAGCTTTTTTTGATACACATAGCTTTTTCCAAAGTGGGGAAGTTAGTTTGAAACAATATTGTCACAGCCTCATCCACCATGGCCAATAGTGATAGCACATATATTTGAAAATCTCTTAAGGGATCCATGTTTGAGAAAAGGTCCTAGTGCTTTTGTAAATCTTACCAGAAAACAGTCTAGATCAGGCATGGGGAACCCCCAGGCCCTCCAAATGGTGAAATTCCATTACTGTATTCCTGCCCACTAGTCATAAGTACTAGAGATGCTAAGAGGTGGCAACTATCTGGTGGCCACAGGCTCCCTGCACTGGTTCCACATCATGTACAAACTTGTAAGGCTTGTGTACTTGCCAGATGCAGTGGTTTGAAAAGACACATTAGGTCGAACCCTCAGCCCTCCAAGGGTTTTACAATTAAGTTTATAGAAAATTAGTAATCAGAAACTAAAGTTATAAACTGTGACAAAAAGAGGAGTGCTCAGAATTTATAATTTCTATTCACTTGGAGGGGATTCTTATTTGTCATGGATGACCAGTGTAGTGGTCCCTTAAAAGGGCTCCTTCCTCTTCAGCTACAAGCAAATCTGGACAACACAGATGAAAATAAAATCATGTAAAATGGATAGATTTTAGAAGTAAAATACATTTCAGGCAACAGATGTCAAGCGCAAGTTTACTTCAACCCTTATTACTGGCAACATTTTTACAAACACCTTGATTTTATAAGCCAAAGCAGTAGTAAAAGAAATATTAAGGATTCATTTTCAGGATTGAGAAACTTACCTGGCACTGATAACTGCATCAGAAATGTTTGCTCTGCAGTTCAAGCTTATCTATGCAACAATATCTAGAAATGTAATAATTCTTGCCATTCAAAAGCAAGCTGAGTGATTTAATTTACCCATTCAGATTTTTATGTCAGCAGCATTTCTCTAATGGAAGACACAATGGAAAATACCATTAACTATTTCTTCTAGCTCTGTCTCTTGACAGTTGCAGTGAATTCCAAAAAGATACCTTTGGCTTTAATACTTTCCATAAGTATTAAGCACATGTAATATAAAAACAAAGGAAATTGCCACCCCCTATGATGAACAGTGTTCATAAATCCAGATAACAGCCAGTCTGAACTGGCAGGGACATGCTAGATTTTTTCCACACCCCCTTGGCAATTAAAAAGGGACAGAAGGCCCAGCTGATACTTCTTCCTCTAGCCAACAAGAGGTGCTCCAGGCAGGCTATCTTGGTTTACTAATTGCATTCTTACAAGTCCACATTTGCAAAGAATCCTCTTTGACAAGGCCCTTTCTTCCTACAGCACAAGGATGGGCAGCTCTCTAAGGCTGGAGTACACAGTTACGCAAATGTGGGCAGGTATCTTCAGAACATAGCTAATACTTGTTTCCAAGATGCATGTGTCTCAGCGCATGGAAGGGAGAAGGCACACATTCCATCCATTCAACAGAGGGTAAAAAGTTACAGATAGAAAGGCTGACCTTTGTGGAGAGAGCACTAATGCATCATATTACTGCAATGTAATTGGTCACAATGGAAAAGGATAGAAGCAGCATGTGCCAAGGTGATTCTTCCCAATGTAGCAACAAATTAAATAGGCAAATAATTAAGCCTAAAGCCCATTTTGTCTATTATAAGGCTCAGAAGACATCCAAGAATATAAGGACAGGAACGGGACTTCAGTACAATCATGCTCTAAAATGATCAGCTAGTTCCAAATCTTCATAGCTTTGAAGAAAAAAAATCAGTGACTATAGACAAATTACTTCTAAAGGCATAAAAGCCAAATAATGTGAGAGTAATGCTTGTAATGATTCAGATCAAAGAACTGCTTGGACAGATAGTGTGACAATATAGCAATCCATGCTGCCTCACTCTTCTGTATCTGTCCCAGTTTCTTCTACCATCAGTCTTCAAAAGTATTCAAGTGTGTTGGCTAACGAAAAGGTAGAAATTAAGTAAAAATTTTAAATCAAAGGGTCTGTGGAGGTTTTCCCTCTGTTAGTATAGAATTTCTGGATAAAAGCTTTTCCTGTAACTTACAGGATTAAGTGAAAGTACAAAACCAAGAGCAATCAGGCTAAAGGTAAAACTGAGAGCTCTTTCTGCTCCCTCACTGGAGCTCATCGTCCGTACATTCCAAAAATAAGGAAACTAAAAAATACAGTCACCCCAACTAAAGAAATAGTGGCAGGAGCTGTAAATAACTGTCGGTAGTTGATGCGGAAATACCAGATGACTGCCAGCATCACCATAAAAACGGGAATCATCAGGTTGCCCATGTTCAGAACGAACCCCCCTGCTTCTGAGGGTGGAGCCATTGTGTCAGGCACGGCAGAAGGAGTGGTCTGAGAGAGGTGGCAATGGATGACACAATTATCCAGGATATTGAGAGAACGAAGAGTCCGTGCCTGGTCTTGGAGAAGTTGGCCTCGGTAGATAAACTTCATCTGATTCTCCTGGCCTGGGAAGTACTTGCTTTAAAAAGAAGAAACAAGTGATAAACATGTCAGTCAGAGAAAATGTCGATACAATACTTCAGAGCAAAAGTAGCCAATTTCTGGCCTCCAGGTGTTTTGGCCTATAGTGAGCATAGCCAATGGGAAGGGATTGAAAAGCTGCTGTCTAAAAACATCTGGATATCCACAGTTGGCCATGCTTGCTTAAATACCTCACTACCCACACTGGGACGCTTGCTGTCCAAACCAAGATACAACACAATGCTTTGAAAATATGCCAGAGGGAATATGAAAACTGGAATGGGAAGTGCTTGGAACAAGGGAGGAAAACCCCACAGAGGCCAAGGCTGCAGTCTGTGGCTCTATCCTCTGTCAACAGAGATGCTAATATTGTATAACAAGTCCCTTCCTAGTCAACCTGGTCAGGACTTAAGAATGATCACTGTCCACACAGCATACAGTGCAGTAGTTTCTTCCAAACACCCTACTTGAATCATTCAAGGCTTCCCTCACTATGTTCCACCAGTAGCCAGCAAATCTCTAAGAAAAGAAATGAGAGTGTAGAGAGAAAACAAAGACTGAGACTCATGCCTAAGTTCTTCTGGTCAGTTTTAGAGTACTGGGAAGTGATGGGAACAAATGAAAGTCAGCCAGCTACATATACAGTGCCAAATATCCTACTGCTCGTCTCAACTCACATATGTAAAACCCAGTGAGTCAATAGGTCTAGCCTATTTGGGATTAGCAAATAAGATACTGGATCTTGTGCCTAAAACAGACAGCATTTAATCTGTTACATTCTTATACCCTGTTCATTACCCCTTCCCTGGCCCTTTGCATCTTTGTTTTCAAACAATCCACTCTAGAGTAAGGATGCAACTTTTATATCGGAAAGATAACACACTTGGAGCAGAATCCACTTACTTAACTATGTGTTTCCCCTATTTAGTAGGCTCCCCTTCATGCAATCAGCTACATTACAAAGGGCATACCAGAGGGGGAAAACCTGATGTGCAATTGCCTTTCCGTGTGTGCAAAACATCAACTATATTCTGCCCTTGGATCCCACTGATAAGAGAACCACTGGAATCATTTCCTCTTTTCCCCATGGATACCTCCATCAATGCCTGAAGAGTTTGTTTCAAGACACAAATGCTACTATTGGTGCCTCATTCTATTATCAGTCAGGATGCAGAAAGACTCCTACACCCGCCTTCCTGTTAATGCAACGTTTGTATCAGCCAGAGGAGGGCTAGACAAATATTTCAAATCTGGTGCTAGTTCCCAGAATTTTTCAGAGGATCAAGATCAATCTATTTTTCACATAACAGATTTACATGGGACTAGCCAGATGTTTGGTGTACTGGCACCAGAGTTTTTGGTACCTGTGCAATTAACATATGCCAAAACTTCTTTCTTCTGCACAATGGATTTTTTAACACAATAGATTCTTTTAACAATCAACAACTGCACTTATTTGACATTTCATGTCCCATTCATCAAACTACACTTTTTAATGGTTTGAATAAATCTATTTACAATCTACCTGTGAAAATACTACTCCTGACTTTAACTTTGTTAGTAGTTTAGCATTATTAAGGTATTGGTTCAAACAAACCAGATTTTCTCACAATGCTATCATATACATATGTTTGCAAAAGTTGAGTCCCACTCATTTCAATGGGACACACTCCACACTTACGTGTGCACAGGACTTCAGCATTGCTTGCCTTAACTGCAAAATCACTGATAATCTGTGGTTGCAACACTTCAGATTTTTGCAACTCATGTAATTTTATGTCTTGCATTGAGGGGGCTTTACAAAACTTAGCCACCCAGAGCCATTCTTCAGGAAACAGAAAAAGGCATCAGGATTATTTTTCATATACAAAGATACTCACCTTTTGAGGATGCCAATGGTGTCTTCTGGCTTCACAGTGGCCACCTCTTCTGTGTCATTGAGGAATTTGAGGCGCACCTTGATAAAGCCTGAGTTTGGCTCACACTCCTCCACAGCAGGTACTGTTTGTGAAACACTCTGGTTCTCTTGAGAAACAGGATCGATAGAAAAGGTCCTCTGGGGCACACCCTGGATGTCCAATAGACGGTCTAAAGCAGTATCTGCACCACTGCTGCTTGCACCTTGTTCGGCTGCAGGGCTTGGGTCAGAAGCAGGACCTTCATCTGCCTTTTCTTCAGTGCTTTCTGTAGCACCCTGGGGCTCTGACTGTTCAGACACTGAATTCCCTACATATCGTTCAATGGGGCTCAAGTGGATCACTGATGAATCTCCAGTGGCCACTATAGTTCCCAGAAGATGACTGCTGCCATCTGCAACATATGTGGAAAGCCATGCCAGAACCAGGGCCATACTAAGGACCACAACGCCAGCCACCACTGTTACCTCATCTCCCACACCTTCAATCATGGTTGCTTCAGGGGGCTCCATTCCTTGACTTTAGCTACAAAGGGAAAAGACAAAGATTGAATCTTGTGGTTTTGGACCGGTGATGGACATGAACTGAAATGGTAGCAGACTAGGATTTCAGTCTCATATCTCACTCAATTAAACCATGAGGAAAATAATAATGAGGCAGCTATTTATAACCATCACAAGGATTGTGGTCATATTCAGTTTGCCCTTTTTCTGTGAGATATCAGTGTCGGGGATTCAGTGGACAGTTCGCAGACTTGGGCCATTCAATTATGAGCTCAGTGAGCTGTGGGTAACCTGTTACCTCAACTCCAGTTTTCCAACTTTAAATAGGAATGAACACGACTTTCTTCATATGGGGTGGGAGGAGATCCAAGTATAAACAGGCAATAAACAAAGTACTGCAACTTAAAATCTTCACTTGACAGATTGATAATACTATGAGGAACAAATTATGCAGAACAATAAGCAGCTAGGACTGCATAATGAAAGACATGTTATTTCCTACACCTTTTAATATTTATTCACAAATGTTTTTAAAAGTTATTTTTCTTGCTTCTGCTGCTGAAAGCTTTGAAATCTGGCGAAGATTATGCCTACAACAAGCAGAAGAAGAAGGTGTCGCCAAGTCAGTTCTGACTTATGGTGACCCTTTCCCCCCCAGGTTTCCCAGGTAGAGAATACTCAGAAGTGGTTCACAATTCCCTTCTTCTTGGGCCATCCTGGGACTGTGCAACTTGCCCAAGGCCACACAGGCTGGCTCCGCTTACAGGAGGCACGGTGGGGAATCAAATTCCCAACCTCCGGCTCAGCAGCCAAATGTCTAACTCACTAAGCTATCCAATCAGCACGTGTAGGTATCCAATAATTAGACGAGTTCTATGGAACCCGTCTAATTATTGGATACCTACACATGCTGATTGGATAGCTTAGTGAGTGGGTACATAACGAACTAGCTAAGACTGCACAAATTTGAGACACCAAAGCATAATAAGTATGTTGGTCTTATCTGCCACTTTTGGTTACAGTCTCTGACAGGCCTCTGCCACTGCCTAATGAACAGAGGACCCAGAGAAACAGTGACAGAGAACCTTATTCCAAGTGTAGGTAGAGTTAGTTATTTGCTATAATTGGCTTTCAGACTTATATACCAGCTGTGATTAAAACAAACAGAATGCCCTCCAGTTCACTAAAATAATTTCAAAATATTTATCTTAATCTTAGGGAAAGAAATATTAAAAACATTAAAATGCAAATGATTAAAACTATAACTATAAAACAGCAAACCATCAACAACAGGAGCAAAGCCACTTACCTTTTTTCTAGACACATTAGATGTTAAAATGGAACACATATACTATAACTATTATTTTTACCAGTCTCCTAAAAGCCACATGCTGGTTTGTACTTTTAACATAGATTGTTAACTGCCCTGAGTTTCTATGAGGATGAGTAGGATATAAATTGAATAGTAAATAATCATAGCAAAGGCTATACTCACACAGGGTTTCTCAAAAACCTCTCTTATGCATATGGGTTTAAAAACATCCTTTCTGCTGATAAGGATAAATCTGTTTCTTTAACCCACACAAAAGTTTGCAAAACTTGGCAATGGGAATGCACAAAGAAAATTAATGGCAGAAGTTTATATTGTTGGCATGTGAGGGAGACAATATCTAAGAAATTTCAATCTGATTGATACAGTACTTAAAACAGGATAAGCTTGGGAGATGGAGTTTCACACGTATCCTACATGGCTGCACTTCCGGATTGCCAACAACTATTTATTTAAGTGAGAAATAAAAAGCATAAGAAAATGACATCATTGTATTGCCAAAAAATTTAAAGATGATATAAAGAAAATGACAAAGATGAAAATATAACCTTAAACAAGAAAATTAAAACCTTCAGAAAAAAACAAAATAAATTCCTCCAAACTCTCCCATCTTTTGAGATAAAATCACAAACACATGACAGACAAAAAAAATAGTGGATAGAAAATACATGATGCCTCAGTAAAGATTAACTAAACACTTGGATTAAGAACAACTTCCCCTTATATACAGTTTTATTTCTGCTAACTGGCACAGACTATTACATATCCCATTGGACTGCTAAATTCATTAAATGAGCCATGGAAAGATGGAGCTCACCACCTGCTTCACCAATCTTTACAAGTTAATTTTACAACCTGATACTTGCTTGAGAATGCTTATTTTATTATTTTCTGCTTTTCTGATTGTTTATATGTATTTATATTAAATGTCAACTACCATCTTTTAAGACGGGTTAAATTTCTGACTGGCTAGTAAGCAATAAACTATAAATAATTATTAACTGAGAAACTAAATATATTCTAGTGATGAAAGAGTTAAGAAATCAGCAGACTAGCTTGGCCTCTGCCCATTTATGTTCACCAACATATGCCATATTTCATCCATTAATTACTACAGGCACGTACCTCTGTCTGCATACATCTGCCTACAACGCAAAAGGAATCTTTTTCATGACAATGATCATGAAGTCCAGCAAGAGGAAGGTTTGTTGTTTGGATGACACACTGTCTGAGGTCCTCTGGTTCAGCATCAGGTGAACATACCCCAGACATAGGATATTACAGCAAATTCTCTCCCAGTTTAAAAATTCAATTAATTAATATAAATAGCTAAAGGCCACTTCTTAGTTGAAAGACCCACTAAAGTCAACAGAAAGAGGAAAAAGTGACCCACTTCCTCAACACTTCTGCCCTGGTCAGTTGCTACTTCACGAGCAGGTACACAACAAGGTAGGCTTATTCTACTCTCTACAAGTGGCAAAGATACAATACAGATACTATGCCTTTATAACAATGAATTTAAGCCTTGCTTAGGAACCCAAATCACATTACTTTTAATCAAAATGTGAACCTACAAGTTTGAAAGACATAGTAGACTGAACCCCTATTCTCAAAACTATTCCTAACCCGACTACTTCCCAGTTTTTACAAGGTATCAAGCTGCTGTTACATGAAGCGAATGCTGGTATGTTATACAAGTTCATGGAGCTAAATCCAATGTTGGCCTCAGTAGGACTCAACCTGCTGAAATAAATGCAAACTGATCAACAACAGTGTACATCCTGTAAATCTAAAGAGCTCTATCCGAATTGGAATTAAAGAATTTATCCCATGGTTACAATGACCACAAAGACTTTTTTGTTTTTTACTTACCAAGGGGGCTTTAGTTCTAGTAGAAGATCTAGAGCCACTGTTAGTTCAATGAAGCTCAGGTTTTTATACTATAACCTAAGATACATAGAATCTTCTGTCCATGTTAATCTGCCCGTCCAAATAGAAACAAAAATAACTCGTCACCACTGTGATCTGCCTAAGTAATAAAACTGCTCCAGATTAACAGAATTTTCCATTTGTAGAACCGGTTTGTGACAAAACAGAGTTTCTTTGTGAAAGTGCCAGAGGTAGATGAGTTCACAGAAACAGGAATCTGTGCTGCTTTCATGTAACTTTTTTAGCCCATCTGAAGGTGACAATTTCAACTTTTAATGAAGAACACTGAGACTAGGAAGAGTGGCTATGAAGGAACTAGAAGTGTAAGGATGTTTCAAGATCATCCACATGCTTGCAAACCCCATCACCATGTTAAGATATGAAAGCTAGACAGTTAAGAAAGCTGACAAGCAAACTTTTATTTGTTTGAAATATGGTGCTGGAGGAGAACTTTGCAGATAGAAAGATTAACAAGTGAGTCCTGGATCAAATCAAGCCTGAACTATCTCTGGAGGCAAAAATGACAGAACTTAAGCTGTCCTATTCTGGGCACATCATAAGGTGGTGGGATTCTCTGGAAAAGTCAATGCTGGGAAAGGTGGAAGGCAGCAGGAAAAGAGGAAAACCAAATACACAGTGGACTGACTCCCAAAAGGAAACAGAAGCTGAGCAGGACAGTTGAGGACAGGTCATTTTGGAGATTGTTCATTCGTAGGGTCACCATAAATTGAAGGCAACTTGATGGCACATAGCAAAAACAACAACCATGTTCTAAATGGCTTGAATGAAGTGTGGTGTAGTGAGTAGAGTAGTGGATCTAGGACACAGTTATACCTTTCCTCTCTGCAGAGTTACTACCTTTGTTACTCTTCTAACTTTAGAAGAAATTCAACGTGTACAAATGAAGCATGCTAAGCTGTTCCTACTACTGACGTGTCTGCCAGAAAAAGCTGTTTGCCTGTCAGAAAGCAGTTGGTTTACTTATTAATATCCCAATGTGATTCATAAAATTGATCCTAAGCACCCTTTCACACACAGCTGAAAATATCTACAGGAAATTAAACCAGGATTGGGGGACCTGTACCCATGCAGATGTCCAATAGTAAAGGACAATGGGAACTGGAGGCCCACAAGCGCCCTCACTGAAGAGCTATTTAAATTTGCAACAACCTATTTTTCAGAGGCTGTCTTCTGTTCTCTGCGTTTCTCCTTATCCCACTCTTTCAAGAAGTACTTTGATCAACATGCCTAAGACTTCTGTTCTCCACTCTTCCTCATCTAAAGAGCTGCTCCTGTTTATTTCCTGTTTAAATCTAGGTCCTGTGAAATGTACCTCCCCAATATTGAATTATAAACCCTTACTTGGCCCTAGGTGCTTCTTCCTCTATCTGAGAGGCACAAGGCAACTTGTGGACTTCCAGGTGTTGTTGGGCAGAATTTTCCATCCAGATGTTGCTGGACAGAAATTGCCCGTGTTGTTTATGGCTGGTGGGAATTCCGCCCCAACATCTGGAGAACCGCACGTTGCCCACCTGTGCACATTTCTTCCTTTTAGGATTATCACAAGTTTCTTTTTGTTTTTAAGCGCCCTAGGTAGGTGCAGACGTAAGAAGTTGAAAGGCCCTATAAGGAGATAGAACAGCCAGACTGATGAAAAGGTGCAGGGTAAATAACCTGTGAACGAAAGCCCAGGGAAAAATCAGTTTAAGCAAGACGAGGAAAGGATGAAACCCCTATAGAGAACCCAATGACAATCGGTGGTGGTGATAAAGGCGGGGGGGGGGAGGAGAGGGCTCTCATAAAAAGGGTCCTATGGGAGGTTGCGACCGGGACTAGACAAAGGCGCAAGAGTGCAGGGAGGAAGCAGAACGGGGTATTTTTAAAGGCCGGGGTGTTGGAGGGGCGGAACCGAGGCTTTATCGGGAGGGGGGGCGCACAAACCTGCCACTCACCTTCCCTTCCGCAGAGTCTCTCCCTCTTCCCCCTCCTAACCAGAGAGATACGTCACCAATGACCGCTGACAACGTCATTTTAACACGCGAAACGCTGCCATGTTGGAAGGTTCGTTGCTATGGCAGCAGCTGCGGAATAGGTTGATGACGCATCCATTACGCGCCGAGCTAACCCATTTTAGCAATAATTTTTCCCCTTCTTTTTAACATTAAATTTACATTTTCTTTAATTTCCGCCAATAGTGTAGGAGGCCACGGAAGAAAGTGTTGATTTCGTTTGCCCCTTAAATGAAACTGTTTGAGAACTTTCGGGATTTTTAATGCTGTCCGTTTCTTATTGAGAACTATTTCCGTAGAAACAAAGAAAACTTAAGGTACACTGGACGGCAACAAAGATCGAAACTCGTGCTTTTTCAATTGAACTCTTATTTAGATCCTATCTGATTTGTTTCGAGTCTTCGAGCATTTTAAAGCGAATCAGGTTTACATGGGCTGAAAGGGAAAGTAGATCACGTTAGCAGTACATGAAGAAAATTAAGTTTTGAACTACAAGTCCCAGAATGCACCAACCAACTGATGTATTTGTTGACTGGGTGATTCTGAGAAATGTAGCAGAAAAAAGCCTCGCCCCCCAAATGTTACTAACCTGTACACTGTAAACTAGAGTGCTTTATTGTGTGGACTTGAAGACAAAACCAGCCCCCTCCCCAATTCAAAAGCTACAATATTGTCACTTGATTATGTTGCAGAGCGGCAAAAGTGTTCTTTTCCCACTTCACCAGCCAAAAATGACACTGTTCTTTCTTTCATTAGGCCACTATAATTACTCTGATTTGGAGAGTGGGTTATTGTTGGCCTGCCAAATGTTTTGTGATAGAAAACCCATGATCCTTTCAATTGGCCTTATTGGGCAGACAGATGGGAGTGTCCAGCCAAAACATGTGAAGGGGGAAATGTTCTCCTTGCTATAGCTACTTTTCAATCTGGCATCTGGTCTGAGGTTAGTATTTAAATATCTTATTTTTTGCCCTGTTTTGGGAACTTTTTTAAACTTAATGTGTGAGAGCGATAAGACAATCCAGTTGCTCTTCTAAATAATTCCTAGTCAATTAGATTCCTAAGAAATATGTGTGGTTTACGCTTTCAACAGACACTGCAGAATTTGCTTCTGACAGCACTGTATTACAATCTGAGTCCAGGCAAGAAACAGTGCTATACCACCCCCAAGGCACCACCAGAGCCTTGATTGACCAGTTTTCTATCTTTGGGGTGAGTATTTATTTATTTAAAATACTTTCACTCTGCCTTTCTTCTTAAAAAGGAACTAAGGCAGCTTACAACATTGAGAGACAATATTTAAAACTGGAAACAATGAGTATACAACGGTAGTTTACATAATTAAAATACAATATTTAAAGTTAAGAACAATGAATATAGAGAGGTAGCTTACATCTTTAAAAGCTAAGAACAATAAGTATACAGTACAAATATTAAACTGGGGGGATGCCATTCTGAGAAAAGGAAAACACAGAAATGGAAAAGACTAGTACTAAAAACCAGTCAAAGCAGCAATACAGTACATAATCCATCTAAAATGCACACAACAGGCAGCTAGTTACTGAGGAAAGGCTTGCCTGAAGAAAAAAGTCTTTGCCTGCTTGCGGAAGGACAGCAAAGATGGGTTCAGTCTGGCCACCTTTGCAGGTGGGGGGGGAGTTCCAAAGTCTGGGAGGACCAACCGAAAAGGCCAGCTCCTGTGTCTCCATCAGATGCACCTGTGAAGGTGGTGGGACTGACAGAAAAGCCTTTCCTGATGATCTTATCACCTGAGCCAGCTCATAATGGGAGATAGTTTGGACTCAGAAGTTGATTGGCAGCCACTGGAGCTGCTGTAAAACGGGGCTTATGTGATCCCTGTAACCAGCCCCAGTCAGCTATCTGTCTGCTGCATTTTGGACCTGCTGAGGTTTTCTGACACTTTCAATCAGCAGCCCCACATAGAGCATGTTATAGTGATCCAGCTGGGAAATAACTAAGGTGTGTGTAACAGTGGCCAGATCAGCTATCTCAATAAATGGATGCAGCTGGCACACTGGTTTTAATTGTGCGAATTCACTCCTGTCCACTGCTGAGACCTGGGCATCTAGGCTCAGAGATAAATCCAGGAGCACCCCCAAGCTGCACACTTGTTTTTTCAGGGAGAGTGTAACCCCATGCAGTACAGGCTGCCTCCCTATACCATGATCTGCCTTTCAGCGGACCAGAAGCACCTGTCTCTTCTGGATAACTTTTAGTTTATTCACTCTCATACAGTCCATTACTAATACCAAACACTGATCTAGAGCCAAAGCAGCTTCCTCAGATTTAGGTGGCAAGGAGAGGTAAGAGTTGGGTGTCATCAGCATATTGATGACATTCCCCCCCCCCCAAAGATGGATAATCTCTCCCAGAGGTTTTATGTAGATGTTAAATAACATAAGAGACAAACAGAACCCCGAAAGGACCCCACAGGTCAGTGACCAGGGTGTTCGAACAGGAATCCCCCAGCACTACCTTCTGAGTTCTATCCTCCAGGAAGAACTGGAGCGACCATGAAACAGTGCCTCCAAGTCCCATTCCAGAAAGATGAGTCAGAAGGATACTATGGTTGATAGTATCAAAAACCCCTGAGAGGTCCGGCAAAACCAGCAGGGACACAGATCGCCTATCCCAGTGGTCCCCAACCTTGGGCCTCCAGATGTTCTTGGACTACAACTCCCAGAAGCCTTCACCACCACCTCGGATGGCCAGGATTTCTGGGAGCTGAAGTCCAAGAACATCTATCCAGTTCCCAGCATAGGTCATCCACCAAGGTGACCAAAGCTGTCTCCCCTGAAGCCAGATTGAAATGGATCTTGATACTATGTCTCATCCAGAAACCCCTGGAGCTGAGAGACCACAACCCACTCTAGCACCTTCCTCAATAATGGAATATTAGATATGTATATGTAGATATGTTCTTTGCTTTTGGCTGTGGAACAAGGCAAAGAGTGTCTGCACTTTTAAGAAAACTCATATTTTGCTTGGTCTGAGGGTAAGTACAGGGTCTGTATGTAGAATATGAAACCATTAACAATTCTGATTTCAAACAACATAGCGTGGCTCAACACCCTACTGCCACTCTGTCATCCTGCCTCTGATCCTTTGGCATTCATAGATGAGAAAAGCTCCTGAGTAGGAGGAGATAGGGCCTGACAAGTACCTTGTCAGTATAGCCTGTTTCTTCTCCCAGCTAGTATCTGTCTGGAAGCAAGGAAAGAATGCTTTGGGTCCACTTACAGATAATCCTCAGCTGGACCTGGTCCAAAAATTGCTGCTACAGGTGTTAACCTTATCTGTGCTATTTCCTCATAAGGCCCATCCCAATAACTAGGTGGAAATTAGGAAAAGAGGCCAAGCCAAACTTTCTGGGGAAGATTCATTTTGGTTGGGGACAGAACACAAACATTTCCAGCATTTTATATAGTAATTCAAGCCAAAGAAAGAGAGAAAGGACACAGCACGGTGGACCCCCCCCCCACACACATACACACCCTATGTGACTATCATGATGATATGATGGCAGGGATTGCAGTAGCCCATCACATCCCACGCAGCAGGTGCCTGTGCAGAGTTGGTTCTACAAAAAATAGCTGGCTCTGGAAAGCTGAGAATACGTAACAGTGCTGGTTTTCTAGATTGCAAGGGGAGGCAGCTCCCTGTGCTCTGCTGGCTGAGGCAACTACCTCACTGCTTAATGGCAGTGGCAACATCCTCTCCTTATCCACCACTTCCTTGGGAACTGGGGCACTGTTCTGTGAATTCCCTTTCTTCTACACTGCTGAATGACTACAAAGATGACCAGCAAAGAATTTGTTTAGCCATGAATCTTTTACTTTTCATTAAACACAGCATCTACTTTCCCACTTGTGCTTTATCACTTTTTTCATCTCCTGGTTGGGCTGGGCTGAATTGTTTGCCCCTTGTTCTTTAAACAGGATCCAGCTCTAAAGCCAAACTGTTGCATAGTCAGTATGGCCAAGCTTAGCCAAGTCTTCAAAAGAACCTGCTTCCCAATGGATGGTAGAGAGCATCCCACTGTTCTCAGCTGCTCTGTGGCATACAATTCGGAGAGTTCACATAAACAGATTGCAAACCTCTGTACTACAGCTACATGAACTGAATGGAATTTGCCTAAAGAAGGTCAATTGGCCCAAACAGTGTTTGGAATGCTTGCCTTTCAAATTCTTCCCCCCCCCCCAAAAAAAATCCTTTTTGAGCATTAAGTTTTGAATTTTTTTTAACTATTGCTATTTGTATCCATTTCTTTGATATTAGTTTCATACTTTGGGAATTTTTTAAAAGCTTTAGCTGTTCTTCCTCTAGTACATTTTTGTATAACTGCTTTTGACTTATGGTAATCCTATTAATTAATTACCATCCAAAGATTAGGTCTTATCATTAACAAATCTGCTCAGTTCTTGCAAACTAAAAGCTTTGTTGAGTTAATACAGACCACGTTAGCTCTTCCTCTTTTCCTACTGTCTTCCACTTTACCTAGCGTCATTGGTTTTACCAGCCACCCTTGTCTTTTCATATTAGTCTAACAGCCTCAATTTAATCACTTTAGCTTCTAGTGAAAATTCAGGCTTGATTTTGTCTAGAACACAATTATTAGTCTTTCTGGTGGTCCATGGTGTCGATAGAGATTAGTCAATTTTAGTTAATAGAAATCTGACTGTAGCTTACTATGTCAACTTCAGCTATTAGGTGGCAGACCTCCCTAAGCAGCAAAGAAAGGAAGCTACATCATTCCTTTCTGCAGCAAGTTTTCAGGAAGTTGTGCATGAATCAGGATGTGGTTTGGACCACTTTGGGAATGGCTGGTTCACTCCATTTACCAGTGACCACATGATTCATTAACAAGCCCAATCCTTATCTTGCCTGCGTGTGCCTTCTGGGTACCAGGCAAGGGGCTACTATTTTTTTAGTACAGGTAGGATCACTCTGTTTTGGTTTGGTTCCATCATGTGTGACTGTCAGTATCAAACCAATGCACATTCCTCATACTGGCAACATGGCAGCTATTAATTTTTTAAAATCCACTTTTCTCCATCTGTAGAGGGGAATTTCCCTCACCCCCTATCTTTGCTCCCTTTAAATCCAGCATTGAATCACTTCAGTGGCAGCTTCCTTCCACTCCCCTGTGGAGGGGGGGGACATGGGGGATATTTTTTGTTCTTTTCTATTTTCCCTTTAAAGGGATGAATAGGCTAAATAGGGTTGCTTAAGGTGCTGTGTGGCTTCCTGCTGAGGGAGGAGACTGCATTGGCAAATCTCTACCATTGAATAATGTCACTTCATATCCTTCTGTTTGTTAATAATAATGTTTAATGTGGAGAAGAAACAGCTTCAAACATTGAAAGTAGTTAAGCTTGTAATAGTATTAGGTTCAAGGCAACACAGCTGATTAATGTTACAACAAATGAGACTAAAACAGACATCAACATAGTGAAGCCAATTCTAGTTTAATAGTTACCAGCTTGCAGCATATCATGGAGTAGGCCCATAACTAGAAGTTATATATATGGTAACCTATGACTATGTTTTGGAGCCATTATAAATATGTGTCTGGTAATTTTTAAGGATAATTTCTTTTTAATTCAATGTGAAGTGCCACGTGCTAAGGGAAGTCAAAGATATTAGGCTACACACATTCTGACTATGATTTTAAAAAATTGTCACTTAAATCACAATTTTAAAAAATCATTTTTATTTAAATCATCAAAAATCCAATTTTTAAAAATTTAAATTGTGATTTAAAACAATTTAATTTAAATCAAATCAACCCTGGCGCTTTGTCACAACATTAGTGGCAATAATAAAAATTTTTGAGACACTTCTAATTTTTGGACAAAGGAAACCTTAAAGAAAGAGGTGCATATCTTTCTAAATGTTTTACTGTTTCAGACCAACAGAGAAACATACTCTTCATCTCATTTGAGATAGCCTTCCAGTGAAAGAGACAGGTATTCTTGCAGAGAAGAGGGCAGTTCCAACTGAGCAATTCCCTGATGGCATCGTATTCCCAATTGCTTCCGGATAGCACAGCGGGCCAGATGTTGCAGTGCACGGGGCTGATTCAGCAAGCAAAGAGCAGAATCATAGAATACATGGTGCTCCTGGCACAATAGAAAGAAAAGAAATCAAATGAGCCTTTGCATGCACACCAGGTCTAAACAAGCCTGAAGCACAAGCAAGGAGACAAGGACCTTATAGAAAAGTAACCATAATAGCTAAGGCTGTTGTGCTCAGAACCTGTTCCAACCTCAGTTACAACTCTAAAATTGTAGCATTTAATGATTCGTCATGTATTGGCAAGTTGATTCTGACTAATGGTGATCCTTTCCAGGGCATTTCTAGGTATAGAGCACTCAGGAGGCTGCTCTGGGACTGTGCAATTTGTCCAAAGCTACATTGACTGGGTTTTCTTCCAAGATGCGCATCGGGGACTCAAACTCCTGTACTCTGGCTCTGCAACCACATACCCAAACTCAGTGAGCTACCTAGCCAAATTTAGAGAGTGACTAAAAATTTGCCCTGCTGTTTGTGCCATATCTCTCACTGTTCCTTGCAATACTTATTCCAGCAACTACACATTCCTTTTAACTAGGAGTAGACACAATCGTTTGGATGAGTAAGTGGTATATTCTATTTGGCGAAAAGGGATTGAATCTTTTTGTAACATTACCACTCACATTATTTTGTCTTTAAGTTTATGTGATACCTGTACAGTGGTGCCCTGCTTGACGATTACCCCGTTAGACGATGAAATCGCTTGATGAGTATTTTGCAATCGCTATAGCGATCGCAAAATGATGTTTGTATGGGTTTTTTTCACTTCACGACAATCGATTCCCTACTTCGGGAACCGATTTTCCGCTTGACCACAATTTAAAAACAGCTGATCGGCAACTCTCAAAATGGCTGGCCACTGCTTTGCTGACCTCATTTTGCAAGACAGGGAGCGGAAAATGGCTGCCCTATGGAGGATCTTCGCTGCACGATCAGGTATTTCCCCCATTGGAACGCATTGACCAGTTTTCAATGCATTTCAATTGTTTTTTTCCACTTGACAACCATTTTGCTTAACAGCGATTCTGCTGGAATGCATCGTCGTCGTCAAGCAGGGCACCACTGTATTGTATATTGTATTTTAAAAAATAATTATGCTAGTTTAGCACTATAGCAATAGAACTAAACACATCGGTAAGAGGGTGGTGATAATAGTAGAAAAAGGTCATGTGTGAGGCATGGACAACCTGAAATGCACCATGCTGAGATAATTGAAAATGCCTGTGTGTACTGCAATAACAATTTAGATATAAGGATGCAGAACAGAGATGTTCATGTTAACCCAGGGCAATTTTTTTGTGGTTACACCTTTAGAAACATACAGATAAATAGTAGTAAAATTGTACAGTGGTGCCTCGCTTAACGAGCGCACCGTTTAACGAAGAATCCGTATAGCGATCCCTTTTTGGGGATCGCTATATGGATCTGCCCCAATCGCCGCACTCGCTTTGCGACGATTGGGGCGTCACAGCTGATCGGCGGCTCCAAAATGGCCGCCGCATGACCCGAAATGGCCCCTATCAGTGTTTTCGCGCCCTCCCCTTGCTTACGGAGGTGGCGAAAACGCTGCGGGGGGCATTTCGGGTCATCCACGGCCATTTTGGAGCCGCCGATCAGCTGATCGGCGGCTCCAAAATGGCCGCCGGACGCGAAAACATCGCTGGAGGGGTAAGTTTGGACGCTTATTGGAACGCATTAAACTAAGTTTAATGCGTTCCAATAGGCTTTCCTTACCCACACAGCGATGTTTTCGTATAGCGAAGGTTAATCCGGAACGGATTAACCTCGCTATACGGGGCACCACTGTAATAGGTTAGTATGTAGTACAGTAGAACCTCTATATCAACGGGAGATCAGTTCCAATCACCCCCCACGAATGCTGAAACCATGAATAATAGCAAATGCTCTTATAATAACTACAATATACTTAATATGGTCTCTGGCTCCATCTACGTAGCTAATTCTGGTAATGTCATCATGGAAAGATGTGTACAGTACAGTGGTGCCTCACATAGCGATCGCTCCGTTTTACGATCAAATCGCTTTGCGATGGACTTTTTGCCATCGCAAGAGCGATCGCTTTGCGATGGCCCCATGGGGAAAATTCGGTTTGCGATGATCGCGGGGGAGCGCTCCTCCGTGATCATCGCAAAGGCCCCGCCGATCAGCTGTGCGAAAATGGGGCCTTTGGGATGATCACGGGGGAGCGCTCCCCCGCGATCATCCCAAAGGCCCCATTTCTGTACAGCTGATCGGCGGTTCCAAAATGGCCGCCAGCTGTTTTGCCTCGCTTTATAGGCACCAAAAATGGCCACCCCTATGGAGGATTTTCGCATAAGGTGAGTTTTTAGGCCCACAGGAACGCATTAAATGTGTTTTAATGCATTTCTATGGGCTTTTAAAAATCGCTTAGCGATGAAATCGCATAGCAGCAATTTTTGCTGCACAGATTAACATTGCTAAGCGAAGCACCACTGTAATTCCATAGTGAACCCTATACAAGTATGGTCCCTCTAGTGGCCAGTTCTGGTAAATACAGAGTATAAATACTGTACAGTACATATTTCTGGGATTTTTCTTTTAATATTTACTGACCACAGACAGGTGAAACTGGATACTGATCTTGACGATATGGAGTGCTACATGTGACCAAAATGATTCTGGCCTAGAACTCAGAACACAGAAAGCAGCTTATATATTTCACTATGTAAACCCTAAATTTGTACTAAAACATATGCTGCCAGTACTGCCAAAGTGAATGCTAAGCTTGTGACAGTATACTGTGGATTTTCAAATATCATGAGATTAAAGAAACTCCCACAGTATTTGACTTTTTAACAGGGGTAACAGTTCACCTCAATCTACCCTAATGGAATTGCTTCCTCCCATTGAATCCTAAACTAAGATTTGGATCATGGATCTCCATGTCCGTTGGTAACATCATGCCATAACAACTCTACTAATATTGCACATTTCATCTTAGTACCATCCATGAACTAGCATTACACGGAGAAGAAAAGCTTTATAGTTCAGCCAAGAGGGAGTATCTGTGCAGGTGGCAAAGTGAAAGACTATCAGAAGATATCAGGAATCAATAGTTGAGTTCTCATTAAAAAATTCAATGGTAATGGTAATGCAAGAAAGGTGAGGTTAAGCAATGGAAAACAAGAGAAACAAGATAAATTAAGAAGAGGAACCCTTAGGAGAAGCAGTGCTGTGGCAGATGATACAACAATGGAAATACTGTAGAAGAACAAAGCTTCCAAACAGCAGATGAGGTGCATCATTTCAAAATATAGGTGGAAAGTGTGTGTGGTACATTATTGACTGCTTCTCATTAAAAATGTTCATAACTCTGTGGGTGAAGGATTTTGCCATGATTTTGTTTCCATTGTGCTCTTATCTAAATGGATCAGACTCCTTGATTACAGAAATGAGTAGGAAATGGATGGGAAGGACATACTTGCCAAACTTCAGAGGGCACAAACTCCACCCAGGAATCACAGGATAGAATTCGGTCATAGGTGTTCAGAATAACTTCCATAGTCCGAGGGGATAAGACACAAAACTTTAACATCTATGGACAAATGCAAAGAGAGAAAACATAGGGAAAGATGGCATGTGTGAACACCTTGGAAGGAAAGCGGAATGTAGATTACATCCATGCAACATCCCTTGGAAGACTGAGCCAGGAAACCAAAACACTGATGGGCAATTTACAGTTTTCCAGATGTAGCGGGGACACAGCTTCTATGATCCCTCACCATTGTTTGTGCTGGCAAAGGCTGATGCCAGTTGCAGTTCAGCAAAGAGTTTGAGGGTGACAACATTGTCCATCCCTAAACTGAAGACAAAGTGCCATCCTTACCTTGGGATTGATAGGAGCAGCGCCATGGTTAAGTAGGGTTGCTATAAGCTTCTCAGGCTCCCCTTCTAAGTAATCTTCCACTGCATGTAGAGCACAATCCACTGGTGTGTAGCCAGCACAATTACTGACATTGACGTCTGCTCCGTGCTGCAGCAGTAGCTCCACGATACGGATGTGGCAGTTGCTGCAGGCGTTGTGCAGTGGTGTGTGGTTCTTTCGGCCAGCTATTTGGGCATCCGCCCCACTCTCCAACAGCCGCTTAACCACCCGGTAGTAGCGACCAGCCTCTTCGGGCTTGTCTGCACTGGCACAGGCTGAATTGAGAGCTGTCTCCCCCTCTCGATTTCTGTGACCTATATTTGCTCCATAGCAAAGGTAGAGCTTGACGTGATCATCTAGGCCATGCTTAGCAGCCACATGCAAAGGAGAAGCCCGGCGGTCTCTTGTGTTCTGGTTGACTAGAGCCCCATATTCCAGTAGCATCTGGGCACATCTGGAAGGCATAGTAAATTACATTGATGAATTTGGCACCTGCAATATAATCTAGTCTAATCTCAGTTTTCATTAAGTTTTAAAGATTTTTCGAGCTCAATTTGTATCATTCTGGATGCTCAGAGGCTTACTGCCTAGAGAGAAAGTGCATCCATAAGGGTGGGAGCATATGGAACCAGCTATGTTTTATCTCCTAACATTTATCTAGCATCGCAATTATCTTGAAATAGAATTCCGAAGCCTCTGAATCAACTACAGTTGCAGTCTAAAACATAACTTCTTAACATCCCCAGGCTCTGCTGTTTTAATCACCCCTCAAGCCACAAGAGAACCCTTCCAACCATCACCCCAACTTCCCAGACATACGGCAAAGACTCCTGCGTGGTGCACAAGTGGAGTGGGGCCAGCCCTTCCTCTGAAAGAATATTGGGATTTGCACTGTAGTTCAGGAGCAAACGAGTGCATTCTGCACGATGGTTGGCACAGCTATCATGTAGAGCTGCTTTCCCACCAACAATAGCATCCACATCAGCTCCTTGCAGGAGGAGATGTTTCACACAATCCCGGTAGCCCCTGGAAACTGTGATACGTAAGGGAGAGGTATGCTTCTTCTGGGGTGCTAACACCCACAGCCCTGCAGAATCGGCAAGGAAAGAGAAGATTTAATTGGACAGGAGAATCATAAATGCAGAGATGCCAAGTTGTACTTTCATAACATAACTGGAGTCTGGATGTTGTTATAGTACTGAGACTTGGGCCTGCGGCTCTGAAGATCTAGGTTCACTTCTCCACAGAAAATTAGGTGGCCTCAGTCTATTTACTCTCAGTTTGGCCTACCTCACAACATGGCTGTTGTTGAGATGACAAAATGGGAAGGAGGTAAACCATATATACTGCCCTGAGTTCAGCGAAGGCAAAGCGGGACAAAAACTAATATTGGCACCTCCGGTCACCCGATTGACTAGGTTTGCAATAGATTTGAGGCGAGCAGGAACCCATAGTGTGCTAATCACAACGCACAATTAATTTGAATTCACTGCTACAAGTTCTGGTACAAGATATTAGTTTTAAAAAAAACAACAGCAAAGAAAGCCACGTGGTCCTTTACACAATCCAAATGAAGAAGTGATAGATACCTTTATTTAGACGACTAAAAATCAAACATTCAATGTGAGCTTTCGTGAATAAAATTCACTTCCTCATACAAAGGATAGAAAAATTATAAACTAAAGTCCCTAAATGGTAATGCCAGAGATCTGCCAGACATGTTGCTTAAAGTGAGCTGAGAGCGGCTTTCTACCAGTTTGGAGGTGGGTGTTTTTAAATGATTTATCCCTGGTGCCATTTGGCTGGAATTTTCCAGTCAGTCTCTAGGATAGGAATTAGTCTCTGAATTAAGCCTCTTTCCCCAACTCATATTGTCTGTTTGGAAATACCTGTAAACTTTCCTTATTGGCAGGGAGGGGGGGCAGAGAGGCCACACAGAGACTCTTTCTAAGGCTGGTATAATTTTTGGTTAGGCTTGGTCTGATAAAGGTCTGCTCCAATTCCATATAAGGCAGTAAATTTAATTTAAAGAGGATGTATAAGTTAATGTACAGTGGCGCCTTGCTAGACAGTTGCCCCGCATGACAGTTTTTTCTCTAGACATTGACTTTTTGTGATTGCTATAACGATTCGCAAAACAGTGATTCCTATGGGGGAATTTTGCTGGACAATGTTTGGTCCCTGCTTTGTGAACCAATTTTCGCTAGACAACGATTTTGACAGCTCCCTCCGTGCTCGCAAAACAGGTGTTTTTGGGACCTAAGCTTCTCAAGACAGCTATTTAAACAGCTGATCGGCTGTTCGCAAAGCAGCTTTCCTATGGCCGATCTTCGCTAGACAACGATGATTCTTCCCCATTGGAACGCATTAAACAGGTTTCGATGCATTCCAGTGGGGAAATGCTTTTTGCTAGACAATGATTTTGCTAAACAGCGATTTGAGTGGAACGGATTATAATCGTCTAGCGAGGCACCATTGTAATGGCACAATATGTTTGTATTTGCCCTACTTATGGGCTTTTGCCAGTAAAATAGGGCTTCTGGAATGACCTCACTTACTTACAGTATTTTTGGCTCCTCACATTTCCCTCAGTGAGGGAGACCTGGACAAGCAGAATAAGGCTTTTGTGCACCAGTTTTGGTGACGGTGGCAAGACCCTTCAATTTGATGTCTCACTGTATCAGGATCATCATAATAACCTAGGTGCAACATGTGAGTTCTGCTTTATATGGGAAACCCGGACAGCCACGATAAGGCTTTTATGCAACAATCTGTTCACAGAAAATTTGTTATTTATGTTGCTGATATATATGGTATTCCAATCCAGTAGCAAGTTGCAACTAGAGTAGGTCCACTGAATCGATGGAACTTACAAAGGAGTTGACTCAGCGAATCTCCAGTCATTCAGTGGGCCTACTCTAGTTGCAGCTTACTACTAAATTTGAGTTACTGAATAACGTGGGCCAAGGAGAAGATCTTTGTGCCAAGGTCCCATCTGAAGTTAAGAATTTAGGTGGGGGAAAAGAGAGAAAGTGTGTCAAATTCAGAGAGAATAGATGCAGATGTAGGCCAGGACTGATAAAGCCAATTCTACATTTAGAGTTACTATTTCTGTTTATCTAGTATCTATAAATATGCTTAGCTCACATGACAGCTTCCATAGCAGCAACTTACCACAAAATTAACAGAAACAAAATAAATTAGTATTACTGTACTGTAATGGCTTACACACGCACGCACGCAAGCATGTTTATAGATAGTAGAAGCACACAATACTCTAGCATAGGGCAGATTTCATAATCAAGCTCTATGTGTAGATTTCCAGAAACTTTAGTTCATCAGATGCTACACATGGAAAGCTGTGACTCTGTCTCTTCTTAGGATGGACTTGAGAGAGGGTTATTTGAAGGCTCACAAATATTACATAAATTGAGATTTAAACTTAATTGGCAGCAGTGAGGTTTAGCTGTAGCTACAGCACCTGCCAAAAATCTCAGGAGCCGGAGGAGTTTGTTGGACAACAATTCCCAGAATCCCTCACCGTCAGGAGGCTGTCTCACCCCACAGCTTGAAAAAGTTGCTTTTTAAAACCGTAACTCCCAATGACCCAGTGTGAGATTCTGGGAACTTGAGTTCAAATAATTATTTTTTCAAGCTCTAGCAGGTTCTTCTCTACCCAGTTCCTGGGAACTGTAACTTGATGACAGAGGGCAGCACTAAGGATTCTGTGAGATATTTAAAGTGTCCCTCACTCCCACCAACTCTTAGACTAGGCTAAACATTTTCGAGGTCCCCTTAGGGAGATCCTATTGCTTGTTATGGCACAGCTATAGTTCAGAGATACTGGCTTGAGAATGTTAGAGGGGGGAAAGGGAGCCATGAAAGTTGGGGGGAAAAACTGACTGAGGTTGTGGGATAACATGGTCTTCAGTTGTGGAATGGTTGAAAACTACTGAGATAGACAGACAGACTACTAAACTTAAATATATATATAAATATATATTCTATATGTGTGTGTGTGTATACCAATAGATAGATAAACCAGTCAGTAAATATGCCTTAAGGCTTCCATTTGTGACACACCCACCCACAAAAAATGAGCCCACCAAAAAAACAAGAATCATCATGAACAAAACAGGCAAGTAACACAATCCATCATTTCCTCCCACCCACCCCCACAAAATCTTACCCAGTTCAGCTGACCACACCAGTTCCTCAGCAAGGCTGTCAATAATCAAGTTAGCGGTAGTTTCATCCTTAAAGATGCTTTTGATTTTCTGCAGGTCTCCTGTGTACAGAGCATTGTGGACAGCAGGATCCCGGCAGTACTGAGGACGCCGGCTGGACCTGGGAAAGGTATGGAAACTCCTGGTGACTGGCTGGTACCTTCGATAGGTAGAGTGTCTCGAAGCTGCCCTTTGCCGGTCTTCCCAGTCTAACATTTCTCGTTGCAGCCGTAGGGAGCGCAGAGTGGAAGAGGTAAATGAGAAAGTTTCCCTGGACATGTCTATAAGTGAACATGGAGCTCAGTAGCCCTTATCTGCCTGCCCTTTGTTAATAGCCTACCATTGACAAAGGAGTCCCAGTTCCTCAATGCAATTTTTATAATGGTACTGTTGCAATACGGTCTTACGAAGAAACACATGGGCTCTCACTGGAAGAAACACCCAGCCTGGCTAGGTTTATAATTAGAAATGAATAGTCATCAGAGTAGCACAAACATTCTCTCTCTCTCTCTCTCTCTCTCTCTGCAGTGTCGTTTTCCTTTTTGGTTCTCAGAGCAATTAACATGGTGGTAGTACCGTGGAAGAACAAAGTACAAGAGAACTGTAAAGTAAGGGTGATTTAGCCAGCCTGTCTTCCACTCAGGCTCCCCAGGAACCTAAGACCCTTGCATGAAAAGGCAAGGAACAAAAGTAGAAAACACAGAACAGCTACCTGAAAGAGTTGCCACCATTTCAGTTTTAGACTGACCCTCTTTGCCTGGAGAACACTCCTACAAAAATTGTGCTGTTGTTCTGTGCTATGAAATCTGAACAAACTTATAGCGAACCTAATAAGACTTTGAAAGTGAGATATTTTAAGAGTGGCCTTTCCATTTCCACTCCCCCCAGTGATTATATGTATATATAGATAGATAGATATAAAAAATAGTGGTGCCTCAAACAAAAAAGTATACCTATGAAACCGGACCTCAGATCAGCACCAAATTCGGCACAGATGTAGCAGAAAGTCTGCTCTTGCTCTGTGCCAAATTTGGGGACATTTAGGCAAGGTTTTCAAGTCAGTTTTTTAAAAAAACAATTGTTTTGCCCTGCATCCAGAAGCAAGTTACTTTCAGCTACAGCTGATAGAAAAGAGACTAAATACGTTGATAAGAGAATATTTGCATACCTGAACAAGAACGTTTTCATTTTTGTTGCTTTTTACCCCTTTCAAAATGACAGAGCCCATTCAGAATTTTTAATTAGCGTTTTTAATGCAAATTAAACCTCAGAAATCCACTCCCTTTTTCTAACATAACATTCTAAGCTGACCTCTTTGCATAGCGTCCGTTCTGACCAATCAGAATGCGGCTCTCAGACACACATCTAGAGATACCTGGCAGATTCTCTTCCTCCCCCTCCTTTCTTTCTGGTTTTGTAGGGGAGCAAATGTTGTGCTGGCTGCTGCAATGCACTAAAAAGAAGTGGCGGCGGGAGAATCATCTTTCCCATACAAGGCCTACAAAGGAGAAAGGTGTCCTTTTTGGGGGTGGGGGCAAGGGAAGATTTGCAAAGCAAGCCAAAAGAGCTCTGAGGCGCACGGGGGAGGGTGTTTGGGGCGGGGGCGGGGCAGAAGGAGAGGAAGACAAAGTACTTGCGAGCCGAGCGGGGGCACTCTGGACGATGCGCCAAATGGGGCACCCCAAAGGGAAGGGCCGCGCAGAGCCCGGCGCCGCTCCCCCGTCGGGGTCGGTCACTTACATGCCTGGAAGGGGTGCGGGCGGAGCCGCTGGCCCGAGCTGAGACCTACGAGAGGCTCCTGGCGGGGGGGGGGCTCCTCCTGCGGCCGATGCTGTTCCCTGGAATCAGCGCATGGAGCTTGCCCGCCTGCCCTCAGTGATGAATGAAGAAGGAAGGAAGGCAGACGGGCAAGGAAGAGCTCCGCCGACCTCGCCACAGCGCTCTCGTCTTCGGTTGCCTCGGCACCCGGCTCGCCATTGCCTACCGACCGAGGAGCAGAGCGAGGCTGGCCCGGCGGCGTTGTTGTGGCGGCGGCGGCAGCTCCCAGTTCCTCTCGTTTCTCTTCCTTTTCCTTCTTCGACTACTCGCCCGGCTGTCTCCGCGTCCGCTTGCCACTCCTTGTTTTTTAATTACAGTATTTATTTCTCCATTCCAACAGTAAATAAACAGCAGCCTCGCTTTCTCTCCCATTCAGACACGCACATTTGCTCTTGCTCACACACATCTGAAAGAAGCGTTTCCACACGTATTTTATATTCATATTTTATTCATCTGTGTGGGTGCATAATTTTTCATATTTACATATCAGAATGTAAATCTATGATCCTTGCCCTTCACGGGTCATAAAAGCTGCCAGAAAAGGATGGTTGGTTGGGTAATAGAGGAGTCGTGAACGTCTCCACGTCAGGGCAGGATAGGATCCCATCATGCTTGAAAAAGGCAATAGTAAGACCGCTGTTCAAAATGCCTTTTGGACGCCACAATACCAAATAATTTCTGACCACCATCTAATATCCGGTTCTTGGGGAAGGAGGTACAGTGGTTTTTGGCCTTTCAGCTCCAGGCATTACTGATCCATTTCAATCTGGCTTCAGGTCTGGTTTATGGGATGGAAACTGCTTTGGTCACCTTGGTAGATGACCTACACCAGGAACTGGATAGGGGATCTGTGTCCCTGTTACTTTTGCTGGACCTCTCAGGGGCCTTTGATACTATCAACCACAGTATCCTCCTGATCAGTCTCCCTGGAATGTACTTATGGGCACTTTCCTGTTGGGTTCAGTTCTTCCTGGAGGAGAGAACTCAGGTGGTGGTGCTGGGGGATTCCTGTTCAACACCCTGGCCACTGATCTGTGGGGTCCCCTCGGGGTTCTTTCTGTCTTGTTTGTTATTTAACATTTGCATGAAACCATTGGGAGAGATTATCCAGAGTTTGAGAGATAGATGTCACCAATAAGTGGATGACACCCAGCTCATGTCTCATTGCCACCTAAATCTGCGGAGGCTGCTTCAGCTCTAGATCAGTATTTGGTATCAGTAATGGACTGGATGGGGATGAATAAAATTCAAACTTAATCCAGACAAGACGTGCTTCTGGTCAGCTGAAAGGTAGATCAAGGTAAAGGGTGATGGCCTGTACTGGATGGGGTTCCAAGGCTTCTGAAGGCATAGTGCAATTTACAACACTAAGCAACAGGATTTGGGCCAATAACCACATCTATCTATTGAGTCTTTAGGTCAGGTTGATTAGTAAGCCTGGGGCACAGTTTAGAACTTATGTCTGGACTAAAGCTCCCGGAACTCCGCAGCTAGCATGGTGTAGATTGGGAGATTCTTGGAGCTGTACTCCAAAAATGCAACATTTTCACAATCTGGTTCAGAGGTGAATTTTGCTACTTCTTCCCAGACCTACTGTGAGCCTTTCCAGTGCTGAAAATATCGAAGTTTCAAAACATTTTAAAAGCCCAGAAGGAACCTAAAGGTAACTTCCAGTTTGACGATGCAACAACTCCAAAACACAGCCAACATAAAAGCTGAATTTAGCAAAACAAGGCACTGATTTGCTTTTAGAGAAGAATCACTGTTATACCCATTTTGAATACAAAGTGTTATTGTAGTTGGCTGGGAGGCAGAATGTTTTGCTGTTGTAGATTCTGGACAGTTTTAAGTGAGTGTATGGCATCTGATTATGATTGATAACCAAATTACTCTTCCCAATTATACTTCCACATTCACTTCAGCATTTCATGCAGAGAGAAAGAAAAAAGAAAAAAAAGCCTTCAGATCTGCTACTTTATTATCACCAGACCCTTTTCTTCCAAAATGCAAAAACAAAAAACAAAAATGAAAGAATTGTGGAATCATTTAACTGACACACCCAAATAAAGGATTAAATAAAACTTAATATTTAATAATTTTCCCTTACAAAAATCTTTTTCATAATGATTTATGAAACAGTCAGCTACATATATCTTAAAAAATATTTTAACTACTGCCTTTTACCCTGTAAGACTACTTAGAAGATAAATAGTGTAGTGCCCAGATGCAAGAGGGCACCAGACTAAATACCAAGGAGGACTGAACGTCTAATCAGAAGGCAATGCCATCACAGCTTGCTCCAAAAGCCCATCAAAGTGCACGTACAGGTAGAAGCAAACTTGGTGCTGACACTTAATGTTGGGACTATGCACAACAAGCCTTGCAGATATTCTGGTGTTTGAAGAGGTATGTTTTAGAACAAAGCATCTAAGCATTCATTATATCAAAAACCATCAGGGAAAAAGATCCAATTTCCATCCTATCACATAAAGGACATCCGGTATGTATTAGGTCTGTTGAGGAGTTTCTTTTTTTAATGCTACAGTGGTCTTACAGATTCTTTAGACAATGCCTCCTCCACGCAATATATATATACAGTATAAGGGAGTCAACATCATGGATTGCAAGACCATGTTTCTTAATTTTAACACCAGAGGACCATCATGAGCTGTTCTGCGCATCCAAGTTGGAAAAAAAGTCATCAGGTAGTTCTCCAAGAAGCTGATCAAGATCATCTGCACAGACAGAATAAGAAGACAGCCAAAGTTACAAACAGAAATAAGCCATCCATGCCCATATATTGGTGTAGGTAGCTTTTAGCCCTTAAAGTGACTTCAAAAAGCTTCTACAAGTCCCAGTCCTCTAGGTGGGGAGGAAGGCAGTGAAGAAAGGGATTAGTGGAAACTGTTGAGCTTCCCAACTTTGACTCATCATTTGCTTCAGCTCTCCTGTCTGCAGGCACATGGCTCACTCCCCAACAGGTTTCCCCTCAAAGAATGAGGCCCTGGACAGAAAAAAGGTCACCTACCCATATGGGAATCCTATTACCCAATTCTTACTGTGTGCCCAGGGGAGGGGAAAAGAGACGGGAGAAAATCTGTTAGATTATTCTTCCAGTGAGTAAGATTACAGTGGTGCCTCGCACAACGAGTGCCTCACACAACGATGAATTCACACAATGATGCCTTTTTCTGTCAAATTTGCTGCCTCACACAGAGATGTTTCCTATGGGGGATTTTCACACAACAATCTCCCTTTTCGCTCCTGTAAAAGTGTCTTACAATGTTTGGAAGCTGTTTTAAATGATTGCAATGGTTAGTCCACCTCCTGAAACCTATGCAAACTGATTTTGGTGTTGTTCTGACACTTCGTTAATTTATGATGATTTTTTGAATTTTCTCCATTGGAAACCATTGGATGGTCTGCCTAATGGTTTCCAATGGAAAAAACAAAAAATCATCATAAATTAATGAAGTGTCAGAACAACACCAAAATCAGTTTGCATAGGTTTCAGGAGGTGGACTAACCATTGCAATCATTTAAAACAGCTTCCAAACATTGTAAGACACTTTTACAGGAGCGAAAAAGGACTTCGCAAAGCCATTGGAATGTATTGAGTCGGCTTCAATACATTGCAATGAAGAAAACACTGTTTCACTCAACGATGTTTCCTATGGGTTTTTTTACTTAAAGACGGCAATCTGTTCCAATTGGAATGCATTAACCGGTTTTCAATGCATTCCTATGAGAAATGGTGTTTCACAGAACGATGTTTCACACAACGTTGATTTTTTTGGAACCAATTAACATCGTTGTGTGAGGCACCACTGTATATTGAGGGCTAAGGACATTTTCTATTTCACTGACACCATTTCATTTCTGTTGTGGAATTCATATGCTGAGAATTTCTGCCCCACTTCCATCATTTAAAGGCATTTTTAGTCCTTAACAGTCTATCTATGAGGGTAGTCCAAGTCCCATCTAGAGTAGTCTCCTATATCCTGTATTGTGAGTACAGGCCAGCAGTGTTGGTCCCTACTCAACCTCAGACATCTTGGGATGCTCCTTCAGGTAAGCTGCAAACTGTCCTGGTTTTATGGAAAAAAAATTTGAGCAACTCTGCAAAAACTTTATAATCTAATCTACCCCAAAGATTCAGGTTTTTAGAACATTGGTATCTTCTGGCTTTTTGGTGCTGGTGGGGAAAGTATGCTGAAAGGAAATGCAGTCAAATGACAACAGTTAAGAGGACGAAAAAGGGTGCTTTGCTGTGCATTCACTTTGCCCCTTGTCCTGGCCAGTTTCTCTATGTTCCTAGGCACACTTATCAAATTGCCACCCCCACAACCCATGAGGGATATAATCTCCATTTCTGAGGAAGAGCAAAGACTCCCAAGGATGTAATTATACTTTATCCTCACACAATGGACCCATTGCTGGTATTCCATGTTCATACATTAGCCACTGTATATGACCTGCTAGACTGGAAGGTATTAGATGTTTGAATGTGCAGTGGAAGCTGACAGTATACAAATGCAGAGGCTGCATCTGATTCTGCAAGGCTTCTCTGTAATGGTCCATGTTCCCTATTTTCCATGCTCAGGAGCTGAATGGTGGCAGTGAGACAGAAAAAGAAACAAAGGCAAACATCCATACATTGCTGTTCAGTAACATATTTACCGGAATCAACTTTTTCAGCCTCTGGCGATGGTACATTCGAAACTGTTTTTCCTGTTCTGGAAATTGATGGTGCTGGTGTCAATGAAGATCCTTTATCAGATGTGTGCTGGGAGTAGTTTCTGTCCTTCTCACAGCTTTCTCCACTGTGGTAGCCTGTTCTAGCCATGGCAGCTAGGATATCTGAAGGAGGATTTGACTGGAATTCTGACACAACCTACATTCACAAGAATCCAAAAGATAGATAAGAAGCTTAGTGTTTATGGTCCAGTGAGAGCTGGACCATAAAGAAAGCTGACCGCCAAAGAATTGATGCTTTTGAATTGTGGTGTTGGAGGAAGCTCCTGAGAGTCCCCTGGACTGCAAGGAGAACAAACCTATCCATTCTAAAGGAAATCAACCCTGAGTGCTCACTGGAAGGACAGATCCTGAAGCTGAGGCTCCAATCCTTTGGCCATCTCATGAGAAGAGAAGACTCCCTGGAAAAGACCTTGATGTTAGGAAAGTGTGAAGGCAAGAGAAGGGGACAGAGGATGAGATGGTTGGACAGTGTCATCAAAGCAACCAACATGAATTTGATACAACCCCGGGAGGCAGTGGATAATGAATGCTGCACTCCTCACAATTGTATCATTAAGCAGTGACCCTACATTATAGCCAGCTTCCAATATCAATAATGAGAAAAGATCAATGGAGCTGCTTAGGAACAGACTCACTTTGTCTGGTTATGCTATGCTGACTGGCTGAAACTCAACAAGGTCTAAAGTTAAAGAAAACCACCTTTAGCTGTATTTTACACAATGGGCATGAGATGTTCTCAACATATGGACAAAAGCTTTATCACTGAACAATGACAACTCAGTGCTGCTCGGCCTAACCTTCTTAATAGATGTGATTTGGAAGAATGAAAGGAAAACAACATGAACAGCATTTGCGCATGGACAGGTGTAACCTTCTAGATACTGTTAGTCCAATTTCCATCAACCCTAGCCAACACAGCCAATGATGACAGATGACTGCATGCTTGAATCCTAACCTTATGAACAGAGGCATAACCTACAAGGTCCCAAGTACCCTATCCCATCATAAGGAATATGAGAATCGGTGCAGGAATGGGTTTCAATAGGGGTCTCCCATATTTATGCCGAGCATGACCACCTTTGCTTTAAGCTCTCTACCCACACGACTGTGCTTGGAATCATACACTTCTTATATCAAAGACTTTTCAGTTTTCTTCATTAATTAGAAGCCCCACAGTTTCCAAAAAGGCACCGTCAGGATCCTCTCCAAAGGAGCGTCTTGCATTTTATGAGGGCCTTCTGCTGGATAGCAATGTGGCTCATGGTGACTATTTGCATGTAGATGGAAATTTGCATGTCTAGCCATTATACACATGAAAGAATTAAATGTAAACCATGCACAGGCAGAACTGGGAGGACATTTGAAATAAATATCTCATTCAGGTGTCTCCTCATAAGCAGACTGAACCTAGCCTAGTGTGAAAGCATGCAGAAACAATAATAAGATTGAAAGTATTAGTAATAATAAAGATGAAATGCATTTGGTTGCAAAAGCTATATGGCAGGGTTCAGAAATGAGTATCCCCCAGATTGCTGGACTGCAACTGTCATTATCCCTCACCATTGGTTATCCTGATTGAGTTACAATCGAACATTATCTCCAGGGTCACCCATTTCCATTCACTGCTCTCACTTTCGCCATGTTTTAACTGAGAGAGTCTTGAAAGCTTAACCTTGGAAGGCAGTTCAAATAAGTGGATAAACCATATAGTCATCACAACCTTTGTTATGGAACATAAATTAGGTTTCTGACTCTGGCACTGCAAATTCTACATCAAGAAAATTGATTTCTACAACTGTCGCATCATCCATTTCACACTTGTTATTAATGTATACAGTTTGCTACTCATGATGACAGCAAGGAGCTACGCAGAACACTGAAGGCCAACTTTCCTCACCACTGCTGGAACTCATAATCAGCTTCCTCCCTTCTCTCTAAAATTTCACCAAGTATTCCACACATACTTTTTTTTTCCACGATACATATAACTACATTATGTTCATAACGAAAATGTGTCATGTGGTAGCTCATTACCATTAAGTTGCATTGTTCCAAATGGTAAGAAGAACCCCATCTTTAACCACAAATACATACCTAGCCTTCTTTACATCTTGCCAACCATGATAAAGTGAAGAAATATGGCAGCACCTTACCTGTGGTGGCACCATCTCCATTCTTTCCCTAATCTCTTGGTATGACTGAAGAGACTTCCCAATGTTATAGCCTGGTGGATATATCTTTACCAGGTTACTGGGTGTCACATTGAGGTAATGGTTGCGATGGGATGGAGAGAAGACACCCACCTGTGAAACCAAGACGAGTATCAATGCTTTTTCAAACCCAGCTTACAGCACCTTGAATCTTTTCATGGATAACCCAATCCTGCCTCAGTTCTCTCTAAAAAAAAAGCAGAATTTGCTCCATTTGCCCATGGTCTGTTCAAAGTCTTGACCTCCAAGAGAGAGATAAAATTATACTTTCTTCTCTTCACTCTAACCCAATATCCAAATTCCACACGACAGAAGGGAATATTCTGGTTCCAAAGATAACAGAAAAGGAACATCCCTGTCCCTTTTCACTGCAGTGAAAAGAGGTGAAAGGCAGGGCCATATGCTTCACTGCTTCAACACTGAAGAGGGGGAGCTCACAGCCATGAGATAATGAAGTGAACCACCCAGCTTGCAAAATATGGGGTATAGGGAAATTGCATTTACCGTATTTTTTGCTCCACAAGACGCACTTTTCCTCCCAAAAAAAGTGTGTGGGGGAGTCTGTGCATCTTATGGAGCGAAGCTGGCGATTTCGCCCCCACTGGCCTCGTGGGGGGGAGCCTCCCAAGGGTCCGAGTGAACCTTCCAGGACCCTTGCGGCACTCCCCCTACCCCCCTCGGGGCCAGCAGGGGTGAAATCGCCACCTTCTGGGACTCTTTTGAGGCTTGGGAAGCCTCAGAAGAGTCTCTGAAGGTGGTGATTTCGCTCCCTCTGGCCCCACAGGGCAGTGGGGGGTGGGGAAGCCTCCCAAGGGTCCGAGTCTGCCTTCCAGGACCCTTGGGAGGCTTCCCCCACCCCCCACGGGGCCAGTGGGGGCGAAATCGCCACCTTCTGGGACTCTTTTGAGGCTTGTGAAGCTTCAGAAGAGTCCCTGAAGGTGGCAATTTCGCCCCCTCTGGCCTCGGGGGGGGGGGGCTGGCTGAGCCTCCAAAGGGTCCTAGTTTGTGTTCCATAAGACAGACCTCTCCATAAGGCTCACCAAATTTTTAGAACAGGTTATTTTTTTCCTGTTTTCTTCTCCTAAAAATTTGGTGCATCTTATGGAGAGGTGTGTCTTATGGAGCGAAAAATACAGTAGTCAGAGTTCAAGGAAAAGTAATCGGAAAAGGAACAATGCGCTAATAGTTCTTTTTTACTACAGGCTAATAAAAAATCAAGAAGACGTACAGACTTGTGTGAGTCTCCAAGGCAAAGAACAACAGCTTCAAAACTTTTCAGAATATTCTTGTGCACTTCATTCAAAACAGGCAGATAAGATACTTCAGGTTTATCTTAAAGCTTGTGATGGAGATGGCTGACCATTCAGTGCTTCTTGGCTCATTCAATTAAGTTTGTGGAGTGGACATTACAATGGGATGAATCTAAATGTGTTACACATGTGCATTTAAGATTGCTTAAAATAATGCCGATGTCTGCTTGCTTTGAGTTCCTTTTCAGGGAAACAGGTTTGATATGATATAAAAAAATTAAATAAGTATACATATGTTTTAATAATTGTCCATGGCAACCCATACAACTTGGAAAGAGAGACTGTGAGCTCCTTAGATCAGAAACGTGGCTGTGATTTGCTTACTGCTTATGTTGCTTTATTATTCCACTTTAACTTTTAATTAATCTGAAGTAGTTCAGAATTTGCAAAGGATGCATTGGCTAGGCTGGAATGGGCACATGAAAGGGGAGATATCACACAAATCAGGATGTCCCACCTTTATGAAACATATTTGGATCAACTATAATACTAGAGTGATTAGTTATTACAGATTGACATAGGAATGATTGAAGTTCACCCAACCTCAATTTCTTGCTTTCCAGTACCTGCTTTAACAAAAGCACTGAACCAGCCTTAAATTCGCTCTCTTTCTCCTCCAGCAACAGACGATGTATTGTGCCCTGAATTTCCCCTGCAGGACAGAAGACCAAAGAAGTTAGGTCCAATAACACAGTGCAGCCACAGCCAAAACACATTTGCATGATCACTGGTAAGCTTTATCATCCTGATATAGAGGAAAAGTCTGAGACATTCAGCTATCTAACCTATCATTCCTCAAACAATTTTCCCCAAAACAAATACCCTTGCTTCATGAGCAGAATCTGTCACAGAAGCCCTTTAAGTAGATTCAACTGTGAGAATAATCCTCTGCCTAGTTTCCTCAGCTTGGGAGAGGGCTGGAATTCATCCAGTACATCTTGGGCAACCTCTGACTTTCCTCCCAAGCTTGGGTAGAGCAGAGAAAGAGAAGAATCATCTATGACCCACGTTGAGTGTCAGAAGGGCTCCAAGAACCTTAGAAGTTCAACATGATGTCAGAGACAAGGTCCAGACTTCAAATCACTGGGTGAGAAACATGGTCTTCATAATCACAAATAGGGATATACTTTTCTGTACTTTTGGACTCCAGCTTCTCCTAGAATTCCCCAGGCAGAATTCTGGGAATTCCAGCCCACATATACAAATCTACAGACCCTAGATTTCAGCACCACCCCCGAGAAGGGCTTCTTTCTAGAGCTGTATCAACTTAGAGCTTAATGGGCAGCAAAACTCAAACTCCCAATACAGTGGTGCCTCGCATAGCAACGATAATCCGTGCAGCAAAAATCGCTGCAAAGTGATTTCGTCGCTATGCGAAATAAAAAAAAGCCCATAGGAATGCATTAAAACCTGTTTAATGCGTTTGTATGGGGTAAAAACTTACCTTTAAGCGAAAATCCTCCATATGGTGGCCATTTTGGGTGCCCGGTAAGCGAGGAATCCATCCCTAAACACAGCGGGCGGCCATGTTTTTTACCTGGCGGCCATTTTGGAACCGCCGATCAGCTGTTTTAAAATCATCATTTTGCGATGATCAGTAAGCGAGGCAGGGTACCGATCATCGCAAAGTGAAAAAACCCCATTCAGACCACTGCAAAGCGATCACAAAAGTGATAGCAAAATCCTCATCGCTATGCGATTTCATCGTTAAACGGGGAGCCCGTTAAGTGAGGCACCACTGTATCCTCTGCACTCAGGTTGTCAACCACTGCTAATATCAGATCACCAACCAGGTGTGGAGGATGCTGGGAGTCACAGTCTCATTGACCATTCGTTTTTATAGTGTGCCTCCCAAAGTGCTACGACTTCCAGAAAGGAATGTGGTTGCTTTCTTTCTGAAAAAATAACAACAGAAAGCAAGCATCAGAGAAGCTGAAGCAAACTTCGGAGACAAGCCCTTCTCCAAGGGATGAAATCTAGGGATCTGCAGATTTGTTTGTGGGCTGAAACTCCCAGAATTCTGGAGGTCAGAGTCCAAAAGCACAAAAGAGCACACTCAACTACAAATGTTGGCTGTCTGCCAAAATCAATCAAAATGTGTGATTTGTGATCAGCAATAAGAGTGGCTTGTTTGCAAGATACTTCAGAACAAAAGACAAAACACAAGAAATATACTAACTTGCTTACACAACCCTTGTGCCAGCCACCATTAGGAAGATGTGAGATTCTCATTGCAAGGGATCTCTATATGAAGGTGAAACATGAAATCCAAACCACCTGAATTCTAAAATTGTCTATGGATTACAGTGGTCAGCGATTTCCTGGATGTTTGAATAAGCAACTTGAGAACCATAATTATTATTATCGAGCCAAATGTTAGCCAACTGCAAGCTGGGTTTGCCCAGGTCATAAGCCAGTAGTTGTCAACATTTGGCCCTCCAGATGTTTTGAACTTCCACTCCCAGGAAGCACAGCCAGATGAGTCAATGATCAGGGATACTGGGAGCTCAAGCCCAAAACATCTGGCAAGTCAAAGATTGAGGACCAATGCCATAAGCAGGAAACTTCTTCAGAAGTTGCAGGTAGAGAAAAACATTCCAGATGTTGCTGGGCTGCAGTTCCTATCAGTCCTAGCCTGCACAGCCAAAGAAAGGTTGAGCTGCAATCCAACACAAAACTGCAGGGGAACATTTTCCTCACTCTTGCACTAGACTGAGCATTTTCCACCCTTACCAGTTGGGTCTTTGAGCACAGCACCTGCATCAACATTGGTCCTCGTCAGTGATTTAATCATTACCGCCATGCTGGGAACCTTGTTCTTTGGGAGTTGCTTCAGAGCTGCCTTCATGGAGGAGAAAAAGTCAGATATACAGAGGATTCAGGTATATTTTTAATTAGAGATGAGAGCTTCATATTCATATACAAATATGAAGCCCCCTTGACACAGGTGGCCACCCTGATTTTCTCCCATCCCCAGACCCCACCGGACCACTTACTGAGCAGTGCGCATCACTGGCATCATCATCACCATGCCAATCAGGACAGTAGCCTAGCTAACGTAGTCCCACCTCCTTGCTTGCCAAGCCAGTCCAGCAAGGGGGCGGGAGGACAAATCTTCCTGCTCAGCTGCAGAGTGGCTGGGCAAGCAGGAAGGCGGGGCTGCGGCAGCCAGGCAGGATTATTTAAGGCCACCTAGAACCAGCCACGTTGTTTGCCCTCTGCTGGACTATGTGTTATGCAAACATAGAACTAGAGTCTTGTCAAAGAGATGTAGGCAGACAACATTATGCTACTGTTTTGGGCAAGCAGTGACTTTCCATGGGCTGGATTTGGAGGGGACACTGACTACTGACTCTAAGCTATTCTGGAGGAGTTCCAGACATACAACTCTAGTAATATTGCAATGTCTTATTGAAGTTGTGTTCAGTCCCCTACATTACTTTCTAATAATCTGTTCAAAAATCAATTGTTTGCATAGCAGCTGAAGGAGAATCATTCCACCCACAAAATGAGGCTAGCCTTTACCTTACGAAGCACCATAATAACGCTGTAAGTCCGAAGGAAGCAGGATGGGTCTCTTTCATCCAATCCCATCTCTGTTTTCATGGCAACCCAGGGTCCTCTTTCAAATTCCAGTTCTGTTGGCTGCTGGGAAGCAGACAGTTCCTGGAAGCACAGCAGACTAATGCTAGATTAAGGTTTACCTTGAGCCAACTCCAGGGCAAAACACTCAGCATTGCCGTTTTGCCCAAACAGCAAAACAGAATTGCATCCCTTCCTCTGCTTATCCTAGCAACAATCCTTCTCTACATCTTCCCCCTCCATTTACATATATAATACAGTATAGCTAAGAGAAAACTATCTATTAATATATAATAAACTGTCTCCCCAATTTTGATTAAAGGAAATAAATCATACATGAGCAGTCTGATTTGTTTTCTTTCTATTCCAGATGCCCAGGACTAGTTTTGGTTAATTGTGGGTGTACAAATGCATTCAGTGCATGCTCAGAATCATTCTTCCATGACAGAAGCCAAGTATAAAATAAGAGTTTCCAGGATGACACTACAGTTCACCAGGTGAATTTACACAAGTCACTAATATTTAAAGCTGGATATTTAATCTGTACAACAGGAATGTCAAATGATCATGCAAGCTACTACAGTTATATATTTCAAGCCCCATCTTTTTGTTAGAAACAATAACAATTTTGTTTTCTTCTGCAAGAGCAAAAGACTGGGTGAAAGAGAGGGGATGCTCAGGGTTCAGTCCCAAAGATGCAACTCTGCTTAGCTTTCTCAAGGCAACACATAATACTTGGTGGCTGAAATCCTGTTGCTTTATGTAGTAAGTCATGACTAGAGTAGGCCCATTGAATCAATGGAATTCACAGAGTTGACTCAACAAATCTCACTATTTCAATTGGCTACTCTGTTTGTGACTTACTGTGCTAAGGAACAGGATTCCACTAGGGTTTTATCTTATTTTCAGTTATCCAGTGGGGTTGTTTCATCAGACCCACAGTAAGCAGCAGAAGATATTTAATGCTTTAATCCCCAGCCAAGATCTCAACAAAAAAAATTCTCAAATGAATTGATATAACTGGTTGATTTTTTCAGGTGTGAGTGAAATGTTGATTATAGGATGTAAGTGAAAGCTTACATCCTGCAACATAACTCCCCCCCCCAAAACAAAAAACAGCTACTAAATTAGAAAGCCCTTAGTTTTTAATGAAGTGTTCACCTGGCTCAGTGAGTTGCGTACCTGGCTGTGGAGTCAGAGACCAGAGGTTTGATTCCTCACTGTGCCCCCCTGGAAAAAAGCCAGCCTGTGTGGCCTTGGGCAAGTTGCAGAATCCTAGGGTGCCTTCATAAGAAGGGAATGGTAAACTATTCTATACCATAAAAAACTCTTGATAGGGTCATTATAAGGCAGAATTGACTCATAGGCATCCTTCAGTCTCAAGAGACTATGGTAACATGCTCTGAATCGAGGAGTGTCCTCTCCAGAACATGAAGCCCGGGTAAGGTAATGTGGAGGATAGGCTGTTACCCAAGCAGCAGATCCCCCCTCTCCACATTGCTGAAATGATCCAATGGAAAGGCAAGAGCCAATACAACTGGTTCCAGCAATGTTGCAGGAGTTGGCAGAACGACACATGCTGCCTTCGGGACTCCAGCTCCGGATTTTGCCTCGAGGTTAACTCCTGAAGCCTTTTCCATGAGTGGATATAGCCACAAGGCAGTGGAGGTTTGAAATCGGAGAATTGACTAGATAACACATAATTATTATTAATAAAGTGTTCAGTGCAGTGGTGGGGAATTTTGGCCTTACAACTATTTCGGAATTCAGTTCTCAGAAGTTCGGACATGAAGGCCAATGGTAAACGACTGCAGGAGCTAAGGTCTAAAATATTTGGAGCACAACAGTTTCAGGTTTCAGAAGCAATGCACAATTCTAAAGCCCCATGTTTGATACAAGAAAGGTTTTTTTTCTGCCAAGAAGAGAAAACAGATGAGTAGAACAAAGAAATTACCTCAGTTTGTAACTTTGCAAGAGCCCCATGAGTTGGTGTCTGTGGAGTTGTAACAAGAATCTCTTCCAAATTTCTTCCATCAGGCTTTTTGAAGAAAACAAAGTGAGAACATTTTCATACATTCAGAATTTATCAAACCTGGAAATAATTAACCTAAGGATAACAATATTTTTAAATGAAAACAAGATTTAGAAATGTTGAATTTCATCCTCTGGGGAAAAAAAGCCTTCGTCATTCAAAATGTCTACATATTCCTACTGACAGAAGGCTATAGTATAAAATTGAGCTAAAACAGGGCTAAGCAACTGTGGCTTAATTTGTAGCTTCAATTTGTGTATTCGCAAAGGCTTTCATGGCCGGGATCTAATGGTTGTCCTCTGTGCTGTTCTCTGAAGATGCCGGCCACAGAGACTGGCGAAACGTTAGGAAGAAAACCCCTCAGAACACAGCCAAAGAGCCCGAAAAACCCAGAACAACCATTAGCTTCAATTTCCTAACAAAAAGAAAACATTATCCTACCTCTGCTTGATGAGAATCCCAGCAAAAGCTATGGCATGAATCAAAAGAAAAGTCAAAAGTATCTCCTTCTTACACCCGACTGCTTGCCACTTTTAATATAGGACAATTTTTAGACATTTTAACTTGCTGAGATTTTTAAAGGAGAAAAAGATATTTAACTGAGTTTCAAATGTTGTATGGATGTTTTTATATGTCTTGTGGAACATTTAACCTTGAATGCAAAGTGAAAAAAATTACCTCATGAACAAATATTCCAAGAAAACTTTAAACATATAAGATAGGAGCAATCCCCATTACTAGAACCCACCAACCATTTAAAAAAAACAAGCAAGCGGCAACTTTTATCTGTCTTTTGTGCATCTGTAGCCACTGTGGGCTCCTATCAAGAGTTGAGATGAATTAGATCACAGTAGTCTATTACCCACACCCTCTTTATTTATTTAACTCTTTAAAGCTATGGGAAATGCATCCTACTCCTTTATGCATACAGACTGTGTATCGCCCTTTGTGCTGACAATGCTCTTACTTGGTGCGGTAAAAGGCCTGCAGGTCCAGGGAAGCGGCGAACCTTTGTCCTCAAAGAAATGTGGGACACTGGTTGTGGTGTCTTGTTAGCTGCTGTGACCAAACGGACAAGGTGGTTGGTGACTACAGGTGTCTGGAGGTTTCCAGCAGTTGCAGTTGAAAGTGAGGCTTTCGTGGTGGCAGGTGAGGTCATCACAGGTACCCCTGAAGAACCATATGCAGTAAGAAGCTGAGCACCACTACTGACCTTTGCTGGCCCAGAAAAACTTTGGTTGGACATCCATGGTTTGGATGGTCTTGGAGGGGTACTTGCAGATAGGAAGGAAGATGTTGATCTATCCAACCCAAAACCCAAACTGTTACATTCAGCAATGGATTTGCCTGGAGGCATCTGAAGAGATTTAAGCATTTGACGGCTGGAGTTCAAAAGAGTGTCTGTATTGCCACTCACTCCTGGGATAGGCCAGGACATACATGATGCTGTAGTGGCAGACTGCGAAGTCAATTTTGAAGACGTTTCCACAGGCAGAAGATGGCTGACAACTTCTGTGAAAGTTTCTTCCTGAGCCTTTTCCAATGGTGTGTTCTCTGAACCAAAAGAGTTGGTCAATACTAATGGATTTGCCACTCGTGGTTTCTTGGCTGTTGCCACACTGCTATTCCTCAACTGTTCCCGAGTCTCACAGTCAGACCTAAAAGACCTTGGACATGACTGTAGACCGGACTCTTCCAGGTCCATGCATGCAGCCAGTACAAGCTCATTGTCAATCTCCTCATCACAAGCAGCATCACCAGAGGGAAGCACAGTTGCTTGTCTTTTCACAAACTTGAACCTTCTGCCTGAATTAGCAGTTGATTTGCATCCAGGTGTTAAGGTTGTATGGTCCTTCTGAATCTTCAAGCTGTTCACCAGAGGAGATATCTGGTTACATTTGATCTGTCTGGGGCAACTGCTGTGTCCAAACCCTGGCTGGTCCTCAACACTTACAACAGGAGATGTAGCTACAGAAGAGAGAGTGGTACCAGAGTCCTTAGCCAGTGTGATGGTGCTGCTGGGGGCTCCAGTTGAGAGGGGCCTCAGACCTCTAAAGCTGGCAGGTGGTAGATCTGAGGCCTGCTTTTCCACATCCCTCACTGCCAACAAGAAATCCTACCAAAGAGAAAGGGACAAAAGCTATCTTACAACTTGTTAGTCTATATAAGTTTGAGAGCATCCTGTCCCCCCACTTCTGATAAGTGGGGATGAAGCATGACTTCTGAGATTTAGCCTTAAGGGATCTGCCTTGGCCTAAGAAAAGGTGGGCACAGAGGATCCCTGGATTCTTGTGGCCTCGGCTTCTCCTTTTTCTGGCAAAAAATGGACTGCAGCTCCTGGATGGCATCAGAAATGGAAACTCACCTTTCAAACAGATCACAGGGCCTATTTGTATGATGTAACACCCCCCACACCAATTCTTTAAAACTGGAAGTGAGCTTCTAATCAACTCTACTAAGGAGAAAAGTAGAATTAAAATAAAATAAAATAAATTCAGTTTTATTTTTTGCAGTTTCAGCACTTTAAGTAGTCCAGAGTATACCTGGCTTGCCAAAGCTGCCCATCTCTGCTCTAAAGGCACAAGCCCCCCTTCACCAAGTAAGGACTGCACCATCATACCCAAGATGCTTGCATCTCCCACTATATAGCTATAGTTCATCAATATTTCTTACCTCGTCTTCAAAATCTGCCTCCACAGAAAATAGTTTCTGCAGGCTGCAGGCCTGTGGGGACAATAACATTACTTACAAAATGTATCCCAATTACCCATTTTAAAAATGTTAACATATTCCTCATTAACTCTTATGCACAATATACTCTTTTTTTCTCCCCATCTCGCAATATTATCAGTTGACATCATCCAATGAAAATGATGAGCAGTAGTTTCAGGACTGTGCTATGTTACTGTTTACAGTTAAAAAAAACAGGGAGGGGGGTATGAATAGCTAAAATTAACAGATTTCATTATACCACAAGAGTGCCAGGACTATAACACCACTTCTTAAAATGCCTGAAATTATCACTTATATTGAGAGAGAGAGAGAGAGAGAGAGAAGAGGTATGGGAATGGTGTGGAGACTGTAAAGAATAGTAAAAGACAATAGTGGGTCTGCAGAGTCCAAACACACACATGATGTGAAAAATATGTGATCTATTTACAAAAGTTGTTACAATCTGTATAGCAAGACAAATACAATATGTTTTAGAATAGAAATTCATGGTCAGCAAAAATAAATAAAATAAATAGAAACATAACCAGTATCTTTGAACTGTCCCATATTACAGGTTGATAGGAAATGTTATCTTAGGAAGTTCACATATTCCAGACTGACGTGGCTTCTCAGATCTGGGTGGGAGATGTTGTTTGGTATTGCACAAAATAAGACCAATAACAATAACAGAAAATACTCCCTCTGTGTTCCTGGCTGCACATCATCACCATGTACCGTAATTTCTGCAAGGAACCATATTTATAACCCCATATCTTGGGAGTGTATTTCTGATTTTGTACAAGGCAGTGTGAGACTCCCACTTTGCTGACAATGTTCACGTATAATTTTGAAGGCCTTTTGTAAAGCACTTTTGAGTGTTTTTTGGGATTAGGAGGTAGAATATAAATAATCTAAGTAAGTATACGACAAATATGCTATCCCTTTAATTCAAAAGCTTGCTTACTTCTTCTAATTTAATAGACTAGTCCTGTTGCTAAACCAACTAAAGGAGATCCATTTGAGCAATCATAGAGTAAATCAACCCTTATGTAAATTCCATTGAGTCAATAGGTCTGCTCTAGGTGGGCCCATCGTCCATGCTGACATTTCACACCATTTTAGATTATACTTGTAAGCCACTTTGAGGATCTCCTAATATCCATACGACTTGCCACAAAGATAGTGCACAATTCAAATAAAATAAATCATACAGGCAAACAACAAACCATACCAAAGCAGTAATGCCGTATTTAGCATAAATAAATCAACTATCTGGATGTTTAATTCCTAGCAGGGCTGTCCGAGTTTCCTTGCACAAGAGTTTCCATGCACAAGGCAACTGCATGCATTTACTGTAATTTGTATTTTATTCCTCTATCTGCAACGCCTACTCTCAAGTTATCTCTGCCTGTCGTTTACCATGCTGGAGGCGCGACAGTCCCCAAGCTTAGTCGCAGGAAGATAAAGAACGACGGGAGGAACTCGGTAGACGAGGCCTCACCACCGGGCATCTCTGTTCAAACTCCACTTCAAATCAGCCTCCCCTACGAGGACGGAACTGACCGCACGTTGCGCCTGCGCACTATCTCACCCATGGCTGCCTCCGCCTTTCTTCACGCTTTCTTTCCGCCGCCGGGAGCGTCTCCTTCCTTTACTGCGCATGCGCAAGGGAGGGCACCATAAATCTTTTGTCTATTCCCGGGTATTTTGCTTGCGATAAAACGTGAAAGACTTGTGTGATATGAAAAGGCAGTTTTCATGATTTTCGCTGCCTTAGTGTATGACTTTTCGAAGCATAGTAATGTAGGTAAAATCCTGTTTTTAGCGGATAGATGCCTTCCCCAACTTTCCATTCATCGGGGAAATCTGTGTAAAAGAGAAGGGCTGATAACGTACTTACAAAAATTTGCTTGCTTAGTTTGTTTATAAATTGTCTCAAAATGACCTACAACAATAACAGAACGATGTAAAATAATACATAAAATTAAGAGGATAATATCTCCGTAAAAGCGATTGATGGTTGTCTTTGCATTATTTTAACAAGTAAGGCTCACGTGACAAGGTTCTTTCTTTCTTTCTTTATTATTAAACAAAATCATACAAACATAAAAATATCTAGTAGCATACAAATTTATACAAATTGCCGCCCCCCGGGAGTTACAACCATTTGCTCTTGCCAAGGTGCATATCCCATCTCTTTCATTAATATATCGAAGGGGTCGAATTAATACATGTACAGTAATATAGATATATTAGCCTAACCGTAGCCACCTTGCTTTCTGTAACTTGCTTTCCTACATAAATGTGTAAACCCATTGTATCACGGTTTTTGCTTAGCAGATAAGAATAGACAAAGGAGGGAGACTGCCTGAATTGCTTTTGCTTGCAACTAACTGGGAATGTGTCCTTGGTCAATTATGAGGGACCTGGGAGTCTCAGCGCCTGGAACTGGGAGGGATGATGTCTGCAAACCCTTCTTTCCTCCCCCTTCTCATTTCAAACTTATAAAAGGATATTCTGTAATGAGCGCGGCAAGCTTCTCCACATGTTTCTGCGAATGAAGCTTGTGACTATTTGCTTGATTTCAGCTGAAAATAAATACCGATTGGATGTCTCTGGCTGATTGATTAATGCATTAGAGACAGGCAAAAAGTCAGGAAATAGTCTTGCCACCCTTCAATATAATCAATGAATTCTCCCCATAGGTTCTCCCCTCTCACGTGGGAGTCCTTCGGGTCCGGCAGCAAACCTCCCCCAGTCCAAAGGTTTGGGAAGTCCTTCATCAACCCTGCAAAGTCCTCTTGCCCAAAGCCTAGCTCAGTCTGCACTGCTTGATCTTTCCTTTCTGCCTGTTCCCCGCCTGTTAGAATTCTAAAATTTTGTGCGCCTTCCTCCCTTTTTATATCCTCCTCCCAGATAATTAGGTCCAGCTCCTTCCCCTTCTCGTCAGCCAGACAAACCTCCAACGACCCTTTCCACTCCTCCCTCTCCTCCTATCTCCACCAACAGTCCCTCCACACAGCCACGGTTCTCCTCAGCAGTCAGTTCTTCGGAGGACGGCACACTGGTGTTCTCTCCTTCACAGGCATCTCTCCATCAGTCCTGGGGTAAACTGAAGCAGATTAGTCTGAGCACTCCAAACAAGTTTTCAAAACAAAAATCATAAAAACACATTTTGGAATACAAAGAACAGAAAAAATAAAGGCAGAACCTTTGCAAAAAAGGTACCACAGCAGAGAAGGCTTGGCCTCTGATTGTTATTTTCCAGGCCTCTCAAGATGTTGCTGATCAGCTAGCCAGGATATGGACTGTAATTTTTAATCAATCCCTGACACTTATGCGCAGTTCCCGTCTGACTCAAGGCTTCCGTCATCGTTCCACTGCCTAAAAAGTTGCCTACAAACAGTCTGAATGACTACAGGCCGGTGGCACTAACTTCAATCTTAATGAAGTGCTTTGAGCAGTTAGTTCGGAAATATATTATCTCCTGCCTTCCTGATCCCTTTGATGGGCTTCAGTTTGCTTATAAAGAAAATAGATCAACCGAGGATGAGATCAGTACTGTGCTTTATATGGCTTTATCCCACTTGGAAACACAAGGGAATTATGTAAGAATGCTGTTCGCGGACTTTAGCTCTGCTTTTAACACCATTATACCCCACAGATTAATAGACAAACTTAAAGATCTTGATTTTCCAGATTCTATCTGTCTGTGGATTTTGGATTTTTTAACAAATCGTCCACAAAGGGTTAAACTGAATGACTACATCTCTACTGACAAGATACTCAGCACTGGCACTCCACAAGGCTGTGTCCTTAGTCCAAACTACTGTTCTCCATTTATTCATCGGATTGCACCAATAACCATCCCAGTAATAGGATTATCAAATTTGCAGACGATACTACACTAGTAGGACTTATCTCTGGGGATGATGAGTCTGCGTATCGGGACGAGGTATTACAGCTATCCCGCTGGTGCAAAAAAAACAATCTTTTATTTAACATCCAAAAAACCAAGGAATTCATAGTGGACTATAGGAAAAAAAGAGCAGACATTCAGCCACTGTATATAGATGGAGTTTGTGTGGAACAGGTGGTTGAATGTAAGTTTCTTGGGACTATCATAACAAATGACCTGACTTGGAGTGCAAACACCGCTGCGTTAATCAGGAAGGCACAACAACGGTTGTATTTTCTAAGGATTCTTAGAAAGCAACAATTGACTGAGAGTTTGTTAATCACCTTCTATCGGAGTTCGATTGAGAGCATATTATCCTACTGTCTCTGTGTATGGTTCACGAGCTGCACAGTGGCAGAGAAAAAGACAATTCAAGGGGTGATCAAGACGGCCCAAAACATCATTGGCTGTTCACTCCCCTCTTTGGAAGAATTGTATAAGAACAGATGTAAGAGGAAGATATCTAACATACTGAAAGACTCCTCTCATCCGGGATATCAGCTCTTTAAACTATTACCATCAGGAAGGAGATTCAGGGTATTGAAAGCAAGGACAAGCAGATTCAAGAACAGTTTTTACCCAAGTGCAATATTGAGTTTAAATGCGGGGCCATAGGTTTTTGGTGGAATTTTAATTGCTGAGAGAAAACGGGGTATCTATATTTGGATGGTGAAAGTTGTGTATATTTTAACTTTTTTTTGTAGTGTTGTCCAGTTTTACCTTGGGGAAGAGCACCTCATTTCGTTGCACCCACTTGTGAGCGCAATGACAAATAAATTTCTTATGTCTTATGTCTTATGTTAAAATTCGTAGGTACATGGTCACTGAGGACCTGGTTGGACGGGCAGTTGAGCTTGGCAGGAGACAGTCAGCTAACAAGGTCCGGAACCATTCAGGGCTTTGTATGTTAAAACCAACACCTTAAACCTGGCATGGAAGTGGACTGGTAACCAGTGCAGGCTAGCCAGGATTGGGGTAATGTGGGGTAATATTTCTTCACCCCAGCAATCAATCTGGCTGCTGCATTTTGGACCTCTTTAAGCTTCTATGTGAGTCACAGGTGGACATAACTAGGGTTCGTCCCCATGGAGCTGGACAGTTCACTCACCAATCTGCTGCTGCCGCGCGCACGGTGGAGCTTCCTAATGGCTCCGGAGATCGCATTCAGTGAGCCATCCTTTGACCTAGCAGAGAGGCTTGTTGTCCTGCCTCCTGCCAGGAGTGGTGAACTGAACGCAATCTCCGGAGCCAAGTCAGCTGGGAACATTTCCCAGACAAGGTGGTGGACCTCCCAGCAATATGATCTTCAACTTGTCTAGATTCAGTTTCAGTCTGTTCCTCCTAGTCCAGTCCAGTCCAGCTTCCAAGCACTCCTCTAGGTGCTGGATGGCATCTGGTACAGATTATTTGAGAGATAGAGCTGCATATCACCCACATACTGATAACATGGAGCTCCAAATCTCCTGGTGACCTCTGCCAGTGGCCTTATACAGCATTGGGGAGATGATCTGCTTGTGGAATTGGTCATTGAGAAAGGATTGGAGCCAGCTTAGTGCAAGGCCACGAATCCCTTGCCCCAATAAGTCTATCCAGGAAGATACCACGGATATCTAAGGACCAGCTGGGAGAGTTTACCCCTTGGCCTCCCTTAAAACATCATCTTGCAGTGCGACAAGAGCAGTCTGTGCCATGCTGGGGCCTGAACCCAGTCTGAAATGGATCTAAGGAGTCAGTGTCCTCCAGAAACGCTTGCAACTGGTCTCCTATCACTCTCTTGATCAACTTGCAGTGACTGGAATATAACAGGCCTGAAATTATTCAGACAATCTGTCACTAGATTAACTTTTTTCAGAATGGCCTAATTATTGATTCTAAGCAGAAGGGTAAAACTCCTTCCTACAGCAAAGTGTTGATGATATAAAAGTCCTATTCCAAGTTGATTCCTTGGCTACTTTCAATAGCCAAGATGGACAAGGATCGAGAGAGGAGGCGGTGGGCCTACAATGAGCAAGCACTTGTCATCCTCCTCGGGTGTTACTGGCTATTGGCTATTGCAGAGAATAGAAAGGCTGGAAATAACCCAAGGAAATGTCCATTTTCTGATGGACAGGAGAGAATATTACGTGGGGACCTGAGTATCAGGCTCTAAGAATCTTAGACAACCATGTACGACCTGGAAGGACAAACAGTGGGTAAGTTTCTTCTTTTCTGTAAGTTATCTTCACTTGTAGTAATCAGTTGCCAAATGAGACATGCATGAGTTTTTGTGGCTTTTGTTGGAAGAATATGGTTTGGGAGCTTGAAAACAACTTGCATACTGCACTGTCTCCATCTCAGAAGCAAACGTGGTTTCAACATCATCAGCCATGTGAATTTGGGACATTAATAACAGTATATAAACTGGAACTATCCACAAGAACTTGAGGCACAGCCTTGAAGGAGATGATTTATCATCGAGAGTTTGCTTTTTTTGTTTTATATTCTTAATGGCTGATTGAAGGTATCACCTGTTCTAGTATTTGCATTGTTTTCACGACCATGAAGCCTTTTCCTGTTTCTTTCCAAAGCCTAAGAAGGCTCAGGAGGAACACAGGGAAGAGAGAATTTCTGAAATACAGAGAATACCGAATAAAATATTACACCACCCTGTGGAGACCTTTTGAAAGGTATACTCCCAGACTGCACCATTTTGTGGAACAACTGCATGCTGTCCCATCTCCTTATTTATTGGTTTCCAACTGCAACACATCTGCCAGCACTTCATATTGCAGAGATCTCACAAATCTCCATGTCTTCTGACAGTGTAACTTTTTATGTCAATCATGCCCTGAAGATGTATTCTCAAAGGCTTTCATGGCCGGGATCTGATGGTTGTTGTGGGTTTTTCAGGTTCTTTGGCCGTGTTCTGAAGGTTGTTCTTCCTGACGTTTCGCCAGTCTCTGCGGCCGGCATCTACCTACTCCAGTCCTCTGAAGATGCCGGCCACAGAGTCTGGCGAAACGTCAGGAAGAATAACCTTCAGAACACGGCCAAAGAACCTGAAAAACCCACAACAACTATCATGCCCTTAAGAACTTGCCCAGTATTCAATAGAATTTCTAGACAGCTGTCTGCTACTGGATATCCAAGAAGAGCTGCACAGATTAATTCCAAGTTCAGAATTATGAAACAGGGGAATTTTATGTGTGTGCATGTGTCTGGTTCTGGGTGTCTGTGAATTTCGTTGTATGGGTATACTGTGTATATACTTACAATGACAATAAATTATTATTATTATTATTATTATTATTATTATTATTATTATTATTATTATTATTATTATTATTATTATTATTATTATTATTATTATTATTATTATTATTATTATAACAACGTGGTAATGGCCTTTGGGCACAGACCATGACCTCAGCTCTGATCTGCCTTCTTTGCAAGCTTCAGGCTTTGCAAGACTTTGAATCCTTGCTGGGATACTTTGCCCAGAGGACTCTATTTCCCCTGAGTAGTTCATTAAGTTTGAAATAGATGGAGAAGTGGAGATTTTATACTCTTGAGAGGGGTTGAAAATAAAGGTGGTAGAAAGCCCTTCTCTTTCTCCCAAATGATGCATTAATCAAGAACAATCTCCATAGCCAATTTTTGAGTACCAGTGGAACACTTGAAAGGAAAAAAGTTGTATCCAGGGACATAAGACAGTGCTATAGTTAATATAGTAATGTTACAGGAAGTTTGCTATCTTTCACTCACAGGCATGAGACCAGTTGTGGAGGAGTCTCCCTTAGAAGATGAAAAGGAGCAAGCACAATGGGTGGCAGCAGTAATGGCGGCAGCAGGAGGTACAGTATATGGGAGAGGGTGAATTGGAAGACATTTGGACAGGGCTGTTTTTTGCTTTTGCTTTTCATTGTTGCTTCTAAATTAAAGTTAACACCCTAACAGTGCGAAACAGTGTACAGTAGTTCAGCATAACTGCAACTAGAATAGGCCTATTTGAATCAGTGCAACTTATGGAGAAAGTGACTCACCAAATCCCTATTGATTCAATAGCACTACTCTGTGTGTGTGTTTAGTCGTTTAGTCGTGTCCGACTCTTCGTGACCCCATGGACCAGAGCACGCCAGGCCCTCCTGTCTTCCACTGCCTCCCGGAGTTGTGTCAGGTTCATGTTGGTTGCTTCGCAGACACTGTCCAGCCATCTCATCCTCGGTCGTCCCCTTCTCCTCTTGCCATCACACCTTCCTAACATCAAGGTTTTTTCCAAGGACTCTTTTCTTCTCATGAGATGGCCAAAGTACTGGAGCCTCAGCTTCAGGATCTGTCCTTCAAGTGAGCATTCAGGGTTGATTTCCTTTAGAACTGATAGGTTTGTTCTCCTTGCAGTCCAGGGGATTCTCAAGAGTCTCCTCCAGCACCACAATTCAAAGGCATCAATTCTTCGGCGGTCTGCTTTCTTTATGGTCCAGCTCTCACTTCCATACATAACGACAGGAAAAACCATAGCTTTGACTATTCGGACTTTTGTTGGCAAGGTGATGTCTCTGCTTTTCAAGATGCTGTCAAGATTTGCCATCGCTTTCCTCCCAAGAAGAAGGCGCCTTTTAATTTCAGGGCTGCTGTCTCCATCTGCAGTGATCATGGAGCCCAGGAAGATAAAATTTGACACTGCCTCCATATCTTCCCCTTCTATTTCCCAGGAGGTGATGGGACCAGTGGCCATGATCTTAGTTTTTTTGATGTTGAATTTCAGACCGTTTTTTGCACTCTCCTCTTTCACTCTCATTACAAGGTTCTTTAATTCCTCCTCACTTTCTGCCATCAGAGTGGTATCATCTGCATATCGGAGGTTGTTGATATTTCTTCCGGCAATCTTAATTCCGGCTTGGGTTTCTTCCAGTCCAGCCTTCCGCATGATGTATTCTGCATATAAGTTAAATAAGCTGGGGGACAATATACAGCCTTGCCGTACTCCTTTCCCAATTTTGAACCACTCAGTTGTTCCATGACCAGTTCTAACTGTTGCTTCCTGTCCCACATATAGGTTTCTCAGGAGACAGATAAAGTGGTCAGGCACTCCCATTTCTTTAAGGACTTGCCATAGTTTGCTGTGGTCCACACAGTCAAAGGCTTTCGCATAGTCAATGAAGCAGAAGTAGATATTTTTCTGGAACTCTCTGGCTTTCTCCATAATCCAGCGCAAGTTAGCAATTTGGTCTCGAGTTCCTCTGCCTCTTCGGAATCCAGCTTGTACTTCTGGGAGTTCTCGGTCCACATACTGCTGAAGCCTACCTTGCAGGATTTTGAGCATAACCTTGCTAGCGTGCGAAATGAGTGCAATTGTACGGTAGTTGGAGCATTCTTTGGCACTGCCTTTCTTTGGGATTGGGATGTAGACTGATCTTTTCCAATCCTCTGGCCACTGTTGAGTTTTCCAAACTTGCTGGCATATTGAATGTAGCACCTTAACAGCATTATCTTTCAAGATTTTAAATAGTTCAACTGGAATGCCATCACCTCCACTGGCCTTGTTGTTAGCCAGGCTTTCTAAGGCCCACTAAGGCCCACTAAGGCCCACTAAGGCCCACTAAGGCCCTTCATGGATTGCTGCCTTGTCGTGGCGAAGGGGCTTGAGTAACTCAGAGAAACTATGGGCTATGCCGTGCAGGGACACCCAAGACGGACAGGACATAGTGGAGAGTTCCGACTAAACGCAATCCACCTGGAGTAGGAAATGGCAATGCCACTCCAGTATCTTTGCCAAGAATGCCCCATGATCAGAAACAAAAAGCACTACTCTAGTGTCCTTTATACACTAAGTAATAGGATTTCAGCCGCATTCCTTTGGGAAACCTGCAAGCACTCCGCCGCACACGTATACTTTTTCTAATGCCCTTTTAAGGCTGTCAACGCATTTTGGTAAACCTATTAATTAAGCACGTGGTCTGTTTTTTTTTTAAACATAGCCCCTAGAGACTGGGGGAGGATTCTCTTGTGGGGGCTCAGCGCCTGCTCCACCACAGCCTCCAGGACCACGTAGGCACAAACGCCTCTTCTGACTCGAGCATCAGGCACTAGGACCTGGAAGGGGAGGATTCTGCATTTTTTGGTCCTTTTTGTTTTTTTAAGCAAGCCTCTAAGTGTAGCTGAGGCTGCTGCCCGAGCATGCTTTAAAATAGTTTCCAGAAGTTTTTAGACGAGGGGAAAAAAAAGAAGAAGAAAAGGGAGTGAAGTTGGAGGCTCCTCAGACTCTCTCAGTTGCAAGCAGCTCTCCTCGTTTCGGATGTCAGAAGCCCCGACACTGTAGGCCTGAAAGGTCTTCGGGGCCCCTTTTCGGCCGCTAACCTGAAGAGGCCGCTTTTTTAACACGTCTACAGGATTTTTGCGGGTGGGCTGGAACCCTCCGGGCCGCCTCCCGTCGAGCAAGGCGCCTCCTCTGCCTGCCCCCCCCCGGTCGCCCGCCCTCCTCCAGCGCCCAACCTCGGACTGCTGCGCCTCGCCTGCCCTTTCGGCAAGACCGCGCCGTCGAGGAGGACCGCCAGCATGAGCTGCTTCTTCTGCCTCGTCCTGGCCCTGAGCCTCTGGCGGGTGCGGGGCTTGGGAGAGCCGGGCCCTTTGGAGGACGTCGTCATCGACCGATACTACATCCCCAAAGTGTGCTTGCGGGAAGTCCAGATGGGCGACTTCGTCCGCTACCATTACAACGGGACTTTCCAAGACGGGACCAAGTTTGACTCCAGGTACCCGGTCCGCTCGCTTGCAAAATTAAAATTAAAATAAAAAAAATCCGTCGCTCCAGGCCAGAAGGGTCTGGTGGGAGGGACAGGCAGGGAGGGAGGGAGAGGGCATTGAAAAAGCGCCCTTTGGGGGACGGGGGAGCAGCAGCTTGCGAACAACGCAGGGCGGCCCCTGTTGCTGGCTCCACCATCTAAAACCATCGCTCGCCTAAGAAAACCAGACACCCCCCCCTCCCCAGCCAAAAAAAAAAATGCGTGAGTCACAGACGGATCTTGAATTTTCAGTGCTCCGGGATTGTTCAGCCCTCCTGGAATGTTGGAAATAGCAGTCCTGGGAACAGCTGCAGGAAAGCAGCCCTGACTTTACTCATCCCGCCTCCCCCCCCCCGGAAAAAACCCTCTTGCTCCTTTGCGGGACAAATGGCCTGCTCTGGATTGTGTGGAGTTGCTTAGTTGGGCTTTGGAAAACGAAATGGGGGCATTGCACGCCCACCGTTCACTTTTCGGTGGGGTTTGCACAGCAGCCGTTGCGTTGCAAAGGCCAGCCTCTGTTGGAATGTTGCCGCGAGGATGATGCAGGGTTGACTTTGCACATATTCTCATCTGAGCAAGCAGGGAGCCGTCCTGGAAGTAATAGAATAATCTTATAACTGCAGAGCTGGTAACCTGATGTGCACTGACGTGTTAGGCATAAATATTGTGAGCTGGGTGAGTGGGTGAATGCTTGCGTTTCACTGGGGTGAGCTAACACAAAACGGGGAACAAGTACAGGGTTTTTAAACGAACATAATTTCCACTAAAAATATAAATGCATTTTAAGTTTTACTTTTGTTAGGCCTGGTGGTTTATACTTCTGTCTGGATAGACCCAGTTTTACATCTTACTGAAACATTATGTAGAGATGCAGACACTGCCTACATCTGTCGTCTATATCCTTGAGTGTAAGTACACTGGGTGTGCAGTATACAGTAGGTATACAGCGGGTATGTAGTGAGGAGGAACAGGTTTGACATGCAGGAATGGGACTTTTCACACATACAGCTGAGATGCTCCCTGCTCCCCCAGGGCTACATTCCTAATGGCAGGCAGCTAATCCACATTGTCTTGTATTAGTAGAAATATTTTAGCTGATTTTTAAAAAAGGGTTAAGATGTAGCTGCACCAGCCTTCTTAAGCTAACTGACCTTCATAGCATAGGACTACATCTCCCACCATTTCCAGCCATCATAAAGAATGATGTGAGTTTTAGTTCAAGCTAACATCTAGTTGGGAACAGCAGAGATACCTTAGTCCTGAAGTGTTCTTAAACAAGTTTGTTCTGAAATCTCTCTGGGTTCTCAATGAAGTTTAGTGTAGGCATCCTTCAGTCTCGAGAGACTATGGTAACATAGTCTTGGAACAGCATCTTACAACATCGTCTCTAGTGTGGATGAGAACGTCAATTCGAGAGTGACAATCCCTTCCACACTGAAAACAAATACAATCTGTCCCCTGTTTAGTTCCCTGATTTTGCTGGTTTGGGGACTGCCTCTTTGCCTCGGCCTGCTGGACAAGGGTCTCTTCAAATTGGGAGAGGCCATGCTGCAACCACCTGCCTCCAGGCTGAATGCTCATATGTCAAGGTTTCCCATCTGTTGAGGTCCATTCCTAAGGCCTTCAGATTCCGCTTGCAGATATCCTCGTATTGCAGCTGTGGTCTCCCTCTGGGGCACTTTCCTTGTACTAATTCGCCATACAGGAGATATTTTGGAATCCGATCGTCATCCATTCTCATGACATGCCCAAGCCAATGTAGACGTAAATCTCAATGAGATTTAATCCCAAGAAAATGTCCATAGGCTTTTCAGGCTTTTCAGAAAGAGCAATTTTAATTTGATTACATTGCGAGGGTAACAAGATGTAGGGAATGCTTCGGAGAGTGAGTTTTTTTAAGGGGAAAAATTGAATATAATTGTAGTTCTTGGCTGCATTTGCAGTAACAAAAGCCTAAACTAAAGCCACTCTTGTTCTCTGTATATAAATTCCTGAAAGATGAAACACATTGCATTGCCCATTGTACATCCTCAGTCTCTCTATAGGTTGGTTCTCTATAATCATACAGTTCTACTTAGATGTAAGCACCACTGAGTTTAGTGTGTCCTACTTGCAAGTAAGTGGTAATAGGGAAACACATGGTTTGCCACCTATGGCTGGATTGCAAATTCCTGCATCCTTCACGGTTTTCCGTACTAAATATGAGTTAAAGGGGTATTTTGGTCCAGCAGTACCTGGAGGGCCATAGGCTCCCCATCTCTCAGCAGTAAAAATATAAATAAGAATTAGCTTGCTGCGCTATAGCAAAGCCCTTCTTACCAAGCAATCTGAGAAGCACACAAGGAGGGCATAATGCAGGTACTCATACTCTGTTGTGTTTTCCCCTCCCCCCTTCCCGCCTGCTAGATTTCAGAGCATAGTATAGCACTGTCTAAAAGTCCTAACCACAGAGGTTCCATTTTGATATGAAGGGTAATACAGTAGTTAACAGGAGACCAACTTTCTGCAAAGGCTTTCTTTAAAGCCGTATATGCAAGCAGTGATTTCCTGGATCACCCTTTGTAAGGATGCACCCTAGGAGAGAAGCTGCAGCACCTCCCATTGAGAATATTTTGGGGCCAGTCTTTTCAAGAGATGGGTGGACTTGGTTTAAAAATAATTTTTAAAAAAGCATTTGGATTACATTGTTAAATGCAGTGTTAATTCCCTTATTAAACTGAACTGAATACATGTTCTGGTTTGTCTCTTAGGTTATAACACAGTGTTGGAAACTAAATTGAAAATGGATGAGATAATAATTTCCCAGTAGTAAGTGCTGTGTTATTTTTTGGTTTAACTTCAGTGAATCTATGTATCTGCAGTTTAAGCTGCATATCAGTGGTATTTTACAGTGAAACAAGAACATTATTGGGCTGTTCTGAAGTCTGCCCACTGCACTTCGAGTTTGATTCTGTTTTCCACTGGGATAGTGGCCTTCTGCAGTCAAGAGGAAAGAGGCAATCAGTTGCATGCCATGTGCTGTGAAAGGAGGTGGCGCCCACAGCGAGATCTGCAGTTTTGACTGTAGACGTGTCATCCACATGAGACTGTAGCCACAGATACTGCAGAGAGAAACAGATTGGGAAAGGTGGTTTTAAAAACTGGAGTTTGCAAGTTAGAAAGATGTCTTCTGTTTCCATTCAAAATATGTGTTGTAGGCAACAGTCCTGCAAAACGCATATGAAGCCTTGTGCTTCTGTTCCATCCCTCCCCCCCACCCCCCAGGTCTGGAAGGAAAATTCATTCCTAATTTAAACTGCAGTCAGCTTTGGGTAAGCCATGCAGGCTGGTCCTGCCTTTCCTCTGGCTATATTCGGAATGCAAAGGAAGTTGGAGATCATGTTTCATTCATTTCATTTTGTGCTAGTGAGAGTGAATTTCTTGATGATTACAGAATTAGTTGCTTATTAAATCAAACATGCACACACGTTTCTGGCAGTCCCTTGTTTCAAGATGCAATTTTGTTAGCTAGATGGGTTCTGTGTCAAGAGTGCAGCTAAGTTTAATAATAAAATTTGTTTTTCGATACAGTATTCTTCCTAATGTATCCAACTGCATCTTGAAATGAGCAATCTCTCTGCCTCTCTGTCTTTCTCTCTCTCTCTGGCAGTCCCTTGTTTCAAGATGCAATTTTGTTAGCTAGAATGGGTTCTTTGTCAAGAGTGCAGTTAGGTTTAATAATAAAATTTGTTTTTAGATACAGTATTTTTCCTAATGTATCCAACTGCATCTTGAAATGAGCGATCTCTCTGCCTCTCTGTCTTTCTCTCTCTCTCTCTCTCTCTCTCTTTCACAGTTGTTCCAAGGATTGTTAATACTTTTAAACAATATAATTTTGGTTTGCAGTCCAGTAGCCACTGGATCAGTGGTTGAGTAGTGCATTGAACTGGTTCAGTGGACCTTCTCTTGCTGGGATTACCTGTTGGGTTCAGGTCCTGGTTGTCAACTGGTTTTGCAAGAGAGCCATTTTGAGGAAGCAGTGCTTGGATCAGTCCCCATATCAGTCCTCAAAATTGACTTGTAGCAAGACCCATTGTCATAGCCATCACTATTTGTACGTCTTTGTTGCCCTTAAATTGATTAATAACACATTAATAACACAGATTTGGCCCTTGGGCCTCTAGCTACCAAACCCTAAATGTTTAGGTCTTTTTAGAGCTTGGAAAAGTGTTTTTTTTTTCTGGGAGGTTTTGGAGGGATTAATCTAAAAGAGTAACTTCTTTGGAAGTCTGCATTCAATTTTCTGTAGCTTTCCCTATCTCCCTTGCATTTTGTTTCCCTTCTCTTCTCTGGTATTTGTAAGACCTCACTGGACAGCCACTTTGCTTTCTTGCATTTCCTTTTCTTTGGGATAGTTTTTGTTGCTGCCTCCTGTACAGTGTTACAGGCCTCCATCCATAATTCTTCAGGTACTTTGCCCACCAAATCTAGTTCCTTAAATCTGTTCTTCGCTTCAACTGTGTATTCATAAGGGATTTGGTTTAGATTATACCTGACTAGGCCAGTGGTTTTTCTTACTTTCTTTAGTTTAAGCTTGAATTTTGCTATAAGAAGCTGATGATCAGAGCCACAATCAGCTCCAGGTCTTGTTTTTGCTGACTGTATAGAGTTTTTCCATCTTTGGCTGCAGAGAATATAGTATGAAAAATCATATTAGGGATTATTTTCAAATTAGGGTTTATTTTGGGGAAATGGTAGGTAAGAACAAGGTAAAAAGGAAGCATGAAGGCTGGAGAAAAAGGTGATGATATTGGGAAAGAAAAATGACTGTAAGGGTGAAGGAACTGAGGGGAGAAACATCCAGTTTTCGTTACATCTTCCTAAGATGTGGTGCCCTGTTCCTTAGATATGCTAATCTCAGAGCTTTTAGGTACCAAAGAGCAGATGTTACTCTTGACTCAATCTAGAGGCCTTGTATGGAGAAATGGCACATGTCTACCTTGTCCATTCAAATCACTACAATTTAAATGTGTTTAACTTTGGATGAATCGTCATGTCTATCGCTTTGGATCAGTATGGATCCAGATCCCTCTAAAGAAACCACATGGACGATAGAGGGACCATGTCACTTCCCTGCTGTTGTAGTCCATTTTGCCTCTAAACCTGGAAGTATCATTATAACCTGTAGCATTTGCACAGCTTAGAACATTTACTTTTTTGGACTATTAATCCCAGAATCCACCAGTCAGCACAGCCATTTTGTAATTTTGAAAACTATATTGACTATGCTTGGAGCCATTCATAGTCTTATCCTCCTTGAATTTGTCCAAGCCATCAAATTTGGTGGCCATGAGAACAACGGGTTGTATGTTAGCAGCCGATTCAGAACCAGTTTTCCCACTGACTCTTCTTTACTGTTCAGTTTTCCTTATCCAGATTAATTTTACTCACCTGTTCTGACCCTGTTTCCATCCTCTCTTCCAGCTATGATCGAGGTGCCACAGTGGCAGGTGTGGCAGGAGTGGGGCGGCTCATCACGGGCATGGATAGAGGCCTGCAGGGCATGTGCGTGAATGAGAGGCGGCATCTAATTGTCCCACCTCATCTCGGCTATGGCAGCATTGGTGTTGGTGAGTGGCAAGTTTATGTTGTTGACCGAGTTACTGGGATAAGGAAAACACAGCATTGCTTAACATTTCTGAATGAATAAGTTGTTTTCTACTCCCACATGTGCCAACCCAACCCTCACATTTTGTTAAACATCATAGCTTTCATAAAATTCCAGTTCAGTTTTGCTTTATAAGGTTTTGATATCCATAATTCCTTATCCCTTCCTCTCCCATCCATGTATAACAGTAGGTAGATCAGGAATCAGAAGTACTGTATGTAATTTTCCATGTGTTTTTGGATGGAAATTCCACAAGCATATTTGGTGGTAAGGAAACTTTAACATTTGGGGGGGGGCTCATTTTCAATACACCTGATGAAGATAGTGTCATGACAGCAGTGATGATAATAACAAAACAAAGGTACTGTATGATAAAGTAACAATAACAGTAACAATGCTTAACAGTATGGTGCCAGGAGAGGAGAGCAGTGGATAACAATAACAGTAACAATGTTTAACAGTACAATATGGTGCCAATGAGAGGAGAGCAGTGAATTGGTCTCTGCAGAATCACTGAATTGGTCTCTGTGTCTCTCTCATTTTGAACTCCGCAGCTGGTCTGATTCCCCCAGACACCACCCTCTATTTTGATGTCATTATGCTCGACATTTGGAACAAGGAAGACAAGTTGCAGATCACCACTCTGTACAAACCAGAACGGTGTAACCGTACAGTGGAGAATACAGACTTTGTGCGTTATCACTACAATGGCACACTTCTGGATAGCACTCCCTTTGATTCCAGGTACAAGGTGCTCGTAATGGTGTGAGAATATATATGTGAGAGTATGGCTATTCATCACTGTCATCACCTAGACTATATAAGAAAGAAAGCAGAATCTGGCCGTGTAGATCAGTGCTTCCCAACCCTGGGTCACCAGATGTTCTTGGACTACAACTTCCAGAAATCTTGGCCAGGACAGCTAGTGGTGAAGGTTTCTGGGAGTTTTGGTCCATGAACATCGGGAGACCCAGATATGTTGAGAACTAGATATGTAGATGATGCACCACAACTCCCAGCATTTCTTATTAGTGGTTGTGCTTGCTACAACTGATGGGAGCTACGGTCCCAACAGTTGAAAGGTATATATTAATGCCTTAACAATCAGATGAGAAGTTATTTGCAACCTGTGGTGTTGGATCAGTACTGTCCTGTCTAGTTCTCATTCTTTCACTGAACAGTTTTTCCCTGCCTGGTATGTCTTCCTCCACCCTTCCCTGTTTTGCAGCTATGGAAAAGACAGTACTTATGACACCTATGTGGGTTCGGGGTGGCTGATCAAAGGAATGGACCAAGGTCTGCTAGGCATGTGTGCTGGAGAGAAGAGGAGAATAGTCATCCCCCCATTCCTGGCCTATGGAGAGAAAGGTTATGGTAAGTTTGTTTGTTTGTTTGTTTGTTTTTATTTAACTTATATGCTGCCCATACTACCCAATGGTCTCTTAGGCGGTGGGAAGCCAGTATTCGCTCCATAAGATGCACACACTTTTCTCCCCACTTTTTTTTGGGGGGGAGTGTGTCTTATGGAGCGAAAAATACGGTATAAATTATTAATTCAGGCTGAACAGGATACAGTAGGATTAAAAACACAGTGGCAGTATGATTTGGATAAAGAAGTAATAGAAGAATGGGCTAAAATGTGGGACCAAAGAATTATGAAGAACATGTTTGTAAGGATAAAAGAAATTTTTATAAGGCAATATGGAGGTGGTATTTAACGCTGATAAAACTGAATATAATAAAAATGTATCATCACTCTGCTGGAGGTGTAAAAAAGAGAAGTGGACGTATATACATACGTGGTGGTCATGTGAAGTAAAGCAAGAATGGAAGCAAATTTTTAAAGAAATAAGGGAAATAATTGGATTAAATATTCAAATGTCCCCGTCAATGGCTTTATTGAATTTGGTTAAGAAGGACCAATTGTTGAAAGAAAATAAAGATTTAATAGTAATAATGATTATGGCAACAAGGTTAATTTTTGCAAGAAACTGTAAAAATTATAACCAACTCAATTTAGAGGAATGGTATAGAGAACTATGGGATATGGCAATTAATGATAAACTGACATGTGATATGAAAATAAGAAGAGGCCTATTAAAAATATTGATTTTAAGAAAAATATGGAGTGTATTTGTGGAATATGTATTTCAGAGAGGGAAGGGGTATACACTGAGGAAAGGAACAATGAAGTTTTGGAGAGAAAATGGACTAATGAAATTTAAAATATTATTAATGCTGGCCCTGAGGGTGATGGCGGCACTGGTGTATTATATAATTGTATTTTATTGTGGTGTTAGGGTTATGTTAAAAATAAAATTAAAAAATAAAATATAATATTTAAGAAGATCAATCTATCTTCTTAATAAAAGGATGATTTTTTGAGAGCAGATTGACAGCCCTGCCCCTAGGATAGGACTTTAAAGGGTTGTTATTATTTGGCTACATTCTAAAATGAGCTGAATCAATTAATTTTTTTTCTCCTTCTAGGTACTGTTATCCCCCCTCAAGCATCACTGGTTTTCTATGTTCATCTGGTGGATCTACACAACCCAAAAGATGGCATCTCTCTTGAGCACTTAGAAGTGCCAGCATCTTGCAAACGCAAGTCTGTGACTGGAGATTTTGTGCGCTACCATTATAATGGCACCCTGATGGATGGGACCCTGTTTGATTCTAGGTAACTAGCTGGGAAATTCAGATGGGATGGGGGACTGTGATTTCACATTTTGACAACTCTTCATTTTGCGCGGGAAATATCACAGGAGGCGTTTTCTTAACCTTAACAACTTCATCTTTATTGATTACATGCTGATCAATATTGTTCATAATTGGGTTGAAAAAGCTTAACTCAGACAACTCTGACAACTGTCCAACACGAATCCCCACCCCAAGTCCATCAAACTCACAGGGGTGCTGGGCCAAATTTCTCTGCGTCGGTGGGTTTCCAGATGGGTGCGCTCCTCACCGCACAAATGGTGCCGCAGCATGGATGCCAGGCCCAGTAACCTTCAGGGGAAGGCGTGTTGTACTGAGAGTCCAGGGGGATCACCTGGCGTCCTCTACCTTTATTCTTAGGGAAGACTATGACAGACCATTCCAGCGTCTCTTGTCTCACCTCGCCTGCTCCTTTAGGGGTAGGGTCAGGAAGCAACCCTCCTAACTTCAGGTTTGGAAAGTCGCGTAACAACTCTTGGGTCTTTACTCTCTCATACTCCCGCAGCCTCTCCAGTTCTCTCTTACGCTTCCACAACTCCAGTTCTACCTCAAACCATCGCTCTCCCTAGCTACTTATACCCGCTTCCCAAACTGATAACTCCTGCTCCTCCCCTTTCTGGCTCCCGCGCTCCTCCACCAGACATATTTCAAATTTCCCGCTTTGCTCTGCCCCCCCCCCATGGTCAAGTTAGGTCCATCTCTGCACCAGCACCTTCTGGCTTCCTTACTCCCTCTCCGCCCTCTTTCTCGTGGGACGGCACATTCTCTCCCGGACCTCCTTCACAGGGACTAAATCCTGAAAAAATGTCTTTCTGCAAGAACACAACAAAAGCCATAATCCATCCAAAGAGGTCCTGAGCTGCCTTTAGGGATGTTAGCACAAAATGAGTTGAAACACATTTGCTGAGGTTGCATCAAAATATGCAAAGTAGCTTTTATGAGGGGTCAACACCTTTGTTCTCCTAGATGTTTACAAACAGCCCTTTGATCATGCTTTACCATTGACCAAATTGGCTAGGGTTGATGGGAACTGGAGTTCAGCGACCTCTGTAGGACCATAGTTTCCCAGCCTCATGCTAACAAAGAAATCAGTTTCCCAGCCTCATACTAACTTTGGCGGGGGGGGGGGGAGAGCTTGGCCTACTGTAGTTGAAATAGTGAGGGAGACCAGGCTTTCCAGCTATTATTTCTGTCATAGCCAGAGCCCCGTGTCATAATGGAATGCAGGATCTTCTGTGACATCATATGAATTTTCTGAAGCAAATTCTCATTATGCACAAGATGCTCTCAAATATCCCTCAGATCTTGTTGATACCTCATGACAAGTTTTTATTGTGACTAAACTGCAGCACCTTTATGTTGTGCAACAGAGGTGAGCTATGCTTGGACAGGTTTATAGACAAATACAACAAAAGAGTCTCTTAGCACCTCAAAAATAAGTGAACTGCAGCCCATTTTAGTTTACACCCTATAAAACCTGTTAATCTTTAAGGTACCACAAGATTGTTCTTTTTGCAGCAACAGACTAAGATGGCTTAGTTCCTTATAATTATTTTACATGGAGAAAAAAACACTTTTCTGAGGTTAAAAACATATCTAGCATTCTCCTCCTTTCACCTTTCCTTCCATTATCCACTAGGCTGTGTCCGAACATTGAAATATGCTGGAGTCTATCTGGGACAGATGGAAAGGGAGGAGAATATGAAAAGACAAAGGAAATAAACAGGCAGAGAAGCTGAACAGAACGAAGTGAACGCTCTCTGGTTGCTTAGACTTAATGGCTGAACTTCACTCTGGAAGCTTTTATAGGGGTGGGAGGGTATCACATGATCACCTGCCAGCCAGTTGGAAGTGCAGAAAGCAACTGTATGTGTCTTGTCATATTGTTTCATTCTTTTCCTCAGCCAGCGAGGGTGTGTCCAGATGGGGTCACCTGTAGTTTGGAAAATCTGACAAGAACAGGTTCTGCTGTGGAGTGGATGCCTGAGAATAACCCTCATCTATCTTCCTCTAATTCCAGTTACTCACGGAATCACACGTATGACACGTACATTGGGAAGGGTTATGTTATCCCAGGAATGGACCAGGGACTCCAAGGGGTCTGTATCGGCGAAAAGAGAAGAATCATCATCCCTCCCCATTTGGCCTATGGAGAAAGTGGGGCAGGTAGGAGAAGATTGAACAGATGGTGATGAGGAATCCTTCAGTTCTCAAAGGGGACTCAGTCTATAACTCTTATAGGTTTTGATGTTGCAAAGTATACAATATGGCTTTATTTTTAAAGGATACCTTAATCTATCTTACAAGCAACTCTGTTCCTTGCCAGGGAAGGGGTCTGAGGCTCCTCTACTGTTTGTGTGTGTGTATGTGTGTGTATGTTTTCTTAGGATTAAATAGAAATCTGGTACTCTTGAATTTATCCAGAGTTGCTCATGCTTGACAGAATGTAGAATCCCAATTGTCTAAAGCAGCAACATGAGTGGCTCAGAGTTTGTAAGCTTGCCTGTGACATCTTAACAGTGGAGCCAGTGGCAACTAGAGGGTATGACACTTGGAAGAAGTGACTTACTACTTTCATTTATTCTAGCAACATTCTACTAATGTAGAATAGAGTGCTTTTTTTCAGCTGTGTTTCCTGGAGTTTTTGTTTCCTTGGAAAATTATTGGGGGTTCCCCAGAGAAAATGTCAAATACTGGTAGATGAATTTCCTTTTAGAATGTCTTGGCTTCTTCACCGGTGATGCACAGCCATAAGGGAATGGCAGATGTGTTTCTGATCACATGCTTGTTTACCCAGATTAACAGTAAGACAGTACAGACCTTGCATGAGCTAAATGTGTGGCCAGGGATTATCTGAAATATGATTCCCATGGTAAACATGCAGGCATTCCTCAGGGGATGTGGAAAACATTTCTGGGAGGTAAAAAGTTTGAGGAAAACCATTGGTGCAGACAATGACACAGAAGTGCCAAGGACAAATTTATTTATTATTATTATTTATTTAAACATTTATATCCTGCATTATATCGCAGAATTTCAGGGTAACAAAATTTTATAAAATAATTTTAAAAAACTTAAGTTACTTAAAACAGTTTAATATAAAATAACACAAAATTAAATCATTCACACATTTAAAAAAATGAAACTAAAACCTGCACAGGCCATGATCATCAAGCCCAAATGCTGTGATAAATAAGTACGTCTTGACTTGGCACTGAAATAATGCCAATATCAGTGCCAATCAAGGCTCCAAGTTGGGGCACAGGAAGAACCAACCCCACCATGTGCCTAACATAATGAACTGTGCTTAATAATGGGACATGGAGAAGGGCCTCTTGAGCAGATCTTAGTGATTGGTCAGGTTTATATGTTGTCTAAGCTGCCTCTTGTGACATCACAAGAAGTTGTGGAACACATTTTCTTGAATTTTGTAGGGACAGGAAATGTTTAGAGCCAGCTATGACCCTCAGAGGACTTTTGTATCTTAGCTCTATACATCCACAAACAATATCTTCTTGTCCTTTAGGGAACAAAATCCCTGGTTCGGCTGTCTTGATCTTCGATGTTCACATCGTTGACTTCCACAACCCAACAGACTCTGTGGAGATTGAGACTGTCTACCGGCCTGCAGACTGTAATGTCACCACACAAGACAGAGACTTTGTCCGCTATCATTACAACTGTTCCCTCCTGGATGGCACCAAGCTTTTCTCCTCGTGAGTCCCCTACTAAGAGTTCATTGCCTTCTTGATTAAAAAGGGCCCAAAATAGAAACATCCAGGAAGCACGCAAATCATAGAAGCAAAGTTCAAAGTTATACTGTATATAGGAAACTTACAAGCCTAACCTTAATTTCACTGTCGGAAGTTAGAATATATATGTATTCAAATTAACTTAGACACTTAACATTTGTCATATATCTTTCATAAAACATCCATGAGTCTTGTCTTAAAATCTCTGCTTCCTAAAACTAAGGTGGGAATGCATTATGGGATAGTAGAATCCTAGGCCCACAACCAGAAGGCCATGTCATACAACTTTGTACCACCTCATAATTAGTAGGAAAGAAAAGGAAGGAAAGTGTGTTTTCTATAATTTTTACAGTCTGCAGAATTAACTTTTTTTAGAGTGGAATTCTTGGGAAGTCCAGTGAAAGCCAAATGGAGTTGGAACACACACAGTTCTAAAGCCAAGATTCTGCTGTTCTGGAAGTGGAACATTACAAATCCATCTGCGGTGCTCTGTAGAATCTCCATTTGTCATGTTACAAGCAGGGATTGTAAGATCTGTTAGAAAGACGAGGGCTTATGTTTGCACAAGAGTTAGTGGATATCTCCTTGCGCAAGCCCCAAAAAATGTTGATCTGCTCACACAATCAACTGTTGCATACATGGATCAAAGGATCAGATTCTGGCCTGTGAATCCAGCCACCTATTTTCACTACAATGGTCTATGTTTTGCTTTGACAGCCATGACTATGAAAATGCTCAGGAAGCCACTTTGGGCACCAACAAAATAATTGAAGGCTTGAACATTGGCTTGCTCGATATGTGTGTGGGAGAGAAACGTCTTGTTACTGTTCCTCCACATTTAGGCCATGGTGAAAGTGGTGGTAAGTAGAAATGTCAAATCCTTGATTTTGATTATTTTGATTTTCAAGCTTTAGTCTGAGAGCTAGACCACACTTCCCCCCCTCAAGGCTGCACAAGACTAGTGTCTTTCTCATTTATGAAGCTTGCCTGCACACAGCAGCAGAGTTTTTGCTGAATTTCATTGCAAGGTAATTATATTTTTTCTATTGCAGAAGTTATATTACTTTATTCAAATATATGTAATTTGTTCTGTATGCAAAGATCTCAAAGTGGAGTGTAACAAATATCATTTTAAAGTAGTTTTGAATTTTAAAACCACTCACAACCAAATCAAAACAAAATCTGAAATCCAAGAAACCAAAACCAAGCCACAGCCATTGAGACTCAGAAAACATCTGGGCTAGAATTGTTGTCTTTATGCACCATCAAATTGCAGCTGACTTACAACAACCCTAATAGGCTTTCAAGGTACAGTGGTGCCCCGCACAGCGACGATAATCCGTTCCGGATAAATCGTCGCTATCTGGAATCGTCGCTATACGGGGCAAAAAATCCCATAGGGACACATTAAACCCCGCTCCTATGGGGGAAAAACTCACCGTTATGCGAAGATCTTCCATCCGGCCGCCATTTTCGCCACCTCGGTAAGCGAGGGAACCGCGCAAAAACGCTGCGGGTGGCCATTTTGTTGACCCAGCGGCCATTTTGGAACCGCCAATCAGCTGTTGGCAAAACATCACAATGTGGAGATCAGTAAGCGAAACTCTTACTGATCACCGCAATGCGATGTTTTGCCATTCAAAACATTGCAATGCGATCGCTTTTGCGATCGCAAAATCCGCATCGCTATGCGGATTCGTCGTCAAACGGGGCACTCGTTATGCGAGGCACCACTGTATGTGAAATATTTACCAGTCACCCTGTTCACCATGATTTTCCATGTCTTGACTGGGAATATGAACCCAGGTCATCTGCATACTCATCCTACTGTCCCATATACCACACTGATTCAAAGCTGAAACTAGGCCTATTTATTTGATTGTTATCTGATGAAAAGACTGTACAGTGGTGCCCCGCATAGCAATGTTAATCCGTTCCGGATTAATCGTCGCTATGGGGAAACATCGCTAAATGGAAAGGAAAAACCCATAGGAACGCATTAAACTTTGGGGCCCAAACTCACTGTTCAGCGAAGATCCTCCAAAGTGCCGCCATTTTGGGCACCCGGCGGGTGGCCATTTTGGGCACCCAGTGGCCATTTTGGAACCGCCAATCAGCTGTTTAAAAAAACATCGCAATGCGAAGATTGGTAAGCAAAACGCTTACCGATCATCACAATGCGATGCTTTCTTATTCAGAACATCGCAATGCGATTGCATTAGTGATCTAAAAAATAGATCGCTATGCGGATTCGTCGTTAAACGGTGCGCTCATTAAGCGAGGCACCACTGTATTTGAAACCCAGTTAATTTAAGGTTGAGTAAGTATTCTGTGGTGTAACTGTTAAGGAAAGCACTCTTAGTTCAGGATATTTTCCCCAGCCTTGACTTTGAGTTACTGTTGCCCAGCCAGTTGTTCCCAACCTTGGATAACCCAAGTGATCTTGGACTGCAACTCCCAGAAACCCCAGCCAGCACAGCTGGTGGCAAAGAATTCTGGGAATTGCAGTCCAAGAACACCTGTGTTATTTACGATTGGGAACCACTGCCATAGATACTTTTTATGTAGGCATCCTTCAGTCTCGAAAGACTATGGTAGCGTGCTCTGTATGGAGGACTTGGAACAGCGTCTAGTGTGGCTGAGGAGGCCAATTCAAGAGTGACAATCCCTTCCACACTGGAGACAAATCCAATCTGTCCCCTGTCCAACTCCCTGGTTTTGCTTCCTTTGTGACTTCCTCTTTGCCTCAGCCTGCTGGACAAGGGTCTCTTCAAATTGGGAGAGGCCCTGCTGCACCGCCTGCCTCCAGGCTGAACGCTCAGATGTCAGGGTTTCCCATCTGTTGAGGTCCATTCCTAAGGCCTTCAGATCCCGCTTGCAGATATCCTTGTATCGCAGCTGTGGTCTCCCTCTGGGGCGATTTCCCTGCACTAATTCTCCATATAGGAGATCCTTTGGAATCCGACCATCAGCCATTCTCACAACATGCCCAAGCCAGCGTAGACGTCGCTGTTTCAGTAATGTATGCATGCTGAAAATTCCAGCTCGTTCTAGGACTACTCTATTTGGAACTCTGTCCTGCCAGGTGATACCAAAAATCCGTCGTAGGCAATGCATATGGAAGGTGTTCAGCTTCCTCTCCTGCCGGGCACAAAGGGTCCAGAACTCGCTGTGGTTGGGTTATCATGATATGTACATTTTTTATTTTCAGCCCGAGGTGTTCCTGGAAGTGCTGTTCTCCGCTTTGAGATAGAGCTTTTACACCGGGAGCCAGGCGTTCCAGAGGGGTACCTGTTCATCTGGCACAGTGAACCACCAGCTAATCTGTTTGAAGCAATGGATCTTAACAAGGATGACGAAGTCCCTCCTGAGGAGGTGCGATTCTCTTCTGTTTTAGAAAGTGTTTTAAATTGCCTGGGAGGATGGGAGGGCTTGACTTTGAGGAGAATGGGATTGGGGTGGGGCAATAAACCTTTAGTTTCTGCAGTTATCCCTGTGAGTTTTAGTGAAATAATAGATGACGTAAATGTGCATAAAATTCCCCGTTCTAGGATAGTGCCTGCCACAGGGTGCAAAAATAAACTGAAGTATGATTCTTTCTTTGGAACCATTTTTCGAACCAATGGAATTTCCAGAAATATCACCTATCATGCTTTTATTTGCTTTTTTCCCCCTCTACCTTTCTCATTATTGCTTGTTTCTGCTTTGAAACCCACTTCTTATCTTCGTCTACCACCCACCAGCTCTCCCTCTGCCTCCCCTTCCCCACATTTCCTCTCAGGTATCAGCACCAGAGGGACTGGCTGCTTCTGACACAGCTTTGCTTTCTTCTATTTCTGCATGCTCCTGCACCCTCCTCCTCAATGGCTGCATTTCTGGTTCACCACCGGCTGCTGTTTCTTTCAGATGACAGATAGCACACAAAATGCCCTCATCACCATAATAATAATAATGTGCCATCAAGTCAGTTCTGACTTTTTGGGGTTTACTCAGTAGTAGTTTACCATTACCTTCTTCTGGGGGTGCCCTGGAACTGTGCAGCTTGCTCAAGGCCACATGGGCTGGCCCTTCTGGGATGCACAGTGGGAACTGAACTCCCAACCTCTGGCTCCACAGCCAGATCTCTTAACTCACAGAGCTATCCAGCCAGCTTCCCCACTACAAAATACATTAAAAAAAGTATAAGCCAGAGGGAGGGGTGGAAGAGAAAAAAAATGAAACACATACCAGAGGATTAATAGTGCTGTGGAGTTGAGTTGGGAAAGAAGAGTTGCCTGCCCTCATCTTAACTCAAGTTGAACTATTGAGCTTCAGACTGAGAAGTCCCTCCAGATGAAGAAAGGAGGGGCAGTAATTAATTAATATTAAGTTCCCACCAGGGACATTGCTGCATGGGAAGTAACATAACACTAAACTCCACCTCCAGTACAAAAAAATTAACCTAGAGGTTTGTGAGGAACAAAAAGTAGTGGGAACTCATTTTTTAAAAATAGGTACAAGACAATAACATTGTCTCGATGTCAGGACACTTAATTAAGACCAATGCTTTAACAGGGAACTTAACAGCATTACAAATACTCCATTTGGAAGAAACAATTAAAGATATACATTAAATGCTATCCTCAGGTAATAGGATCTTTTGGAATGACTGCCTTAGACAAAGTGAAGTTAGAGACTGAGGTAGGAAAGCAGGAATAGGAGCAAAGGACACAAATGGCTTTTGGAAACAACTTATTCTCTTCCCACTTCTTTTATGTTGTATATTATGAAAATAATATATATTATTTTCATCCCTTTTATAGTTCTCAACATTCATCAAATCCCAAGTTGCAGACGGCAAAGGTCGCATGATGCCAGGTGCTGACCCAGAAAAGGTTGTCACTGATATGTTCCAGAACCAAGACCGTAATAAAGATGGGAAAATCACAGCAGAGGAACTGAAGTTGAAATCAGATGAGGATCAAGCAAAACATGAGGAACTTTAAAAAAGAGAACTCTGGGGTTGGGCTTTTTTTAAAAAAAAATATATGTCTAAAGGAATCCAGTTTGGTGCCTTTTCCCATGCTTTTGGGGACTGATTTCAGTCTTTCCTGAGAAAGACCAAACCTAGAAAAATTTACAAGGTTTTCTACCTTTTTTTTTTTTTTGAGAACTATTTACCTGAGATCCTGTACGAACAAACCCAAAGCAGGGAATTAGCATCATGAGGTGAGACTTCTCAGTCTGTCAGTTGTCAGTTTCCAGGGACCAACTTCACCAAACCCATCTCATGTAACCACCTATATTTTCTCAAGCATCCTCCAATAGCATTTTGGCCTGGTTGAAAGATATGAAACTAATTACTGTCTTCTGTTTCACTAGATTCAAGTACATGTATGGTTATATATTGTTGTCCAAATAAAATAAAAACAAACTGACTTTTGTATCAGGGAAACACAGACGGGATGATAGGAAACAAGCAAAATCAAAGAGCTCGATGTTTTGGTTTGTCTATTTTCGTGTTTTCAAAGAAATGGGATGTTTTTAAACAACTAGGAATAAAAATGGGTTTATCAAACTCATCCATCCTTGTTTTCCTGGCAATGCATATATAACAGAGTGATGTCTCGTCATGCTGACTGATACCAAATGGAATCCAGTGTCTGAAGGGTAAGAAGTTGCTCTTTCCTTCCCTGTGAGGAAGAGTAGAGAAAGTTTGACCTGTGGGCCATGTATTGCTCTGTTAGCCCAATTTTGTGTTTCCCGTCTTTCCACGCCCTGAAATATTTTTTAACTTTTAAAAATATAATTTTAATTTTTTAAATTTAAAAATATTTTGTGTACAAATTCCCTTTGCACACAACACAGGGACTCAGCACAGGAGCATCCCTCTAAGGTTTTGGGTGGATATACAATATGCAGCTTTCAGATCCATAGAAAGTGCCAGCACTCCCCTACAGGCTGCAAGAGTGCTTCCTGTGAAAGTTTTTCTGAAGAAGCAGTTTCAGAAATAGACACATATACTGCCACTGCAGTTAAGAGATTGAAGTTTTTCTGCTCTATTAAATTAACTGCTAGGGTTGTGCATTTGATTTCACTATACAGTGGTGCCTCGCTTTACGACTGCACCACATTATGATGAAACCGCTTAACGACGATCTTTTTGCGATCACAATTGCGATTGCAAAACGATGGTCTGAATGGGGGAATTTCGCTTTGCTATGATCGGTTCCCTGCTTCGGGAACTGATTCTTCGCAAAACGTTTTTTGCACAGCTGATTGGCAGTTTCAAAATGGCCGCTGGGTGATTAAAATGGCTCCCCGCTGTGTTTAGGGACGGATTCCTCGCTATACAGGCAGCGAAAATGGCTGCTGTATGGAGGATCTTCGCTGGACGGTAAGTTTTTACCCCATTGGAATGCACTGAACGGGTTTCAATTGGGTTTTTATTTTCACTTTACAATGTTTTCGCTTAATGGCGATTTTCCTGGAACAGATCATCGTCGTTAAGCGAGGCACCACTGTACTGCATTCCTCTCCCTTACATACATGTTATATAAAGAGATCGAGCAGATTAAGAGGCATCCAGAGAGACTGTGGTAGCTGTTAATCCTGAACATGACACCATTTTGAAAGTGACTGCATATGTACCAGTATGTGTACTTAAAATAAAAGTACTGGACAAGGCTAGCCTAACTAGGAGCAGTGATTCCCAACCTGGGGTAACTCAGGTGTTCTTGGACTGCAATTCTTAGAAGCCTTTACCACTAGCTGTGTTGGCTGGGGTTTCTAGGAGTTGCAGTCCCAGAACACCTGGGGTTACCCAAGGTTGATAAACACTGAGGTAGGAAATGCTGGGTGATGGTACTGAAGAGAAAACAACAAATTTAATGATGGATCAACCATGCCTCCCTTTGATCAGGAGTACTACTACTCAGTCTTGAGAAACATCAGCAACAAAGTGCAGTAAATTGAGCAGTTGTTTCTCGCAGGGGTCCTATGCCTTCAAAATCCATTGGACATAGGTATTACCAATGCAGTCAAATTGTTACTATTGATGCAGATATGGAAGGCAGGTATTGACACAGACACAGTGGTCAGTCCTCCTGGAATGGGCAGTTCAGTTCAGCTCTGCACTTCTTCCATGTATGTGGCATGAACTTCAGTAATAAGGCTAGCTTAAGTTTAAATGTTATTTTTGTAGATCATTTCTAAGGCTGTCAACACAATTTATGAGCAGAACAAATATTTATCATTATACATTGAGCTATAGGTTAATTTTTTTATATTTTCAACCCCCATAGAAGAATTTTAGGATCTGGTGCTCTATTAGAATGTAGAAATATTTAACATATGCATTAGGATCTTTCAAGACTCAGTATGTCTTGAAAGACAGGCAGAAAAGTTGGATTTAAATCTGCTTTAACTCTGCTTTCTCATTTTTTCCAGGCAGATGTCCTTTTGAGGATATTCTAGCTTAAAGAGATTCTTGAATGGTTCAAACTTACTTACCTTTGAAATTTTAGATATTTTAAAACCTAGATTAAAGCAGCCATTGTAGCAAAGAAAAATGTACACAGCGAAATGTTCAAAATAATTCTTTAATTATCTTTAGATGTGCCTTTTGAATGAAAAAAAATTTAACCTTGTTGGCTTCTGTGGGGAAATTGTGGACTGTTTATAATTTAAAGCTGCTTTGTGAAATGATAATATGGTGAAGAAGAAATCCAGTTAAAAATCTGGAGTGGGAGGAACTCATCTTAAGAGGTCTTCCTGCCTCCCCACAAAGGACAAGAATGTCATGTATTTTTTGTGCTTATACAACAGTATTCACTAACATTTCTTCCTCTGGTGTCTCACTGATGAAATTCAAGCTGGCTTTCAAATTCTCAAGAATCAGAAGGCCAAGAGAAAGTTCTCTTTTTAACAATCAAAGTGAACATTGGTTTTATATTCAAACTAATGTTTGAAGAACAAAATTTTTCATGTTAAGTGTTTTACAAGCAATACAAATATTTTCTCCCCCCCCCCTTGAAAATTTAAGCACTGGATTGCCTGTAGAAATCCTGATTATGGCTTGGAAATCCTCTATTTTAGCCAGCAGTATCATTCAGATGTGATATGGTTTTAATCAGGGCCACAATGATGGGGGGGGGATGTATGTGACCTTGACCAGGTATTAATTTTGTAATTCTGAGAATGACAAGAAACCTCGTGTCTGCAACATAGCAAGAGGAAATGGAATACTGAGAACCACACATGCGTGCAGACAAAGAAGGTCCCCTCTTTCCAAAGGGCAGTCTGATGTCAAGAGTAATTGGTCTGCGTGACTTCGTTTGGGGCCAGGACGAATTTAAGGATGCCATTTACCACATCCAACGTTTCATCTTTCTCCAGCACAATATCATAGGATTCCGTGTATTTCCTCCGCTGTTCTTCCACCTGCACAGGGAGGAGAATTAGCAGGGTTTATAAAGCTGACCTCATTGAGTTTATTATATTTTACATTGCAGTTTGTCTAAACAACCTAGAAGTTGATTTTGCAAAGAGATTTAACATAGCTGGATTAGTGCATATATTATTTATAGAAGGTCTCTTCTTTGGCAGCTTATAACTTTTTAAACAAACATGGGTAGGCTATTCTGCTATCTTGTCACATGTTACATTTAAAATATTTGTACCAGTGTTCTGGACTGAAAAATAATCTAAAAACTTTAAATCTGCATTGTTCAAGTATTTTTAATGCCTGTATTATATTTGCAGTTGGTTATCGTACACCAACTGCAAATATAATATTTGCAATTGTTATACAAACATATTCCAATTAAGCTCCACTAAATTGTGTGAAACAGTCTCTGTTCAGATACTGTTTCACATAATTAAGTGGAGCTTACTCTAGTTTCCAAAGAAAGAACCAGGGGAAATTGTCCTAGTTGTCTTCCCTTGCTGAAACCTGCAGGATGCCCAAAATCTCCCACCTGAAATGGATGCCATCTGGCAAATCAAATCACAATTGCACCCCCACCCAGGTAATCTCAACTCACCCTGTCATTGAGGAAGCCAATCCGGAGAAAATTCTCCACATCAGCTACTCCATCTGCCATGCTGAGGTCACCCATAGAGTCTCCAAGGAGTAAGACATTTGTCCTTGTGCACAGCTGCTGGAAGTACTCTGTGTTCTTCAGGACTGTGTTGTTCTTGTTGTAGGTATGGATGAGGGGTGCTTTGAAACCTCGCAGAACTCCCTGCATGGACAACACAAAGGCAAACTTGCTGGCTCTCAATCAGAGAGAGAGAAGGTGCAGAATTTCTGCAAGGTATCTCTGATTTTGTAAATGAGGACCTGAAGTAAATCATAAGATCACACAATACTGCAGAATGTGATTTTAGCCTTCTTGGACCACATTTATAATGTGGACCACATTATAATATAAACATCAAATGCAGTACTAATATTAAACCCAGTGACTCTTTCTACAAGTTAGAGGTTGGCTAACAGTTTGTTCATCCTTCTATGAGTAGTGTACATGAATACTTCTGCTGCTATAAGTCTGAATTCACTGAGGTCTATCTTGTAATACATAAATGTGTAATCATTGACACCCTTTAATTAGTTAAGTGCTGTCAAGTACATTCTGCAGAAGGTGACCATTGCCAGGAATTCCTAGCTATGAAGTACTCAGACATGGTTTACCAGTCCCTTCTTCAGGTGGTACACTGGGACTTGCCCAATGCTACACAGGCTAGTTCTTCTCCCAGAAGGCACAGTGGCGTGCTAACATAGCGTAAATCTGTATGCTTTCTAATTTGGCCTAATTGTCCTTGAAGCTGTAAAAACTAGTGTTGTGGCTCTATCACTTCAGATTATGATTGGAGGTTCATATGTTTGAATGCTGCTCTACTTTAAAAAAATTCCACACCAGATATAAAATGCTGTTAGAAAATGGGTGCAGCCTAGCTTTCTTCACAATACCTGGTTTACTACATAAAATGATACTAATTTTCAGTACAGTGGTGCCCCGCTTGACGACGATCCCACTTGATGACAAAATCGCTTGACGACGAGTTTTTTGCGATCGCTATAGCGATCGCAAAATGATGGTTCCTGTGGGTTTTTTTCACTTTATGATGATTAGGTCCCTGTTTCGCAAACCGATTGTTCACAATACAATTAAAAACAGCTGATCGGCAGTTTGCAAAATGGCTCCCCACTGTTTTCCGGACCTATTTTCACAAGACAGCGATCAAAAATGGCTTCTCCTATGGAGGATCTTCACTGGACAATGAGGTATTTCCCCCATTGGAACGCATTAACCGGTTTTCAATGCATTCCAATGGGTTTTTTTCCGCTTGAAGACGATTTCGCTTAACAGCGATTTTCCTGGAATGGATTATCGTCATCAAGCAGGGCACCACTGTACTGGAGAATCATTTAATCTTTAACCCTTACCAAAATCTAAAATAGTATAACCTATCGATATAGGCCTGCACCAGTTCTACTACGTACTACCCCCTCACCTTTGTGAGAACTAGACCTGAATGACTAACATATCCATTTCAATCACAAGCTTCAAAACTTTCGGCAAAGCCTGAATATTTCTGGATAACTCCAGAAGACACACAGTAGCTCTCCAGACAGTCTCATGACAGCAACAAGAAAAGGCCGGGTATTTTTTAAGCCTCTCTCCAAGCACTCAAGTTGTGGTCCTTATACTGTTTCCATGACACGGAGACCAAGGATGCAAGCAGAAAAGTGGACTCACAGTGTCATCAAAGTCCATATAGTTGGAGACCACTTGGATATTAGGATGGAAAACACCAGCCAGGTGGATAATCTCTTCTAACACGTCACCCACACCTGCAGAGAAGATGAAGAGGGGAACTTTGTTCTGGTGAAGCTGGTCAAAGAAAATGTTGAAGCCGTCCCTGAGTGCAGGAAAAAGAAGAAATGTAAACATTGAAATGGGAGAATATGCACGGCTGGTTCTAAAGTTTACAAAGGGACTATAAGCCCAGGAAGGCTATCATGATGAATATTAAAGGAAACGGGAAGGTTAAAGGCAATGTGTGAGGATTCTCTTTCTGCCTGTTCTGTCTCTTCCAGATTAAAGGTGACTCCTGAAAAAAACTTGCCAGAGACCTCTCAAAAATCTGGGAGCCATAAAGAGTGCAACCACATGATTATTACTAACATTTGTGGAAATAGTATGTATGTAGATTTTTGAACACATTCTGGAAGTCGGAAAGAGTTATGACATTGAATTTGGAATCTATATCAGCAGGAACTGAACTCTGAGTGGGTCCAGCCCTCTTAACAATTTTAAAAGATATACCCTGTCTGCCTTGTAATCCTCATCTTGGACCAATTTTTAAACATTTCAGTTAGTTAGAAGAAGACAATATAAATGTTCAGAAAAAATGTCTAATAATGTTGAATCTAATACAAGCAGGGACATTTCCCATTGGTCATATCAAAATAATCTGTTCTGCTCACTTAAAAGTCTTTAGGTGTCTCTAGGGACAGAGGCATGGCTAAACAGTTACTTCAGGTTTATTATTCATTAAATAGGCACAGAAACACATAACAATTGCCAAATTTAATAAAATGTCAAATATATACTGTAGTTATAAAAAGTACAACCTCCTACATAGTGTAGTCACTCTGCTTGGTTTTAACTTAATATGTTTTAATGGCTAAATTAACCACTTATTTTCTAGGACATATCTGGAATTCCAACAAGGAAAAGCACAATTGTTAACAATCAGCTGTTTTCCTTGGGGATTTAAGCATGATTTAAAGTTTCCTTGACTTACACACTCAGCCACATGCCACATGGTGGCAGATCCATTTTTAACACTGAATGTACTCTGACAGAACAACATAGCCGATTCCCAATTCCCAATAAATGTACACATGAGATGTTGTGTTTCTACTTTACATCATTGTACATGGAACAAATAAATGAATGGAATGTGCAAAGAGGTCTTTGGTCAACCCACTGTCCCTCACAGCTCTCCGCTCTTAAATACAAGGATAATAACAGTACAGTAGTTGTACTTAGCAAGCCACTGTTGAAGATCATTGACATAAACATATTTTTACATAAACATACTGTTACTGACATTAACGTACTATTACATGAACATATTATTACATATACCTCTATATAATAGCAGTCTTGTGTTAAAAACACTCCAGACATGCTCTATAAGAGCTTTTATGACTATGATTCCTGATCTTTTTTTCTCTTTGAATAGAAAAACATTTCAGGCTCTGGTTACTCATCCTTCCTTTATGGCTTCCAATGAACGTTCTCTCCAGCATTTTTGTGTTTACAGTGGAACCTCTATTTACGAACTTAATCCATCCCAGAGAATGTTTGTTAGTTGAACTGTTTGTAAGTAGAAGCTCCATTTCCCATAGGGATGCATTGAAAACCGATTAATCCGTTCCAGCCAAAGAAAAAAAATACCCAAAAATAGTATAAAATAAAATAAAACACTGCAAGCCCCCTGGGGCTGCAAAAAAACAAAACAAATCCAAAACTAAACATAAACATAACCCCACCAGCCCAATCCCACCCTGCAAAAGACAAAAAAAAAGTTTAAAAAAACCAAAAAGCAGCACCTTACCTCCATTGCCGCGACTGCCGCTGTCAGGAGGCCTCCCGGGCTCCAGACGCCGCTGCCGGGCCAGTGCTTCTGTGCCACCGCCACAGGCTTTCCCAGAGTTTGCCGCAAGCGCTGCCTTTCCCCCCCCACTGTGCGGCTTTCGCTACCGCCATGGGAGGCTTTCCCAGGGCTCGCCGCAAGCGCCGCCTTTCTTCGCCACCATCCGCTGCCGGGAAAGCTTGCGTCGGCGGCGCGGAAACCCTGGCAGAGAAGCCGCGTTGGCGGCCCTGGAAACCCGAGAGGCTGAGCCCAGCCTGGATGGTCCGGCAGTGGTAGTTTTGGAAGCCCAGGAGGCTGAGCCTCCCCTTTCCTAAGCGTTGGGGTGAAAAAGCTACAAAGAAGCAGCCTCTTCGCCACCAACGGTTAGCTAATTTAAATTTCCCGCCCTTTTCTCCTGCATTTTTTTCGTTCGTACAGTATGTTGAAGCTCTTTTCGCAAGTAGAAGGAAAATTTTGCAAACGGAGCTGTTCGTAAGTTGGATTGTTTATAAGTAGGGACGTTCGTAAGTAGCAATTCCACTGTACTTCCATACTGCTCTCTGCCAAAGATGGCCAAATTTCTACACTACGAAATGTCCACATCCACTGTAGAAATGGGAAAAATTACTTTTTGGAACATAGTTTCCAGAATTCTGCAGGTAGCATGAGCTGAGGAATGCTGGGAATTTTTGTCCATCTCTCCTATAAAAACATTCATACTCTTTGCACTGGTGCACAGCGGTCAGCAAATCCACATATTTTGGAGCAGCTAACACACTGAAGTTCAAGGGCAGAATGCCACCATCCAGCAACAAAGAATCAGAGAAGGACCATTCCCCAACCCAAACCCTGCTCTTGAATCTGACACCCACGTCTCATACCTGAGCATGACGTCTGACTCCTTCACCATCTGTGTGATGTCACTTTTCAGAATCCTTTGCTGCGACAGGAGGTTATGTGCCTTGGTCCACCTGGAAGGCATACCGACCATGAGCTCTTGCTAGATAAAGTTAACTTCAGGGAATGGGGGTGGGGGTCACCAAACTTCAAGAAGGGCCTTAAAAGCCTGTGAAGCCAGCCCAGTGACTGTTCTGGACAGGAATTCCTCATAATAGCTTCAGAGGAGTGTGTGAACTCCTCCCATATTGTTGAGAAGTCAAGGGAAGATGTGCATCTGGTCTGGCCCTACCCGTTGCCTCAGCCAATATTGTAGAAAAATAACATAAACCATCCTGGGTCAACCAGTCCTGTCAAGTCTGATAGACTCCCAGTTCAAATATACTGCAGCCTAGAACTTTTCTTTCTCATGGTTCTGGCCCTGGACTTGCACCATTTGTCAGGCTTGGAACTTGAGGCATCTCAGACAAGAAGCCAGCTAGTGTGTTAATGTCCAGCTCTAACAAAAGGAGGGAGCTGAAATGACATTAGCAAGGATTGCCTGCAGTAACAGGCCAGCGGGAATCGTGTGATTTCCTCAGTCTGGGCCACAAGGGTGGTACTCTGTTTCTAGCCAAAGTTAGCATTCACATCTGTCTCATCCTACACAACCTGCAGCTTGACAAGGGTTGGGTCTGACAGAAGGAGGCCTATCTTTTCTAAAAGCTCAACTTTCTGAATTCCGTTCCCTCACTATAAACATTTATGCAGAGCTTGAAATTTTTACTTTGTTGAACCACACTGCCAGAATCCCCCAGCCATCAGAGTCATCTTTTCCAAGCACTACACCAGGCCTTGCTTGTCACTCCTTGTCAATAGTTTAGAGTCCATAGTCAACAGTTCACTTGTGCCTACTTTTCCCTGCCTACAGTCTTCGGATATCTGAAACACATTCTCGCCCTGTTTAAAACTGAAGTCAGATATTACATTTAATTTGAGAAGACGCATGCCCCCGGTAATTGCACCTGAACCTCCTTTTCAACTACAAGCCAGGCAATTTTGCTGTCTTTCTTAAATCAGGAGCTGTAAAGAGCTAATAACACCCTAGGCAGAAACATGACAACATACACAACCTCCCAGTGAAGTTGTGCAGGAAGTTGGAAAGGCAGAACAGAACCATACAGAGATGTATTTGGTAGCTTTTTCTGTAAGGGTATCTGTGACTTACTGGAGTTTCCACTTATTTTGTTTCTCCTAGAAAGCTATCAGTTATCATTCAGCATACTCTTTATGTCATAGCCCTCACACTCTGGAAAGAGTTGGCCTAAACCTCAACTGCATTTCTGGCATTCCTCAAGACCTGCAACTAGCCAGGATTCTTATTTGGCAGTTGCAGCTCAGGGCAATCCAGCTAAAGACTGCACCCCAGTCCTGTTTAAATTCCTCAGATCTATGGTACTGGGGCAGAGGATCCTTTAACAAAATAACCCAACACTTTCTCCATCACTGATTTGTCTCCTTTTGTGCAAGAAGGCTGACCACCGAAGAATTGATGCCTTTGAATTGTGGTGCTGGAGGAGGCTCTTGAGAGTCCCCTGGACTGCAAGGAGAACAAACCTATCCATTCTAAAGGAAATCAACCCTGAGTGTTCACTAGAAGGACAGATCCTGAAGCTGAGGCTCCAATACTTTGGCCATCTCATGAGAAGAGAAGACTCCCAAGAAAAGACCTTGCTGTTAGGAAAGTGTGAGGGCAAGAGGAGAAGGGGACAACAGAGGATGAGATGGTTGGACAGTGTCATTGAAGCAACCAACATGAATTTGACACAACTACGGGAAGCAGTGGAAGAGAGGAGGGCCTGGCTGTGCTCTGGTCCATGGGGTCACGAAGAGTCGGACATGACTAAACGACTAAACACACATGGAAGTACTTACCATTCTACCATATAGGGCAGTTTGTCTTCCACTGTCCGGTAGGGATCAATTTCAATAGGGTAGTAATAATGGAGCAGATCTTTCAGCTGGAACATTGGAGAGAATCAACAAAGGGAAAGAGAGAAATTTTGTCTTGTCAGGAAGAATAAACACAGTTTTGAAGATCTAGATTTGCAGAGACAGAGTTAGATCTGCTTAGTGCTTAATTATGGCTTTCTGGTTGAAACAGACACCCATGTTTACCCTGATCTCTCTTATTATGGAAACGGGATATTTATTAATTGATGGATTTTTAAGCATAGGGTGAGGCTAACTTTCAGAAGACCCTGCCCTTTGCATCTGCAAGCCTACCAGTGAAAAAAGAGCCAGGTTTCCGAGGATGATCTTAAGATCCAGTCAGGTTCTTGTGGTTACAGGTGATCCTTCAAATAACAAGATCTAAACAACTTACAGACTGGAAAGTTAAAAACAGCATATTACACTGGGCTCAGAAGCAAACAGAGCCCACCAGAAGCAGTCTAGCAACTGTTTTGCTTACATACTGTCCTTAAGGGAGTCCCATATACAATGCATTACAGTAGTCTAGTCCAGTGGTTCTTAACGTGGGCGATAATGCCCCCCAGGGGGCGATTTCATTTTTCAGGGGGGCAGTAGAATGAAAAGGGGCGGCGTGGGGGCACTGGAGCAGAAGGGGGGCGGTAGGGGGGCAGTGGAGCAAGCCAAACCTGTGAAGATGGCTGCAGCCTTTTTACAAGGTGCATGAATATATATTTTCCTCCAATCTTAATTTAGTTTCAGAGTTTTCGTCTTGAAATTTTTAGTTCCTGCATTGCGGTTTGTTTTTATGCCCTTTTTATATTTCTTTTTGCGTCTTAAAATTCGCTTGCAACTAAATCATTAAATGTTACTTTTGGGGGGCATTTCATTTTCTTGGAATTGAATTTTGTTTTCAGGGGTCATTGGATTTAAGTGTCTTAAATAAATAAATAAATAAATAAATAAATAAATAAATAAATAAATAAATAAATAAATAAGATATCATCACCGCGGGGAGGGGGGGCGATGATAACTTCCTCAATGGCTCAAGGGGGCGTTTCTTTCAAAAAGGTTAAGAACCACTGGTCTAGTCAATGTAAAGGGAGCACATATAACTGAGACAAGATCTGCTTTCCCCAGACAGAACCACAGGTGGCCATCCAGCCTAAGTTGGCAAGTGGCACTCCTAACCATCTGATCATCAACACAGAACACCTGATCCAGGAGCACTTCCAAACTGCACCCTTGGTTCTTTTAGCGGACGTGTAACCTCATCTCAAGCCAGTTGCTCCCAAAGGTGTGCACATTTGTGTTTCTGGACTACAGCTACCAGAATTCTTTAGACCAGCAGTCCCCAAACTTTTCGGTACCGCGGGGCAGTTGGGGGGTGCGGGCTTCCTAAACACATTGTCATATGATTAATTTGACATCTAAATAAGTTCTGAGTGAACTATACAGCTGTGATATACAGGCTGTTTAAAAGTTAAAGAAACTTCCATCTATTCCTCTCAGAATGACATTGTTACAGCTGGGGTTCTATGTGACAAAAATGATTAGACTGTCTTCAATAATGGAACAAAACTTGTGAAAGAGTTTCAGGCTGACAGGTGAAAGGGTAAAGCAGTTGTTGAAGGTTGCCACTGAAATTTGATTTTTTTTCCTTTCCCTGATCAACATTTGCCAATTTCCATGACCCCCATTCAAATATGCAGTAATACTCAAGTTAGAAAAATTCACTTTGCATGGTGAAGAGTAGGAAGTTCTAGTTGACTGTGAAATCCAACAGCAGCAAAACTCTATGCTGGGTTTAGCAGGGGACAAAATGTCCATTCCATACAAGGTAAAGGTAAAGGTAAAGGTTCCCCTTGACAATTTCTGTCCAGTCGTATTCGCCTCTAGGGGGCGGTGGTCATCCCCGTTTCCAAGCCATAGAGCCAGCGTTTTTGTCCGAAGACAATCTTCCGTGGTCACATGGCCAGTGCGACTTAGACACGGAACGCCGTTACCTTCCCACCGAGGTGGTACCAAAAATGTAAATATTGCATGAATATCCAGCTTCATGCTACATTAACTATTTCATGCCAAATAACCTTTGAATTATAATGTATCTTAAATAGAAAACTACCTTTAGATAGATTTTTTCCTCCAAAAGCCTTTCATTAAAATAAATCTGATTTAAATTTAAAAATCCAATTTAAATTTTAAAAAGCTGAATGAAATAAAACAATATTTTAATTTTTTTTTAAATCATCAATTTTAATCTATCCTGCTTACAACCCATCAGGTACCACAATTAATTTGGATTTAATTTGGCTTCAACTGACTTCTCCTGGTGGGTAGACCAAATTTTAAACCCAATTTTCTTATGGAGACTGGCATGTTTCTGTCTTGCTTTTTCCCCAATCCGCAGCCAAACAGTGACCATCCATTTCAAAAGAAGGCAACAGGCAGGAGAGGGCCATCAGATTATTTGTGGCTCTCTGTTTGAAGAGCTGGGAGGAAAATTCCAACCAAATGCTACCTGGGGTGGAGTTTGAAACTACACACCCACACCCTGAAAAGTCATTTGCAGTCAGTGTTTGAATTCGACTTTAATCAGATCTGGCGCATTTGCCATATATTTTTGGGACGCTCGTATATATTTCTTATGAATTATCCACAAAATTTTGGTGCAGAGCTTGAGGAAGATAGATCACCACTGAAAGCTAGCTGTTTGTTCAAATTGTTTTAGTAGTCTAATAAAGGTATTATCTGGTCTTGCATTTATATTATTTTAATATAGTTTTCCCAATTTTTAAGGAATCTGATACATTCACTCATCAGAGTTACGGAAAGTTCTCTGCCTGAGAGACCCGAGTCCCCTGACTGACTATAACTCTGAGGGCTCTGAATGCCAGAGTGGAAAAGAACTTTACAGTAAGTTTAAAATGTAATACAAGCACATGTCAAGATATGGAAGCTCATACCTTTTTTCTGCCTTCTTCACTGATAACTCGACTGTTATCTATGATATCTGAAAGGATACAAATATAAACATGTTATTTATTTATTTTTTAAGGAATTTCCACATGCATCAATTTCCAATTCAGACTTTCTTTTATGTCCTCTGCTTTACAAGTTTGTTCTGGGTTTCCAGATGTAAACCATGGATTATACCTTGATGGAAGCCCTGCTCTTTGTATGTTTTGCAATTGCATGTATGAAAGGAACCATGTATTAGACACAGAATTTTGCATCCTGTAAATCTGTGTTGATATACGTGTACTGAAAAGACAAGTCTCTGGCCCTTGAGGCTTTTCAAATAATCACAAAATGGGCACGGTCTGAATCTCAAACAGGATTGGAAGGTCTGGTCAATATTTATCTAGATAGTGGATCTTTATTGGGTTAGGTTTGTACCCTTCTCCACAAATAACAGAAGTAGAACTATAATTATATGAAGAACTATCCACATTCTTACATTATACAGTTCAAAGATATCAACTTTGCTTCACATTGCTATATGAACTACACACCACTTTGATTATGTCTGTTCCCTAATGCCTATAAGCAAGATCACTTTAACTCTGTGAAACTACGCCTTCCACCCACTACTAATCAGAGAACTTATAACTCATAGTTCCAGCTTGTAACTACCGTGAAAATCGCTGTTTAGCTAAATCATCATCATGCGAAAACCCTTTCCCCATTGGAATGCATTGAAACCCGGTTTAATGCATTCCAATGGGGAAAATACCTCATCGTCCTGTGAAAATTGCCCATAGGGAAACCATTTTGTGAGCGCTGATCAGCTGTAAAAATGGCTGCCCTGCGAAGCACGGGTCTGGAAAACACAGGGCAGCCATTTTGCAAAGCCGAAAAAATCGTCATCTTGCAAACAAACGGTTCGCGAAGCACGGACCTAATCGATGTCCAGCAAAAATCCCCCATAGGAATGACTGTTTTGCAAATTGCTATAGCGATCGCAAAAAGTCATCGTTATGCGGATTCGTTGTTTAACGGGGTCATCATTTAGTGAGGTACCACTGTATAATACAAGGTCCTATAAAAACAGATGAAAATATCTGTTAGAGAATGAGAGGATTCCCAGGGGAAAAAATAAATTAAGAGACACCTAAGATGGGAAAAAGTAACAGAGACAATCCACAGTTCCTTTGTAGGTGATTAATGAGGGCATAGATATGAGAAGGTTGGCAAGGGAACTGAAGGCAGGACAGCAAGGAGAGAGCAGGAAGAGGAGACAGAAACCCGCAAAGAAGAAAGGGCAGAAACTGCACTCACTGTGTGAAGTGGGGCAACGTTGTCCATTGAACCCAAACCGAGTCAGAGTCATGTCAAAATCAGAAATTACCTGGAGGGCAAATGAAAGACAGACCAGACAGATTCCTATTTACTGCTGAGACACCATTTAATAATCAAGAGACCAAGCCATTTATGAAAAGGGGTTCCAAAGTTATTACTTAATGCTTCCTCCTACGTAATCTGCCTAGAGCCAAACAATGTCTGCCATTCTGTTTGTACCTTGGGGTCTGCATTTGGTCACATTCTCAACTTAAAGGTGACTGGAAAGAGTCTTTGCCCTATATAGCATTGCTCTGTAATGGCCCGTTCCATTTAATAGCCATTCAGAGTACAATGCTGGAGCAGAGTGAATTCTGACAACAATGGCCAGGATACTGCAGGCAGTTTATACAAGCCTCCTTGAAGCTTCACCCTGGAATGCCAATGTAGCTTCTGATCACTTACATACTGTATGTCTGTTAGATCTCTCTACAGTGGACCCTCAATTTATGGAATTAATCCATACTGGAATGGTGGCTGCAGGTCGAAAAGTCTGTAGGTCAAGACTTCATTGACCTACAATGCATTGAAAACTGATTAATCCGTAACCGGCCATTTTTGTTCCATTTTGGGTTTTTTTCCGGTCTGTAGGTCGATTCTCAGTCTGCAAGTCGAACCTAAATTTTGCGGCCAGAGAAGTCTGTAACTCGAAAGGTCTGTAAGTGGAGTTGTCTGTAAGTCGAGGGTCCACTGTATTTATTCTGCCTGGTTCTTCCTTGCCTCCCTCAGATGTCAAACACACCTCTCATCTCCTTACTAGTTGCCTAATACCTCGTTAAGATAATATTTGGATAAGAAGCTGCTCTCTGTCAGTGTTTCTCATCCTAACTTGCCTCACAAGGTGGCGGTTCTATAGAGAAGATTAGATAAGCCTCAGTATGCTATCCTGAGCACACCTCATTCATTAGCTGCAATTTGCAACCATGACGTCTGTGATTTCACACATTCCAAAGTAAAATTTCAAAATGATTCTGGCCAGTAAATTCAATAATTTAGGTTGTGTAAACTAAAGGGAATGACATTCGACACAAGGTTAAATAAGCAAACAAACATTTCCGTTAAGCCTGGGCAATTTTTAGAAAGAAGTCAAAGTCTGTGTTAAGATTTTCTCCAATAAGAAAGACGGAATGGAAAATTGTTGCTTGAAAATGGAAAATTATTCCTTGGCATGGAGATATTGTTGTTTGCCACAACAATCACTATTATCATTTTTACAGAATCTAGATCTACACAACAATCCGTAATCCAGTTCTAAAGTGAAAACCTTTCGATTTGGCAACGTTCTCCTTCTAAGCTGCTACTTTGGTGTAGTCTAGACAGACACCAGCAGAAAACTAAGGAAGGCAGGAAGGCAACAGTTCTGAAAACCTTTGAATTTCATATAAAACAGAGCCTTCCAAATGCCACATCTGCATAAGAAACACTGGCTTAAGTCTCTCTTAACCCAGAGTTAAGGTTCTTAGTTAACTTTCCATACCTGAATATTATGAGTGATGATTTTTAAACTAATCCATGCTGCAGGCCTCTAACTTTCTCATCTTTTCATGGGCATTTGAACTGGCAAATAAAACAAAGATGGGCAGCTTGTGGTCCTCCAAGAATTTTTGAACGACAACTCCTGGCCTTTGCCAAGTAGTGATAGCATCAGCAAGGACAGACGGCAACTGCAATCCAGCAGTATATGGAAGGCCAGAATTTGCCCTTGACATAAACAACACAAAAGCCTGGCAGGGACATAAACATTTAGCTCAAGAGTTCTCCCTCCAGGAAAGTATTGGTTCTGACCACACTTCATGCAGTTGAAACCTGCTTGTATAAACAGACAGGACCCTTTGAAAAGAAGAGGACACAATAGGGAAACACACACCTGAAGTCTTCCTGCTCCACCTTTTCTGAGCAATGAAATTATCTTTTTCACTTGCTCAGGATTTTTCATCCGGACGGTTGCTTTCTCTAGCTCAGGTACCTGGAAAGAGACATAATAATATACTATTCTCTGTCGTATTTTTTTGTAATGGGTATTATCTACATTTATCCTGGTTTTTTTGCGACAATGACATAAGGTAGCAAATTATATTGATTCATAAATACAACATAAAAACAAATAATAATAAAAAAACAAAATTAAGGAAATTAAAAGAAAGAACAGGTTAAAACAGTAGATAAAGGGAGCAAGAACAGCTGAGAAAACTGAATCATTCTGGCAAACTTATTTTCTCGTAATGGTTTGGTCTTAAATTTGGCAAAGCTAAGGACAGTGGTCAGACTCCCAATGAAATTTATTCAGCATATTGTTGACCATTTGTTATTTTAAGTATAATTCAATTATTAACAATAACATTATTTTTAAAAAGTCTATAACTGCAGTTCTCAAGGTTTTTTGCATCACAATTGTTTTTTGCTTTTGAGAAACCTCCATCTCTCTCCACTTGTCCTTTTAATGAAAATTTAAGTTGACACTTTAAAAACTAATGCAAAACTTTTATTTTAAATTAAAGAAAAGCAGAAAGAGTTCGTCATAAGAAATTGCTAAATTCTTGTAATGAAACCTATCACATAACTTTAAGCTGATAAAAGATGTTTTCTTTATGAAAACTGGAATCTCACAACCCATTTTTTTCATGGCCCTCAGTTTGGGAATGAACGGTTTTATCTAGCCCTGATAGCAACGCCAGAATAACAAATTAAGCCACTACTGGGGTGAATTTGTCTTTGTAATAAATGTATACAAATTGCTCTCTGTTTATATCCACCACCACCCAAAAAACAACAACAACAGAACATGTGGGGATTATATTAATCCCTGGATAGCTCACTGGTTAGGTATCCGGCTGCAGAGTCAGAGGATGGGAGTTATTTTGAGGACTATACTATGATAAAAATATATGAAAAATGTTTTCAAGACTAGAAAGTGCTATGTAAGCACTTTCTTAATATTAAAACTCTCCCTTCCACCACTGCGCCCTTTGTTCCTACAGCTCCTCCCTCAACTGGAGCACTTTAATCATAATCACATACCATCGTCAATCTCACTTATGATGACTCTTTCCAGGATTTTCTAGGTATAGAGTACTCGGAAGTCATTTGCCATTTCCTTTTTCTGAAGATGCTCTGGCTACAGACTGGCTATTCCCTGAGCTACCCTGGCAGGGAATCAAACTCCCAACCTCTACCTCCATAGGCAGATATCTAACTCATTGAGCTATCCAGCCAGTTCCTAATGCTCTACCTGCCAGGTTTTTCCAGTGCTTTCAATTTACCTATTGTGCATTTCAAAAGGAAGTATTGTAAACTAATACCCCAAACAGCTGTTCTCCTGGCCAACCTTTCTTTCTAGGATTCACCTTGCTTCACATAAGGACCATCCTTTTCACTTCCTCTGAGAAGTTCACCCTGTACAGTGCTTATCTTTGGTAAACTGAGACTCTGGATTAAATGTTTTCATGCTGATCCCCACTCTCTGGTTTTAGCAGATTTCCAGGGGAGATGCTGCCCTTTAAACCATAGTGTGCATTTTTTAAATTAAAATAATTTCATACACACCCAATTTAAATAGAAATGTGTATTACTTCAATTTCCAGAGAGGTAGCTCTGTTAGGTAGGTTGCAGCAGGAGCAACAAGAATAACAAATATGGCACAGCAGACGCTCTTAACAAAATGGGTTACAGTCCATGAATGCTTATGAAATAATAAATTCAGTGCCCTTTTAAGGTGCTGCTGGCTGGACAGTTCTTCGCTATGGAGCCAGAGGCTGGGAGTTCAATTCCCCACTGTGCCTCCACGGAGAAGAGCCAGCCTGTGTGGCCTTGGGCAAGCCGCACAATCCCAGGGCGCCCCCAGAAGAAGGGAATGGCAAACCACTTCTGAGTATCCTGTACCCAGAAAACCATGAAAAGAGTCACCATAAGTCAGAAATGACCTGATGCCATACAATTATTGTTTTAAGTTGCCAGGAGTCTTTTTGTTGTGCCTTATTTCAAAGCATTGGCAAGCCAGGCTTTCTGCTTTGTGTGAGGCGGGGTGTCTACCGGCTCCCACCTGTCGAAGTGGGTGGGTGGGTGAGACATAGAAGTAAAGTCCAACGCTGTGTGGACCTCCAACTACAGCACCACCTCAAAGGCGGATCAGAGTCTCATCATGCCAACGGTCTCCCCTTCTGAAACCACCCGCCCCCCCGTCCCAGCAGCCCTGGCTGGCCCTGAGGGACGATTCCCCCAGTACTGTACATTCCTCTCCTCACCCCGCACTTTGCCGTCGAGAAGAGTCACCACAGCTCTCTTCGACCCTCCTCCACTGAGGAGACCGCGGGCTACGAGGTGTTAGGCTGCCCCGTTTGCTGCCGGCAGTTCCTCTCCCCCCCCCCATTATACAACAGCATTAATGCCGCTAAGAACCCACGGGGCAGAAATCATCAGATGCCTTTCGATCGGGGGTTCAAGGGGTGCGGGTGGGTGGGGGACTCGATCCCCCTTCCTCTCCCGCCATGCTGCTCTGCAAGGCCAGCGCCTCCGCCTCCCCCCCCACACTTCCAACTCACCATGATCTCGCTTCGCTTTCCACCCGGACAATCTTTGGCGGCCTGAAGCCGGGAGCGGGCAAAATAGAAGGAGGAACTGGGCAAGGGAGGCGGCTTCCCCTGCCTGGGCCGGCCTTCGGAGGCCCCTCCCTCCTCCTTCGCCAGCGCCGCCGGGAGGCCTCGCCCGAACCGGGTTATTCGGGGCCGGGAGCCCTTGCGACGTTTTTTTCCTCGCGTTTACTCGGGAGGAAGTCACCCCGGATCACCTTCCATTCCTCTGAGGTGGAACTCGGGGTCTGCTTGCCGCTGATAAGAAGCCGTTTCTCGCCCTCTAGGCGGCGATGCTTCGGTTTCTAGACCAGAGGAGATCGCCTTGTGCTGCTTGCTGCTGCTGCTCCTTTTATTTATTTAAATTATATACCGCCGAAGAGACCGAGAGTTCACGAAGACCCGGGAAGCAAAAGAAAAACAAACAAAGCCTTAGAAACGGCAAAAGCAAGGGCAGGTGATGCCCTTTATTAGACCACTGAAAAATAAATAAAAATAATAAAGCTGCTAACTTTCGACCTGTACTAGTAGTCTTCATCAAGCTGTGCATCAACGTATTGCAGATGGTGCCGAAAAAAAACATACGGAAGGTCCAAAAGTCGTGGCAGATGTCTGGGTCAGATATGATTCTTTAAAATGAGTTACAAAAATAGCCTTTAAACAGCAGGTCAGGAGTGTAAGCAAGTGGGAGAGAAAGAAGCCTTCCCAGAAAAAAATTGAGCTAGGAAGCTGTAAGTGCCACACTATTCTACATATGCCCCCAGGAAGTCAATGCACTTGAGACATCTGTCCTGCAGCTTCTTAAGTCCCTGCAAATAAAATTCTTCCGACGGCCGGTGTAACCACACATTTGCAGCATTAGTTGCCTCCAGAACATTCCCAAATCGTTGTCCCTTTAGGTGTTTTTTGAGTTTTGCGAACAGATAATAGTCAGGAGCCAGGTCGGGAGAATAGGGTGGATGGGGCATCACTTGAAAGCCTAAGGACGTCAGTTTTGTCATTGTTTCACCTGCAGTGTGTGACGAGGCATTGTCATGCAACAGGATGACACCTTTGGAGAACTTTCCTCGACGTTTTCCCTTGATGTTTTGCCTCAAGTTCGTCAATAAAGCACAGTAATATTTTGCATTGATGGTTGAGCCCTGTTGGAGGTAGTCCACCAGCAGAATTCCCTTCTTATCCCAAAAAACTGTTGCCATTTGCTTCTGCACCGACTTTTGCACTTGGAACATCTTTGGCCTGGGGGAACCACGGTGCCTCCATTCCTTAGACTGTTCCTTTGTCTCATCACCAGTTACCAGTTTGCCCAAGAAATCTGACTCATTTCTTGCAAAATATTGCAAAACAGACACCGATAATTCTACATGTTTCCTCTTTTGTTCGGTTGTCAAAAGTTTGGGGATCCACTTTGCTGCCAGCTTTCTCGTTTCCAAGTCGTTATGGATAATGGCACCAACTCTCTCATGTGATATTCTCAGATACTACTGTATAGCAATACTTTTGGCTGATATTTGGCAGTTCTCCGTGATCATATCATGGATGGCTTTCACATTTGCAGGCACAGAGACAGAAACAGGCCTTCCACTGGGTTTCTCACTTTCAACACCAAAATGGCCAGTTTTAAAATTGACAACCCAACGTTTAACTGTTGCATATGAAGGGCCACTGTCACCCATAATTTGTGACATTTCTTCATGGATCTGCTTTGCACCTTTCCCTTGGAGAAACAGGAACTTGATTATGGTCCTATGCCCTTTCCACATTGAACTTTTCTGGAGGTGCTGCCATGTTCACTTTGGACCTGAACATGAAAGATAAGTTAAAATCATAGGTAGTTGATTTGTGCACCATTGAATACAAATTGGGCCTGCAATTTACACCCTTCAATTTATAGCTTCCTAGCTCAATTTTTTTCTGGGAAAGGCTCAATACTTATCAGCACCCCCTCATAGAAGCAAGATTTCCTCCTCTGCCAATGGTAATAAAATATCTTGGCAAGCCCTGGCTCAGGTATTGCTCTCTGTAGAGACTCTGTAACACCAGTTTAGAAAATTAGCATTGAGGGGTGACCAAGACTGCATTTATCATTGGGCAGCGAAGCCATTGCATCTTGTCACAGAATGTTACCAGAGGCCAGTAAATTCCACTGTACTTGATTTATTGCTATTGTTTTTTATTGTTTGGAGAGAGGGGAGAGACATACACTTGTGGGGTTTCCTACCCCACGCATTAAAATAAGTTGGCTGGCTTTCAGTAGTTGTTCTTGATTAACACCTTTGCTGCTATGCCTCATGCCAGAGGGAGGCACATGTTGGGTTAACCTTAGATATACTTGTGTGTGTGTGTGTGTGTGTGTGTGTGTGTGTGTGTGTGTGTGTGTGTGAGTGAGTGAGAGAGAGAGAGAGAGAGAGAGAGAGAGAGAGAATAAACCTCAGCATTATTGAAGAGACATGTACTTCATTTATTTGAAAAGATGTATCCTTATGGAATCTAACATACTGGAGGTCATAGTTTCCAACCCCACGACATGGTACTTTCCCTTCACAACTATTATTTTTTTGGAGTAATTAAGTTGTGCAGAGAAAACAGAAGGATCAACCAACAAGTGCACAAAAACATTTGAGTTTGGCCTACTGTACAGAGGCAACTGGCCACAATGAGAATGCAGTAAAAGAAGCAATATTTCTTCACAAAGCAGAAAGAAAGCTGGTTGAAAATTGTTGGTGACAGATGATTTCTTCACCTTCATTTAAGAAAATGTTAACAATAGAATTTCCTCACCTAAAAAGGCATAGTCTCTTCCACTGCTCACGTGGACTAGACTCTCAATGAGTTAACAAGGTCCTTCTTTCCTTTAGGAGGATTCATTAAGTTCTGAGCAGGTCGCACCAGAAAAGAGGTAGGATATGTCACTGCTTTGAACTATTGCAGGACATTCTCTTTCAGTGTTTCCCATTAAGTCCAAAGGCTGAAGATGGCATTGAATGGGCCTTTGTCTGGATGTTAACAGAGCTATGAGGATCCAGGATCATTTAAGGAAGCTGCATATGCAGGCCCTGAATTGCACACCTCACAGGCTTACAACACAAGGCAGGGGTTTCTTGGATGTGGAAACCATTACAGCAGAGGTCCCCAACCCCCGGTCCGCAGCCCAGTGCCAGTCCGTGGCCTGAGCTGGACTGGGCTGCAGAGACAGACCTCTCGCCCCCCCTGCACGCACTCACCCCGCACAGCTGCTTTGCACCTGCACGCGCCAGCGCCTGCACAAGCTCTCCCCCATCCATTGCGCATGTGCACGAGTGCCCGCCCCGAGCGCCACACCGCTGTTTGCGCATGTGCACGTGTGAGCGCCCACACAAGCGCTGCGCTGCCATTTACACATGTGCATAAGCACCTGCATGAGCACCTTCCCGCTCCTTCGGATGAGCACTCATAAGCACGAGCATAGGGGGGTGCCCCACCTTCCTCAGCCGGTCCGCGGGGTTAGAAAGGTTGGGGAACCCTGCATTACAGAATTCCGTTTCATTAGAAAGCTAATTGCCTCACAGATGTTCATCTTTCATATAGTGGTTTGAAACATTATTTGTGTAAGTTTCAGGGAACAATAAAATATTTTGTCTTCTGCTGCTCTATGTAGCGTTTTGTACTGTGTTAACAAATATTTTTAATCTACTATGTAGATACTGGTCATCTGCGATTTCCAGATGAAGGCCATTTCATGTTCTATAAAGACGAATCAAATCATTTTGTGATTGGGTTCGTTTAAAACTTGGAGCAGTTCCTCCTTTTTGACGGGAAATGATGACTGAGGCTTTTCTGAAACATCAACTTTATTTACATTAACATTTGTTATGTTATTTTATATATATAACTTGATGACGTGAATTCGGTTTGTAGATGTGGAAAACTCACTGGTGGGGGCTGGACCAAACTGCTCCCAGTCTGTAGGGCTCCTCAGTGGGGCACTCCTCACCGCACATATTGTCTCACAGCATGGATGTCGAGCCCAGTCTCCTTCCTTCAGTGGTTGATTGTATGTCTGGTCTGGTCTGATCACCTTCTTTCCGCGTCCTTCTTTTCCGGTAAAAACTACTACTGTCCATTCTAAGACTTCAATCACAGATTCTCCCTCCTTCCTCAATTCTGGATCAGGCAGCAGTCCACCCACTTTCAAGTTGGGGAAGTCTTTCAATAACCCGCGGGTTTTCTCATAGGTAGACTCATCTTGTCTCCCCTCTCTATCCTCCTCCTTCATTCTTATTATCTCCCCTTCTGGTATACTAAAAACCTTCTTCCCTCCTTGATCTTTTATATCTTCCTCCCACATTGATACACTTAACTCTTCCCCTTTTCCTCCTTCTCCCTCCTCTACTAAACAGACTTGAATCTTTCCTTCTCTCAATTCTATCCCTTTTTCTTCTACCATCACTTATTTCCGTTCACTTACTTCTCCCTATCTTATTTCTCTCTCACGCTCCAGCGTTTCTATTCGCAAGGACAGCTCACTCTGTTCTCACTCTCCTTTTTCTCTCTCCTTCATACATTTACAGGAATATTGATTGGACTTGGACACTGTCTCCTTGTGTCTAATACTGCTTTTGCTGGACCTACATCCTCCTGAGATCACAGGTGCACCTCAGCACCACTGACTATTTGTGGTACCTCCTTCGACATCTCTGATTTATATACTAAAAGCCAGCTTCTCCAATGTGAAATTGTATCCAAGGCATCTTATATTCGCAAGATATTTAGAATTTGCTTCTTATTTTTCATATAGGGTATGTAAAGTGAAGCAATGATTATATTCTGTAAAGAATCAATACAAAGGTAAGCAACTCACAAGCAACCTATGGTCCTCAGCTTGTAAAGTCTTAGGGAGCCCCACCACTTCACTCTACACCCCAGCAAAAGAGGATGTTAAAATGTTTTATGCCAATAAACAATACACATGAACAATGAAGATTGCTAGTTTCTGCCTATAAGTGCATAACTCTAAGTTTTAATTATACATTCATTTAAATTCGTTCTTCTTTTCAGATAAGTAATCCTGGTATGAGATACCCAGTGTGATGTAGTGGATAGTGTAGAACTCTGGAGACCAAGGTTCAAATCCCCACTCGGCTATGGAAACTCACTGGGGGAGTCAAAGCATAAGAACACTGCTTAAATATCTCACTTACCTTGAAAGCCCTGTTAAGATTGCTTTAAGTTGAAAGTAACAACCCTGAGCTATAACTTAACATGAGGAAACAACTGAATAAATATAAAATAATGCCCTGACTGCATCTGAGAACTGAAGACAAAATGGATCTAAAGTGTGAATTCTAATTGAGATCAAGGTGCTGGAATGAATTCATAATTTTCATAAATAATATGAAGCAAACAAAAGAAAATAGAGAAATAAAATGTTTATTGAAATCACATTTAGTGTTACAGAACTTTAGTACAGCATATATGGAACAGCAAATCTTTAAAATAGATTTTAGGGACATACTCTTCAAGACAATTCTACCTAAAGGCAGGAAATCTGCATTTCAAATCCATGAGGATTATGTTGCTCCCATTTACAGAGCAGCAAACACAAGGCAAATTAGGGTTGAAGCAGAGAAAGAAAAAGTCATGTACTGCCTTACAGGTCTATAAGGAATCCTTGGACTACCCAATGACTTAGATACATGTTTATATCATCTTACTGGAACTCAGAACTGCCAGGGAACTAACATGGCTTTGAGGCGAGTGTCTCCGAATCAGGGAAGCAGCAGAAAGAGTACATACTGTCATTTCAGTTTGGTCCACAATTATTGCAAAATCAGGGTGTGGCAAGTATCAATCAGCTTGACTTATCAGCCAGATCTCTAACACAGGTAACTGCTCTTAACTGTACTTCTACCACAGAAGAAAACCTTTCTAAGCCCTCCAAGATTGTTAGAAGACACAAAAGAAATAGAAAGGCTGTTCTGAATTGCAGGAGAAAAAAAATATTATAAAGGAAACAAATGGCTTCTGACCTTGTCCAAAACTTTCTGCAAGTCAAAATAGTCACTTGAAAAACAAAGGCAAGAGTAGCTTTTTCTGTTCCTTCTATCCTGTAAAAACCTTACATAGGAGTGCACTGTTCACAAGAAATCCATGTTTGTAAGGGAATTCAAAGAAAGTGGGAACGCTTATTCTGATTTCTAGAAAGCCTTGCAGGAGGACAGAAAAACTAGGAGCAATATCAGCTGTGTCTGTCCTTTGGAAAATAAAAAAAATCTTCCCTTTTTTTCAGCAAACACTTTCTCAGCTGCTTCTGGCCACCTTCAATGGTTCTGGATAAGTGCAGCAAGATCCTGCCTCTCCCTAAAGCCCTCATATCATAGACCTGGGTGGAGGCAAGCAGGGTCCTGCTATGGTTCCTCAGGGGACAGGACAAGGGCAGAAGCACTGAGAGAAAACGCTATTGTTTTCTAAATGGCGACACTGCAATGAGGGAGCAAAGGCAAGCTGGCAAGTGGCATTAGTTATGCTTGTGCAAGATGACAGATATTGATGGCAGTGGTATTGTTTATGCTGCCTGCTAAATATAGCCTATTGTAAAGTTTACAGCAACTGTCAATGTATCATGTGTAGTCAACACTGTAGATATTATTTGAACAAAATTATATTGGTGTCTTGTTACCTTCGTCATATGAAGGTGAGTCTCAATGGCACATACAGAGACAAAAGTTTGAATTAGTAATTAGAAAAAATATATGGGCATATGTGTGCAACCTACAAACAATATTAGTTCAGTAATAATGTCAGCTCAGGCACAACCAAAAGATCTACCCTACTCCACTGGTACTGTAAAAGGAATGCATCCTATCACAGTGGAGAATCAGTACAGCTTAAAAGACAGGTGAATGTCTCCAGTTTCTTGGCAATAGGCATACTTGCCTGTCCTAGAACCTCTTCAATTACAATTTGCTGGAAGCCTTTCTTGTTGTTAGAAACAGGATTCCAGTTAATGACTGCTCCAAATCACATTTACTGAGATAGAGGTCCTGCTGATTTCAGCAAAACAGTGTCTCAGTCACATTTAGGAATGTTATCTTACGAGTATCAAGCTTCCCCATGAGGGAGGTATAGTCTGGATGGTCCATCTGAAGATTTAGGCAACTACTTCAATCTGACAAGGACTCGCATGACTAAGTAGAGACAAGACTGTTGCATGCAGCACAAGAGCTGTGCTATCCTGGAGCTAAGAGGCACTCAGAATAGCAGAGCAGGTTAGTAGCCTAACATCCAGACTTGACATTAATCAATATTGACTTTTGACACTACACGATACAACAGGACTGCTCTCTAGGGTGCTTTTAATTCTCCATGCACACTGAAATCAAGCCAGGCAGGTAGACACCTATATACTGTAAGTGACTGGCATTCACAAGCAACATCAAGGTGACATACAGTTTAATTTAAAAAAGCAAAGCCTACCAGCCAGATGGAATAGTTGTACAGAAACACTGATTAACATTGATGAACAGTTAATCTATTAATTTATTTGTGGAGACTATCAAACATTTTGCACTACGGGCCAAATACATCTTTTGTGAAATTTCAAAACCGCCACTGAATTTCAGTTATAAGAATACATATAGCCATGTGTACAAAACAAACGTACACTGCTCTGTCATCTCTTTTCCTTTTTTCCAAGAGGACTCAATTTTAATGCTGAGAGTGCTCTCACAGAGAAATTCTGGTTTCAGAAAAACTACCATCCCTATTTAAAACAATTAGGTTTTCTGCATAGATATGTCCATAACTGACCGTAAGGAATATTCTTAGACATTTCTCTTAATCAGCACTTCTGCTAATAATATGAGAAGGTTACGGCCCCTCTACCTCTACTACCGTAATAGTATCAGTAGGTCTGTTATGAGCCCTGCAGCTTTGGAATGCCTGCTTTAAGTTATTTTAACAGGATTTTCAACAGATTAACAGTAAGCCTATTGAACCATCTACCTTTTCCATAAATAGCTGGCTGGTATGTACAATATATCCTGAAAGCAGGCAAGTGGACATTCTTGTGTTGTTAAGTTTTTGGTTTACTTTGCCTGACAAGGCTGTATTAGTATGAATATGAGGAAGACATTAATTTAATGTACACACATTTCTGATCCAACATTTACACTACAAAAGGTAAATATTAGCAGGACAAATGCAAATCAAGAAAACCTGCGCACATCCATGCAGATTAAAAACTTACCCCAATGTTTCAGACAAGAATTAGGGCTTCTTGCTAAATTGGAAAACAAGAATGGTCAATCCTTAAAATTATTATTATTTTTTTTAAAAAAATAAGTGGTTTGCTTTCCAAAATTTAAGTTACTATTTACTGTTCTAAACATCTTGGCCAACAGATTTCTCATACTCTGATTTTTTTCTCTTCATTCCATATTAGTGTTTCCAAATACAAGCCAAGGCTACTTAAATGAGGGAGAAACCTATTAGAAAAAGGAGGAACAGAATCCATTGGTTGTTGCAGTTTTTTTGGGTTGTTTGGCCCATGTTCTGGAGGTTTTTCTTCCTAACGTTTTGGCAGTCTCTGTGGCCAGCATCGAAACGTTAAGAAGAAAAACCTCCAGAACACGGCCAAAAAGCCCAAAAAAACTGTAACAACCATCAGATCTCAGCCGTGAAAGGCTTCCAAGAATAACGGGATCCATTCTTTGTAGAAAGCTACTTTTAGATTGGGTGTGGGTGTTATTCCAGGCATTCCACAAGAACCCTGTGGCTACAATGGTGAGGTTTTGATCTCACTTGAGAACCTCCCGGTGTCATTACTGCCCTTGCCACTCCTTAAGCAACTCTGACTAGACCAGAGGACACGGGGTGGGAGAGGAACACAAATGCCTCCAAAAGCTTTTGTGAGATGAAACAAATTAGCTTACGTGGGCAATTGCTCTGGTGCAATTTAACACAGTGAAAATTAAAAGTAGGATCAAAACTACTAAGATGTATTGGGGCACCAGGAGAGTGAGCAGGTAGAGAGAAATCTTCTTTGGAGAACCAAGTAATGCATCAGTACAGGTGGTCTATGTTCAGGTCAAAAGGTAACAACTGATGAAAGTAAAATGAAATATTTTGTTGGACAAACTTAGTGTAAATGAATTGATAAATCCTCTGCCATGCACTGAGACCAAAGAATTCTATGATTTTCCAAAGCTTAAACATATCGCTAAATTGGTCCAATAAAAATATAATTTTTCTGAACATGGACTATCAAATAATCACCACTCTAGAAAGCAGGATCTTACTGTCTTAAGGGAGAAAAGCAGCAAAGAATCTCCCACAGAATTATGGTGATAATAAATTTTACTTGCTGCCACAATTCTATTAAGACATTGGATGAATAAGGATTTTTACTATCAAAAACTGAGGCAACATTTTCAGTCAACTGAAGTCTCAAGTACTCAAACATAGTCCAAATAACGAATGGCATACCATGAAGGCAAAGAGATTTGATTGTCAAAGGCAGGTTGACTGTTTTGTTTCTCTAATTGCACTCTGATTACTTGCCTGAATACATACTCAGAGATCATTCACCTTTGTTCTACACTGAGGAACACCTAATTCCTTCAATATTATGAATTTGGATTTAAAGTGTTGATCTTTTTGGTCTTTCCATTCATTCTTTTAAGGCCACAAACCTGAATCATTAATGCAATATGCATTTTTTTTAAAAAAACAGTGGGACTACTCCACAGTAGAAAGATACAGTCTGGTAAATTATAGCGCAATCCTCAACTTTCAATATGATTGAAAATTTAAAATCAACCGTTCTTAGTAATATCCTCTTAGTAAACTCATGTTTCTAGATAAATACAATTACAAAATATTTGTAAGCATGGAACGTTATGAAGTTTTCTGAAAGTTTGTGCTTTACTCCTTATATACAGGGGTATGTTTATACTTCATACAGACAGTATAAATGACTTAAGATGGGCGAGAAGCCCCAATACATAGAGAATTGTCTCATACACATAACTAGAACAAATAGCCTTTGACAGAAACTCCTGGAAAGAGAGGGGAGAGGCTATGTTGAATATTCATATATCCCGGGCACATCTACAAATTCCTGCATTTATATTTACATGTCATCTGTAGGGGAAACTAAATCTTTGGAGATTTTGTAAGCGAGCCTACCTTCACATTATGGCTAGTACACCTTAAGTGCTCCTTCTGCGTGCAATCCTGGCAAACTATTTAACACGCAGGAGGCCAGATCTCCTTCAATACCCCCAGTGACTAAAAACAGCAATGTAAGTGATTGTTAGGAGACTATGCTGAGCATGTCAACACACAGGCTTTTCTCAAAATCTATTTATTCAGGTTAGCACTCTATCTGAGATCGTGGCAACCTCCGCAAACTTAAGGAATGACGGTGTATCTCCTGCATCTGACGGATCCGGTCTTTCTGCCACATTAGGTTTTGCGGCATTGGATATCGTTGGGTACCATGTAAAGAACGAAAAGGAATTCTCACATGGCAAGCCGTGGCACGACACCTTGGCTGGGGCATAGGAGGGAGTAGCAGCCAGCGTTTCCTCTCAGCACAGTAGCGATAGGCTTCTTTCCTGTATTGTTTGTCTGTGTCATCACTGTTTTTCCAGCCACCTATGATGAAGACATCATCTTTGTAATAGCACACTGCTGCCCCTTCAATGCTAAGCACCTCTGGGGGTAAGCTTTCCAGAATGTCATCAGACACCTGACCAGAGTGTTTCCTTTTCATCTCTTCATGGTCGAGTGTGTAGCTTCTGGGACAACAAGAGGCAGTGTGATAAAAATTGGTATTTGCCACAGCCATCTGAAAGCAGCAATAGTTATCAGGGAGTGGCAACGTTTTAGTATCTTGCCACTGACCTGTATCTGCATCATATCGGATGATGACAGCCCTTAAGCCTTCTTCATTATCCCCATCAACAGGTGTGCGGGCAGCCATGTAAACAAACCTGTCATCTACAGTGATCACTTTAACATCCCGGAGTATCTTTGGTGCCGACTCCAAGTTGTGCCACTTGTCTTGATCTGGATGGTAGACTGCTACATCTTTGAAGCCAGGGATAAAATTTCCATGCCCACCAATGCTATATAGCTTCCCTTTTACCTCAGCAAGGCCAAAAGAATGCTTCCTGGTTATCAGGTTAGAAACCTGCTCCCAAACATTTCGATTTGGGTTATATCTTTCCACAGTTTTGGCAAAACCAGGCTCCATAGAACCTGCTACATAGACATAGGATTCTGTCACTACAACAGCATGTCCATCAAGATGATTATGTATGTGTGGCAAATTCACCCACCTATCTTCATCAATAAAATAACCAACACACTCGCTCAAGTAATCACCTCCCTCAGACACACCACCAATGACCATGATCACATCCATGTTTTGCCCAAAACGAGGCTGTGATGTTGTGGGACAAGTAATCTGTTGCAGGGTTCCTAACTGCAAATTCTCAGCCCTGAGAGCATGGCTTTCCACTGCTTCTGACACAAGTCCGAGGCACGCTTCATTGCTAAATACAAGCCTTTCGGATTTGACATGCCGGGTCAAATAAGTGGGTTTCATCTGAGATAGCCGGAGAAGTTTAAATAGCTCCCCAAAGTACTTCTCTCTTTCATCAGGATTCCTCTGAACCCACTTTAAGACCATCTCAAACAGAACTTCTTCTGAGTCTACTGTGATTTCAGCATCTGAAAGCCAGTCTCTGATGAGGTGGAATGGCAAAGTGTAGAATTCCTCATCTTGGATTACTTTGTAAAAGTTCCTCCTGATCATGTCAGCAACTTTCAAAGCCAGCTGGTTTAAAGAGTACATATGAGCTAAGCTATGAATGGCTACAGAGTTAGAGAGGCTCAGTTTCTTCTTGAGGAATTCTCCACAGAACTCTTTTAAACGAATCAATAAAAACCTGCAAAACAAGAAGGAAGCTTAGAAATGCCCCACAGAAAGATCCGGAAACAACATTCTATCATATAGCTAACAAGATATATTTTGCTTTCTACTCTGAAGATACCCCATATCAGCAAGTGACACTCTCATTTTCAGTTCCTCATTGTAAAAGATGTTCTACCTTTTCAGCACCATGGAACAGTAATCCTGACAAAGTCATGATCCAAATGGTTCATGAGCTATATAGTGGGAAGGTGCCATGAGAACAACACTACCTTCCTTGTAGTACCTTTCATGCTGTGGGGAATCAAAACTGAGTGAAATGCATGCATGTCTACAGAAGAGGGATACCTTTCCCTTCAATCCCAGAACCAACTTTCTAACTGGTTTAATCGTCTCTCTGCTACAGTCTTTTAAAATTATGCATTCTTTTTTTAAACTCTGAACTATAGAAAAGTTTTCTATTAAAATAGAACTTGGCATAAACATGTACTCTCTTAAAATTAAATGTATGACTCCATTTGTAAAGAAACAACCATGAAAGATATCTTTCTGAGTCTTCGTACAACACAATAGTTTCAGCATTTATATTCATATGGCATGATTCGAAATTTAATGAATTAGCACACCACCATAGGCATTAGCCAGTGCTAAATCTAGGCAAAGTTTTACTTTAGTTTTGTAACTAACAAGCATCTTAAGTACCTCACTTGACCATACTAAGTAGCTCAGCCAGCATTTCAACTGTATATATTTACAGGTCCGCCAACTCAAAACATGGACATTTTTGGTGGGAAGAGGCACAGAAAATAATGGTTTAACAAAAATACAGTTGTGTTATAGCATGTAATTACAATGCATACTACCATGATTATGAATGCAAAATTATCTGAAAATTATAAACATACTGAATTTCTTTTTTCTATGGGGATATATCAATAAATACATAAGATATAGTAGCCTACAAAATAATTTGAAGATTTTTACTCAGTTTTAAGTTTATTACTTGGATTAATACTTTGTATACTGACTGAAATACAGGCCAGAATCCAACTGACAATTAATGCATGAATAGGTAAACTCACATAAAACATGGTAGCAAATTGCTGCTTATTAACAAGATCCCAGTTGCATGCCTGGTTGTGACTAGCATCAACTGGCTTCTCATTCATTAGCAGCAAGTTACATGATTTCCTTCATGCTCATGTGAATCAACACCAGGATTCAGAATGCAGAATAAATTATGACTGCCAAGTCCCACTCAAGTCTGGACTTTTTTTTTTGCTATTCCAACTAAATGGCACACAATAGACTAATTAATGAATACAATTTAGTATTTCACTTATTAATTATTAAAACAAAAATTATGATCTCCATTTACAATGCACTTCTATCAAAATCCATTTTAAAGTCCCAATGAATTCAAGCTGAGCTAGCATCTGACTAAGAAGCAACAGAGACTTGTGGTATCTTAAACACAGTATGTTTTTGCTGTAAAAAACGAATATGGTTCCTCTTTCAGCCATTTCCAGGTTACACTGTTTTAATATAATGTTCAAGGGAGGAGTATAACTTATTAGCATGTTCCAAGATCAGAGATGGAGAACACGTGACCTTTCAGATGTTACTGGACGGCAACTCTCACCAGCCCCAACCAGAAATGACAGTCGCAAAGGTGGCTAGAGAGCTGCATCCTATTTCACGCGTGAGATGCGCAATCTTTGACCACACAATGGGCCACTAAACCCCTCACGCTCTTTCTTGCTTCCCTCGCCAACAAGATCTTCCTTTCCCCTTCTTGCAAGCGCTTGCCTCACCTGTCAGCCAGCTCCAGAACCTCGTGGACGTTGCTGGGGCTGACACGGACACGGCCCGTATACATGAAACTGATGACGGCCTCCACCGTTTCCGGGTCTGGTCCAGTTTCGGAGCTCCATTTGCGCAGCTCCACACGACCCGAGCGGGACTCGGCGAAGTCACCCGAAAGGAGAGGCGCGAAATATTCGGTGGCGGCGGCAAGGACCGAGCGGTGCGCGCGGAACTCCCGGGGAGGCGGGTCCGGGTGGGGAGAGGCCCCGCCCACTTCCCCCTCCTCACTGTTGCTGCCGCCGCCGAAGGCCAACGTGACGTCACAGAAGAGGCCCAACCGGCGTTGCTCGTTCTGTCGGCAAGCCAGCTCGGAGCAGTGAGCCACGCACGAAAACACCTCCGAGTCAGGCTCCTCGTCCGTTCCCGCCTCGCCTTCCGCAGCAAGAACACTATTTTCTGAGCCGCCATGTCCTCCAATGTCCATATCCCCTCCGCCTCCAGCCGCCGCCATCTTAGCGTCCCCTTAACGAAGTCGGTCTTTCCCGACTACGCCCGAAATACGTCACTTGCGTAACCATAGAGATAAAAAAAGATAGACTAGACTTCCGTTACTTTTAAAAACCTTCTGCTGGCTATAGACGTCTTGAAGTACAAACTGCTTATTATTCCATGATGAACTTGGTTAACTACGATTTTCTTTTCTCGCAGGGCAAAAAGTTGCAACAACTTTTAGGAAAGTCGCATTCCCCCCCTTTTTAATCAGAGGACAAGTAAACATTCACGACTTTGACTGGTTGTGATTGAGTTCGGTTGAAATTCGGAGCAGTTCTTCCCTTTTGACGGGAGATGATGACAGGCTTTTTTTTTTTTGAAAGATCAACAACTTCATTTACATTAACATCTGGCGATTGAATGTTTGGTCTGGTCTGATCACTGTCTTTCCTTGTCCTCGAGAAAAGACTATTACTGTCCATTCTAAGGCTTCAGTAGTTAATCCTCCTTCCTTTCTCAATTCTGGATCGGGCAGTACTGTAATCCGCCTACTTTCAAATTCGGGAAATCTTGCAATAATCCGCAGGTTTTCTCGTATGTGAACTCATCTCTTTTCCTCTCACTATCCTCCTCCTTCCTTCTCTTTATCTCTCTTCCTGATATACTAAAATTCCTCTTCTCCCCCTGATCCTTTATATCCTCCTCCCATACCGGCACATTTAACTCCTCCTCCTTTCCTCTTTCTCCCTCCTCCACTAAACGGACTTCAACCTTTCCTCCTCCTCCTTTCAACTCTATTCCTCCCTTTTCTCCTACTGTACCATCGTTTCTTTCTGTTCACTTATTTCTCTCACGTTCCAGTGTTTCTATTCGTGAGGACAGCTCACTCTGATCTCTCTCTCTTTCTCTTTTTTTTCTGTCTCTCCTTCACACTGGTTGTGTCTGGACTTAAAAGTTTTCCAAAAGTGGAATCAATACTCAAATCTCATTTGGTGCGGAAAACATGGGTTGTGTTTTCCAAACATTTAAACACTGCACTGCAAATCCAGGTATGGCATATACGAGGGGATCAGTAGAAGAGGAGCAAGAATAGTTTATGGTACCCTTCCAGAGTAGTCCAACACTGTTATTCCCATATTGCAGTGTATGGACAGGAAGGATCACAAACCAGCTTGTAGCTTATTGACATATTTGACTGAGCTCTAATAAAGACTGCAAGAATCTTCTTGGCCTTTATTGGTGAATACAAAGGCCATGGATGAGGGAATGGAACATATGGCTCTCCAGATGCTGAGTTGCAACTTCCATTTTGTCTTGCTGTAGCCATGTTGGATAGGGCTGATGGGAGTTTTAGTCTAATATAGGGTATCCACTCACATACATACAGAATATTTTTTGCATATTTGTATAAATTTGTGAATTATGTGCACAAGACAAGAAATTACTTTTATAATTTAAAATTTCAATACATGTGAACTAAAGGGGCAAGACAAACTACACCAAATTTGCTGCCCAGATACAACCTTAGATTTACAACTTGAGCCCCTGTTCTCCCTCCTTGTGGATTGCCCTTGAAATAAAGGATACCTTTAAAAAGAGAACTAACTCTGGCAACCTTTGAAATAGAGCACTGTTCTCTGTAAATGTAGACACATGACCACCCTAGTCCAACAACATATGGATCACATATTCTCAAGTCCTGCCATAGATCCTCAATCAAGTGGTCTCCTAAATGTTCAACAATTAAAACAATTACCTACTACTTAATGTACTGTATTATTTTTGTCAAGTACTGCCTCAGTCCCTGTCTGTGTATCTTGGCAACATGATGGCAAGTCATTTGTTTGAGTTTCATTTAAATTGAGTGAATGAAATGGTCAACTGGGGAAGTCATTACCAAGATGATAAATTTACCCTTTCTCATATTTAAATACAGTATAGCCTCATGTACTCCTGGGTAAGTGTGCATTGGCATGCAACATAAGCACTTAAGTAATATTTTTAAAAAGATACTCATACACAAAACCATTCTCTGTTGTTGAATGCTTTGATTTCTACAGTAAAAAATGTCTTGGGTCAAATGTCTCAAATCTTGGGCCTTTTTTTGTTCCTCCACCTCCCCCCACCCCATTTCAGCATACTGTATGTTGATCTTTTAAAAAAAATTGCTAGTGTTGGCACTTTTCAAAATTTATAATAGTTTTTAGTTTGCTTGTCCAAACAGACTGTTACTGTTTTTGTTTTAGTCTATTTTTTCTGATTTATCAGCCATTCTGGCACTATAATGTTCAAAGGTATGGGCAGTAATTGATGCATATAAATATGTAAAGGAAAAAAATTGCCATCAGACAGGGCTAAGACAACACCTCAGTTGCCATCTGAGGTGCTTGCCTCAGGTTTCCTAATATTTGGTCCCTAAACATTAGGAAATCCTAATGATTGTCACTTCTGTAACTATTTATGATTAAAGGTAAATTGAGCTGAAAACTACAACTTGGCAGAGACTGAAAAGACCCCTATGGTGACTGTCAGGACAGCAATTTTCTGCTGCTTTTGATAGTTTTCTTCACCTATGATACCTTTAAGTAAGACTTACTGAAGGAAATCCAGCTTTGCTCCCTTTCCTCAAAGCCAGAGGCTCTTAAAAGTTACAGTGGAGTCTCGACTTACGGTCGGCTCCACTTACGTACTTTTTGACCTATGTACTTCTCTGGCCGCAAAGTTTCACTTCGACTTGCGGCCGGAGAATCGACCTACAGACCAGAAGAGGGAGGCGGGGGGCCAGGGGCTCAAGGGGGGCCCTCATAAGCTGCCAAAGAACTAATTGGAGAGATCACTGAGGTGTTAGTGGTCTTATAGGCAGGGCTCATATTTTCCAGGCCTCGGAGAAATAGCTTGCAGGTAGAACAGGCCAGTCCCAGGCGAAACAGTTGCAGGAGAAACTGAAGGAGTGCGTCCAGAGATGTTGGCCTAGTAAGTGAATGTCTTGATGCAAAGTGACAGAACACCTTTCATCTATAGGAGTAGGTCAAGGTGGTTGAAGGTTTGCAAGCATGATTGAATATGTCTGTTACAGTCAGGGAAATCTCCAAGCCACCAGGTGGAGGGACTCAAGATCCAGATGAAATACAGTATCTGACTCTTGTCTTGAGACAATAGATGAGGGACCAGCTGCAGCCTGATGTATTCCATCGCTCTCAAGAGCAGGATTGAGAACCAAGGTTGGCGAGGCGACCAAGGGGGTATAATTATGACGTTTGCATACTCTTGTCGGATTCGAACGACAGTCCTTTGAAGAAGGGGGAAAGGTGGAAACATGTAAAGGAAGCCCCATGACCAATTCATCAGGAAGGCATCCGCTAGGGAGTTGTGGCCAATGCTGGCTCGGGAGCAGAACATGGCACACTTCTTGTTTGTCTGAGATGCGAAAACGTTTGTGTCTGGAGCCCCCCACTGATGACAGAGGCAGCAAAGGGTGGCATCGTCGAGAGCCTGTTCCTGAGGACAGGACTGCAGTCTGCTAAAATGGCCTACTACGGAATTGTCCTCACCTGCCAAATGTACAGCCCCTGAATAAATGTGGCGAGCATAACACCATTCCAAAAGGTTGATGGTGTGAAAGATAAAGAATAACAAGTGAATGCTGCCTTGCTTGTTTAGATAATAAACTGTAGTGGTATTGTCTGATGTGACCTGGACCACCCAACCACAGAGTAGGGGCTCGGAGGCCTGAAAGGCCTTGGTGATTGCCAGGAGCTCCAGCACATTGATATGCAGGTTGGCTTCTATCATGGACCAGCGGCTGTGGACAACATGGTGGCATAGACAACCCCCCCCCCCCAGCCTGATGGACTAGCATCCACAGTTAAGAGACCAAAGGGTCTCCCTATTCGTAGGTTGACGGGGGGATCTCCACCAGTCCAGTTGTGCAGCAAGTTCCAGTGTAACCTGGAGTAAACATGGATGGGTGGTTGCAAGATGTCCAAAAAAGTGAGAGAAACCAAGCCTGAAGGGACTGCATCCTCAGATGAGCATGCTGTACCACAGCTGTGGTAGATGCTATCAGCCCCAAAGGTCGCTGGACCTGTAGGGCAGGGATCCAAGCGCCTGAAGAAAAGGAGCATAACAAATCATGCATTTTCAAAATCTTGTTCTAAGGCGAGTCGCATTAATATAATTTACACGTTGTGCAGGTTGCAAAGTCAACTTCTCTATGTTGACCTTTAGTCCTAACGCTGACAAAAGAGACGGTGTCAAGGACATGTGTTTACAAGCTTGTGACTCGAACTCAGCCAAGAGTAGCCAGTTACCCAAATACAGGTAAACAGTGATTCCTCCAACTGAAAACCTGAGAAAGCGTTGATGGTCTGACCAGATGCTAGCATAAAAATGAGCACCTTACAGTTCAATCACGGTAAACCAACTCCCTGGACATAACATGTGGATAGCAGAGTCCAAGGAAGTCCTACGGAATCTTTGTGGAGCAATAAAAAAATTCAGGCCTCCAAGATCGAGGATGGGCCATCCCCTTTTTGGGGATGCTGCAAAGGATCAATAGCAAGGCCTGAACTTCGGGCCTTGCTATTGTTCCTTTGCACCATCCTGTGATGCGCCAGCCCCATTGCCTCCTGGTGATATGAGAGGCCCTGGCTGTAAAGGTGTACAGGAGCAACCTGTAGAATGGGCAGTGCCAAACTCCATAAGTGGTGATGATAAGCGCCCATGGCATTGGAGTAATTGGCTACATGGTGGTCAGAGAATAAAAATGGCAGCCAAAGAACTCCTTACCTGTGTTCTCTGTATCAGTTAGGAATATGAAGAACAACCTACTAAAGGTAAAGGAGGGTGACTATCTGCGGCAACTGATATGGGTGTAGGAAGATTGGTTGGAAAATCTTCCTCCCCCTCTGAGTCCCAACCTGAATAAGGCAAGTCCTTCTGATGATTAGGGGAGAAGTCTTTCTTAGCATGAGACTGACCAAGATCAGTCTCAAAACTGCCGCCGGGACGGAGAAGGCTGAATGAATTAACAACGGGTTCGGTCGAACCTGCGGACACTTTGCTGCTGGAGCCAAGTTCAAGGGAGCACTACTCCTCTGAAGCGTAGGTGGAGGCATAAAGTGCTCCTCAGTCCGTGGCTCACAATAGGGCGGCGGTGGTGGCTGAAGAGGTCACGGATAAGGCTCATAGCTCTTATACCGAAATAAGGGACTGGTCTTGCTTGAATTTGTCAGCGTGATAGGGCCTTATTGAGGAAAAATACTTGGGTCTGCCTGACAGCTGCAGGGTTTTTGGGCTGACTTTTATGAGTCCTTTCCCTATGAGCCTACGCTGGCGTCAGCAGCTGAGGTGAGACCACAGGCTGCTGTGTGAACGAGCCCATTGATAAATGAAGGCTGTTTCATGCCAAACTATCAACCACCGAAAAGGTGTTACCCCAGTCAGGAATATCACTGACAGGTGGGGCTAGCAGTAGGACCTTTCTTTCCCCAAAGGCAAAGCCAAGCCTTACCGTATGTTGCGGGACATCTTCGGCCTTGGCACCCAGCTCTCTCCGGAATTAGCAGCTGTGTGAACAAGCCCATTGATGAAGGAGGGCTGTTCCACCTCAAATTATCAACCTCCAAAAAGGTTTTTACCTCAGGAATATTACTGACAGGTGGAGAAGGTGGCAGGAGCTGCAGGGAGCCCTTGCAGACTTGGCTCAGATGCTGTCCTCTTCTTTTTTGATGTGAAGAGGAAGATTACAAAGAGGTGGATAACTCTTGCTCTTGAGCCTGGGGGTAGCCTTGCTAAGAAGGTAAAAGAGGCCTTTTTTAAAAAAAGAAAAAATCCCTGAAGGCTCCAAAGCTGGCTTTGTAACACTCTTACAAAGAATACACAATGCAGGCTGGTGCTCTTTCCCCAGGCAGAAGAAATAATTTGTTGCTGAAGAAAAAACAAGGGAGGTCAAAAGAAAGGAAAGATAAAGAATATAACTGTTTTTCACTTGCCAAGTTCCTAACACGAAGCTGCTGCTACAGATGAGGTTGAAAAAGAACAGAGGTGCTGGGGGAGGAGTTATATAGCCGGTGTAGGGGAGGTCCCAGCACCAAGTGCTTTAAAGCTATAGAAGCTTCTGAGGCTCCAAGGGACTCCAGGTGAACTGGTAGAAACATGAGAGCTGATTTATGTTATATAGAAAAATCAGTTCCTTGTAAGGAAAAGTAGGTGGATAGAGAAGTGGCATCACCATTCCTCCTGTTGCTACTATGATCACCACTTCTTTTGTAGGTTTAGAGAAAAGCCAAGAATCTCTTACACACAGATAAGGTTACAGCAAGGCTAGGATCTTTAAAAGTCCGAAGTGATACATGGACAGTACATTGAGAAACTGTAGTAAGAAAACACAAAAAGAGTAGAATGCAAGTCCTTTGGAGAAATCTTTTAATTATCCTTTTCTCACTGGTAATGACAGTTTACACTAGTTATTCACAGCACAGTTCCATGATGTTGCTTAGTATCAGCATAAGCCCTGAAGTGAAATAGGCAAGATGAGTAGAGAAGGTGTTGGGGGCAAGGAAGGGTGGTGGTGGTTTCATACTTTTTGCCTCAACTCATGCAGTCCCTGCTTAGAGCTTGCTCCTCTACTGTACGTTGTGTGTCGTGATACTGGTCACAACAGAGAGGAACCATTGACCACTCAGCCACACTACCCTTAGCTTTCCTGGCATGGGCACCTTCCAGGAGGGTCAAGTGTACTGCTGGTTAGAAAAAGCTTCCTGTCTGACCCACTCTAACACTTCTGAGCCTGTTTGCTCCTTCAGTGTTCCAGGGAGTTATCAAAAATCACAAGGTTGCTTGCTTGAATCCACAAATCAATCCTACTAAGTAGGACCCACAAAAGATTCAAAATCCCGAGTGCAAGGCACCTTCTTCAGTACTCCAAACTCCTCCTTCCCAGAGTGACCACACAGGCTATACACTTTTATAATTTTATTATAGATGTTGCAAAAAGATGTAAAAATGTTGCAAAAAATGTAAAGATGTTGCAAAAAGATGTAAAGAAATACAGCCTGCAGGAGGTCAACAAACTCTACCTAGCCACAAGGACCAGGGATCATTGCACAAAAAAGACCAGCTAAAGATACCCATCAACCACAGTGACAGATAATCTCTCCCCACTTATCACAACAATACATCCACAACAAAAACACGCTAATCACCCTATCTCCTGAAAAGGACAAAAGCTGTTCCGATAGCTATAAATACTCAACTACCCAACAAATAGCAACAGAGCATGGACAGAGTTCCTACTCCAGTCCTCTGAAGATGCCAGCCACAGAGACTGGCGAAACGTCAGGAAGAACAACCTTCAGAACACGGCCAAAGAGCCCGAAAAACCCACAACAACCATCAGATCCCAGCCGTGAAAGCCTTCGAGAATACATTCAAAAGCAAATTCAAATATTCCGAAGATTGAAAAGATGTGAAGCAAATCCATTACAAACAAAACACCAGGCTTGAAAAGCATCTCAGAGGGTTAAAAAAACTAGCCCTGTTCAGAATAATCCCCACATAAAATAATAAAGCTAGGTAAGCTACACTAGGATAGTGGATAGCTCAGTGGTTTGGGTTATCTGGCTGCAGAGCTAGAGTTTGATTCCTCACTATTCTCTGAATCTTGGAACCTTCTAGCAGGGAGTCACTTTTACCAAAGTAACGTTTGCATCCTTTCTCCCTGCCACTCCCTTGGGTCTGGCTGAAACAGGTTCTTACAATTAAGGTGCCATGGGAAGAATAGTACACAGGTAACATACCAACCAGGTATAGATTCCACTTAATTAACAGGCAGTTTCTCCCTCCTCTCTTCTTTCCAACCCAGGAGTCTAGCACTGCACTGTCACAGGACAATAGGAACTGATTAACCCTCGTCTTCCCAGCATCCTTCTTTTCACCAGGTTCTTCACAGAGTGTTAACCCTTACCACATAAGAAGCATGATCAGAAGGTGAGGACATGACAGACACGAGATCAGGACATGTGATGCCACTGTTCAGTCTTCACAGAGTTATTTTTGCATGTCAGAGATTAACTGAAAATAAATACTCTGACATCAAAAAACTATTTCTCCCACTGAATTGTGATGCAAGAGAGAAAATAATTTTTTTTGCTTCACCAGTTTTAATCTGGATGGCTATGCTCAAAGGTTTTTCCTCTTATATTTGCTAAGGCTGGATGTTTACATAGCCAAAGCTACTCATATAAAAAGGGAGTGGTCATTAGGCTTGAGAGTAGCTCAGACTTTTCAACCCTTTTATTTAGACTGCAATATTTTGTTGCAGATTCCACTTTTCTGTTCAAATGGCAAATCTGTAATAGCTAGAATCCTGCTGCTTAGTGCAAGTTGCAATATGGTAGGGCCACTGAATCATTGGGGATGTGGAGAGTCAACTCTTCCATAAGTCCCATTGATACAAATAAGCCTATTCTAGTTGCAACTTCATTTAGCATAGTAAGCCACAGTAGGGTCATTTCAGCTATTACTGTATATTGTAGTTTACAGAGCTCATACCACAAATTGTTGAAAGCATAGGGTAGCATTAAGGCTTGACCTCATTTAACTTTTTCATTACTGCTTTCAAAAGGATCTGGGCAACTTTGCCACTACTTCATTCTATAAGAATCTGCAAATTATGATTTTTAAGAGTGGCTGTAGTAATGTCTGCATCTAGAAAACAATATCTACAAATTTTATCTCAAAAACAACCCCCATTCTTCTATTTGTTAAAGAATAAATTTGAGAAAGAACTATGCTTTCAGCATGCTTAATACTGTAAGGGGTTTGCAGAACAACAAGTACAGTACCTTCAAAATCAATGAATCATACGCTCAAGTAAAATGAACATTTTTAAAATAAAAACAAGCTTCCCACTCGCCTCACTGTGAAAACTATGTTTCCGCAGAAAAGACACATTCCAATCTAAGGTGCTATTCACAAAATCCCGATAAGCCAATTTATTATGGTACCATTTATTTGAGACAGGTTATAATACACAGATAAGAGGTGATTATTCTTTTGGATATATTAGAAGCCCAAACAGTGAAGTATCTTGTGTACACAGCAAGACTCCAGAGACTAGGCTTTGCATGAACTGTTTTCTCTTTCAGGTATTTTTGATGTGAAGTAAAAATATTAGCTGCTTAAATACAGAAACTGGAATGCTTGCAAATTTCACAGTTTTGAACAAGAGCTTATGTTACCAGTTTACATTTTAAAATCACGACACCAGACCTGGAATGGCTTATTAAATCAGCAGTAGTGCTGCTGCACAGAAATACAATCTGACTGTGAAGAGGAACATACAGAGGGGGGCAAATGTATCACAGAATTATACAGCTTGTGAAAACAATGTTCTTCAAGATGTGGGTAAAGGAGGCTCAACGCCTCTGGTTCTTCAAGTCTAATGAGGTCATGGATGAAAATAAAAACATTAAAATTTGGCCAGAAAACACTGCAGAAAACTTAGGGTGGGGAGAGAGGAAAAAAAACACAATCAATCAGCACACACAGAGAGAAGTAAAAAGCAAAGGCTGTGCAACTGCTTTTATATATTAAATACAGCAGGTAATAGCAACAGGTTTTGGTTTATCATTATTTATAGGATCTAGGCCTCTAAAAGGCTGCCTGGGGTAGAATTTCAGCCTATCAGTCCTTGACTTCCTATACCTCAGCAGCCAGGGCATACAATGCAGTCATGCCCTTTGTTGGCCTTCTATGAAGGCAACTCATTTCGCTTCCTTCAGCTGTCACATAGTCATATGTTCCGGCAGAACATAGGAGATATCATCCCAAGGGTGACGGTACAGACCTTGCTTCAACCTCTTCTGGTCCAGATAATGTCCTGAAATTAAAACAATTCTTATTGTAAATTGCTCTTTTAAGATTGCTTCTTGTAATTACATCCTGACCTTGTAGCTGACGTTTCTGTTCCACAGGAGTTGGGGTAATGCAATGTTTGTGCCACAATCACACATAGTACACAGGGAGAGATGGATTAAGATCACATTAGACTAGGGGTGGGCAATGAATTTCTCTAGGAAGGCCACATGAAAAATTTGAACTCTGTTCGGGGGCCGAACCAACTTTACTTAAAAATAAAATGAAACAGATATGTTATGATTGTTTTTATTTTAAACTTGTTAATTTTCACAAATACTAAAGAGGTTTTTTTTGCGGTATGTTAAAGAAAAGCAACTGATCAACTTTAGACAAAAAGCTATAAATGGTTTTGATGTTCAAAACTGTCCACGGGCTGGACAGGGGCGGCTCGCAGGCCGTATGTGGCCCTCCGGCCGCACTTTGCCCAGGTCTGCAGTAGACCACTCTAGCTGATTTACAGTAGCCTTGGGCAACTGATGTATTTTTACGAATTCTTCTGTTCTGAAGCCAGATTAGTTGGGGAGGTGGGGGAAGGACAGAATAACCTTGCCTCCCTTGTTGAAGTTCAAGTCTGTGTTAAAATGGAAACATCCTGGAAATAAAGTACTTTGCAACTGCAGAGCATGTGAACTGAGATGATATAAAGCCTTTGGATGCTGCAACCAAGGAACATGTGCCCATCTTAAAAGATCGGCTCAAGTAGCAGAATGGGTGGAATCCTTCGAATTCAAAGAATGTGCTTGAGATAACAAAACATTTAGATAACAAGCAATTTATGAGTATCTCTCTCTTAGATGTAACACTGCGTCTTTCCTTGGCTGTGGGCCCAAACAGGCAATTAGAACCACCATATTTAGTAGAACCACCGCTATTCACCCATCTTTCTCACTGAGAAATGTATGCCCCAAGCTTTCTTTGGCGGAAACTATCAAGTTGGGAATGACAGAGACCAGTCTCCTGCTTTATGAAAAAAAGATTTGCACTCTGGATATGCAGTGTACAGGACTTACCAATGAATCCCATACTTCTGCCAAGCACAAAGATGCCATTGAGAGCACCAATGTCAATATATTCATCAGCTTCTTCCCTGCAAGAGAAAGCAAATGGTTTTTCTTTCAAACACTAATCCTGTAGTAGGTGTTTGGCAGCACCAAAGAGCATGAGACACCTCTTTGTATGTGGGCATGCGTAGGTATGCTCTCCCCCCCCCGGTAGCTTGGCAGACCTTCTTTTGAAGAGACAAGTCCAACTACAAGCCACCTCCACCTTCTAATCTCATGTATGTCACAGACTGCTGGTTCTCTAAACACGAAAAGGAAGCATGGATAATTGCCAGAGAGGACCTGCTTCCCTGTTTTACCCACTAGTCACGGGAGAGCCATGGTTTCCGGACATGGAACCCCCACACCAGCTTGTATTGGCTGTCAGGGTTGGAGATGGGATATGTAGTTGTGAACAATATAAAATGGATTCCATATTGGTTCTGTGTAGAAATGATTTTGCATGCTGGGAGTGTATTTCCAGAGGGCTGTGGGAATGTTTTTGCTTTAGGCCTGGACAAATCATTACAAGATAAGAAGACCAGACACTTGTTGTGGCGTAGAAGGCGATGGACTCAGAAAAACAACACCTGTTTCTCATGAGAAGAGAAGGAGGAACTGTTTCCATAACCTTATGCTGTGATTGGATGACAGCTTGAGAGACGGAGGAGAAGGGTGGTTCCAAAGAAGCTTGAAAAAGGAAGTTTTACTATGTACAGAGATTCTTTCTTTTGTTCTACAATTTTTTATCCATCATAGTTTTTGTAGGTCTGTTTGCCTGCTACCCAGTGCAGGTAAAGGACTGAGGGAGATGTAGGGAGACAAGGAAGAAAGGAAGGGGGGTTTATGCCTTCTGACTACCCTAAGGAAGCTTCTAGAGATTCTTAGAGCTATTGTAATTAAAGCGAATTATTGCTTCATTTCTATTTTGTATCAAGCCTTGAAAAACCATATGCTATGCTTTTGCATCAAACTGACTTTATTCTGTAAATCTATATTTTTTCAATAAAAATAATAATGATAAAATCTTTTGCTCTCTTGAGCAGTGAAGCTGTCTTCGCAATAACCTGAGGGGGAAGCAAGGCCACAGTAAGCTATTGAGTCCTACCTTATTGAGCCAAGTGGGCCTAAGGACTACAAAGCTCATGTGTAATTTCTTATTGATTTTTCCTAGGTTGGGCAAGTATCTTTTTAGGGCAGACTTGTAAGAGGAAGTTTGTTGCATGCCTTGGCTGAGGTCACCTACAGCAGTAGTTCTTAACCTTTGTTACTTGGATGTTTTTGAACTGCAACTCCCAGAAACCCCAGCCAGCACAGTTGGTGGTGAAGGCTTCTGGGAGTTGCAGTCCAAAACTCCTGAGTAACCCAAGGTTAAGAACCAGTGACCTAGAGTCTCAACCCAGCTGCATGAGGGTGCCCAGACCTCTAATTATTCTCTGTCCGACCGGTCAAGTTCTCCTTTAGAGAAAGCTGATCATGACATCGGCCACATTCTTTCAAAAGCAAGAGAAGCTTGAAATTAAATATGAGATTTTTTTAAAAAAAGAAAAATCATCCCATCTACTTTCCACTGAGCATGAACTTCTCTGGTGTTTTCCTTCAGCTAAAACAGGAATGGACAACTTTAGCAGCTCCAAGAGACAATATTCTGTCCCAGTATTGTCCACAAAGGCTACCAAAAACCACGTGGGGGTGGGGTGAGACAGCAAGTATCCAAAAATTCACATAAGGTTTCAATAAATGGGTATTACAGGTTGATATACCCTGCTGGAAGAGCAGAACTAGGGGGGAAACCCCCCCATTTTGATGAGGGGTTGCAAAACATCATCATGATTCACATGTGGTCCCAAGGTCTCAGTTTGCTTTGTGCCAGGAGATGTGCTATAAGCAAATTTCACAACCATGGCAACGACCCAGCCAAGCAGCTCATTGCTCACCGTGTAAAGGAGCCACAGTTCCTGAGAACATCAACAAAGGCCACGCCAATAAATCCATCTACATTCAGGATGAGGTTAGGTTTCTATGGGTGAAAGACAGATGGAAAGTAAAGACATAAATGTCATGTTTCTTCCAAGGGATGCAAAGCAGCAGTTTTAAGCCTACAAGAAATACATCAGCTCCCAGCAACACTATCTTGAATGGCTTAAGAATGTTGTTTCATTATAAAGTGCCTGGAAGTGCTTGGAAGGCAGGGTCCTATGCTGCTGCGAAAAGATATGTTTTAAAATAACAGTTAAAGCAATTCCCATCTCAGTCACACACACCCTGTAATTAAAACAGCTGGCAGCTCTTCCCTTCCAAAATGCAATGAGCGATATAATGAGCAATTCATTGGTGGGAGGAATGCGTTTTTCAAATGAAATGTTATACCACTAAGAATAATGAGTTACTTTCTGGGCCTTTGCTGTGAATAACTCAACTTACATTCTGAAAATAATTTCCCAAGCTCTTACAGGAACCTCATCAAAATTATGGTAGATGTAGTTCTCTAACAGATGGAAGCAGGGAGGTATTAATTATTATAAGTCAGCAAGAGAGAAAAGGCAAGACTGATACCTTAGAAGTAGTAATCTTTTCCACTTCTAGTGCATAGTCTAGAAGAGGTGTTGCAGGGAAATGCTGTTTCACATAATCCTTGAGGATCTGAACCCTCATATCTGGGTTATTGATCTGCAAATAATTACAATCATAATTATAATGAGACAAACAACATTTGAAACACCAATTACTCTGAGTGAATACTCACTTCACACTCTGACCAAACACCCGTAAAACCTGGATCCAAATTCTATGTCATTCACTTTCACCCTAACAACCCTTCTCAGCAGACAGACCACCTACCGATTTGACCCGGTGGCCAATGCCCATGATCAGCTTCCCTTCTTTCTTCATCTTGTTCACAAACTCCATAGGAATGATGCCACTGTCAAACGCTTTGCTGAACATCTTTGCTGCTGCGTCCAGAGCACCACCAAACCTATCTCCCTAGAAATTTGCAAACCAAAGGTAAAATTCAAAATACTTTCCTCCTGGGATAAGGTAGGATAGAAAATCTCAAGACCATAACAAGAACAAGCTGGTGAGACAGGCAGACACTTTAGCATAGTCTCTGTACAATATACCTCACTAAAAAGGTTTGGTTCCCCCCCCCCACTCCAGCAGTAAGCCGTGTCTGAGTGTAACACTTCACTTTGTAGAAGAGGTTCACATACTGGACTGTTCCTTCATATCAAAAGATATTACTATTATATAGAAAAAACTAGCATGTGACAAAAAGGTCAAGCTAAAAAAATACTTCTCCTCAGCTTATATGGTTTATATGAAGGATTTTTTGTTTTGTTTTGTATAGAGAAGCATTCCACTGCACCACCACCGCTCCTCTAAACACAGGCTTACATCCTCAGTAACAATTCAGGCCAGTGAGACATTCCATCAGGAATGGCACTATCTAGGGAGAAAAAAAATCAGTAAAAAGCTGGGTGGCCCTTCCAAACAGGAAACTGATAACAGTAGATTAAACTGCTGGTGGCCAATTTTAGTAAGTAGGTCTCTAAGAAAAGGGCACGTGTGCTTACTTCTTATGGGAACTCACTTTGGTGAGAAGAAATGAAAATACAAGTTACTTGGGATATTCTGTTTCCAGGCATGTCTAGTAGGTCTGGTTCAAAAACGGTGGTCTGCGTGAAAACTCTTTTCCTCACAACTAACATACTCACCCCCATCTTGCTTGTATGTCATTTTTCCTGACCAACATGCTCAACCAAATCACCCAGGTTCTGACTCACGTTATCTAACTAGCAGAAATTCATTTGGATAGAACATTAAAGCAGAAAAACAATAAGAATGGACACAACATGGAGACAACAAATACAGCAATCTCTTCATTAGTAACATAAGAGAAATGTTCGAGTCTAAGGCAAAATCACCAGCAAACCAACCTGAGTGGTACAAAACAACCTAACATAGACCTGAGAACATGTGGGATTTATATTTCAACATATTAGAGGGCTGCAGAGGAAGTCTTGGGGAAGCGGGGGAAGTGGAGGAGTGTGAAGAACAGGCCAAGCATCACAGATTGAATGCTGTTGTGGAATTTGACATTTGTTCAACAAAAATCCTCAGCCACACCCCAACAATGGCAAGACTTCCTACTTTTATCCAGCTATTGTTCAATGCTTACAATTGTGAGCAGGCCGGAGGTGAGACTGGAGACAAGGTCCTTCCCGGCCCTTGCACAAACAATTGTGTTATGGGCTCCTGATACTGCTGGACCGTGATCTGCTGTCACCATCAAACACATTTCTATGAAGTGGCAGGCATATTTGGGTAACCTAGAGGGTTAAAGATATTTTAAACATATTACTTATCTTTAAAAGTTTTCTATTTCACCTTATTTTCAACTCTTGAGATATACCACAAAAAGAATTAGCAGAATCACATCCCTATTGAGTACTGAACAACATGTTCTAAAAAATTAAAAATAAATCACTTAAGAAAGACTTAAATCACGTTAGAAATCTCCAGATTTCTAGTCCCACAGGAGATGTTCTGTCTACTGGAGATATGAGCAGAATGTAACTCTCCAGATGTCACTGGACTACAGTTCCCATTAGCCGTAACCAGCACAACCAATGGTGAGGAACGCTGGGAGTTTCAGCCAACAAGACCTAGATGGCTGCACTTCACAGACCTTTGATCAAAAACTTTCTTCAAGAGTTCTAAAAACGGATACAGATAAATCACACTGAGTCACTGATTCCAAAGGTGTTGTGGGGGGCAGGGAGTTCTGCAATTGCCAATTATTCAGTCTGATAGGCAGACTAGATGATAAATAGAGTCACCTCTGAATTGCATCTAGGCTAATACAGAAATCAAAAAGACTGCTGCAATACTAGGTCTAAGACTTCTAAAAAAACAAAATGGTAAATTTGAAGGATCTGTGGCCAAGATAATAAGTTGTTTACCTAATACTCAAAGAGAAGGAAACAGGTCTACCGTGCTCAAGTTCCAGTGGAGGACTGGAGAAATGGAAAGCTCAGAAATCCATTTTTAATATTATTAATTACTGTATAATAACATTATTAATTATAGTGACTCCCAGCAGTCCAAGGCAGTATAGTCAATGGTGAGGAAAACTAAAAATTGCAGTCCAATAACATATGGTATATGTCATTATACTTTGCCCACCCTTCCACTAAGCCAATGGTTCCCAACCTTGGGTCCCCAAATGTTCTTGGACTAAAATTCCAGGAAGCTTTCCTCATGAGCTGTGCTGGTCAGGATTTCTCGGATTTGTAGTCCAGGGACCCAAAGTTGGACACCACTGCATGACTAAGCCTTAAGAATTTCCCTTAGTCAACTACAATGATGAAAAAAAGAGTGGAGCAAGGGAATGCTGCAGTGTGGCCTTGTGCAGTCTCTTCTTCTTAGCTAGCCATGTATACTCACCACATGATAAATAACAGCACCTGTAGTCTCAAGAGAGGCCACAACTCTAAAATACACATGTTCCCCCACCCTATCTGAATTAACTGATACTTCAATTTCCCATTGCCAGTCTGGTTATGGATGGAGCAGGCAAGAATCTCAGTTTTCAAGAACTACTTCATTAGAAGCTCTTAGAAGAAACAAGGGGCTCCTGGATGCTAGGCAAGCTAATCAGCCGGTCTAAATCAGGCAGACTGATCATTCCCAGCAAACATCCTAGGATAAGGCAGATGTGGGAGCAGACGTGAGGGAGGGAGGGAGAGGGGGAAGAGACAGAGGGAGAGAGAGAATCTTATTATCTTGTGTAATAACAACCTTCCAGTTTGGGAGTACTATGTATTTAGCAATGTGGCCCTGGCAAATGATTCCCTCTCATTTACTATACTTGGCTTGGGTCCAGGCTACTGGAAGGATATCACATCATATGAGCCTTCTCAGCTTTTAGGATCTTCTAGGGAGGCCCTTCTCTTGGTTCCGCCACTTTTCCAAGCTTATTTGGTGAGGACACAAGAGAGGGCCTTCCCAGTGCCTGCTCCCAGGCTTTGGAATATGCTGCCCTGAGAAGCCAGGTTGCCCCCCTCCCTCTTGTCTACCTGTTGTCTAGCAAAGACCTTCCTTTTCAGGGAGGCCTTTAAGTAGTAAGTGTCTCAGGAATGCAATGTTTATTAAGCCTAGAGATTTCTAAATCTTTTCAAAATGTTTTAAATTGATTTTAATCTTAATATGTTGTACTTTTAGCTGTTGTGAGTGACCTTGGGTCCCCTACGAGGAGAAAGGCAGCATATAAATAAATAAATACTATTGTGCAATGTTCTAAACATATTAACACATCTCTATCTTGGAATAATGCTTGGAATTGTAGGCAGTGCTTGGAAACATTACTTTTTTGAACTATACAGTGGTGCCTCGCATAACGAGCGCACCGTTTAATGATGAATCCGCATAGCAATGTGTTTTTTGCAATCGCTAATGCGATCACATTGCGATGTTTAGATAGGCTAAACATTGCATTGCGATGATCAGTAAGCGTTTTGCTTACCGATCTTTGCATTGCGATGTTTAGAAAACAGCTGCTCGGCAGTTCCAAAATGGCCGCCGGATCAGCAAAATGGCCACCCGCAGCGTTTTCGCGCCCTACCCTCGCTTACCGGGCAGCGAAAATGGCGGCCAGATGGGGGAATCTTCACTTACCGGTGAGTTTTTCCCCCATAGGAACGCATTAAACGGAGTTTAATGCGTTCCTATGGGGTTTTTCCCCCTGCATAGCAACAAATCCGGATAGCGACGTTAATCCTGGAACGGATTAACGTCGCTATGCGGGGCACCACTGTAACCCCAAGAGTCCCACAGCCTCATGGCTACTAGCTGTGCTGGCTGGTAATAGTCTAGTAAAAAGAAAGTAACTTTTTCAAGCTCTGGGATTAAGGTCCCCTAAATGCTTCAGCAGATGACTGAGTTATTTGAAGAAGTCTGCCCCACTTTTAGTTTACTCTTTATGTTGCATGTTACTTCATAAATCTCATTTGGTTGTCATTTCTCCCACCATCCCCTCCTGAGGTACTTGGTTAGCAAGGTACGTTACTTTTGAGGGAGGAGTTGTGAATTGCCAATTCAACCCCTACCTGTTAAAAGCTAGAGCTAAAAAATGTTGTTTTTACATATACAGTGGAGCCTCACCGTTCCAGGAAAATCGCCGTTAAGCGAAAACATTGTAAAACGAAATTAAAAACCCCATTGAAATGCATTGAAACCCATTCAATGAGTTCCAATGGGGTAAAAACTCACTATCCAGTGTAGGTCCTCCATACAGTGGCCATTTTCGCTGCCTGTATAGCGAGGAATCCATCCCAAAACACAGCAGGGAACCATTTTATTTACCCGGCGGCCATTTTGAAGCCACCGATCAGCTGTTAAAAAAATCGTTTTGCGAAGAATTGGTTCCCGAAGCAGGGAACTGATCATTGGAAAGCGAAAAAACCCTATTTAGACCATCATTTTGTGATGGCAATTGCGATTGCAAAAAAATCGTCGTACAGCGATTTTGTCGTAATGCAGGGCAATCATTAAGCGAGGCACCACTGTACCATTACTCCACATCTTTTTAATCTCTAGTGTTGCAGTTTAGAGGAACCACATAGCACCCCTCCAGAGAGTTCAATTTGGTCCCAAGGAACAGTTGCTGAACTTCAATTGAAAAAAAACCCAATATTCAAGTTTATTTTACCAAGAAAAATTCATCCCATGTGTTTCAACATCCTCCTCCCTCAGTGTCAGATTTCCTAGAGGTAGGGTTGATGCTCAGGACAACAAACGGCCAGAAAAGACCTATCCTTAAGGCCATCAAGTGAATAAAACTGCTATCAAGAAAAGGAGTCTTTACCTTCTCTGGAACCACAACAGACCCAGGACACCACCAATTCCCATCTCTTCCTTGAACACCTCAGTAATGGGCATGCCGGCATAGATCAATTCTTGACCCCTCTCATCACAGATGCTAGTCATAAATGAAGCTGGTTTCCGGATTAAGCCAAGTTCCTAAGAGGCCATGGGGGAACAAGGAGAGAGAAAGAGGTTTAAACAACACTGAGATTTAGTCTTTGATCTCATTAGTTAGTTAACCTATGCCTGGGCTGAACCACTGCAAAATGTGAGTGAAGAATCACACAAGCAAATTTTGCTCTAAACAAATCATGTTTTCCATGCAAGGTCAGACCAAAATATATTGCAGCCTCAGGCATAATAGTAGATGTTGGCCTCATGCTCACACACACATAATCAAGTGGAGCAACATAGTATGAGCTAGGCAGGCTATTTAGGTGCTGCAGACAGAAAATCCTACAAGCACCTTTCCCTCTTCCTGGTAGTAAAAATACAACAACGATGAATTCAGTGACTAACAGATTACTGCTTTTTCATGACACCAGTATCAACTGCCTGAGAGGTCACTCCCTCTTCCTAATAGTAGGGTTGTCCGTGCTAGGGGTGTAGTCTCTTGTATCTGTGGATTGCAATTCCTGGAATTCTCCAAGAAACCCAGAAACTCAAATCTGCACACCTGTATGTTTTGCTTCCCCCAGAGAAAGATTTTCAAGTCATTTACCTGCACTATCACTTACAGCAGCTTTGCCTCCAGAATGCTGATTTGTTTAAAAATAATAAGAAGGTGCTACAATACTTCCTGGCAGATGTAGTTCTTTGGGAGGCACCCTCTATAGGGCTTAATGGGCAGCAGAATGATGGTTCCCAGGATGCACCACAACAGCTTTAAAAACAAACAAATCAACAACAGGAAGCAAGGATGCAGAAGCCAGTGATGTAATCAAATGACTTGGAATCCTTTCTCGAGAGGGAGCAAAACATATAGGTATGTGCAGATTTGGGTTTCTGGGGTGCAATTCACAGAATTCTTGGGAATTCTGAGAGTTGCATCCCAAAACATGGAAAAACGGATTCCTAATCCTTGTCTCTATGAAGAATTCTAGCTTGCCACAGAAAATGCAAGGCTAAATCCTTCTGAGCTAATCTTCCATGTAAAAGAAATGCTTGCATATGGAAAATAGTCCACACTTTTTTAGTCCTCATCTATAGCCTGGAATGCTTCACAAAGGTTTAGAGTGACTCTCAACAAAGTCGAAGTCTCTAATAACATTTACGCCACATGCATACATACATATACACACACACAGCGCTCTGCCTCACTCTTTAGCAATATGGTTCAAACACGTTTGTGGAACACCTGATGTTTATCATGTAATTGTCTTATTTTACATTGATCCACCTTTCTTAGCATAAGCTAATGCAAATTTTTAATCTACAGAAAATGCTTTGATGAGAGGATTCAAAGAAACACATTAAACCGTGCATCCCCCCATGGACGAGAGACTGGTCCCACTGACCACTCAAAAAAGAGAAAACCTACCCTCGCCCATGAGTAGTCCATGGGCACAGTCGGGGGAGGAACTTCCTGGGCTGGCTCAATGACTCCATTGGCAACAAGATCCTCATATACTGACCTAACAGAAATGGAAGAATAGGGAAAAGTTGTTTGCTTTTTACAGTTTTATTTAGTAGTTAACCATCATCTAAGGGCTGCTTACAATGGCAGTCCTCAAATGAATGAGGAAAATGAGTCTTTTTCCCCCCCAATCAGCTTGCAGCTTGCAGAAATGTGTCTTCTAACCGTAGCCATGGAAATATGAGGGGGATAGCAGCCAGAGGTGGTCCAACAGTGAAAACTCCAACACTCTTCCCAACCATGGGGTCCACCAGATGTGTTGTCCTATTCCCTCTCCCCAAAAGCCATCCTGATCAAAATTATGGGAACTGTGGTTCAACACATTTGAAGGACTCTACGTTGGGGCAACTGATCGAAACATTAAGCTAGCAACCTTTTTTTTTGATTGGTTGATTAAAACAGGTGAGTTTGAAGAGCAGAGCCTTTTCCTTTATTGGCCCATGGTACATGCTGCTAGTAAAGTTTGCCTAAATACACCCTACAAGATTTAGATAGGTTTAAAGATATATATATAAATGTAAATACATATTAAGAACACATTGCACAACAGACCTGAGGATGTAATTTTTCATGCATTACATTTCACATAGTAAAAAGCAGCAGTGATGTATTGGTGGTTCTCCAGATGTTGTTGTACTACAACTCCCATTATCCGCAAGCACTAGACAAACGGGCTTGGAATAATGACCACTGAAATCTAACAACCACAGAACCTGACACAAAGTCTTCCAAGGAGAGATGCTTTCAAAGTTTTGTAACAAAGATCTGGGTTAACTGTTTTTTTATAACATTAGTACAGATCTGCAGTTGCTGCTAAAGGAGGAAGAGTCAAAGATATAATAATCAGTTGTACAGTATATCACAGGAGTATACCCCCTCACGTTTCATAAAATATTTTAGTATATCTTTTCACGTGACAACACGGAAGAAATGACACTTGGCTGCAATGTAAAGCAGTGAGTATACAACTTGTATAACAGTGTAAATGTGCTCTCCCCTCAAAATAATGCAACACACAGCCATTAATGTCTAAACCGCTGGCAACAAAAGTGAGCACACCCCTAAGTGACAATGTTCAAATTGGGCCCAAGTAGCTGTTTTCCCTCCATGGTGTCATGAGACCTGTTAGTGTCACAAGTCTCAGGTGTGAAGGGGGAGCAGGTGTTATCGCTCTCACTCTCTCAGACTGGTCACTGGAAGTTCCACATGGCACCTCATGGTAATCAACTATCTGAGGATCCAAAACAAAACAAAACTGAAAAACAATTGTTGCTCTACATAAAGACGGCCTAGGCTATAAAAAGATTGCCAAAACCCTGAAACTGAGCTGCAACATGGTGGCCAAGACCATACAGTGGTTTAACAGGACAGGTTCCACTCAGAACAGGCCTCGCCATGGTCGACCAAAGAAGCTGAGTGCCCGTGCTCAGCATCATATCCAGAGGTTGGCTTTGGGAAATAGATGTATGAGTGTTGCCAGCATTGCTCCAGCGACTGAAGGGGTGGGGTGGGGGTCAACCTGTCAGTGCTCAGACCATACGCCGCACACTGCATCAAATTGATCTTCAGGGCTGTCCTCCCAGAAGGAAGCCTCTTCTAAAGATGATGCACAAGAAAGCCCGCATACAGTTTGCTGCAGACAAGGAGACTAAGGACATGGATTTCTGGAACCACGCCCTGTGGTCTGGTGAGACCAAAATAAACTTATTTGGTTCAGATGGTGTCAAGCGTGTGTGGCGCCAACCAAGTGAAGAGTACAAAGACAAGCGTGTCGTGCCTACAATCAAGCATGGTGGTGGGAGTGTCATGGTCTGGGGCTGCATGAGTTCTGTCGGCACTGGGGAGCTACAGTTCATTGAAGGAACCATGAATGCCAACCTGTACTGTGACATACTGAAGGAAAGCATGATCCCCTCCCTTTGGAGACTGGGCCGCAGGTAAGTATTCCAACATGGTATTGACCCCAAACACACCTGCAAAATGACCACTGCCTTGCTAAAAAAGCTGAGAGTAAAGGTGATGGACTGGCCAAGCATGTCTCCAGACCTAAACCTTATTGAGCATCTGTGGGGCATCCTGAAATGGAAGGTGGAGGTGCGCAAGGTTTCTAACATTCACCAGCTCTGTGGTGTCGTCATGAAGGAGTGGAAGAGGACTCCAGTGGCAACCTGTGAAGATCTGGTGAACTCTATGCCCAAGAAGGAAGTGCTGGAAAATAATGGTGGCCACACGAAATATTGACACTTTGTGCTCAATTTGGACATTGTCACTTAGGGGTGTACTCACTTTTGTTGCTAGCGGTTTAGACATGACTGTGTGTTGCGTTATTTTGAGGGGACAGCACATTTACACTGTTATACAAGCTGTATACTCACTGCTTTACATTGTAGCCAAGTGTCATTTCCTCCGTGTTGTCACATGAAAAGATACACTAAAATATTTATGAAATGTGAGGGAGTGTACTTACTTCTGTGATATACTGTACTGTTTAGCAATGTTTAATATTTTGTTGCAGAGGCTTATCTAATATTACAAAATGTTAATATTGCAAATATTTTGTTCCTCTAGCCTATCATAAAGCAGTACACTTTGCTCTACTACTTGGCAGTTTTAAATGTCAATATCCTAAGCTTTGTTAACATGATGTGTGTTTTTTTAACATGATGTTTTTCCAATAATCTTTGCTTTCAAGGACATAAATGACCATATCAGACTGCCTGCACTTTACAGATTCCCCCTTGCCCTATCTTTGAGAGATATGAAATGGGCATATATGCCAATTTATGGGCCTTATATGCAGTGGCTTCACATCATTGGGACGGGCTGCCATCTCAGGCCCATCACATTCTATCACTGCATGTTTTTACACAAGCCTGGAAGACTTACGTTTTCTTCAGCATTTCCTTCAGTGTGATTTGACTGGACTCTTTATTTTACCTGTGATTTCTGAACTGTAAAGACCTCATGCTTTTAACTGCTTGTATGAATTTTTGAAGTTTTATTATTGGGTGGGTTGTTTATCATGTAAGTCACCTCGTGAGGGCAATTGCCCTTGGAGGCCACCTTGAAACATTTCAAATTAAACATAAAATATGACATGGAAAATTGCAAATCTTATCCTAAGCTTTAGAATGGTATCATGGTTCTTAAGATACCGTGTTTCCTTGAAAATAAGCCTTAACCCAGAAATAAGCCCTAGTATGATTTGTCAAGATTATTACAATATAAGCCCTACCCTGAAAATAAGCCCTAGTTAAGTAAAACCCTGCCCTCCACCAGGGACTCACCGGGATCCTCCAAAGCCCTCAAGAGAGACTTAAAACTTCTTCCCCTCCTCTCCCACTTCCCTCGCTTGCAGAGGGGCTAGTCAGCCAGGGAGAGCTACGCACCACCAGGAACTCGCTTGTTGGCTCCTAAGTTCCCAAAGGCTCTTGGGGGCCGTGCCTGTGCAGTGTGCGCGCTTCCCCCCTTCCAGCGTGCGCCCAGGCTAGGCTAACAAAGCACAAGTTTGGAGGCAATTTTGGAGCTCTGGCCTCCACCCTGCCTTTATTTCTGCCCTCCCCTCTTTCTCCCATCATAAGCCTTTTAACCCTCCTCTTGTTTGGCTCCCTCTCCGGTGCCGCTGGCAGGGCCACAGCCATGTTGAGGCAGCCGCCACCCTCTCCTCCACCTGCCTTGCCAGCTTCAGGACCCTGCCACCCTTCACACCAACATCGCTCCTTCTGCTGCTGCTGTTGTTTCCCACAAAACAAACCCAGAGTCCGCCACCCCAATGGGAGCCTCAGTGCAGGAACCGCCACTGGAGGAACCCGAGCCACCACCGTGGTGCCTCGTGGAAGTGGCGGCAGTGGAGGGCACCCCTGGAGGAAGTGACACGGGGTACATTGAAAGAAGGGGAAGGAGAACGGGAATAAATGAATAATAATAAATGAAATAAATGATGGTATTTGAATAAATGTAGATTGTTGTACTTGAAAATAATAAAACATCCCCTGAAAATAAGCCCTAATGCTTTTTTTGAGCAAAAATTAATATAAGACCTGTCTTATTTTAGGGGAAACACGGTACTGTACAGTGGTGACTCGCAAGACGGGTGCTCCATTTAACGACGAATCCGCATTACGACGAGGTTTTTTGCGATCGCAAAACAACATTTTGAATGGAGGAATTTCGCTGTGCGATGGTTGGTTCCCTGTTTTGGGAACCGATTTTCGCTTCCCGACGATCAAAACAGCTGATATTTGGGTTTTCAAAATGGCCGCCGGGTGCTCAAAATGGCTCCCTGCTGTGTTTAGGAGCCATTTTTCGCTGCACAGGCACCCAAAAATGGCCGCCCCTATGGAGGATCTTTGCTGGACAGTGAGTTCTTAGCCGATTGGAATGCATTAACCAGGTTTTAATGCGTTTCAATGGCTTTTTTATTTTCGCTTTATGATGTTTTCATTCTACAGCGATTTCGCTGGAATGAATTAATGTCGTAATGTGAGGCACCACTGTACTATGTTTCTCAGCATACCAGACAGGGATTCTTCTTTGCCCTTCAGATTCATCTGCGGGCAGGACGTGTGGTTTTAAAATTCTCCACACAATCTATCAATTTCTAGGTACTGTGTCCATGAAAACTGACACGCTCCCTCTCATCACTGATTCAAAGAGGCCTCACCACTGCCCTCTGCTCTCAGCCAACTCTGCTTGTCTTTCTTGGTGACAGGAAACCAGTACAACAGCATCAACCCACTTACTGGATCACGTCACCCAGCTCATCAAAACTCTGGGGGACAAAGACACCCACTTCTTTCAGCGCTTTGTTCTTAGCCACAGCAGTTTCAGATGCTTGATTGGCACAAGCTCCAGCATGACCAAACTGTACCTGTAAACACAGATAAAGGGGTCTTTATTCATTAAATTAAGAACTACGTATAATAAATAAATCCTATATTTGGCCCTGCAAAAAGAGTCAGGCTCCTTTTTTTTCTTTGTAAACACAACAGCAATAAAGTCCTACTTTGCTGTTTTGTCATGATATGAGGTGATTATGCTTTCTTAAAGCCATGTCAATGAAGCTCTGGCAGGTTCTACGAGGCTGATGGGGTTTCAAGTATAGTCCTAGAGGTGGACTACCTATCTGTTATCTGAAGACCAATCAGACTCAGAATGGAGAAGCTCAGCACAAGATAAATGGATGCCAGATGATAAACCAGACATAATGCTAATGCATGGAATACATGCAATTGACATTCGTGAAGGAATTGCCCATAATACTGAGTGACAGATTATTAAATACGCACTACGCTTATTCACTTGTCTGCTTCTTCCAAGACTAAAACTTTCACAGAACTCAAGACCTTTGGATAGCAAAAGGTAAGAGCGAGCGAAATGCAAGTTGTAGATATGTGGTGATGGTATACATGGTATGGAGAGCTGCTCAGTGTGGTGATTAAAAGCTTTAGAGCATGGGTGGGGAAATTGTGGCCCTCAGATCCCATCATCTTTGATCAATGGCTAAAATAATGGCTGATGGAAGGTGGAGTCCAACAATATCTGCAGACGCAAACATTCTCTATTACATTTTAGAGGACACACTAAAGTGCTGAACTATGAAAAGTTTTATCTCAGCCCTTTAATAGCGTAGGACAGTAGCCTAGGACACCTTGGGTAACCCAGGTGTTCTTGGACTGCAATTCTCAGAAACTCTGGGGACCACAGCTGGTCGTGAAGGCTTTTGGGAATTGCAGTCCAAGAACATCTGGGTTACCCAAGGCTCGGAACCACTCCTAGGAAGTCCCTGGTTTTCTTTGATTCTGCTACATGGAGTGGGCATTTGGTGGTTTTTCCTCCCTGCTTAGTTCCGGATTGGGGTGCAGGATGCAGAGAAACACAACCAACAGTCGGATATGGAGATACAGTTTCCTGCACTATACAGCAAAAGAGATTCTGTGCCTATTTGGTGACTGAGCAGCCAGCAGTCTTCTTTCCCATTGCAAAAGCTTCAACACAGACTTCTGTCCTGTCTTGGTTTATGCACATCTGGCAGGTCTTTACCTCCATTTTTAGAGTTCAGTACAGTGGACTCTCGACTTACGGAATTAATCTGTATTGGAATTGTGGCCGCAGGTCAAAAATTCTGTAGGTTGAGGGTCCATTTCCCATAGTAATGCACTGAAAGCCATTTAATTCGTTCCAGCCAAAGGAAAAAAAATCTGGGGCTTCCAAAGCTGCACCCGCTGCCCTCTGCCTCCTGTCCCCACTGTCCTCTGCCTCTCATTACCAGGGGAAAGGAGGCAGAGGGCACCTGGGACAGGTGGCAAAAGGCCAGTGGGTCCAGCTTTCTAATCCCCGAAGGCTGACGGTGGGCGCAGAGCGGCTTTTGGCTTGCAGCTTTGGAAGCCGGAAAGCCGCTCTGCGCCCGCTGTCAGCTCTGGGTTTTCGGGGCTTAGAAAGCTCAAAGCTGACAGCGGGCACGACCTACAGCCTACGGACTGGAAGGGGGAAGCGGGGGAAGCGAGAAAATTTGAATTTAGTGCTTTCCCCGCCTTCCCCTTCTGGTCCGTAGGTCGATTCTCTGGCCGCAAGTCGAAGTGAAACTTTGCAGCCGGAGAAGTCTGTAAGTCGAAAAGTTCACAAACGGAGCTGCACGTAAGTCAAGACTACACTGTAGTTTGATACAGTAGTTGTTTAAATGCCTACAGACATATTCATCCAGCCACAAGTAGCTTTCCTCTCTACTACACATACCTCTGAAGAGAACATGGTCGCACACGTCCCAATGCACCAGCAGACAACAGGCTTCGTGATCCGGCCTTCTTTGACACCCCTGCAAATCTTGTACTCTTCTGTTCCTCCAATCTGAAACAAGAAGCTAAATGTAACAATGCAACCCATTTGTACACAGAAGTGCTTCTCTGATCCCCAAGATTTCTTATTAGTTTTCAGGAACCATGTAACAGGCTAGTAAAGCTGGAGGAATCTGTATACTGTATGAGAAACTCTTTTTAAAAGGAACAGACTTTATACTTCACTAATTCAGTACCACTTTCAGATGATTTTGAGAGGGTTACAGCACCATAAAATAAACATCTATCAACCGATCAAGATCCATAGATGTTAACTTCTAATGCACAGCCTATCTATTGTTCTTCCACACATTATAAAGCCAACCACACAATGCAAACATTTCTGGGGAGCAGCCATTGTAGAAGTTTTAAGGCTAGATTATGCTGTAAGGTATAAGGACAATATATGCCACCATGTAAATTTGTTGCAGAAAAAAATATCTTGTCAGATCTTAAAAACCAGAAAGTTTTAAAAAGGCTACACTCCATGGAAATTAATGTTAAATAATATTTATTGGCATATAACAAGCATCACAAAATCAGAGCTTTTAAAACATCAACAAATAAAAAGCCCTGTAGCAGTCACAGTCCCACCCCACCCCACAAAAAAAATCCCAGTGTGCTAAATGCCAAGCAATGTAAGAATACCTTTACAAGAGACCTAGGGGAAATACAATGTGTACATCATTTTTTTTTCAGTTTGATAAAAAGTTTATCCCAGATTAAAAGCAGGTGGTGAGTGTAATGAGGAGGCTTTTTGGTTAAAATTTTGGGGATGTCTAGGGGCAGAAAGCAGATGTGGCTTCAGCCTACACTATGTCCTTACCCTGCAGCACAGAAATGTTAACTGTCAATTTCCCACAAAATGGGAATTCTACAACTTTGGTGCCACCATTTAATACATGGGTTTGTATGCACTCAAAATATCACCCTTGGGCAAAGTTATCTCCTACACAGCTTCCTGCAGGCACTCAGCCTGCTTCCTCTGGGGCCAGATACATTTCCTTCTTCTGGAGTACACTCTTATTATACCATCCAACACAACAATGGCTGTGGGGATTCTTGTTATCACCTATTCATGTTACTTCAACTAACTGTTGTCTGGCGATAAAACCTTGAAAGCAAGGTATTTCCAAATTATACTGGAGGCAGGAAATACTCACTTCTCCTAGGACCACAATCATTTTCACTCCTGGAGTGTCTTGGTAACGTAAAACATGGTCCATAAATGTAGAACCAGGATATCTGGGCAGAAGAGATGTTTTGTTTTATTAAAATTGCAATGCTTATGAATATTACAGAATACAAGTAGTCTTCTGAAGATACAGAACATTAAATATACAGAAGCAGAGCAGACTCTCTACAAGCAAAGAACCAAGGTTGAATCCCTGGAATCAGGAACTGGCTTACAGAAGGTTAACAAATTTATTAGAACAAAATTGTTTGAAATTCAGTAAATATTAAAACTGTTTGACAAGAAGAGAACACCACGGCCAAGGCACTGCAACCTGTTTAACAGCCCTAATGAATAATTAGTAGATACAAAAGGAATTTCAAGCCCCATCTTCACAATCCATTCATTTTATCTCAGCAGCACGCTGGCGTTGTGTTGACAGAACAGGTAACAAGAATGATTAAGTTCCACAATTGCTCTCGCCTGGAAAGCAAAAAACAAAACAAAACAAAAAACCAACACCAAAAACAAAAACAAAAAAAAGGGGGGAAAGGGAAAAGCTTCTGAAATCACCAAACCACCGGTGGGGGCGGAGACCACAGGGATGGTTGTGCCACTGTGCTCACCTGTCCCCACCAATGGCTACCCCTTCAAAGACTCCATCTGTAGTCCTGGAGATGATGTTGTTGAGCTCATTGGACATTCCTCCTGACCGGGAGACATAGGCAACACTGCCAGGGCGGTAGAGCTTTGACGCCAGGATGTTGTCCAGCATTCCACCTGTATTTCCAATCTTAAAGCAGCCTGGCTTGATTCCACCCACCTACAAATAAAATGAGGTGAAATATCAAAGTCTCTGTTAATTATTGTAACACATTAATGGCTTGGGAGAGGAAGATCTCCTTTGTAAATCAGAAACTCAAACTTCAAGGCTATTTACTCAAGATAGAGGTTTCTGGATACAAGTCAGGCCCTGCAATACACTGTCTTATTCCCAGTTGTTTGTTTTTTTTTAAAAAATTCTTATCTCCTTCATATGGCTATTCCTTTGATTAAAACATTCTTGACAGCAACATTAAAGAACAGCAGATCTTACTGCTAAGAGTTAAAAGAAAATCCACAGTACAGATACAGATAAAGTTTATCTTTGCAGTAACAAGTCCTTTCAGACCTGTGAAAAGAGAATCCAATTATATTTTTAAAAGATAAGCCACCAAAGCAAAACAAGCTAAAGGATGAGGGATCTTCACTCACGGTTGCGGGCCCAATGATGGTGACTCCCTTTTCATCTGCCATCTTGATCAATCTGCGGGTCAGTGCTTCTGGGATGCCTTCTGCAATGATGGCCACTGTGCGGATCTGTAGCCAAAGAGAGAAGCAAACTCAGCATTGATTTCTGCAGTTCTCCCTCCCTCCTTCTCTCTCTCGTGATAGGGAGGGTAAAAAAATGTTCAAAGAAGCCTTTGAAGCACAAATATCTAGTAGTAGTAGCATTTATTTTGCAGTCACAGATCCAACAGAATAGATTTAAAATTTCAAGAATGATTTAAAACAATTTAAAATTAAGGAGATTCGGCTACAAAAGAATTTCCTTTCATGCTCTCTGTGCAGAAAAATGAAACTTGGCCACAAGTTCTGTAGTGAGCTTGTTTGTGTCCACTAGAAAATATCTTGTGTACCAGCCTAAGGATCTGCCTGGAAAATCTCTCATTACCAGGCTAAGGAGTCTGAAATGATCATCCCTGTAAAAACTGCATAGGAAAAGGACCTGCTTTAATGTTTCAGTTTGGTTATCATTACAGGGGAATAGTCAGTTTTCATATGGTACACCATGGTAGCGTCCCTTTAAAACTGCAGATGAAAGACAGTTAAATCTAGCTCTTGAAAAGGCTTGCTGGTATTTAGGGATGATCAGGTTTTCCAGGTAGTTAGCTCTTTGGTGGAATGCGAAATTTAGGCCAAAGTTCATAGGTGAGCAGATTTTGTAGGCATTGTATATTGAATACAGAAAACCAATATCCTTAATCTCCTTTTCTAGGGTAGACCTAACTGTCTTAAGTTCATGAGCATGTAGAAAATCCACGGATAGACCTAAGAAGTGCAGTTTGGTGGGAAAGATTTTTAACCAAGAACTAATGTAGACGTTTTTCTGGAGAAGATATAAATATCCTGTCACAAATATATAGAGATTCATGTAAAAGCCAGTAAGCATTCGGAATTGGTATTTGGAAAAACTTAAGCTCAGCATTTCTGCAATATATTCTTGATGCCTCACATTACGCTGAAAGGAAAACTAACTCCTTTGTTTGGTATCCTCTGCTAATTAAAAGGAGGAAGAGGATTCATGAGTTTTAAAAATGCTTTTCCACAGTTTCCGACTGTTTCAGCACCCTTAATGCTTAAGTTCTTGGAACAATACGTAGACTCTGAATATCATTTATATCACAGAAAACAAAGTAAAGATCAATCACAAGCTCCAAGGGAAGGTAACTACAAAAGAGAAGTAAAATCTTCCCAAATACAATATGTTTCCCATGCTTTCTTGAGTACATGCCATGCTCTGTATCCCTATTCCTGGGTTTCTACTGATTTCTGAAGCCCAATTATGCCACCGCTCATGCAGCAAGCAGGTCCACCACCCCAGCCGATGTTATACAAGGGGCTCATCAGAGCTTTGCCACAGATTCTAGTCCACTCCACGGACCTGTGGGTAATGCATGGTCTCCACAGTGCTGTCATAAGCTGAGCGGAGGGATGCAAAGTTTATTAGCACATCAACTTCTGGGTGCTTCTTCATGGCATCTGCCATATTCTTGAAGACAGGGATAAGTATCTCTTTGTGGCCCCAGTAGAACTTTTGTTTGTGGTCACCACTGTAAATAAAAATATACAGATGTTAATGTCTTTGCAGCCCAGAGCAACTCAGAGTCTGGAATCGAACAGTGCAACCTTTGCTGTTGCAATTTTCCAGAAATTATACATCTCTGATTTCAACCCCACTGTGATGTTCCTTTTCATCACTGGGAAGCCACTGGGGGCTGCGGAACCTTTAGAAGGTGAATCCTTAATTTCTGAAAATTGCTACCACTGGTAAAGTCATCCCGACAGTAGTGACTTTCAGATATTAACGACTACCCCTCCTGCACAGTCCTGTGGCCTCCAACAGCTTCCTTGTGATGAAAAGAATTCCACACGAGGCTTAGGAGATTTGGAGTCTGGAAATGTTTATTTTCAAAAAAGTCTCCAGGGTTGATGACACCATCAGCCTTAAGCGGCATAACTGCACAGACAGGATTTCAGTCAGAGTGTATCAATACTGCATTATTATTGCAACAATTTGATTCCACTAACTGCCATGGCTCCATCCTCCAGAATACTGGGATCTGAAGTTCAGGGAGGTAATTGGAATCTGGTGCTGTAGTTGAAGCTAGTGCCCTAGAGTTTTCAGGGAGAGAATTCTAAGCACCTCACCAAACTACAAATCTGAGCATTCCAGGACGACACTATGGCAGCTCAATGCAATAATGAGTAGTGCAGATATACTTACAAACCCAACTGCATATGGAGAACAATGCTGTATTGTTTCCAAACATAACAGAACTGGCTCTACAACAGTGCATCTGCCTAGGGCAACATTTGCTGAGCTACTCATGCAGCACCGGATGAAAGGGATTTGGTTGTTAACCACTCAAAGAGTGCATATTGCACTACTGGGCAGTATATAAACAAAATGGAATTAAGATACATTTTCTTAACTCTATCTTAGGCCTAATTCACACACCAACAGTTAATATTAGGGTGAAATTTCAGACCAAAGGTAGAGGGGTTCACATGACCAAATGGTCCTCCCATTAAAAATAAAATCCTGTGCAAGGAAAAACAATATTGGCACATAGAAGACCAGTATGTCAAGGAGAAGGACTTTAGCCTGAGCTTTCTCGTGACAAACTTGTTTTACAGCAAGAAACAGAAGAGGGAGGGAGTGACTGTAAGAAACAGTGGAATTACTGCAAGAAAATAGAGGACAGATGTGTTAGTATATATAATTATACGATACAGTATGCATATGTTCATATGTATGTTTAAATGTCTTTATTAGGAATGACCAGAATGTTGTATTTTCATAGCATAACATTCTAGCCAATCAAACATGTCTGGAGTCAGCTAGGCAGATATATAAGGTCAGCGTCAGTCAGAAGTCTATCAGTCAATGACAGGGACAAACATGTGATTGGTCAGACAGGGACTAAAATATATAATAGTGGCTGACAGGGCTGACAGGATTAAAGATGTACTGTAACTGACAAGATCTGATAGGGCCAGACAAGGCTTAGAAATATAATAGTATAAGGATGAGAGAGTTAGTTATTTACTAGAGAAATTTTTTTGTCACTGAGTCAAGAACATGTATGACAAATAACAGATGTCTAAATGCTATGAGTTAGGTTATATTTTACAGATGTTTCTAATTGGAAAGCATTATTTAGTAGACATTGTCTAGAAGGGCAGGATAAAAATCTTTTATATATACACACACAGTGGTGCCTCGCACAACGATTGCTTCATACAACGATGAATCCACACAGCGATGGGTTTCTTTGAGGAATTTCCCCCATCGTTTAACGATGTTCTCTATGGGGGAATTTCACTTAACGATGTCCCTTTTTCGCTCCTGTAAAAGTGTCTTAAACTGTTAGAAACCTGTTTTAAATGCTTGCAATCGTTAGCCCACCTCCTGAACCCTATGCAAACTTAATTTGGTGTTGTTCCGAGTCGTTGTTAATTTTTGGTGATTTTTTAAATTCTCCATTGAAAGCCTTTGAATGGTCTTTACTACAAATTCCTGGCACAAACACATATAAGGGACAATATCAGTTTTTACTCTACAAAGTGTTCTTTTTATGATTATGCTTCCAGCTGCTGTGTGAAGACTCCGCAAGTTAGAGGTTATATATTATTTATTATATCAAAAAGCCAACAAGATGGAGGGAATTATGGACCAGCAGTGGCAAGAATGGCTGTGGTGAAGTTTCCCAGACAGAGGCAAACAGAAAACAAGGAGGGTAGTCGGCTGACTAGCCTGTAAGGAGGAGTGTGGAATCTCCTGTAGATGCTCCCATCCTCTGAGATATGGCAGGGAGCTCTGCAGAGGAATCAGTGTCAGGCATAACGCCCAGCAGTAATTAAATGGGGCAAAAATATTCTAAAATAAATAAACAAATAAACAAACTTGTCATAGGCAGGAAAACTGACTTAGATGATGCAGAAATGTAAGGAAGGAATTGGATAGAGAGGGAAATCAAACTGACAAAGGAAAAAAAATAGGATATCTGAAATTGCAATAATTCTATTCTTGTTTCTTACAGTCATTCCCACCATCCCTCTTCTGTTTTCTGCTGTAAAACAAGCTTGTCAGAAGAAGGGCAAGACTAAAATCCTTCTCTTTGACATACCGGTCTTCTGTGTGCAAGGATTGCTTTTCAGAATGCTGCTTGTTCCAGCATGATTTTGGAAATGTTTCTTGAGTTTGGGAAAGCTTCTTTTTGGACTGCAGTTCCCACAATCCCCAGCCAGAAGAGCCACTGGCCCTTCTGGTTAGTGGGGTTCTGGGAAATGTATTCCAAAAAAAGGAACTTCCCAATTTTCAGGTCCTACCCCTCAAACCTGGCAGAAAGGGATGTGATAGCAGCAAAAGATGTATCAGAGACAGCCACAAGAATGATCCTATAAACATACGTGAATGGATACACCATGGCTGCCACGGAAGGTTCATCCCTGGAGCAAACGTAGTCAAAATCCAGCATGCCTTGCACAGCCCGAGTCTGCATCCCCCAAACAATTGCCTTGGTGTGACGGCTGAACAAAGTTGTGGCTTTGCCTGCACAGGGAAAGAGAAGACAACCCCAACCCCCAAATGTTTAACACATACACACACACACAGAGAGAGAGGACTTGAGATGGCAACGTGTTTTCTCTATATTATAGGAGGGAGCCACTGCAACAGCCATTCAAATGAAACAGAGCACTGGAGATGAAGCAGCCTAAAGTAATCAGGTTATTAGCCAAACTCCTCTTCCCCATACCTCAGAGACACGGGGAAGAGGATTCTTAAAACTGTAAACAGCATTCTGAATGAATACTGTATTTATTCATACTTCCCCCTCATTGCTTGCCTTTGGTATTTCTATTGTGGATTGTTTTAGATTAATTTGGATGATACAGGAAATTCTGGTTTAAACAAACTACAAAAGCAAACACCCAAGAGAGCATACTGTTGGAGCGTCCACGGACATTATGTTCATTTTCGAGCATCATCTGAACTGGCTCTGGGGTTTTGTTTGTTTGTTTGTTTTATTTTTTGTTAAAATGGCATTCAGACTTCCCAGTACCTTACCCTTTCTTCCATCAGATTTCCCTTTTAGTGAAAACCTAACGCTAAAAACGCCAGACAAAACATGCAAGAAGCCAACCACCACAGAAATAGGCTGCTGTTGAAATGCTACAGCTCCATTAACCTCTTTGTTTTCGAAAAAGGCATGAAATATGAAATGGTACGGGTTAGGGGAATTATACATTGCTATTATCCTTTGGGGCCAGCTATAACGACAAGTGGATAGAAGATGAACTCACGGTTAGGGTTGTTATTTCCCCCCCCTGCTTTATATCTTCCAGAGTACTTTAGCTAGCATGGTCAAGCTTTAGTCCCCCAAAAGTTAACTTTTCTTATCCCCAGGACAAACACACAGAGAGCTGGACATTCTGAGCTGTTCACACACACAATTAAAAACTGCATGGAGAGGGAGACAAGGATCGTGCAATCAGGGCCCTGTATCACTTGGGATTAGCAGGCTCCCTCACTATACAGTAATCTTCTCTGCTCCGGCAGGATGAGGATGCCAACAGTCATAGTGGACCAGTGGGTGGATCCCTGCTCTCTGAGGAACACTCAAGATAAGGCTTTTATATTTCTGTAATTTGTTTTACTTCTCAAACCAAGTGAGGTGGGAAAAGAAAAATATGCGAAGTAAGCGGTAGTCCACACCGCATTTTTCCATCTTTGGCGGATTGCCCGGCTGCGACCCTATCTCGACATGGGGGCACTCACTACCTTGGTGCATGCGCTCGTAATCTCAAGATTAGACCACTGTAACGCGCTCTACGTGGGGCTACCTTTGAGGCTGACACGGAAACTTCAGGTGGTGCAGAATGCGGCGGCCAGGCTCCTTACAGGAGTGAGAAAATATCAACACATCTCTCCAATGCTGGCCGCATTGCATTGGCTGCCCATCTGTTTCCGTGTCAACTTCAAAGTTTTAATGCTTACTTATAAGGCCCTAAACGGTTTAGGACCTCGATATTTGGCGGAACGCCTCCTCCCACCAAGGTCTACCCAGATCACTCGCGCATGTCAGGAGGTGAGGCTGAGGAGCCTGACGCCGAGAGAGGCCCGGAAGGAGAAGACACGAAACCGGGCCTTCTCTGCAGTGGCTGCTCGCCTCTGGAACAATCTTCCTCCGGCAATTCGCACGGCCCCCACGCTGGGCACCTTTAAAACCCAATTAAAAACATGGCTGTTTATTCAGGACTTCCCTCCAGCCAACTCTTGATTTTTCCTTACTTTTCCTTTTTATTTTTACTGCTGTTCTTGTTTGATTATTATGTATTTGTCTATGTTTTATTATTTGATTTTATATTTGGAAGCCGCCTAGAGTGGTCCGGTGGGCCAGATAGGCGGGGTATAAATTAAATAAATAAATAAATAAATAAATAAATAAATAAATAAATAAATAAATAAATAAATAAATAAATAAATAAATAAATAAATAAATAAATAAATAAATAAATAAATAAATAAGCTTTTGCACCATTGCTGTTCACCATCACAAGCAACCACCTGCACACACTAAGCAGTTAAGGCTGGTCCTTCTATTCCCTGGGTTGTGCTTGACCACAGTCATTATGTCAAATTGGTTTGAATGGCAGCTATTCCATGTCCAGTGCTAACACTTTGATGCGTTTCCCACCAGGATTCCTTGCCAAAGCTTCCTCCCACTAAGTTTCACCAGCCCCAGTCTGCTGATCCACATCACAAAAAAAGCAGTTTCCACACTCACACACTCCACACTGCCACATCTGAAATTGCACCACCAACAAAGCAGGGCTGAAGAGCATACAATCCCGCCCTGTGGCTTTCCAAATGTGCCGAATTAGAACTCGCATCATGCAGTGGTCACTCTGGCTGAGAATGTTGGGAGCTAAAGCCCAACACATCTGAAGGGTATTGGAGTAGGATAAGTTGGGCTAGAAGGAGAGACAGTTCCTCAGCTGTGTCCAAGTCAGTTACTATGAACACAAGGACTGATGATTAGAAAGGTGATCTACAGCATAGCTTGTAGCTATGTTAAAATTAACACAGTAACATAAAAATTGTTATTTTTCCCCAATAGGAGAAAAAGCACCTATTTAGCTGTTTTAAAAGCAACGCTAACACACTTTCTGTTCCCTTAAAATAATTATTTATGCTGTGAATGTATGTCTATATTCCTCTTTGATGAGAGAAGGCACCCACAGAGGTCTTATCCTTGGCACTTGAAATATTTCTGGATGACATCTCCCAGAAAGCTGAGCTAGCAGCACAGCCAACAGGCAAAAGCTCTGTGCAGAGTCAGTGTTGCTGAATGAGCATGAGGATTTCTTTCTCTATGAGTAGAGAGAGGAGAACACAACTGTAGTACTGATTCTTCCTCACTGTTACTAACAAGACTTGATAAGGCGCTCTCACTTGTATTTGCTTGAATTCACATCACACTCTCCACCCTTTGGCTAAAATCCTGCTGTGTAATGTAGCATGTCACACTAGAGTAGGCCCACTGAATCAGTGGAATTTGGTGAATCACTTTTCATTGATTCAAATGGGCCTGCTCTGGTTACGAGTCACTTCAGAATAGGATACCAACTAGAGTAAGCCTATTTGAATAAATGGAATTTAGAGGAGTTGACGTACCAAACCCTCACTAACTCATGGTCCTGTACTAGTGCAACTTACTATGCTAAGCAACAGGATTTTAGCCTATGTATCCTAACTACTTGCTAGAGTAGCTTTGTGGGCCTTGGTTCACTCTGAATCAGGGGCCCAAACTGGATCAACTGTAGGGGTAACTTGTTCAGTGTGCCTAAGGGAAGGTACAAATACTTGTATCTGGTTGTGTTTTGGAAACATGAAGAAGGAAGGAAAACTTCTATACAGAGCTTGGATTATTAAGTCTGAAAATTAACTGTTATGTGATGTCCAGTTGGAAACTTATAGTGACCCTAATAGGGCTTACAAGGTAAGAGAGATATTTAAAGAGTGATTTTACAAAATCCACACCCCAATTGGACTTCCATGGCTGAGTGGGGATTTGAGTCCAAGCCTACAGTCTGTCACTGGATCCATTACACCACACTGGGTATCAGAAAATTAATTAGTTGGTATTAAATTTACAAATAGGTAGCCTGGGTCATGGAACTAATATTATTGATTAGACCATTAGTTCTGAAATAAAAAGTGTGGTTAAGAGAGAATAGCATATAGATTCTCACTGTTGACCCCAGTAAAGCAGATAATACTGATTCTACAAAAGTGTAATTTTTGTCAGTTTGGAGTTCCCTTGCCTTATTTGGCATTTTTCCCCACACAGTCTACAAATCCCATAATATACCTGTTAGTTAGGGACGGTGGTTCCAAGCCTACCTTAATATTATTAATCTGGAGAAGGATGTGTGTCTTAACTCTGACATTTATGCCACTAGACCTATACCAGTATAAGTATGTAACAAGATTCTGGCCACAGAAAATAACATACAGCCCCTATTGCAGTGTGAGATGGGCAACTGGCTACATGTGCCATAGCGCTATGTCACTTAAACTGGCTCTTGACCACCAGCACCCTCTGTTTCTGCAATGAATACAGGCCACAGATAGGGTATATTATTATCATTATCATTATCATTATCATTATCATTATCATTATCATTATCATTATTATTATTACTCCTGCTTTTGCATGGTGAAAGCACTGAATGCCTAGCAGAGTGGCAACAAACTCTGTCTAATACCCTGAGTGTCAATAAAGATTGTGAGGGAAGTGTATCACTCTGGGATCAGGGAGAAATGGCAAAGGCATTGGAGGCAATTGTTGCTAGTGGGGCAGGCCTTTTACTGTCATATTTACATTTTCAAAGAAAACAGATAGATTGGGCAAAGAGAAGAGGGGTACCTTAAAAAGCCACATAACTGGGAGACAAGGGGAAGGGGATAAACCAAGCAACACTGCGGGGGTTTTGTGCAAAAAGAGTTAAAGAGCAGAAACAAACGAGCCAACCAAAAAAGAAAACCCCAAAACAAACCCCCAAACACAAAGAACACCCATTAAAAAGAAGGATATAAGCAGCTGATAGCAAAGCTGGGCACACTTAGCTAGTGGTGGGGTCCTACCTTGAACAGGTCTCGAAGATGGGGAGGCATCTGTTAAAAAGAGAATCACCATTGCAAGAAATCCAACATGTCTGCCCAACTTGGGGGCTTGGCTCACATTACATAAGAACATAAGAAGAGTCCTGCTGGATCAGGCCAAGGGTCCATCTAGTCCAGCTCCTTGTATCTCACAGCGGCCCAACCAGATGCCTCTGAGAGCACATGAGACAACTAGATACCTGTCTCCTGATACTACTCCTCTGCATCTGGCATTTTGATATACCTTCCTTTTGAGCCTGGATATTACACATCCCCATAATGGCTTGTAACCTGCAATGGACTTTTCCTCCAGAAATCTGTTCAATCCCCTTTTAAAGGCATCTAGGCCAGATGCCATCACCACATCCCGTGGCAAGGAGTTCCACAGACTAAAAACACACTGGATAAAGAAATACTTTGTCTGTTTTCACTCTCCCAACACTCAATCTGAGTGGCTGTCCCCTGGTTCTGGTATTGCATGAGAGGGAAAGTACTTCCCTCTATCCACTTTATCCATCCCCTGCATCAATTTATATGTCTTAATCATGTCCCCCCTCAGCTGTCTTTCCTCTAGACTAAAGAGCCACAAATGTTGTAGCCTTTCCTCATAAGGGACGTGCCCCAGCCTAGTCATCATTTTAGTCACTCTCTTCTGCACCTTTTCCAGTTTCACTATGTCTTTTTTGAGGTGTGGTGACCAGAACTGTATACAATACTTCAGGTGCAGACTTAAAAGCGTTTTGTACAATGGCATTATAATGATGGCTGTTTTATTTTCAATCCGCTTTTTAATGATACCTAGCATGGAACTGGCCTTCTTCACTGCCGCTGCACACTGGGTTAACACTTTCATCGAATGGTCCACCAGCACACCCAGCTCTCTTTGCTGATCCGTCATGGACAGCTTGTTCCACAATGACCTCCCTTTTCAAAATACTAATAAATTGGGGTCATTACACTGTGGGATATCCCACAGCCCTAAACATGGAAGACTCGTGGTGTGAGGAGAGAATAAGGTTTAAGGAAGGGTCAGGATCCTGCAGCAGGGATAACTAGAGGCAGTTTCTACCTAGGACAAAATGTTTAGAACTCCAGGCACCAGAAGTGGTATGACAGCCAATTTGGATATCTTAGACATCAAGCAACAGGCTAAAAGGGCACAGCGAAGTGCAAGATGAGGCATGCTTACTTCAGTGAACGACGGGGCTGAGATAAGAAGAAGTCTTCCTTGATTCATTGTTACATTCAACACTGAAGGGACACGGAATGCAAGGATGTCTCCTCAGTGTGCACAGGGCAAAGAAAGGCGCAATTGATCTAGGCCAGCCCACTGTGCAAGCTGAGAAGATGCTAAAGAATGCTTGTCAAAACTATAAAATCTATAACATACAGGGATTCTATGGCACATGCAAGTGGTTTGAAAAGGATTCTTCAAAAACAGTACACCTCTGTCTTTTTGAGGCAATGCAAAATCTCCTCAAGACTTCGGCAGCAGGAAGGGAAGAACACAAGAGCAGGCAGGGATCTTCATTCGCCTACTTCACCTGAAGGGGTTGGGGAAGAGGGTGCAAGGAAGAGGGTCGGAACCGGGAAAACAAGTGCTCCAGCAACAACTGCAAAGGGAGAATTTGCAGGAGTGAAAAAGCAGCACCGCAAAACCGTCAAAATGGTCAGAAAAACAGGAGCTTACCTGTGGGTGCTGCCTGCTTTGCCTTCTTAGCCGGAGCCAGCTCATCTGGTCGACACTCGGAAAAAGACGCCGTCCTGCTCGGTGCTGGGGTCTGAAGGGGAACAGAGAGACCAAAGAATGGCGTTCGGAACTCACTGGCACAGCACCGGGGTCAGTTTGCTGCAGGATTGTGTTCATTTGTACCCTTCCAAGGCTGGTCAGAATTCTACTGGCATATTCACATTGCCTAGGAGCAAATGCCAGAGTATTGCACTGCTCACACCCTTTGCAAATTCAAAAAAGCTATACCAAGGACAGGCGTGCTTTTAAAACTTTAACATTTGCAAGCAATAGGGCAATGGTTTTAGGAATGCTTTTAAGCTAACCTTTTAAATATAATGCTATTAATTCATTTAAAATGTTTGAAGAATTAACTGTTCTAGCTTTTAATATTGTGCTTTCAATTCATTAAGCCACCTTGGGTCCTTTTTAAGGAGAAAGGTGGGATAAAAAATATTTTAAATAGATAAATAAATAAATAAATGTGGGTTAAGCAATTCTACACATATTTGCTTATTCTGCTTGACTTTGTAATGAGAAGGTAGAAGCCAGTTACCCAGAGCACCAAAAGGTCCAGAGTGATTGGTTCGCCCTTCTCTCCTACAAACCAAAGTTTTTGTTTTCCTAAAAGTTGTCATAATTTTGGGGTTGTATCCTTTCAGACTACAGACAAAAAGATCACATGAGGGCAAAGTCTTCAACATGATAGCACAGAAAGCTGTCTTATACAGAGTCATACCATTAGCTGGAACTAGCTGGTGGTAGTCTTAAGGGGTTTCAGATGGGAATTTTTCCTCGCCCTTGCCAGAGGGACCTTCTGCATGCAAATTGTGCATTCTGTCCTTGAAGTATGGAACATTAATCATGTTTGAAAAAACTATTAGGCCAGGGTTCTTCTCCTTGGCATCTTCTACAAGGAAGGCTAACATTGCATTAAGCTTCCATTGGGACTTACCGAGGAGCTACCACTGGCGTTAAGGAGAAAGTTTGCTGTGTGGGCTGCAGTAGGAGGCTGGTTTGGGATTGGCCGGTGACCCAGAGCCATGCCAACAATGGCAGTCATGTGGGTCTCTGTACCAAAAACGTGAATGGGAATGCCAGTAGTTTTTCCTATATGCAAAAGAAAAGCAGAAGCAGATCAGGCTCAGTATGAAAATCTGATGGGGAAATAGTGTTTCACATGACATTGATGCAGATTAATGATATCATCTACCTTGGCTTTGCTCACTAGACAAGCAAACATTCTCCATCATCTTAACTGATCAGTCTGCTATCAGAAGTTTCTTCCACACCATACATGCAACACAATTTTGACTACTGGGGGAATTAAGAAATCTCAAGGTTGTGTTTGAGGGTACCACTACACAACACGGAAAATGCAAATTTAATCGCATTCACTCACAGTGAAGTTGCATCAGGAAATCCAGGTCTGTGCAGTTTAAATGGTCACACAGAAAACAGGAGAAAACCTTTTTCTCCTGTTTGCTTGCACTTCTATTTATAGCCCTGCAGGTGGTGCCATTAACAAAGAACTACCTAACAAGCAGTAAAAAGGGCTTCCTACCTCAATCTAGTTATGTTACCTTAAAAAACCCTCACCACAGAAACAAGCTCCTTTTTTAAGCTGTAAAACAAAAACAAAACCCAGAAGTCTTGACCACAAAGGAGGGCTATGAAAAAAAAAGTGTCCTGTAAAAGAGACTTTGCTTCCTATTAATATGTTCTGGCACTGCTTTTGTCTGTTTATGTCTCATCCTCCCTCACAAGGAAAGAGGTGAGGGCAAAGGTGCTTCATCAAAGCACAGCTTTGTTTTTTGTGTGTGTGTGTCTGCATGTGCGTGTATGCACTCAGCTCATCTTCCCTTTCTGCATCAATTCACACTTCTGCACTGATGCAAAAGATTCTCTATTTTTAAAAGAAGAAGCCTTCTTGCTGGAGGGGGGAAACTACACATTGAAGGGTGCAAGGACTCTCGGCTGATTCACATTTCTTATTACATTGTGTGATCAATGGAAAAATTAACATAGCTGGCCGAATGGCTCAGACAGTTGCCCAGAGAGAGAGAGGTTGGGGATTCAATCCTACATTGTGCCTGCTGGGAGAAGAGCCAGCCTGTACAGTGGTGCCTTGCTTGACAAGGATAATCCATTCCAGCAAAATCGCTGTAGAACAAAATCATCGTTAAGCGAAAGTAAAAAAAACCCATTGAAATGCGTTGAAAACTGGTTCAGTGGGCGAAATACCAAAGCGTCCAGTGAAGATCCTCCATAGGGCAGCCATTTTCTGGTGCCTGTCTTGCGAAAAAGCCTTCCTAAACACAGCGGGCGGCCATTTTGAAACCTGACGATCAGCTGTTTTGATGTCGTAAAGCAAAGAATCAGTTCCTGAAGCAGGGAACCGATCGTTGTGAAGCGATTTTTTTCCTATTAAAACATTGTTTTGCGATCGCTATAGCGATCACAAAATACTTATCGTTAAGCGATTTCCTCGTCTAATAAGGTAATTGCCAAGCGGGGCCCCACTGTATAGCCTTGGGCAGCTATGGAGTCCCACAGCAAACCCAGAGAAAGGCAATGGTAAACCACTTCTGAGTACTCTGTACCTCAAAAACCCTGGAAAGGATTGTCATAAGTTAGAATCGACTTGAGAGCATGCAATTATTACTTTAAAAGAATTTACTAAGTATTTACATTTACTCCTAATTTTAAATTACAAAAGAAATGTGTTGTTAAAAGGAGGCTGGATGATGGTAAAGAACAGATGGGAAGGCATAAGACTTTCTCAAAAATTAAAATGGGGGCATAATGTAAAAAAGTCTGGGTACCTGTGATATAGATGTAACAAGGCCTGGGAAGAAGATCATCATTCTGTTCAAAGATATCCAAATGGGTTATGGAGGTGATTAGTTGTAATCTATCACCCAAAATGGTTTTTGTGTTGTGTAGTCCTGTACTCAACCTTTCTTCTCTTATTGTGGGAATTCTCTACCTAAAGTGTTGCGAAACAGACTCACCATGATATACCCTAACACAGTGGTTCTTAACCTTTGTTACTCAGGTGTTTTTGAACTGCAACTCCCAGAAACCTCAGCCAGCAGAGCTGATGGTGAAGGCTTCTGGGAGTTGCAGTCCAAAAACATCTGAGTAACAAAGGTTAAGAACCAGTGCCCTAACATACCTTGATCGGAGATGCTCTCATTTCTCTTTGTGATCCAGCTTGTCAAGATGGCTGAGCCTAGACCCAAATCCAGGCCCAGATACAAATAGACAAACAAGATGTCCACTAGAACAGTGGTCTCCAACCTTGGGCCTTCAGATGTTCTTGGGCTCCGTCTCCCAGAAGCCTTCACCACCACCTCTGCTGGCCAGGATTTCTGGGAGTTGAAGTCCAAGAACATCTGGAGGCCCACGGTTGGGGACCACTGCCCTAGAAGATGGATAAAGGAGAATCAACCAGGCACTGAATTCCTGGTTACCAAGAGTTGGTAATATTTTGAAACAAGAAAGCTTTGGAGGGTTCAATGATTTAACAACATGGAAGGCAACATTCCTCTTTCCTTCCCAGTCTGAGTCAGAAGCTTTGGCAGTGGGTCCCCACTTAAGCCCTTCAACTGGTTTCTCACATTTGCCTGAGGTACTCAAGATTAACACTCTGACACAGTATTTCTTGCAGTTCACAATGGCACAAAAGTTTAAGAGATCCAAGTCCATATCTGGGCTCACATGTGAGGATGCAACCTAGAGATGGGTGGTGGGGCTAGGTGCACAATGGAAAGCTCTTTACATCAGTCCTGCTGGAAGACAGATGGGAAGCCACAGAGGCCACAGTGAATGCCACACAGCCATCTGCCACTCTCTGAGAGAAGTGGAGGAGAGAACAGAGTTTGAAAAATGACTGGGAATCTCCTTACCTACTTCCCCCATGACACGCAAGCCTTCCTGGTAGTTAGGCCCTCCTCTTCTCACAAAGATCCTCACCTCATGCTCTTTCAGAGGGCCTTGATAATCCTTAATGGCCCTAACAATGCCCTGCAAAAAAGAAAGAAAGAATAACAAATCCCTCCCACTATCTCTCTCACAGACACATGGAGAGAGAGTGCGAGAGAGCTTGCAAATAAAAATCATTAGCACATTAAAAATCATTACCTTTGTGTTAGGCAGGAGGACATGCAAGCTAATTTATCTAACCTTCTAAAAAATTTTTCTTGGAAGTACCTTTTCAACATTGCTTTCAAAATGCTATTTTTAGATTATTAAGCACATCAGTTTGCTTGTTCTCCTGTTTAATGTAAAAGCAGCTATTTAAATGTTAATGCATTTCTAGGCTTTGCACAAACCTCTAAATGTTCAATCATCTTCCATTCTGCCCATTGTATTTCACTATTGCTTCCCTCTAAGAGTCTGCCTAAAAGATAAACTTAAAATTTGTTTTAGCTGCCAGGATCTGCTTCCTTCTAGGACTCCACTGGAACTTTAGAAACTGCAGTTCTGTGCTGATAAGATGCATAAACAGGAGTCTCAGAAGTCTTCCAGAATGTTAATTCTAAGGTGGCTGCTGTCAGAGGCTATAATTGTGACAGTACCCTTATTGGTAGAAGTGTCATGCCCTTAGAAAAAGAGAATCTCCACTGAAAACCTGGGTATTTGAAAGACATAAAGTCTCTATTGTCCAGAAGTCAACTATTCTATTTTAATCCAGGGAATCTATTTTTATAGCAGGGTTGAAGCAGCTTCTTGTCCTCCAGCTGTTGTTAAACTACTACTTGTGCAACCCCTATTGGCCAAGCTGGTTGGAGTTGATAAGGTTGAAAGTCCAACCACACTTACAGGTAGCCCATAGCCTCTAACCATGTAATTAGGCCGAGAATTATCACCATTCTGCTTCCTCAAAGTTCTAAGGAAGAGAGCTGGCTGAGCTAGACAAGTACTTTCCCACCTGGTTTTTTAACACTTCATTGTCTAAATCAACACTCCTACCTAAACTGGCAAATAGATGCATATTAGAGTCTCTTTGATTTTTACCCTTCCCAAGAAATTGAACGAAAATTGTATATCTATTGTGCATAATACTGAATGCTTTCCTTCTGGCCTACTCTTATGCAGGGTGGATAAAAATCAATGATTTTTAAAAATCTAATTGATTTAAATCATTATTCAAATCACAATTTAAATGTAAAAAATCATTTTTATTCAAATCATTTAAAAATCAGATTTTTAAATTTAAATCAAAGCCACCCTGCTCTTATGCTCATGGAATTCATATATAAAAATGTTTAATGCAAGACTAATGTAAAGTTAAAAGTTCCCCTTGACAATTTGTTCAGTCATCTCCGACTCTAGGGGGCAGTGCTCATCCCTGTTTCCAAGCCATAGAGCCAGCGTTTGTCCAAAGACAGTTTCCGTGGTCACGTGGCCAGCGCGACTAGACATGGAACGCCGTTACCTTCCCACCGAGGTGGTACCTATTTATCTACTCACATTTTTACATGCTTTCGAACTGCTAGGTTGGCAGGAGCTGGGACAAGCAACGGGAGTTCACTCCGTCGCGTGGATTCGATCTTACGACTGCTGGTCTTTGACCTTGCAGCACAGAGACTTCTGTGGTTTAACTCGCAGCGCCACCACGTCCCTAATGCAAGACTAAGGTGATACTTTTATTGAACCACTAAAAAAATCATACAAATTGCAAGCTTTCATGAGTAAATCTCACTTCTTCAGGCTGATCACCACCCCTCCATGGATAGTGCAGTAAAACTGGTTAGAATTTTAAAACTTCATGAACTACACAGCCTTTTTTGAATTCTTTCCGGATAAATTTTTAAAATTTTGAACTGGAAACAGTCAAAAGATTTTCATGACTCTTCCCTCAAATTTGACTGTTGGCTTGGAAGAACCCAAAGAGGATGAGAGTCTTTTTAACACCATACGACTTAGCTCTAGCTCAGGGCAGTGCTTAGAAAAGCTGCTTTTTGAACTACAACTGCAACTCCCCAAATCGCCCTGTCTGTGTGACCCCTGCAGTGAGATTCAGGAAGTTGTGTCCAAAAAAACCAATTTTCTAACCTCTAGTTAAAGGATTGCCTGTTGTTATGTATTCTGATCGGCCCAGAAAGTCTTCAAGCTATTGTTACCTCACATTACTGCTATTTTGCCTGCTAAATCATATTCTCTACATTGGCTATGTTTTATCTCAGCCCTACCTTTGGTCTTTGTATTAATGCAACTTTTGCCCTGGAGAAAACGTGAGTTTCTATGGCACCGGCACAGAGGCAACTGGTATAAACTAATTCAATCCACTTAAAATTCCACATAGTAGCCTCATGAGAAAGTTGTTTCTTCCAAAACAGCTAACAATGCAAACGGGCATGGCTATTACCAGGTATTTTTTCAGGGCTATCTTTACCTTAAATGTTGCAGCTACATTAGTAAAATTAGCAATGCTCCCTCCGATGATGAGGATTTTCCCTTGTGGAGGTAAAAAGAGAGAGAAAAAGAGAATGAGCGGTTTTGTAAGAAGTACAGTATCAGAAATATCCTAGACCATTTAAAACGTGGCTGAAAGGGAGAAAGATCCTCCAGTACACTTGTAGTTCATTTTTAAGCAATTTACATACAATGGTTACTGGCATGAATTCTCAGTGCATTTAGATCTCTTGTGGCAATAGGACCCATCGGCTGTGGCAGTTAAAGCATAAAACCTGTTACTTGGTGTCACCAATTTAAGGACCCCTGCCTTGGGAAATGGGTGCCATTCCCTATAGCTCCTCCAAACAAATCAGTTATCATTCAGATACCCAAGTTCCACTCAAGCAGTGCAGGCCACACAAATGCTTTGCCAGCCTGCTAATAAGGGCCAGCAGAGGACTGTCAGGTCCTATGGGATCTGATCAAAGAAGAGGACCTCCCAAGGTCAGGTCGCTGGTTGTGGGGCTGGGAGGCCAACACTCTTTCCCTTGTTTTCCTAGTTCTAGGTCAGAAACTGGGCCCTTCTCTTTTCTCCCCTTTTGCTAATTCTTCCTTTTTTCCTCTCTTTTTTTCCTTTCCTCTCATTGCTATATGTCTCCCTTCCTGTCTGCTTTTTAAAAAAATCTTATCTGCTTCTTTTTGCTTCCCATCATGTTTTTTCCCCTCTCCAAATCCTTCCAGCCCAGGCAGTTAGTCTATTTCTGCATATTCTCATGGTTGTTCTGCACTCACTCCTAATGTCATTTCTGGATGTCAGCAACTAGTCTATTTATGAGGATTAGAACAATGGTGATTCTCAAATAAAACTTAATAACATGGATCAACCAGAAAATACACAGACCGGCTCCCATATCTTTTTCTTTTGCCTAGACACCCTCCTTTACCTTCTGCATGCTTCTCCCGTGTCATGAGAGAGAGGATGGTCTTGGCATAGTCATAGGTCTGTTGCTCACTTGGTGCTCCAGAGTATTCGCCATAATTAGCCAGTTCATCTACTCCACCAAGGTCACAGATGGTATCACTGAAAAGGCACACAAGTGATATTAAAAAGCTTAATCTGTACAGACAAGGTTCTTCATAGGCTCTCATGAAGGCAGGGCAAAGTTGCATTCTACTCTTACCAAGAGTGAAGAGCAGAGCAGTGGATTTAACACACATTGTGGCGGAACAGTTCTGAAGAGTCAGAAAATTCTGCCATCAGAGCTTAAAAGTTCACAAGCACTCCATGGCAACACAGCAGTTCAGCCAACAGCTGGACATGGGTAGGTTGCAACTTGCAGAGAGACAAGAGCCACACTGATTAGAAAGGAATCTATGGTTCTCAATGTTCAACCCTCCAGATGTTTTAGACTTCAGCTCTCCAAATCCCTGACCCCTGACCATACTGGCTGGGCTCCTGAGAGCTGAAAATGAAAACATCTGGAATACCCGAAATAAGAACCACTGGGCTAGAATCTGGGAGAATTAAAGTACATGCATACATATCCATTTATTTTGCACTCAATATATTCAGACTATTGCTCTGTAAGAATTTCTGCTGCAGTGTCTGTAACCAAGCTAAGCATGATTTCTCGTGTACTATGACAAGTTGAAAGACAACTGTGGCAGAATTACAGTCTGAAACATTTGGATACGGATTCACACAGGGTATGAGCCCAGCTGAAATGTTTCAAGCATAAACTTTCAAGAGCTCTCACTTACATTTATTTGTTACAACAGTGAGGACAACAAGCATGTCTTCAGAAAGCAATTTAAAAAAAAGAATAGCTCCCCCAAATGCGGACTTACTCATTGCTGTGTGTTGTACAGTCTATGTTGTCAGATATGTAAATACAGACCAAGTGCTTTGTGGTACAAGGCCAACAGCAAAACACAAACTTCACACTACCTAAGTCCAGCCTGAGATTCCAGTTCAGGGATGGCAAATAATCCATCATCATCATCATCATCATCATCATCATCATCATCATCATCATCATCATACTCCTACGCATTTCTCCAGTCCCTGTCTTAATTTTCCCTTTCAATTTCAACTACAGTTAACAAGAGAGAGTCGTTGGGCAAAAAATAGTGTGTAATGATGATGACTCAAAACATGGATGGCTGGAGATTCAGAACACACACTGTGTTTCCCTGAACAAGAGAACACCAAGCTGATGTTCTAACACATAGAAGGGAAATACGTTTTCTCCCCCTGCTATAGTGGATCACACTCCGCCATCCACCATATGACTGCCACATGATCCCTGTGCTTCGTACCTGTATACCACAGACGCACCACCTCCAGCAACCATTGTCCAAATTCTGCCCTTGGGATTCAAAATAGTCAACTTTAAGCTGGCTCCACTCTTGGCATCTAAGTCAGCAATATAGGCTTCCTGCAGAAGCAAATCATTATTAGAATCATGGAATTTTTAAAAAACAGAATCAGCATTCTTTAAACAGCATGTTTCCTTTGCCAGACTAATCCAGAGATGTTCATAAGGGAAAAACAGAAGCAAACAGTACTTAATCCTTCCCCCATCCATATCCACTTCTCCCACCCATATCCACTGACAAATGCCCTCCTAGACCAGGGCTTCACAAACTGCAGCCTTTCAGGGGTATTTTTGAGGCTCTCAAAGCTACCCAATACCAAGGCAGAGCTCCCCCTGCCATTTATTAAAATATATATTTTGGTTATTTTCACCCCTATTTTGGCTACTAGACACCTCCAGAGGTGGCAGCTTTTGCACTGGGGACCTTAGGGGTCCCCTTAAGTCCACCAACCTTCTTCTTCTTTTTAAGACTTGTTTTTAAGAGGGAGGTGGACACCAGCAGCAGTGAGTGCCCTGGGACTTTCAGCCTTCAGCCTTAGCAGCCAACATACTGTCATCCTGGTGCTACATTAGTTTAAGTATTGGCATGGGTGGTGAAATATTGAGGGTCTAGGTGTCACAGAGCCATGACACTCAAAGCATGGAAATGCACTGATGTTCAAATTGTTACTTTTGCATTACACAGGAGGACAAGGAACCTGATCCATCCAACTTCCTGCAAATAATGCTTTGAAAGGAATGTTTTCATGTGACCTTCAAAGTGTTATTTTTAAAAGACTACATGTATTGCTTTACTTGTTCTTCGAACGTTTAGCATTAATGTGCTACATAACTCTAATATAATATTTCAATGCTTTAATGAAACTCACTGGACGACTTTGGCCTAGTCACGTTCCCTTAAGCCTGACCCACCTCACAGGTTTGTTGACAGGATGAAAAGGGAAGGAGGAGAGCCATGCATGCTACTATCTGTGCAGCTCGTTGGAGGAAAGGTGGAATATAAGCTTTAACTATTAAAGGAGAAGCAATAATTTCATACTGAAAGGTGCTTGGGGAATAAATTGAAGATTTCGAGTTGAAGACTTCAGATGAAGATTTGCAAGGAATAGACTAGGAACTTACATCCAATTTTAAAGTGCGTAAAAAGAAAAACAAGATGATGAAGTTCTGAGGTGCACTTGTACCAGCTCTCAGTTAATTAACTACTTGAGTATTTCAAGAGACCAGGCTTGCATTCATTAAAATTCTTAAGCAGTGCACGGAGTCTAAGAAACTTGATTATTGCCTGGCAAGGGGGATGATTCAGTGAGGCCAGCATTAGAACTCATCCATTAGAAGCCTTGCCAAACTGAGTTAAGTGTCAGCCCTTGAGTCATAGCACACAGTCAGGGGAAAGGAAAATAATAAAATGTGGAGGAAAGTCTAAATGGATTTATTGGCCAGATGAGATCAAACAGAGAGACAGAGAGAGAGAGAGAAATGTTTGTACATCATTACAATGATTAAATTTCTAAAAATGCCAGAGCACGAGATATCCACTGGCAATTTTCTGCTGAGAGACACATTGATTCTGGGGGATCAAAAACAAACAAACAAACAGACAAAAAACACTCCTGAAGGAAATTCCGATTTGGAGATAGAGCTCCAGTTACCTACTGAGCTAAATGTATTCCAAGTTTGTCCCAGACTAGAAAAATGGACACACCGTACAGCATGGGTAGCCACAAGAAATGGACACGACATGCAGCATGGGTGGCCACAATGTATTGTACTGTAGACATTCCCATGAGGGGCGGGGTAAAAATCCAATAAACAAACAAACAAACAAACAAACAAACAAACAAACAAACAAACAAACAAATATTTAAAGGTTCTTCAAAATACTTTGGAGAAAACCTGGGGTACTTCCTTCGATAATCTGCTTTATCCCCAGGGCAGAGGAGAGCACTGCTAAATTATAGATCTCTATTGCATCTTGGGATGCATTAATGAAAATCAGAGAAGTCAGCAAATCATATTCCCAGGGCTGCATGTGTTTTCCTCTCTATTTGGCAACCTTCAGCACAGAACAGGTGGAAGAAAGAAGCTAGCCTAGCACACTCTCGGCTAGGCTATTCTTGTATTTCCAAAGAACTGGTTTTTTAAAAAATAGAAAGAAACATTTAAAATATGATTTCCCTTCTAATGTCAAGTAGTGGAGTCCTTTCTACCACTCAACATTTCACCACTTCTTCTCCATCAAACACTTAGACCAGGACTAAGCCTCATGAGAAGGCACTTGTTCAGCTGAAATGGGGAAAGTTTAATGACTCACAATATAGCAAATTTCCTGTGTTCTGTGCCTCTTATTTTAATTATATATTGCATTTTCTCTGAGGTGCACAAGGCAACAAGGAGACTTTACCGAGTCTTCCCCTCCATATTTTATCCACTCAACAACTCTGTGAGGTAGATTAGGCTGTGAGGTAGAGTTGGTGAATGGCCTACAATCCCTCAGTGAACTTTGGGCCTGACTGAGGAGCGGAAACCAAGTGTGCTAGACCTGATCTGACACGCTGTCCACTATTGCACATGGCAACACTTTACAGACCAGTAGGAAAGCTGGAGGCTTTCAGATGTTCTGCTCTGCATCTCCCATAAGCCTAAAGTGGCTTGGTCAGTGGATAAGGATGATGGACGTAGTAGTCTAAAATATATCAGAGGCATCAGGCGGCCCGCCCTTGCTTTAAGGTAGTCGGTTCCTCAAAACTACACCAGGAAGAGCCATTTCACTTGCCTCTGGGTAAGCCTCTCTTCCAAAAGGAGGGGGAAATTCCACATCGCCCCATTTCCCTTTGCAGATGTAATCAGCCGTCGCATCGATCTTTGCAGCCAGGTCTAGTATGTAAACACCACCAGCAGTTACAACTTCGTTTCAAAAGAGAGAAGGAAAAAAAAGCAGGTTAGTATGAATCCTCCTGGAACAGCTGCCCAGAAAAATATGCAAATCAACCGGGTATCAGGTGCCTCGTGGGGCATTTTCCTTAATGAAGATTTAGATGAAACACGAACAAGAGCTCAGCAGTTACTTTTTGGAATTTCAAGCTCAGAATCTCCAAGTCATCATGTGGGCTGGAGGATTCTGTAAGCTGCAGTTCACCAAAGTAACTCTTAAGCTCTGAAAGAGACCCGACATCACAGATACAGCAGCACAGCCCGTGTCTCCCAAATGGAGCGAACTTGGGCAAACGTTCAAATTAAATCTGAAAGAAGACCTTCTCTTATCACAAACTCTTTATCTTTTATAATGCATATGAGGAGAAACGACCCAGTTTCAGAAAAGCCCATCTTTTATATTTCTATATGATTATCCTGGACATCCGGATTCCTACAAGTTGGGATGCACCTGTGTTTCATTCGGTCTGCATTTGTAAGCAAACCAACCAAACTGACACTTCCTTAGACCAATATGCAGGCTCTCCTTCAGTTTCTGCACTTCTCTCAATGCTGTAATACAGTTCTTGTTTCAAAATATATATTCAAACATATACTTTAAGAGTGGAATGCACAAAATTAGAGTCTGTTGAAGAAATGGAACAGAACAGACTTATGAATGAACACTGCAAAACTGACACAGACTGGAGGTGGACTGATCTGTCGGTTTCCAGGAAAGATTAGAACAGTAATTCATGCAGAGGTACTCTGGCCAACCTCCTCTTTGTGAGCTATTCCAAGAGGTGCTACAGTAGAGCCACAGTATGAAGATTAGAGGCTACTTTTCAAATAAAACAATGTCTCTGCAGAAAACCTTTGTGCAAATACACTACTGGTGGCACATGAGCATGTCCTGAAACAGTTTGGCAATTATTAACAGAGTCTGTCAAAGGACCTGTGCAAAGGTTTGCACAATCAGTTATGCAAACCTTTTCATTTAGGCATGCTCCACATACTTGTGTTTGCAGGGAGGCATCTTCTCCTGAAGCTAAACACATCCTCCTTACCACCCTAGGCCTAGGGCATCCAGAAAATATAAACCAAATCTAACATTCTCAAAGTTAGGTTTCTATACCCAATTCAAAGTGCTTGTCCTAAGGTTTAAAGCCCTTAATAGTTTAGGGTTAGCTTCTCTGAAGGGTTTACTGTATGCATAGGATCTTGCTCATATAAGATCTGCTTTAGGAGACCTTCCTGCACACCTGCTGTTAACATCAGACGCTCGGTCAGCAACAGATACAGGACCACCACAGGGACAGCCTGGAATTTTTCCAACTCCATTTCACTGGACCTGCACTCAGCCCATTACAGACAGTGAATTTTAGCTCATAAAGAGAAAAGCAGGCAAGCAGCCACAGCTCAGTGGCAGAGCACATGTTGTGCATGTAGAGCATTCTACTCTCGACACCTCCAGGAAAGACTAAAGAAGGCTCCTGTCTAAAACCTTGCTGCCAGCCAGTATAATACTAGACAGTGGGTCACTCAACAGAAGGCTGCTGCTGGTCGGGGTGATGCCCAGTTAGATGAACCAACAGTCTGACTCAGTCTAAGGTGGGTTCCTGTGTTCGCATGCCAAGTTATCTTTTAGATTGTCACAAGTCACTTTCTTCTGCTATGAACACGACTCTCTGCCACTTTTCAGCACTGCAGTTAGCACATACACATCTGCAGTCTATATGTGTAATGGCTAGCATGTTTGACTTGAGGTAGAGAGGCTCAGCTTCATATCGCCACTTGGTCATTAATCTCACATCGCTACATATCCAAGCGCAATCCATCACACAGTCTTGTTGCATCAAACAGACTAGAAGCAAAAACATCATGCAGGATGATGGTGATGACGAAGTAAATGCAGCGTTTCAACAAGACCCTATCTTCTATTTTTCTCTGTTTTGTTTTGTTATGCATCAACCAAGAGAGCTCATAGCTTTTATTGTAAACACATGAGAAAGAGAAGATCTATGATGTGTTTAATTATGTACATTTTGGTCATTTGATTCACAAAGCCTGTAGGATCAAAGCTGGTTCTTCAGAACTGTTTGTGAAGAGTTCTTTTTTGAGGGTTTGCTAAAACAGGGCATCACAATTAATTGCAGGAAAGATTCAACTGTGGCAGCATTGTCTAAGACTGATGGGCCTTTCTTGTTTGAGGAAGAATAATTTAAAATCAGTCTGACAACAATAAGAATGTGTGTGAATCTACTGTCTACAGCAAAAAGTCCTCCATCCATCTTCATTTTCTGCTCTCCAAAGATTTAAGGAATTTAAAGAATTAGAAGACGAAATATAGTCACCAACACCCCTGCAGTAATAATGTAGAAAAGAGTTACCTAGTGGATTGATTTCCAGGTAAGTAAAATATAAATCTTCATAAAGGTTGAATAAGCCGAAGATAAAGCTTGCCAAAATGCTACATGAAGGAGATACACAACGGAAAAGAACAAAACATTAATTTATTAGAACAGATAGATATTTTAAAAAATCACTTTCTCTCTGCACTTGGCTTGTTAGATAGGTCTATGATGCATTCCTACAATTTCTCTGACTTCAGCTGATGACTCAGAGGTCTGGACTTGGATGAGTCAGACTCTGAGACAGAGAAGCAAAGCCAGACGTTGCCTGCCCCTCCATGAAGCCCACATAACAGCCATCAATGTCATTAAATGAGAGATGTCTCCTTTAAAATGTCAAATGCACCTTCACATTAAGAAATTGCAGACAGCAAAGCAGTTGCAAGGCACCACTGCCATCTGACTCACAGATACTCACACACAAAAATCGGAAAATGTTATATAAAGAAACAGAAAATTTACTCACCATCCTTGTCAAGTACTAAGGCTGATTGCTTGCAGTATAAAAGGGAGGAGATTTAATAGAGAATGGAAATGCTTTACTCCTAGTCACAATTTGGCATAATTTGATAGGAATGGCATTTAAGGAGTTTTTCTTTTCTTTTAATTAAAAAAGGATTTGGTGTCAGGATAATGTTGAAGACTATTCAGCAGATATGGGAATTTATGTATTATCGGAATCCATCTTTTAAAGCAGCTAGTTTGTAATACAACTTTTAAAAAATTATTTGCAACCTTTTTACTCTTGCAGACTAAATCCAGTCATTTGTCCTAATTACAGTGGTGCCCCGCTTGACAATAATGCATTCCGTTAAAATCGCAAGTGGAAAAAAAACATTGAAATGCATTGAAAACTGGTCAATGCGTTCCAATGGGGGAAATACCTGCTCATCCAGCGAAGACCCTCCATAGGGGAAGCCATTTTGCATCGCTGTCTTCCAGAAATAGGTCCGGAAATACAGCGGGGAGCCATTTTGAAAACTCGACGATCAGCTGTTTTTAATCGTCGTGAAGTGAAAAATTGGTTCCCGAAGCAGGGAACTGATCGTTGTAAAATGAAAAAACCCATTGGAATCATCGTTTTGCTGTAGCGATTGCAAAAAACTCATCGTCAAACGATTTCATCGTCTAACGGGGTAATCGTCAAGCGGGGCACCACTGTACAACACACCTACTTAATGAAAGGGACTTTAAGTCATCACCTATGTGAATCCCATTGATTCAGTGGGTTTACGTGATATGGAGTAACAAATGGATTTAGTTCTATACATCTTTCAAATATCCATTGGGCATTACAATAAACTTAGATATATTGAGAAGTGTCTTGGTATTTGAGTACCGGACATGACCTAAAGCCATTTCTTTGTGTCCCTAGACTGTAAGGCAAGCTCTGCAGCATTTTCTAGCCACTACCTGTAGTGTTTCTGTCCAACAGCCAAAAGCAAAGCAGAAGAGACCTTGTGGATATCCAAAGATTACTTCTGGGAGGTGGTGGTGGACATCACATGCCACTCTGAGCTGTCTTATATTGACTGGTTGTGTGAGTATAACTTCCCTCCATAAAACTTCCCATCCAGATTCTCCACTATGTTGGGATGTAGTGGAGCCAAGGCTCAAAGGGTCAAAGCCCCAGGATTTTCTGAGTAGAAAGGACTCTGATATCTTCCACTACTCCAAGCTTAACTGCAGTCCTCAGGAGCTGAGAGCGAAATGGATGTCACCATGAACAATTATCTTTTTGTGAGTTATCTCCCTAGTACTGCAAAGTATTTGAGTGTGGTTTGGACTTAAAGCAATCCATAGACATTAGCTTTACAAAAAATCCCCCTTCTTATATTGATATGGACAGACTCAGCTGTCTTTATTTTTGGATTCTCGGGGGGGGGGTGATGAACACCTGCACTTTCAAATTTGGTTGTTGGTTGGTTTGTTACCAAAACACTGCTGTAAATACAAACCAAAGTCTCAGACTCACTCTCGCTTATCCTGCGGAACATGCACCAATAGATGCTTCTTGATATCCGATTCGTACAGCTTCTCATCCACGCGCACCAGCAGCTTCTGAGCCTTGGCATCAACGTCCCCAACATCCACTCCACCCTCATGGTGGAACAGTACATAGTCTCCTTCACGAGCTGCATAAATGCATACATAGAACTCCTCTGTCTGTGAATTTGGAGACAGTGAATTGGTATTAAGAATATGAAGCCTGATGAAATAAAATACAGACATTCAGGTGCATCAAGGTATCATCGTGCATTTTCTGAAGTTACCTCACAGGAAAAGGTCCTTTAAAGAAAGAGGAGAGTGCTATTGGGCTGCAAGACTGTACCAAATTATTGCCTCGGCATACAACCTGGAAAATTTGCACTGCAGAAGAGTAAGGACTTGGCAGAGCTGACCCAAAATTGAGAAAAGACCTCCCATAATTTCGGGTGCTTCTACCATAAGCAGCCCCCATTTCAGCAATTGTTCATAAGGAAAGTTTTCAGAAATTAGTTCATGGTGGGAAGGAAAAATGTTCCCTAACACACATTAAGAATCCTCCCCTTATCATTGTGTTGGCTCGCCTTTTAGCTTGGCTGCTATTAGCTATAATTTTAGCACCATTGTTCTCTGATACCCACAAACAAGATGTCTTCCTAGCAGTGACACCATAAAACCAACTGAATTTGGTCACACTGTGATGTCACTGACACATACCCCCCCACCCTCCAAAAAAACAACACACAGTTCAGAGAGAGTGAGGCCTATTCTGGAAATATTGACCTTGCTCAGAAGCAATTATCTTCATTTTTGATCTGTATTATCATCACACAAGAAAATACAATTCATGACGACTGAATTCATGATCTCACTCGGCTGAACTGAGGAGAGGCAAGTGGATTTTTTTTTATGGTGCGTAAGATATCGGGACATGAGAGCTGCAAAAATGATACACATTTGGAGATTATCTAGGAATGCTTCTGGTCTATTCTGTCATCATCCTTCCAGTCTCGGTGTTCAGCAAAACTGTGCCACAATAAGAACTACAGTCATCTTTCTTCCATAAGCTGGACCAGCCGTCTATTATCTGGTGCCTTCCAGAAATGCTGGCATGGCTATTGAATAAAGGGGAATTGTAGCCTAACACACCTGTAAGGCACAAGGATTGGGGAAATTTGGGTTAAAGCAACTTTTCATACCCTGCTCTTTACAGGAGTTTCTTAACAACAGAGAGCTGTCTATTATTAGAATGCAAACTCATCAGAATTAAAGTGAAGATTTACACATGCAGTCTTGTTTCCCTGATTACTCTGTATCCATTAATATCTGTAAATAGCTGTGTGCAAATGAAACTGACCTGCTTGTGTGGAACAAAAGGTTCTATTAAGAAATTCTTCAAGATGCCGTTAGCTTTAGCAATCTGTGGAAAATAAGAAATAAACATATGTTTTTAAAAACTAGCATCTCTCAGAAATATGCATATCAGTCTCTGGGGAGCTATGAGTCCCTTTGGAATTCTAGGGAGTTACCGTGGGTGCTTGACTTTCCCAGGCTTGCTCTTCTGCTATCCACCCCCCAAAAAAAACAATATATATATGCATGAATCCTCCCACCTCCCCACACACATTGTTTTCCATGGGCTCCAGGTGGAAATCAGATCCAACAGAAGTCACATAGATCCTCTTGAATGTGTATGCTTTTTTGGATTGGGTTCACCTCCACCCATTTCGAAATTAAAACTGGCATTGGTATCTACAGACTGCACAATAAAATCAGGTTCAGAGCTTCCCAACAATGCTACAGAGAAAAGAAAAGAAAAACCCCACACACCAAAATCTTCATGGTTTTTTGCACTGGTTTCAACAAAAACACAAACAAATCACAGAATACATTTGTGAACGCAAACATGTCCTCTCTGATGAGTTTACAGATGCTTTCGCAAGATCTACTGTTCAAATTATGAAGATCCAGACAGATTCCTGTTTTTGTGCCACACCGGCAATGAAAATAGCAGACACTGTAATTTTTTTTCAGTCCACATAAATCCAAAGGATCTGTTTTACTGACCCAACTTTTTTTCTTTATGTGCCTTCTCTCCTTCAATGCATTCCTTCCCTCACTGATATCTCATTCTCTCCTTCTGTTTCTATGTCCCCTTTTCTGTATCCTTCTTATCTCTTGTCCTCTGCGCCAGCCAGCCACCTGCTCCCTTCTCTACTTTCTCACTCCTTCTCATCTCTCCTCAGTTCCTCTGCTTTCCCCGCTGTTCTGGCGTCCTTATGCTTTCTTCCATTTGCTTATTCAAGCAGTGACAACGCTTCTTGATGGGAGCTGCCTGTCACTCTTCCTTCCATGTTAACATTCCAGAGCCCTCAATATATACCCATCCATGTAGAAATGTCCGTGACCACTCTGCTGAAAACGTCCAAGTGGCTCTGAGGGGGGGACATCATGAGAGTGGCACCAGGGCTTGACATCCATGAAACACATGGAGGGTTTGATGGGATCCCTTCCTCTAAAAACAAGATACATGTACTGCCATATTATTTTGAAATATTGTGCTCCCCCCCCCGCCACAAGACTTTAGAATGACAAGTCAATCTTGCTTAATTTTTATTAGAGTTGTTAAGGTATATAATTTTTATATAGCCTGAACATAATATGTGTGTGTGCAGAACAAGAATAAGATGACATCATTCCTTCATCCCTGGCTGATGCAATCCACTGCAATATGAAGATTACCACACCTGTGTACATGAAGTCACCTCAGACGGGATTGGACCAGACTGATACCAGAATTGTATTTAAGAAATGAACACTGTACAGTCTTTCTCTTCTCCTGTATACTGATGTCTGCATGTCATGCTGCTGGTTTGAATACTGAAGTGCTGTATGTATGTATATCCTGTATATATTTTGTAAATACACTGCTGAAAAGAAGAAGCTGTTGTGTGCGTTTATCTGCGCTTTACTCTGCGAGAGACAAGATAAAGTCACAGACGCACATTCCCTTAACAAGAGTTGTGCAGGTTTCTACTATCAGAGTCCCACTTGGGAATTCTGGGGTTTGTAGTCCTAAAACAGAAATCCACACACATCTAATTTTTATGTACTCATGTATATCCTGTCCCTCTTCTCAAAGGAGCTTCAGTGTCACAGAAACTCAGCTACATGGATTAGACTGAGAAATAATTACAGTACTCACTGTGGTTTCTTGTCCAAGACGTGGCTTTAGCCAGGCCTTCACTTGATCCAAGTCCAGGTTCACACCCACCAAGCCCAGTTTGCCACGTCGTTTTATCAGCTGATCAGGCTTCACCACAAGACGCTGGAATTTTACAAAGAAAAACACATACGAAATCAGAAACCTGGTCTTGCAGGTGAAGAGATAACAGTTTGCAAACAAACGGTCATTTCTGACCACCACCACCCCCCGTTTAAGTATTCAAAATACTCTTCCATCACAGTCAAGGGTTTTCTATAGCTCCCAATCAACATGGCCCACCCTTTGCCAAGACATTTTATAAATCCCCACAGGCCCCAAACCTGCTTTCAAAAAAGCATAAATATTTGCTTCTAGTCCAGAAGGACTGGGGGAGAGCTGAATTAGGGTTATGTATGAGTTATTTACTATCCTGTCAAGGAAACAGAGAATAAATTATGTGGCTTGTGCTTACGTCTGCTCAAATGCCATAATTTATATGGGCTTTGTTGAAATATGGTGCCTTGGTAAGGAATTTTTATTGTTGTTTATTGGGAAGATCTATTTACGGCAGCAGTTATTCCCTCAGTGTATTATGTGCCCCTTCCCCAAATGTATGAACTTTTACAATGGCTTCTCTGTCTGATCACCTCTGCGGAGATTTCTGCTTCCAACAGGCAAGTGGTTCTACATAACAGATACCTTAAACATTCAAAAGGAAGGGCAAAAGCTCAGGGGCAGTGCTTGTGCTTTCACGTGCAGACGGCCCCAGGTTCAATCCCTGACCTCTACAGGTTAAAGAAAATGGCTGCCTGAAACCCTGCAGAATTACTGCCAGTTAGAGTTCACAATACTGGGCTAGAGGGATCAATTGTTTAAGGCAGTGGTCCCCAACCTTGGGCCTCCATATGTTCTTGGACTTCAACTCCCAGAAATCCTGGCCAGCAGAGGGGGTGGTGAAGGCTTCTGGGAGCTGTAGCCCAAGAACATCTGAAGGCCCAAGGTTGGGGACCACTGGTATAAGGCAACATCCTATGCAGGGGTGTACAGATTTGTGATTCTGGACTACAGTTCTCAGAATTCTCTGCTGCCTGGAAAATTCAGAGAGATGCATTCCAAAAGCACAAATCTCCACACCTCTGTAAGGGATGCTGCCTTATACAGTTAACCCCTCTTGCTCTATTTTCCTATAGCTAGGAATAAAAAATTTTTTCCAGCTCCTGCTTTAAGGATCCTACAATTAAAACAAAAGGGCACTTGGACCATTGCTGTGTCTTGGTAAGGCTTACAATCTTGCGTTCTCCTTGCTGAGACACGCCAGCAACTGGCTCAATGCAAACTTAATGCAGAGGATTTAATTAGCTACCCATACAATCAGCTGCTTTCCATCAGCAAGAAAAATGGGACAGATCCGCACCCAGCTAAATGTGATTAAACTGGATGGCAGCCAGGAGAACAAGCCATAGAAATGATCCAAGGGTAGGACACAGTGTCTCCTGATTGCAATTCTATTTGTGCAAACTGAAGAATTCAGGAAAAGTGGGGAATCGACAGACTCCGAAAAACAAAAGTAAAACCAACCGAAACAGTTCACATGAAAGGGCATGTGGGAAATTAGCTTCTACCCGCAGAGGTTGTGGGATACTGCATTGATAAAAGATGCAAAATATCAGAGTGGGTCAATTGAGAGGTCAGATAGCATTAATTGACCAGTCTTGATTTTATAATGATCAAACATACCATGAAAATGCTATTATATAGGAGATGCTTTAATTAACTTTTTCTTTATGATGGTGCCATTTGTCAGCAAAAGCAGCAGTAGATTTTGCTAATCCCTAGTTTCTGCAAAAGCAAAAGGGGGTGGGTAGGAATCATCATTCAGTGGTAGAACCATCACTATTCACACCAGCTATCCTTCAGTTCATTACTCAGCATCTTCAAGTAGGGTAAGAAAAAACTCCCATCTGAAACTTTCGAGAGCTGCTGTCATTCAGTGCCAACAGTTATGAGCTAAATGGTCTGGCTCAACAGAATATGGCTTATTATTCCTATTGTTTCTCCCACCTGCTACCTCCTGTACCTTCAGACATCTCTCAACAGATGTATCAGCAATCATCAGCTGCACGGACGCTGCCTACGGCTGCCAGTGACCCTTTCCTGCTTGATGTAAGAACCAGAAACATTCCATGCGGAACCTGATGGTGCCTGAGGAAGTGACCTGCTGCCTGCTTAAGTTAAATGCCTTTGAAAAGAAGCCTTCTAAAATGTGTTGCTTCTACCTTACTTTACTCCTGCGGTGTTGGGACTGGAGGCTGACACTGGTGTTTCAGGATTCAAGCCAAAGAGAAAAACTGTTTGGCAAAGAGTCTTAGCCATGCTACTTAACCTGACTAAAAGTTGTTTAAAAGTCCTGTGGTTTTTTTTTTTCAAAGTTCATTTACAGTGACAGATGACTGATTTGTTCCTGTAATCAGTATACTTTTTAAAATTAAAATATTTGTTGCTCTTATAGCAACAATAAAGATATTTCAAAACAAAGGGAATAATTTAAGAATAATTGTTGTTGTGGGTTTTTCGGGCTCTTTGGCCGTGTTCTGAAGGTTGTTCTTCCTGACGTTTTGCCAGTCTCTGTGGCCAGCATCTTTAGAGGACAGCACTCTGTGCTCTGGTGTAGTTGGCTTGGGAGTGCTGTCCTCTGAAGATGCACTGGCAAAACGTCAGGAAGAACAACCTTCAGAACATGGCCAAAGAGCCCAAAAAAACCACAACAACCATTAGATCCCGGCCGTGAAAGCCTTCGCGAATACAATTTAAGAATACCCTACCAATCCCATGGCCAACCAGACATTCATGTCGGCATCGAGTCAGCTGTGCCAGTTACGATGCATGGGAGAAGGGGTGTCAAAATATTCTGGGCCAGAGGTAAAACCTTTGAGTTGTTTAGGCAGGTGAAAAAGTCGGTGACTCTCCTCCATTGAAAGCAAATCAAAGTGTGCTGCTTATATATGGCCCCATACTGCGTAAAGCTTTCTCTGGGTAGTTTACAATTTAATTAGGCAAGATATGCATTGCCCCCACCCCATGAGTTGGGTACTTAGTTTACCAACCTTAGCAAGATTGAAGGTTGAGACCACCTTGAGACAACTACATGAGCCTGTTGGGATTGAACTCCGGTTGTGAGCAGAGTCTTCACTGCCATACTGCAGTTTAAACACTGCACCACCACAAGGCGCCTTCTGCCTCTTGGTATATATCACTGTGACACCCGTGAACCGGGTAGAGAGGTGATGCTAGGAGTGCCGTCTCGCCCCAAAGCCTCCGTGGGCACGCAGACAGCTCCCAAACCCTTCCCACCCCGGATGTTACACCAGTCCGTGGACACAGGAGATTTAGAGAAGGGAGTGAAGGGGTTAAGTATATCTACCCAGACTCCTCGGGTCTGGGCAGGGAGGGGGACAAAGGACCCCGAGGAGGGAGCAGCAGGGGAAGTCAGTTACCGACCGTTAGGGGAAGAGAGTGGATGGGAGTGGGTATCCATCCAAGACCCCTGGTCAGGTAAATGGGAACAAGTCTGCCTGACGAAACAGGAGGCAGAAGAGAGGAGGAGGAATGAGGCTAGGGTCCGGCCCTCTTATTGGGGAGAAAGAGAGACCCGAGAGTGGCGTAGGAAATTAGTAGAGGAGAAGAAAAGGGTAGAGAGAGAGAAAGAGGAGAAGACCAGATGGCATCTGGAGGAGTTGAAGAGACTGGGTTATCGCCAGGACCTTGGGATCAACCCGGGGCAGAGACCTCCATACCCTGGGGATACGCAGGGTTCGAGGAGACGACCCCTCTACTAACAACTGACAGAGAAGACTTCGATCCCGAAGAACCCTCCCGGGTTCAGGCTGGCCCATGGGCGTCGAAGTCAAGTAATCCGTTCGACGAAGATTGGGTGCCCCTGTATGAACCGTTACTTCAACAGGAGAAGTTTGTCCCCAAGTTGATTGACGTTTCCATCCCGTTACCCCAGTTAAATAAAGAAGACAAATGGTTCAGTTCAAATGTGTCTACAGCTTTATTTGGGACGGGGGAGGTGAAGAATAACGGACCCTCACATATTGGCGCCCAGCACGCGGGGCCTCCCCCTCAACCTACAGACGCGGAAAAATGGATGCAACGGATAACGGAAGGGCAAGAGGTCCTATTAAAACAGCTAGCCGATCAGCAACGGATGATAATTGAACAGCTGAGACCCCCTCAGTTAAATCAGACCCCAGAGAGCCCGGGACAGAAACAACCCATCGCTACACGACCCCCTATTAAGTTACAGAAAATGGGCCCTCAAGATGATCCTGCAGCGTTCTTACACACATTTGAGAGGATTGCCACCTCAGCGCAGTGGCCGAAGGATCAATGGGCACTCATATTAACCCCGTATCTCACAGGGTTACCTCAAGAAATCGTCGATACCCTGGACCCAGAAGAAGCGGGGGATTACGACATAGTGAGGACGGCCATTTTGAACACTCTCAACTTAAATGAGGAAGCCTACCGGAGAAAGTTTAGAGGGCTAAAGCTGAAACCCGGGTTACACCCCAGAACGCTAGCACAGAAATTAAGGGTCAATGCCACGAGGTGGATTCAACCTAAGGGGAAGACAGCAGAACAGGTCTTAGAAATAGTTGTCATGGAGCAGCTAATCTCCACGCTAAACAGCGGGGCCCGTAACTGGGTCATTAAGAATAAACCTTCTAGCCTAGAGGGCGCTGTAACGCTGTTAGAAGACTACCTAGAGGCGGAGGACACGTGGCAAATGCGAACTGCGTCACAAGGAGACGGAGCTAAACCGCGAGAGAAAATGGCGGAGCCAAGCGGGCAAGCGGACACAAGAGGAGCCGGACAGACGGGAGCCAAAAAGAACAGACCGGACAGGATCGAGTACGCGAATCCAGTGGGAACCCGGGTACCTAGACCAACCGTCACGAGCGACCCAGCAGCCTCAAAACAGGCGGCGACCTGGAACCTGGGTAAAGACAAAATGACCGCTTGTTTTTCCTGTGGCCAGTTCGGCCATATCCGGAAGTACTGCCCAGTGACTGAGTGCGCTTGGGCAGAAGCGTACACCGGCGCCTCCAAGGTGGGTGAAGAGCACCACCCGGGGTGGGTAGTGGAAGCGAAGGTCAATGGCCACGTTAAACAGGCCTTGGTGGATACGGGTTGCAGTAAGACCTTAGTGAAAGAGCTAGAGGGCGAACTGTTACCAGAGATTACCGTCATTCGATGTATTCATGGGGATACCAAAGAATACGCTACCACAAAGGCTGAGGTGGAGGTGGACGGTTTGAAAAGAAACATGGAAGTGGGGATAGTCCCCGGGATGACCCGTGAAATGCTGTTAGGGAGAGACTGGCCGGGACTGAGTACTTTGACTTCAAAGCCTGGGGAAGTTGGCTGGGCACAAGAAGAAAATGAGGCCAGAGAGTTAGAAGTCATGAATTTGTCTAGAGAACAGATAAGAAACCTTCAACAAGACGATGCAGGACTTTCCAGCTGCATGCAACGAGCCCTGGAGGAGGGGACTACCCCAGAGGGGGAAAAAGGATTTGAAATGAGGGGAGGCTTGCTATATCACATTGACAAGGCGTCCAGCGATGATGAGGCTCAACTGGTAATCCCAGAGGGCTTAAGATTCTGGGTGATGCATTGGGCGCACGATTTACCAGTGGCAGGGCATTTGGCTACCCAGAAGACATTGGACAGAGTGAAACAACGCTTCTTTTGGCCGGGGATGGCTCACGATGTGGAGGAGTTTTGCCGGTCCTGTAACAATTGCCAGATGACGCAACCCAAGGCAGGACCGGGGGCAGAATTAGTCCCTATGCCCCTGGTAGACCGGCCCTTTGACAGAATCGCCTTAGATATCGTGGGCCCACTCCATAAGTCGACGGGGGGACACCAATATATATTGGTAGTAATTGATTATGCGACCCGATACCCCGAGGCGGTGGCCCTGAGGTCTACTACGGCTAAAGTGTTGGCAAAAGAGTTGTTAGAGCTATTCTCCAGAGTCGGCTTCCCCAAGGAGGTGCTAACAGATCAAGGCTCCAACTTTATGAGCCTAACCTTTAAACAGATGTGGCAATTATTAGGGGTCAAGCCTTTAAAAACATCTGTCTATCACCCTCAGGCTAATGGCCTGGTAGAAAGGTTTAACCGGACCCTTAAAGGGATGCTCAGGAAATTATCCTTGGAGAAACCCAAATTGTGGCACACTTTTTTAGCTCCCTTGATGTTTGCTATTCGGGAAGCCCCTCAGGCTTCTACGGGGTTTTCCCCGTTTGAGCTGTTATACGGACGGAGACCCCGGGGCATTCTTGATCTAATTAGGGAAAGATGGGAAGAAGGAGAGGATCATTCAAAAGGGGTGCTGCAGCAGATAGCAGAGATGAGGAACCAGCTGCAGGTGGCCTGGGAGATGGCCAAAGAGAATTTGGGCCAAGCACAGGCCAGGCAAAAGGCCTCTTACCACAAAAGAGTAAGGCCTCGAAGTTTTGAACCACAACAAAAGGTGTTGGTGTTATTGCCCACAGACACCTCCAAATTTTTAGCTAAATGGCACGGCCCTTACACAGTGTTAAGAAAGATAAATGAGGTAGACTATGAAGTAGAAACCCCAGACCGAAGGAAGAAGACCCAAGTGTTCCATGTAAACCTATTGAAAGAATGGGTTGACCGTGAGGCATTGTTCGGGTCTGAGGTGGACGACGAATTAGGGCCGGATAGAGAAGAGCTCACCTCAGGAGGTGATGTGGTTATAGGAGACCTGTTGTCAGGGGAACAAAAACACCAGGCTTTACACCTAAAGGAAGATTTTCCCCGGGTCTTCTCCACCACGCCGGGTTGTACACATTTGGTAGAGCATAATATTGAGACCCTCCCAGGGGAGGTAGTAAGGATCAGCGGGAGATCATGGCCCAGACATGTAACAGGAGTCATTAATGATGAAGTAGAAGAAATGCTAAAGTTGGGGGTGATTGAGCCCTCCAATGGGCCTTGGAGGAGCTTCCCCGTAATGGTACCCAAACCTGACGGGTCCTTGAGGTTTTGTATCGATTTTCGTAAAGTTAATGCCATATCTAGGTTCGATGCTTACCCCATGCCTAAGGTGGGAGACCTATTGGATAGGTTAGGGGGGGCCAAATACCTGAGCTCAATCGACCTAACGAAAGGTTACTGGCAAATTCCGTTACGCCCCCAAGATAAGGAGAAAACGGCGTTCTGTACCCCTAAAGGGTTATTCCAATTTAAAAAGATGCCGTTTGGGCTCCATGGCGCAGCGGCCACCTTTCAACGCTTAATGGACCGGGTTTTAGAACCCCTACAAGATTGTGCCGCTGCCTATATCGACGACATTATTATTTTCAGTAACTCGTGGGAAGAGCATCTAACCCATTTAAGAAGAGTGTTGGAGAGGTTACAGGAAGCAGGGTTGACCGTCAACCCCAAAAAGTGTAAGATTGGGTTACCCAAGGTAGAGTACCTGGGTTACAAAGTAGGACAAGGAGAAATACAACCCCAGGAAGAGAAGGTAACAAAAATTTCTAGGTGGTATAGACCCAGGACAAAGAAAGAGGTCCAGCAGTTTTTAGGCCTAGTAGGATATTACAGGCAGTTCGTGCCTAACTTTGCCTCGATAGCTGCCCCGCTAACTGATTTGACAAGAAAAAGAGCCCCGGTAAAAGTAGTGTGGGGTCCTTCCCAAGAAAAAGCATTCCTTACCCTGAAAGAGATCATATGCGAGTTACCAGTTAGGTTTGCACCTAATTTTGATATACCCTTCACCCTCTTCACAGATGCTTCTGACCGAGGCATAGGAGCTGTTCTATCTCAGGTTAAAGAAGGGGTAGAATACCCGGTGTTGTATTTAAGCCGGAAGTTGTCACCCCGGGAACAAAAATACGCTGTCATTGAGAGAGAAGCTCTAGCCATTAAGTGGGCTACTCATAGCCTTAAATACTATTTATTAGGAGCGCCCTTTGACCTGGTCACAGACCATGCCCCGCTACAGTGGTTAGAGAGAATGAAAGAAACCAACCCGCGTCTAACCAGATGGTACCTAGCATTGCAGCCGTTCTCTTTCCGAGTGAAGTACAGAAAAGGCAAAGAGCATACTAATGTCGATTATTTTTCTCGGCAGGGTCCGTGGGCGCGAAGCGCGGAAGAGCGAGCGGCACTCTCGGAGGGGGGGATGTGTGACACCCGTGAACCGGGTAGAGAGGTGATGCTAGGAGTGCCGTCTCGCCCCAAAGCCTCCGTGGGCACGCAGACAGCTCCCAAACCCTTCCCACCCCGGATGTTACACCAGTCCGTGGACACAGGAGATTTAGAGAAGGGAGTGAAGGGGTTAAGTATATCTACCCAGACTCCTCGGGTCTGGGCAGGGAGGGGGACAAAGGACCCCGAGGAGGGAGCAGCAGGGGAAGTCAGTTACCGACCGTTAGGGGAAGAGAGTGGATGGGAGTGGGTATCCATCCAAGACCCCTGGTCAGGTAAATGGGAACAAGTCTGCCTGACGAAACAGGAGGCAGAAGAGAGGAGGAGGAATGAGGCTAGGGTCCGGCCCTCTTATTGGGGAGAAAGAGAGACCCGAGAGTGGCGTAGGAAATTAGTAGAGGAGAAGAAAAGGGTAGAGAGAGAGAAAGAGGAGAAGACCAGATGGCATCTGGAGGAGTTGAAGAGACTGGGTTATCGCCAGGACCTTGGGATCAACCCGGGGCAGAGACCTCCATACCCTGGGGATACGCAGGGTTCGAGGAGACGACCCCTCTACTAACAACTGACAGAGAAGACTTCGATCCCGAAGAACCCTCCCGGGTTCAGGCTGGCCCATGGGCGTCGAAGTCAAGTAATCCGTTCGACGAAGATTGGGTGCCCCTGTATGAACCGTTACTTCAACAGGAGAAGTTTGTCCCCAAGTTGATTGACGTTTCCATCCCGTTACCCCAGTTAAATAAAGAAGACAAATGGTTCAGTTCAAATGTGTCTACAGCTTTATTTGGGACGGGGGAGGTGAAGAATAACGGACCCTCACAATCACCAAAACACAGATTGGCTCACAATCCAGACTGCTGATTGGCTGGAGTCCTTTATGCAGGCCTCCTTTCTCCTGTCCCACTTCCAGGAGTACTGAAGTGCCACACAATCCATTGTGGAGACATAAGGGTACAGTGGGGTCTTGACTTGAGAACTTCATCCGTATTGGAAGGCGGTTCTCAAGTCAAAAAGTCTGTAAGTCAAGTCTCCATTGACCTACAGTGCATTGAAAACCGATTAATCCCGTAACACGCCATTTTTGTTCCATTTTGGTTTTTTTCTGGTCTGTAAGTCAATTCTCAGGCTGCAAGTCAAACCTAAATTTTGCGGCCAGAGAAGTCTGTAACTCAAAAAGTCTGTAAGTCAAGCTGTCTGTAAGTCAAGGGTCCACTGTACTTGCCCCTGAGTCAGTGATTCCAATCTCAACCACATTCCTCTTTGCACATACTAATAGGAACCATAAGACTTCTCACATCCTAAAACAAGACACAGGGGTGCTGTGGCCTTTCAGAATGGATGGACTTGAGTCCTTATTATCCCTCAGCCCTGGCCATGCTGGCTGGGGTGCAGTGACCTCTGAAGGGCCACTGGTGCTCTACCTCCTTCTAAAAGAGTGTTTCCTCACTTAGGGGTCATGACCCCCAAAGGGTTGCAAAGTGTTTTCGAGGTGTGTGTGTTATGTTTTCAAAGAGGGATATTAAAGTTCGCATGTATGTGTGTGTATGAGAAATAACTCCTCTGGGGGAGAAAGAAGCCTCTACTTTCTGAGTTGGGATGACTTTACCCCATTAAAAATGCCTTTTTATACAAACCTAGCGGCGGGTCACGGGTTACTTGGCTATTATAAAAGGGGGCCGTGACTCAAAAAAGGTTGGGAACCACTGTTGTAAAATCATTTTGCTGAGGAACTGGAATGTTTTCCTTATTACAGGCGTAGTGGAAGGAGATCAAGAAAAAGGCGAAGCAACCGCAACGTGTTCTACTCACCTCAGTCAACAGCCATGGGTGATCTTGGATTAGCCGGTCCCAGTCAGTATCAGGAGTTACTCGGGCATATTTGAAGCGGTTCTGGATGGCCGAAGATGTGCAAATATATTTATACAAGAACTCTTTCCCTGTCTGCTCAGAAATTGCTTTGGCAGACATGGCCACCTAATGGAAATCAAAAGTCAACAATAAAGAAAAGATTTTCTGTTAATTTTAGGATTTATCCTTTAACAAGGCCTTATTGCTGGAAATCTCTCCCAAGTTGTTGGAGTATTATTCCTTAAACATCAGTCATTATTTCAAAAACTCAGAAAAAGCACATGGTGTAGTATTTCTGATGGAAGGTTGTGCCCCTCATGCTCCCCTATATTTTAAAAATATTTCTACAGAAAAAAATTAGTAAATCTAGGAAAGGTTAGGCCAGAGTGTTTTCTGCCATATGTTCATTTGTACCATTTCCTTCCCCCAATAAGCTAAAATAAGGATAGGTTCCTTTCCATAACTGTGGTTCTTCAAGTGGATCTCCATGAATTCACACAATGGGTTAGTCTTCTGCACATGCACGAAGTGGTGGCAAAAAGGAACTGAGGGTTGACTGTTAGAGGCGCGAACAGGCAATGTGGGAGGGCGGGGCCTCTAACAATCCCCCGATTTTTCAGCTCTATGAGGCTCCAAAGATTGCACATGCACAGAAGACAAACCCATTGTGCGCATTCACAGAGAAGATGATGAAGAACACATCTCTCCTTCAGTCCTTCTCCCCACATGGACATGACTGTCCTCCTTCCCATGTTATCATTGCAACAATTCTGGTAAGGTAGGTGTCGCTGAAAGAAAGGTATTGGCCTAAGCATGTTTCATTGAACCTGTGTCTCTCAAGTCCTAGTCCAATGATTTAACCAACTCACCACACTACCTCTCTTGTATACATTAAAGTACAGTGGTGCCTTACAAGACAAATATCTCGCAGGACAAAAAAAACTCGCAAGACAAATGGTTTTGGCAATGGGGGTGGGTGGGTTCATGACTCGCCAGACAAATGTTCCTATGGCCGTGCTTCGCAAGATGAATGTTTTCCGTTTTTTGTTCCTGCCTCATGTTTGCTGATTTTTAAATGTTTTTTCTATGATGTTTAAAAAGTTATAAAAGTTTTTTGACTGAATTTTTTAAAATCATCTGCACAATATGTATGGCTTTAAAGAGCACTTAATAAACCCTTTGTAAACCAAATTTGACTTTGTTCTGACTTTTTTTGCCCATAGGAACGCATTAATTAGATTTCAATGCATTCCTATGGGAAAACACGTTTCGCAAGGTGAATTTTTCTCAAGACAACATTATCCGTGGAACGAATTAAATTAGTCTTGTGAGGCACAACTGTAGTGTAATAGTACAGACATTGCAACTCATGATCCCTCCCTCGATACATGGACCAGAAGCTTTAACAGTAATTCTGAGAACCGTAGAGGTAGTGGCAATCATGGACTGGGATCGATTCTTCCCCCCCCCCCCGAAATCTACCAGGAGATCCATATCCACCTTCTAATCAGTGGCCGTTAGGCTATTCCCTCACAGTAAAAACATCTTAACTAACCCATCCAGGTTTACTTGTTTTCCAAGAGCTACACAATACGTAATTTGTTTCAAGCAAATGTTTTTGTTCATAGGGGCTTTCTTATTTTGAGGAGATAAGCCTTCTCCCAATTGTGCATGCTTAGCATACTACTATCTTCCACACATAGTTCCTCACAAGGTAGATGGGCTGGAAAAACAGGATATGCTGCAAAATAAATGAGGGGAAAGTTATGCATCCTTCTGTGCACTGCCTCATTTCACTTTAAAATAAACTGTGGTAGATATGCTGAGTATAACACACAGGCCAACGCAGCATATGGAGGAAGCCTACATTTCCCCGTTGCTGCTAGTAAACAATATTGCCATAGGCCAAGACCATGCTGTTGGGCTGCAGCTCAACAGATGTGGTTGGTGAAGGCTGGTCAAGATATTCTGTGCGTACAAGTGACTTCGAATCTCATTTATTAAAAACACAAGAAAGAACCCAGCACAGTGACAGACATAGGCTTTGTCCAGATGTTCGATCTCCAATTTTTAAAAAACAAAAATCAAGCCTCTGGGTCATGATTTTAGAAAGGCTTTGTACTAATTAGAAATGAATTCTTTGGAGAACTTTTTTCAGAAAGGTTGCCATATTGGTCTGTTTCAGCAAAAACATGTCTTAAGAACTGTACTGTAATCCATAAACTTTCATGTTGAAATATATCTTATAGAAGGTGCCACTGTTGTTTATTTTTTCTTTTTGTTTTGTCTCTGTTTTCATTATTCATGGCATTTCAGTATATGACACCCGTCTTTAGATATACACATAGACTTATCTAACTTATTTGAAAAGCATAGAGCAAGATGGCTTTGAACAGACACTCTAGTACTAGTTTTGAATCTCCTATGCATCACAAAACCAGAAACCCCTTTCTCCCCCTTTTAAAGCCTGCAAGATGCCACAGCGCAGCCGGGGAGCAACAAGGATTGCAATTACACACAGGAGTGTGTTGATTGAAGAGCTTCTTTCAAGTCCCAAAATTGCAAGATACAGCAAAGGAGAAAAAAACAAATCTCTTTGTACGTGTTTGTTCTGCAAAACTGTTAACAACAAGAATTGCTTCCTACCTCTACAGTGCAAGTCAGGGGCTCAAATTCTCCCCCCAACTCACCCACCCTGCCAAAATGTAATTTTTTTAAAATGAAAAAATTTTGGCTCAAAATATCCTTGTGCTGTCTATGAGGCATGGGCAATTTTGCCATGTTTTGAGAAGGCCTCAGCATCCCTGAGAACCCCATACCCCAAGATAATCAGATCACTGGCTGCTTATTTTGAATAGACAATAGCATAAGACAAGGATCAGAAATAAGCAACTCCTAAACTTTGTGTCAAGTAGAAACTTCTAGTTGTGCCACAAGAAATTAATTCTGGGCTGCTGTAATACCAAAGTACTGTACCAACCAAAAAAAAAAGTTACTCTACATGTCATACCACTCTAACCTTGCTGCCTCTTCATCAGCCAGCACCGAAAGAGGTAGCTCTATGTACTCTTCAGCTGATGTGATGAGATTATTCAATTACTCCAGGTCAGTGTTTCCCAGACTGAGGATGATGACCCCCCCAAGGGGTTGTAAAGTGTTTTACTTGTATTGTAGCCCTTGTTAAATAATTTCTTCCTTGACCTTTCGGAGCCAGCTATTAAAGTTAGCTTGTATTTGTATGCATGAGAAACACTGAGACCCTCTGGGGGAGAAATAAGCCTCTACTTTCTGAGACCTTATCCCATTAAAAATGCCTTTTGATGCAAACATGGTGGCAGATTTCTTGGCTATCATAAAAGGGGGTCACAACTCAGAAAAGGCTGAGAACCACTGCTCTCGATGCAGCAGAATTATCCAAAGCATAGACTGTTGAATGTCTTGCTGTTCTGTGAAAGTTGGTAGTCCAAAACATTGAGACGGCCAAAATCTCCTTACTCCTGCTGTGAAGACTTCTTCCTGTTTTTTTACTACCAGAAACAGAACCTCATCACAGCTATCTTATCTTTGGATGTGGCGTCTCTAAACAACGATTCTGTGTTACATCCAATGGTTCTTAAGTCAACAAGCTTCTTTTGTGCAACTTGTTTTCCCATTTATTTTAGTCTGAATGATTACCGGTAACAATCTATACTTTTCTTATTGTGTGACCACTTAAGCTCTCAGCATGTGATGTATTTTATAGCTTTCTTATAATTTCTAAACTGTGCCTTGGTTACTAGATGCAAAGAGTACATAATTCTGAGCCTTTTATACCATAAAAATATAATGCTTGGGGTGTAAAAGTGAAGCATGCTTCGGGTATCAGAATCTAAGTACTGTATATCCTTGACATTCTCTCAGCGGCATCAATTTCAGAGATGATAAATGGGGAGGTCACATCTCTTCAGATTTCTTGGCAATACCAATATATCAAGAGGAACTCTACCTTGGGCTGTCAACTGCATAGATATTCAACTGGTGATGGATGAGCTTTTCTCAAAAGACAATGTGGAAAGAGGGAAAGAAAAAAAGTAGTTTTCCGATTTCCATCAACTATATCAGCTACTCAAGAAAGACATACACAACAGTGAAGGGAAAGAGGTAAGGGCCAGAGAGAGAGAGAAATAGTATCCTTCTCAGCCTTTGATCCATTAATATGCCGTAGTCTTGTTATTCAATATACAGCATGAAACAAAGAAGGCAAAGCGAGGACACAGAAGGGCACTGTATTATGTTATCAATAAAAAGAAAGAACACGCTCTTCCTCTCTCCCTCTTCTTTGAGATTAGCCATCAATGCTTGATCATTGATGGACTAGATCAATGTTTCCTGTGAAGTTAAAAGAGGAAATATAACACATGCAATTTTAAAAACACTTCTCAGTCTCTCACACTGTCAAACATGCCATTACAAATTTACCTCCCCAACAGATCCCTTTGTCTAATTGTTCTGAAAAGCTAAAAGACCCATGAAAGGTACTGTAATCCTTCCCTGTCTTAAACACAACTCTGCCTCTGTCACCCAATGCCTCCAGGAGGCCTAAATTCACACTGGACTATCTGCTCAAAGCCACAATTGTGTTCTCTCAGCAACACTCAAAAACCTGGGGAACATCCATCAAATGTTTATTTCGACAACATGCCCAGAAGCCAACCTTTTTAATAAAGTGGTGCATCTGTATTTCAAAGCCTTTACAAAAGGAAGCGTACAGAAATGGCAAGTGGAGAAAACAAACATAAACGCAAATACATTGCAACTTCATCCCTAGTAAAAGATTTTGAAAATAAAAGGCCACTTCGGACCTGTTATATTCAAAAGAAACCCCAAATAAGCCCTCAATAAAATAATTTCTATATAGTGTATCTTTGACCTCTGAAAAAGGCTGCCATCTTCTCCTCAAAGAGTTTCTTACTCTTCAGAGCAGCATGATGGGCAGAGGCTTGATAAGGGCAGCATTTCACAGACTCACACAAACTTCTGCTGGGAAAGGCTGTGGCTGCCCAATTTCTACCTGTCTTGCAACTGTTGGTTTGGAGAGGAGAATAAACAAGAAAAGGAACTGTGAATCTGGATGTTAAAGTGACAGTCGCATTACCAATCCTCAGAACTTGTATAAAGACTCAAAAACCTTGTTTGCAGAGAAATTCCAATACTAAAAAATAATCAGATATAAGGGAATTGCTTATCAATTCATGACAGGTTTTTCCATTTCTATTAAGTCTGTGAACTTTTGGAATTACTCAAGAGTTTATTATTTATTCATTGATATTCCGCCTTTCCACTAAAAGAAAGTTCTAAAAAATATAGCTAAAAAAGAATACCATCACATAAACTATCTCCATTATAAAAAGCACTAAAATAAAGCAAATAAACTAAAAACTTCTAGAATAAAAAGACTTTTATCAGGATGCTTGGAATGTCTTTGTAATCTAATGAAGAGTTCTATGCAACATGTGAATATGCCTTTATTAGTTGGCCTAATAGGACAGTATGTCTCCAGCATCTAAAGATCAAGGCATGCTTTTATCTGAATTTAAGTTGAAGCACACTTTACTCAAAACATATTTACTTTATTTTAAGAAACCTGCACTTTAAGAAGATAACCTGCTACGTTTCTACATAAAATGCTCTTCTAGCTGTGCTTTCCCTGAGGGCTGCTAATTTTGTCGCATTTCAATACTAGGTGAAATGTAATGCTGGTCATCCCTTGTGCAAGGATGTGCAAACCTAGATGGCTTTAAAAGGGAATTAAACAAATTATCAATCACTAGTAATATTAATTATTACATATTACTTCTACAATTAAAAGGCAAGTGAATAGCCCCTAGAGCAATTAGTAAAAAAATGACGATCTGCACTCATTGGGTATGGGGGAGGGACACAAACAGGGTTTTGACCACTATGCACAAACAAAATGCCAGTTTTGAACTTACACCCAGCTTCTAGGCTTCTCATAGGCCACTATGGAAACAGGATGCTGGACTCGAGAGCCTTTTGGTTTTCTTATGTGGCAGAATCACAGTGGAGACCTCTGGAAATTTACTGGTGTAGGCTGAGCATTTTTCCAGTTCTTAATTTTTCCACAGAACATTTTCTGTTTCTTTAGAATTATTTTATACAGTATACCGTGTTTCCCTGAAAATAAGACAGGGTCTTATATTAATTATTGCTCCAAAAACGCATTAAGGCTTATTTTCAGGGGATGTTTTATTTTACAGTCATGTCATCTTCTGGCTGATGCACAATGCTGCACAATGGTGGAGGGCGGGGTTTCACTTAACTGGGGCTTATTTTGGGGGTAGGGCTTATATTACGAGTATCCTGAAAAATCGTAGTAGGGCTTATTTTCAGGAAAACAGGGTAATTATTTAGTAGCCAAGGCCAATATCCTATTAGCAATTTACACTTGAATAAGGGAAATCATTTAAGTCTCCGTGGCAAACTACTGCCATTAACGAAGTGTTGTTTGCATTTTGAGGTGTGCGACTGAGTGAGCATCTAGAAATGCATGTGCACCCAGGAACATAAAACAGTGCTTCCTTAAGGAGCAGCAATGTGACACCATGACTTAAGCTATTTCTCTTACACAAACTTGAATCATCAATAGGATTTGGACCAACAAATGGGTGCCAAATTGCCTCCATATGAAACTGAAGAATGTGGTGCAAGTCATTGTGCAAGTAAACAATTTCACAAGTGATGACAGTTAAGCTGGAACTGCTCCAACGGCCTCAGTGGAAGAAAACTAGACTCTCTTGAAAGTACTGTAGATGAGTTGACAACCACGTCAGATCATGCACACACTCAACGGGTGTGCTAAAATTACTGGGTCAACAGTGCCTATTCCCTTACTTTCTGACAAACAGTGGGAGCAAAGCACTTATTGGTTGTTGTGGGTTTTTCAGGCTCTTTGGCCGTGTTCTGAAGGTTGTTCTTCCTAACGTTTCGCCAGTCTCTGTGGCCAGCATCTTCAGAGGACAGCACTTCAGAGGACATCTTCAGAGGACAAAGGGCTGTCCTCTGAAGATGCCAGCCACAGAGACTGGCGAAACATTAGGAAGAACAACCTTCAGAACACGGCCAAAGAGCCCGAAAAACCCACAACAACCAGTAGATCCTGGCCGTGAAATACAAAGCACATATTACTGCAAAAATTTAAGGATGGTTACTATAATGAAATATTGCACAGTAATCGATTATTTATTGTGAGCCACCTTGTATCCCTTTATGGGAGAAAAACAGCACAGGAATGTAATAAGTAAATGGATGTTATATCTAAAGTTTTCAGTTTATTTGAAAATAATATTTAAGCCACATTTAGTGGCTTTAACTCTTCATTTTTTTGGACGAGGGCCAATGGGGAAGTTGCCCTGACTGTGCTCCTAAACAAATATTTCTGTATAAATACACACAGTGGCTGTTGCGGCATAAATATGGTAAATCAGGTCATAACTTTATTAGGGCATTAAAAGACATTTTTTGGGAAAACCTACATTACTAGAGCAGTCTCAGAGCAGTGAGTCATGTAGCAACAGAATATATAGCCATTCCAACTGGGATGTACAAGAGCCATATTGTTTAATCCCGTGCATGTTCTAGTCAGGAGCAAGTTATGTTTGTAGGGCTGCAGCCTTAATTTGCTCCTCCCAGTTGTGTCACAACACACAGTTTCAAGACCTACTTATAATACTTAAGTATGTCTTCTTATCTGAAGGTGCTATTTGGTTCAACTGAGTGGGCGATTAAGCCAACATCAATGTTCCCAACCTATAAGTTATGCTCCGTTCTGTTTCCAAACAACTAAAACTTAAGATAATCTCATGCTCAATGGCGTATTGCATGCATGGAAAAAACAAACAGGGTCTTTACTGTATGGGGAAGATTTCTAGCTTTGCAACCATGCATCTAGAAATTACATTTTCAGCAAAACAAAACTCATGAATGTTGGCAGCTCAAAGTAATAGTGGCGGCAGGATTGAGCTCCATTATGGTAGAAATGAAAAAGAAACAACCTCAGATTCCTATCCTACACTGCCAAAGGGACACATGTTACTGCTTCAAGAGCATCTGTGAAAAATGTGCAGAGAACTTATATTTCTACAGAATGTCACAAGAGCTTGGGCTTTTGTGATCTTTGAATGAAGGTCACATCAATCTTCCAATTGCTGCTGTCACGTTGTTCTCCAAATCTGACAGAAGACACTAGGGAGTGTGACAAAAGAAAATCCAAAAACACCACAAGGAGCCAAAGAGCTTGAGAAGCAATCCGTAGGGTCAAGGAGGAGGAGGAGGAGAAAGAGGAGGCCACTTCCACACAGACCCCCACACTCTCCATTCCTGCAAGGCAACGGGCAACCTTGGAATGACCACAAAGGACCACAAAGAGTACTGCTGAAAGATTCACATAAATTAATGGTCTCATCTAGAGGGTGAGGGGTTCTGTAACGAGACTAATTTGAGGACAGCAATTTCCAGAAAAGTAGAGAGGGAGTATAAAGAGACAAAAATGAGATAAATATTGTCCAGGAATAAACCCTGCTGAGTTCTATGAGATTCACTATGCTGCTATAATTTATTAATTGTACAAGTTGATTTAAATTAATTAAAATGACATAAATTTCAAGTGAGAAAAATAAAAGCAATTTGAAGATAGCAGACTTGTTTTTCAATGCCACATGAAGAGGTCACAACACATGCCCATTTAGAACACCCAAGACAAGAGAAAATGCCAATATCAAGACAGTACCCACCACCTGCAATTATTGTATTCTTGTTAAAAAAGCAGGAATGCACCTGATTGGACCCTTCAATAGGAGACCACTTGGAAAGCATGCTGTTAAGTGTAACAAATATTTTGTGTTTGTGCATTCACACACATGGGCATGAAAACACACACACACACACACAGAGAGAGAGAGAGAGAGAGAGAGAAAGGGGGGGGGGACAGCGAGAGAGAATGAATTCTACAGAATGTCAACCTGATTTTAATTCTCAGTTTAAACATAATTGACAAAGTTTAATAATCACATGGATTCTGAACTGACAAGCCATGGCTGGTAGTCATGTATCAAACCATAGAAAACAGAGGTGAAAACATATATGCAGACTATAATTTACAGCAGTTTGCCTATAAACACAAGGCATTAGATACTCTGGATATTAAAAAAAAAATCTAAGGTTCCCAAGTGGGAAAATCCCATTTTATAAAACCCCAAGTATAATTTTGTATCCGTTCTTTACTTTGTATAATATACGCTCTTTCCGCTACTTGTGGGGAAAGGCGAGCTTCACAGTGCACTGTAATGTATCCTGGACTGCAAGACCTCCATTTCAACGTAAACTGCCAATCTTGCCTGTCTGATCTAAAGAAACATATCACAGGCTTCCCAAGGCTTAAGCTTCCTGTTTTGTTGCCAGCCTCCAACTGCAGAAACACTGGGCTGTTAACCACAAGACAAGCCATCAGGTGCCTTGCAAGCTATGCAGGCCTGCTGAAGCTGCACAGTTTGAGCCAGAATAGATGTGTCACAGGTGGACCCATTACTGAGGCTCCCGTTGCTGAGTGAATCAATGGCATGGGAGAAGGAGATACTGAAATCTTTTTTTCAGCATCCTTACCCTAATATGAATCTTGCCTCCCTTAGAAAATGTCATTAATTTTTCTTGAGAAAAGATTACTTGGGCCATTAGGCACCTACTAATCATAAACTTCTGGCTTCTGATTTCCACTGTCTATACACATCTAGCTCTTTATGTTAAAAGATAAAGGGAAGGGCAAAACATTGTTTAAAATGGCATGAGATGCTTTGTGAAACCATCAATTTATTTTTTCTTTGCTGAGTTAAAGATTTAGATACAGTAGGTATCCCCATTTCAGCGGAACCTCTTCACCGGCATGTATCAAGAAAAGATGAAAGGCTGTTTTGGTTAAAGCAAAATATTATAACAGATGGACAGAATAAAGAAAAGCAAGCATTGCTAGTTAAACATTTCTGTGAAATTAGTAACCATAAAAAAAATTCTACTCAGATTCTGGTGGAAGTGGGTACTGGAACCTATACAATGAAACCTATGGACTTTTATCCCTTAAATGAAAAGCAGACTTTAGAGGACTAACCATCTGCTACCAATATAAACAAATAGGCATCATCATTCTTGAGAAACTTCCCCTTGGTGCTCATCAAAAAGATTTTTCAAAATGCAAAACACACACACAAAATGTCATAGGAACTGCTAACCTTCAGAGCCTCCCTTGAGTAGCTGTCAAGTGTACAGGAAATGCTACATAACCTTGCTCTCCTTGCCTGACCTGTGGCAGAGCAGCTGCCACTCACAACAGGGGTTTCGGATCCACAGAAAAGGTGAAGCAGCTGGCAAGTTGCTTTGTGCAAACAAACAAGAGGCCAGAGCAGCCCAGGCAAGAAGACGTCAGCAGCTCAGACTCCTCCGTCACATTTTGCTTTCTGCAAACAATGGGAGCAGGATGCTGGCTTGCAAAAAAAGGTTCTAGGTTGCAAAAAGGTTGGGACATTACTGTATTGCCCAACAGAAAGTTAAATAATGGAATGTAGAATCACTGCATCCAATGAACAAGGTGAAACTCCCTATATTTATATATATATCTGAACTATACATAAATGTGTGTGCGTGCGCACACACATGGGGGGGTGTGTGTATATAAATACATACAATGGGCAAGAATAAGCCAGGCACCTAGATAACCATTTGCTAGTGGCTAGTGAGGAAGTAAATTCAAAAGACCAGGCACAAGTTAGGCCTCATTCTGTGATGTTATTGTTTAGTCCACTGGTTCTTAACCCTTGTTACTCAGATGTATTTGGACTGCAACTCCCAGAAGCCTTCACCACCAGCTGTGCTGGCTGGGGTTTCTGGGAGTTGCAGTCCAAAAACACCTGAGTAACCCAAGGTTAAGAACCACTGGTTTAGTCGTTTAGTTGTGTCCGACTCTTCGTGACCCCATGGACCAGAGCACGCCAGCCCCTCCTGTCTTCCACTGCATCCCGGAGTTTGGTCAAATTCATGTTGGTAGCTTTTCAACCATCTCGTCCTCTATCATCCCCTTCTCCTCTTGCCTTCACACTTTCCCAACATCAGGGTCTTTTCTGTGACATTACATGAGACTAAAATATGGAGATATAGGGAGACAAACTAATAAAATCTTATGGACATTTGCAAGATTAGTGTAAGGGATGCTTAAGTGGTCTTTTTGGTAAAATGGGCATGACCTCTGCTCATGGGAATAGTCCTTCACTACAAAAGAAGGACTGCTGGGCTCATTTACAGTGGTGCCTCGCATTACGACATTAATTAGTTCCAGCGAAATCGCTGTAGAACAAAAATGTCGTAATGCAAAATAAAAAAGCCTATAGAAATGCATTAAAACCCGATTAATGCGTTCCTATGGACTTGAAACTCACCATCCAGCGAAGATCCTCCATAGCGCAGCCATTTTAACTGCCCGTGCAGCGAGGAATCCGTCCCAGAAAAGAGCAGGGAGCCTTTTTTTTTAACCCGGTGGCCATTTTGAAACCGCTGATCAGCTGGCCAAAAATCGTTGTTTTGAGAGAATCGGTTCCCAAAGCAGGGAACCGATCATCGCAAAGCGAAATTCCCCCATAGGAAACATCGTTTTGCGATTGCTTTTGCGATCACAAAAAGTTCGTCGTAATGCGATTTCGTCGTTAAACGGGCGCTCGTCTTGCAAGGCACCACTGTAATTTATAGCATATACAGATGGTTTATTCCAGAACTACAGTTACTGGGAGCGGGGGAGATCCACACTACCTGCTCCATTTGTTTTCCATTTCAAGCGATACCATCTTCTCTGGGAAGTCATAGGATGCATATGTGACCAGCCCAACATGGCTAATCAGCTTTAAACCAACCTTTCCTTTCACTAGGCTTGCCTTAAGCCCAAATCATAAGAGCCAAGCAGTTTTTAACTTCAAACATAAAATTAAGTTATTTATTTTAAAAGCATAACAGTTACAAGCTTGAAGTTACACCTGTTGCAAGAATCAACTTTCTTATGCCTGAACAAGCTCTCTCTGTTACAAAGTAATTATATTATACAGCTCCTTGGGAAACCCAAACTCCTGTCCTTAGATACTATCTAACTAACCCCTTCTCTCCCTCTCTTGTCTTTCATCCTTCTTCTTATGGCACCCCCTGGCATCTTTTGATTAATTCTCCTTTCTGACATCTTCCAGCCAATTGTTTTCTTCTTATTGTTACTAGGTAGAATATTTGAGGGTTCCGTCACAGTGACTACAGTGTTGAATTACATCATGAGTTGGTCTGGGCTTTTTAGAAATTGATATAATGATCTCCTATATGAAGAATTACTGCAGGGAAAGTGCCCCAGAGGGAGACCACAGCTGCGATACAAAGATATCTGCAAGCGGGATCTGAAGGCCTTAGGAATGGACCTTAACAGATGGGAAAACCTGACATCTGAGTGTTCAGCCTAGAGGCAGGCGGTGCAACACGGCCTCTCCCAATTTGAAGAGACCCTTATCCAGCAGGCTGAGGCAGACCCGAAACCAGCAAAATCAGGGAGCTGGACAGGGGACAGATTGTATTTGTCTTCAATGTGGAGGGGATTGTCACTCTCAAATTGGCCTTCTCAGCCACCCTAGACGCTGTTCCAAGTCCTCCATACAGAGCACATTACCATAGTCTCTCAAGACTGAAGGATGCCTAATCTAATCTAATAATGTCAGAAATCTAATCTAATAATGTCAGACGGTGTCGGTGTGTCCTCATGGAAGCTGGCTTTCTCCAGCCATCAGGAACTCCACTTGAGCCAAGAGAGAGGGCGCAGTCCTGCATTCCACTGAGGAGGAGTTTCCAGAAAGTGGCATCAATCCAAGAAGGAGAGCAGAGCAGGATTCCAGCAAGACATGAAACCCCCTGTACTCTGTGGCAGAGGATGCAGCTTCAGGACACCCTTTGCTGGTGCACCAGAGGAGGTCAGTGGAGCAAGAATCGCACATTTTAACAAAGCTGTGCGGGTGACAGCACCTCCAGCATCCTTATGTTTTTTAATTTTTTAAATATAAGCCTTGAACTGGTGTAGTGCTAGATCAATGCGGCGCTAAAGTACAAATGGATAGAGGGGAAAGAAGAGTTCAGACTGCAGGGTATCTTCCAGTCCAAAGCTTCTTATACTTGGCACTCATTTTGGCAAATCCTACAAATGCCACAGACACTATTTATTCCGACACAAGCCATCACACATACCAAAGCAAGTTTTTTAAAAGTGTGACCAGGAAGGACTTCAAACAATCTCCACATGGGTATTTAAAATAATCTGCTTCCTAGCCCCCCCCCCCAAAAAAAAGAAGAAGAAGAAAAAGGAGGGGATGCTTAGCTGTACGTAATCTATTTGGAAATTTGTTCATTGCTCTCATGTTGACCAAACTTGATGCAAAAACAGCAATATTATAACATGCAGTCAAGCCCGTAGTTAGTGCTCTTTATTTAAATTAGCTATACCCTGCCTTTCTTCTCAAGAGGACCCAAACTGCCTCAGAATATTAAAAGCTTTTAAAAATTATTACATTGTTAAGACAGAACTAAACAGATATCAAATTAAAAACAAGTGGATAAAACAGTATATAACCACTCTAAAAATGCATTTTTAAAACTCCCAGCAGCTCCATTTTTAAAAGCCCCAGCAAAGCAGCTTGTTACGGAGGAAAAGCCTGCTTGAAGAGAAAAGTCTTTGCCTGTCTGCAGAAGGGGAGCCAACCTGGCCTTCCATGGGATGGAGGTTCCACAAGTTTGGACCAGCGACAGAGAAGGCCCTTTCTTGTGCCCTCACCAAATGTAGCAGTGAGGTTGGTGGGATGGAGAAAAAGCCCCCCCGCCCGATGATGTTACAGATGTCCCTCAAGTTATACAAAAGATATGAAAATAACAAAAGAACCTATGGCATCTTAAAGATTAAGAAATGTATTATGGCATGAGCTGTTGAAGCATCACACAAGAATGAATGTATAGCATGAGCTATATTTGTTGCAACAGACTAACATGTCTAGCCCTTTAGAAACTGTTACAAGATGCAGCAACACCCTGTTACTAAGCCAGATCACACAGACCAGTATTGTCTGTTTACAAATATCAAGCAGGTCTTCTCCACCCTGTTGCCAGTGATGCTTTCAACTGGAGGTAAAAGGGCTTGATCCTGGGGCCTTCTACATACAAAATGTACATGCTGCCATTGAGCTACAGAAACTCATTTAATTTCCATTGTCGTGTTTCGACACTGTCTTGAAAGCAGCCAAGGAATGCTAAACAATAAAGCAGAACTTGGAGAAAACAACTTTTTTTTGGGGGGGGGGCTATGATTCTTCAGACCGCCAGCAAATAGGACCACTGATCAACCTGGGTAGAGGCTTTCTGCAGTGCAATTCCAGAAGGTAAGCATTCCAAGCTCTATAGTCGAAAATCCCCAAATCAAATAGCAAGATGTTCAGCAATACAAAAGAGAACAGATGACATCTTTTGTGATAGCTTTAATGGTCCACCCACCCTTCCAACCAACCAAAAATACACATCATTTCTCACCAGGCATATCAAGGTTTGGTAAGAAAAAAAAGGATGCTTGGAATATTTCTCAGGGTGATTTGACACAAGATACCACTCTCTGCAGGGAAAAAAAGTTATTCTTTTAGAGGTGAAAAAAAAATGACAGGCCAAGCTGCATAACGCTCAAATGAAAGCACAACTCTTTTAATACAAAATGACCTCACAGATAGTCTTTGATTTGTATTCCCGCGCAGAGGCGGGGGTGGGCTGGGCTTATAGGCCCCTTCCAACTTCATTATTCTATGTTAGGATTCTATGATTTCATATTCAGATCACAAACTGAATATGAGCCAAGAGTATGACATGGCTGAAAAAAGCCAAATGCTATTTTAGGATGTATTAACAGAAGTCTAGTCTCCAAATCCCATGAGCTACTAGTCCTCTATTTGGCACTGGTTAGGCCTCACTTGTATCCAGTGCAGAAGATGCCAGCAAACTGGTGCAAGTTCAGAGGAAAGCAACAAAGATGACGAGGGGTCTAGAAACCAAATCTTATGAAGAAAGACTGGAAAAACTAGGCAAGTTTAACCTTGATAGAAGACTGAAGGGAGATATAATAGCACTTTTCAAATACTTGAAAGATAGTCATATAGAGGAGGGGCAGAATCTGTTATTGATTATTCCATAGCGCAGGACCCGTAATAATGAGCTCAGGTTACAGGAAGCCAGGTTTCGACTGAATATCAGGAAAAACATCCTAACTGTTAGAGCAGTACAGCAATGGAGCCAATTACCTCAGGAGGTAATGAGTGCTCCAGTGCTGGAGGCTTTCAAGAGAAAACTGGGCGACCATCTGTCAGATCTGCTTTGATTTTGATTCCTGCATTGAGCAGGTAACTGGACTTGATGGCCTTTAAGACCTCTTCCGACTCAGTTCTTCTATGATTTGGAACTAACACATCGTTTAAAGGACACAGCCAAACACTGGGTTGGAAGAATGCAATAAAGATAATGAAAAGTGTATAAAATCTTATAGGGATAGTAAGGCTGTATGAACTGAAGACTTCCACGTTTTCAAAAGGAGATGTTTCTGGCATTTCTATCCTAGCTTTCGGGAAGCATACCTCAGGCAGCCTTCAAATTATAGACCTATGATTAAACAAGTTTCAAAGGAACATATGGCAGACACACAGTAAAAAAACAGCAGAACCTATAAAAAAAAACTTCTGAGGCTGCAGTCTTGTACACACACTATTGCGGGACAAATCATGGTGAAGTCAGTGGACTTACTCCTGAGTAGGCATGTACATGGTTGCACTAGGAGCTATGTTCCTCTGAAAACAGCTTGAAAACCACTGTTCTTGAGCAATGCCCACATTGACTGAAACAAAGTTCCACACTTTCAAAAGCAAAATAATTAAAAAATAAAAATATAGAATAATGTCATCATGCTCAGGTCAGACCTGGAGATGGCGCACAGCACTTCAGGCTGTGCTGTCTAAGTTGTCGGCGTGGCACCACAGGTGCTGCGTGTTCACTTCCCCCACCACCCTCAGTCAGTTTCCCCACTGACCTGCCACTGCGCGTTGCTCCTTCCCTCCCCATCACATGATCTTCCACTCTGGCAGGTGGGCAGAGTTCTCTTCTCTGCCTCCTCCAGCAGCTGCTCACTCAAAGGCAGCACTGCAGGAATCTCTGCCCTGCCTCCTATAGTGCCATGCCAACAACTTAGACCAGTGGTTCTTAACCTCGGGTTACTCAGGTGTTTTTGAACTGCAACTCCCAGAAACCCCAGCCAGCACAGCTGGTGGTGAAGGCTTCTGGGAGTTGCAGTCCAAAAACACCTGAGTAACCCAAGGTTAAGAACCACTGACTTAGACAACATGGCACAAGATGCTTCGTGCCCATCTCTAGTCAGACCCATTGAAAACAATGGGACTTTACCTTTGAGTCCTAACTCCAAGCATGACTATCCAACCCATACTTTTCTAGATTTTGGTTTTAAATTGTGCAGACTTCCCTATGTTGTTGGACTACAGCTCCCAGTATTCCTCACTTTTCTTACTATTAAGTAAGGCTTCTGGGAGCTGTAGTCTAAAAACATTTGGAGGGCTGCACTTTGCCCACCTACTTAATATTTAGAGTAGCATTCTATGAAGCAGGCTGAAGCTGAAAGGAGCATGTGTGCCCATGGATATGTTTTAAATGCAGATATATATACTGGCCTGCTTCAAAACATTTTTGGAAGCTGCTTAGTGATGCCACCATGAAACAAGTAAAATGAGAAAAAGACAAACACCCTTAACTATCCTCAGAATTACTCATCAAAGCTGATAGTTTACAGCAAATGTGGGAACCTGCTGCTCTTCAACATCCATCAGTACAAATAGTAAGGAATGATCACAGCTGTAATCCAGAAACATCTGGAGGGCCCTGGGTTCCTATTCTTGCCCTAAAGAGGAGAGTACAGCTCTCTTCCCACTTACTCTGTCCTGTTCCTAGTACTGTACCAGAATAAGACACAGGAGAAGTGTTCTATCTTACTCAAATTCTGGGGAAAAAAAACAAAGTCAGGATTTAAGCAGCTTTGGCTACTGTCATGATGAGCACTATGCTCTTTTCTAAAGGAATAAATAAAGTTTATCCCACTAAATTCTGTCTTTGTGGGTACATGCAGACATAGAATGCATGCCCTCTAATGCTACAAGACCAGGAAGCGGGCATGGACTCCTAAGAGCATCTGTGAAGAAAGAATTGGTCAATCCTCTCACCTGCTCTTTGGTCCCTTGACTTTAATCTTCCTAGGGAAGATAAATTAAGAAGATACCAACTGTATGGCCCAAAAAAGAACAATTATTGCACCAATAACTGCAGAAAAATCTAGTGGGTTTTTAAAATACATCATAAATTATACACATCTGCATCACCTTTAGAAGACAAGCAAACTGCAGGCACATCAATGTGACCCTGTCCTTTTGCTTGGTAAAGTTGATGTGATATGTTCTATGAGGCACTCACTTAGGTTGACAGAGGCACAATGGCTGGGAAGATGCCAGACAAGACAATGACACACAACTTTGATTCATAAAAAAAAAACTACACATGGCTTTAACTGGGTTGGGTTTATCATTTCTTTGCCCTCATAATATAGGCCATGTCTGAAATTGATGGGTGTGATTGACTTTTTTTAATGGAAGAAGGAAGTGAAGAAACAAACAAACCAGGATTTCAATAATGTTGCACTTTGAATGTTATTTTAAAAACAAGAGAAAGAATACATATACTACTGGAGAAAGTAATTTGCACAGTTCATTCTCCACATTTACACAGACCATAAAATGATAAGCTACCACTCTACCAATTAGGAGGGCCAGGCAAGGGCCCCAGCCTGTTGCATTTCTAGGCAATGGCTGCAACCAACTGACCTCTATAGGGGAAAAAGTTATTTTTTTTTAAACATAGCATTCGTAATCTTTGAAAACAGAGAAAGGAGGAAGAACACACTGCATGCTTCAGTAACGCATTGGACTGCCTGTGATTTTGAACACCAAAATAATTCCTACAACATCAGTGATCCAAGAACGGGATGCATTACCCAAGCCAACTCAAATTGTAAAATGGGTGGGGGAATGTGTATCTTTCTAAATGTTTATGCACTGTAGTTTGAATCAGCTCTTGCCACTGTAAAGAAAGGGGCAGAACCATGGTCACAGTCCAACATCATCTGGAACACCATGCATTCTCTACCTCTGGCCAAAAACAAGGGTAAATCCTGCCAACACACACATAAAGAGTTCAGGCAGATTTCTTAAGAGGGGAGCACAGTGAGGTTGATGCAGTAGGGAGCATACTAACATCATGGCATTTTCAAGGTATGTTACAGGCTTCCTGGGGCTTATGGGAAAAGATGCATCAACAGGAAAGATACAAGTCTCCCTCTTTTCCTACAACCACAAACCTGCTTATGCACTCCAGAACATTCCTTAGGAACCCCTCTATCATTCACTATATACTCCAATCTCGTCACTCTATGTAAGGGCTATATTTCCCGTTTTCTTAAGGAATTGTGAGTTATGTACCAAAAAGAATGCCTAGTAATACTACGCTGATCTTCAAAAACACCCAACTGAAATTGTAGAATTAGCTCCTTTTACTATAATTTCCTTGGTTTCCCAAGTTATCTCCAGCATTTATTGTCCATTTAGTTGGATTATTATCTACAGATCCAAGGAAAACCTCAGCACATCTATTAAGCACATTATGCTGTATTACCTGCCTTGACAGGTATATCTTTGACACATACACATATTGAGCTCTACATATTCAAGGCAGGATATTCACTACAAGATCTCCCAAAATTTATTTCTAGCTTCAAGGGACCCACAGTCCAAAGCCAGCAAGTGCCCCAATCTGTAACGTCTGGATGAACCTCCATGAGTTGCTGGCATCCTTAAGGATGAACCTGCTCCTTGAATAGTCTGTTTTCCAATTCCTTCAGTCAAAGAGCAGAGGTACCGATCTAATGGGGTTGGAATATTTCAACCTTTTGACACTGGACCAGATATAATCAGTTTCTGTTATTTTCTGCCTACAAGATAGAAACAATTGTTCCTGTGCCAATACTGGACAGAAATTCCGGTTAAATGGTCATTTCTGGAAAAAAGAAAAACTGGTAGCTCCCCTGAGGAGAAGCATATGCTTTGCAAGTAACAGACCCCAGGTTCAATCCTCAGCATCACCAACTAAATATTATCTCCCATTGTACCCTTCAGAAGGACTTCACAATCCAAGATCTTGGCAAGCCAAGGATTAGCAAGAGGAGAGACTACTGAGACATTGTTCTCAGTTAGCATAAGGTAGTTCCTTAGTATTTAGTGAAAGCAAAAGACATATTTCAAGCAAAGGATTTCTTTGTCCTGTGCTCACTAGTGTGTTGGTCTTCTTTTCAGCATTAAGCTACTGATCAGGGGTGGGCAGACGATAGATCAGGATATACTTGGTAGATCTCTAGAGCAGTGGTCCCCAACCTTGGGCCTCCAGGTGTTCTTGGACTTCAACTCCCAGAAATCCTGGCCACCAGAGGTGGTGGTGAAGGCTTCTGGGAGCTGTAGTCCAAGAACATCTGGAGGCTCAAGGTTGGAGACCACTGCTCTAGAGGACCTCCAATATATCCAGCAAGGGTGTCTAACACCCAGTGGCCAAGCCTAACCATAGGTAGAATGAGACAACTTTCTCAGCCAACAGAAGGAGGGGATTAAAGTAGTAAATTGCTGCCTCTTTGATGTATTATTATTGTATTTTTATAGACAAGAAGCAACTGAGATGTTTGAGGGAAGGCAACAAAAATTATTTGGCTGACACAGGGTACAACACATCATTTGCTGCTCTGGTTCAGGCGGCAGCATGTTTTGAGAAAACTGGACTAACAACAACAACAATTGCATAGCTCCCTTCCCCATCAAGTTACGGAAAATTTAAAATCAGTCATGGATTTATGTGTTAAAGGGTTTGTGAGCTTGGTTCTGGTACTAGACACAAATTCCTGCACTGAGCATCTTCTCCAAGGCACAATGTTACTTAACTCTTGAGCTATCATTCTATACCTTGCTCTCTTTGGCAGATGTCAAGATTCTTGTAACAAACCCAAAGTACATCACTCAACGGCTGAAAACTGTTCATTCCTGCTACACAGAAAAGCCAAAACTACTAATGACCTGTCCGGAAAAAAGAGAAGAAGCAAATGTTTCAATAAAAAGGGTAGAAAAGTTGGGAGCAGAAGACTGTTCACTCTTCTGCATTATCTTAATTTCTCTGATATATTTTCAATGCTATGCTAAAAATCATCAGGAGCAAATTTGTTTAAGAAATAAATAAGTTTGCTCCTTGTAGTCTTTAGCTTAACATCACAAAGTGTCTTTCTGTTCTGAGACTGAACGATCCCCCTGGTCCATCATCTTCTCTGACACAGTGTGCCTTCCAGAAACCAACAATAAGCCACCCTCTGTTGCTCGTCCTAAGTTTCTGATACTAAGAAATCTACTGCCTCTGAAAGACTTTTATTTTGATCTTCAGGTTAAGAACCAGCCATAAATTTGTTTTCAACGTATTTGCTAAGCCATTTTAAAACTCCTTAAATTGTCATCTCATTGTGTGGCTGGTTCATGAATGCAATTACATTCCACAAATGTAAACATGTGGGGCATAAAGAAGTATTTTGTTCTCTCTATTCTGAACCTTCATCAAATTATTTGACTATTCCTAAATTACAGTGTTTGTGAACAGATTCTACGGGACAGAGAGGCTGCCTCTCTCTATCCCCTCTAACCTGACACAACTTTAACAGGCATATCTTGCTCCCTACAAGTCCAAGAAAGAGAGTGATTCAAGTTATTCTAAGCATCTTCCTCTCCCTCTCTCTTGCTAACATCCTACCAAAAGGGTTCAGAGAGGAGACAGACAGTGATATCTCATTGAAAAATGCAGATTACAAACGTATGAACTAGGAAGGACGGCAGTGAGGAGGGGAGATATATCACTTGTACGATCCATCTTTACTCGTGGAAGTAAAACTATTGGTCCATAGTCCTGATACTAAATATATGTAATGCAACAATAATTGTCTACTTACTTTGTCCCATTTGTGTACAAAAAGCAAAAAAAAGTATAACATGCATATGCCTAAACGAGCTTCTGATATCAAATCAGCAACAGATAACTTAAGGGGGAGGGCCCTACTCCTTGAACAGCGATCTTCCAAAAGCGCTTTTTTTTCTTGATTCTCCAAGGGATGCAATTATTTATCAGATTCATGGAGAGGAAACGGCTCCATCAGGCGATGACTATAAAGGAACACTTCAAAAAAAAAAAAAGAATATTTTTTCCTTACCGGCTTACTTTGCTAGAAAGCGCCTTGTCCTTCTTCCCGACGTTCTGGCCAACTCCAGAAGCTGCCGCTTTTGTCCAAGCCCCCCCTTCCCTTCCTTTCCTCCCTTCCTGCTTTCCTCTCCGGCGCTCGCTCTCCCTCTCTCGCTCTCTTTTTCTCCCTCGCTCCCCGCCTCCTCCTCAGCCTCTTCTCATATGGCTAGATGCACTCCGGTCCTGCCATAGGGCAGCCTTTCCTCCACGTGCTGCTTGCCTGAGCGATGCCTGACTCCAGCCATTGGCTCGCCTCCCGTGGGCGGAACAGGGCATGCTCGGGTTATGCCGGGAGGGAAGTTTGCAAAGGTTGACGGGAGTTGCAGTTTTCCTGATCGCCAGGTCGAACTTTCCCTAAAAATTAAAATTTTAAAACGGACAGATTGTGGTTGTGTACGGAGATGTTAAGTACGTTCCAGAGTCATTTAGAACATTGCATTTTATAATTCGGTTTGGTAGAATAAGATTTTAATTGTCGATTGTTGAAGAAATGTAAATCAATTAGGAATATAGAGTTCTTTAATGAAAAGGAGATGAAAATAAGAGCGCCTCTAAACATGGTGCTAATGCCGACCCTTTCGAAAACACCCACTTCGCTTATAATTGAGTCCTTCAAATTTAAAATTGGGCATTTAAAATATATTATTTATATTAACGCTGCTTTTTAGAACTACTGTATAACCTGAGTGATGTACAGAAGTAACATGAAGTAATGTAACAGTCACAGGTAGCAGTAATAGTCTATGTATAGAAACTGCTCACAAAGCTGTTCTGCAAATAAATGGCATCAAAAGCAGCTTTTCAATCACAACTCAGCTAATTGTCAGAGAGCAAAGGGTAAGATGCAGTTTATTTGTGAAGCTGCTGTTGAGAAAGCCTTAATTAGAGTGCATGCCAGTGCGACTGATCTCAAAGAAAGTTACTTGAATCCATGCCAGGATTGTATGGTGTATCATTTCCCAAATTTATGTTCTTGTTTACCAGGTGATAGACAGTTAAAACAATTGTCCATTATAGCAAATCCAGAGCCTAAATCCGTCTGGCTCTTGATGAAAACATCATTGAACTCTGCCCAAACTTCCTGTTTAGAAAATAAGTATCTGGAACAAGTGTTGGAGGCTCTTAGTAGATTAATTATTTGGCAATCGCTCATTGTTTCTTTTGTATGCTGAACAAAATGTGAGAAATGGCCTTCGCTCAGCGCTAACCACAAACCAAATCCTGTGTATTAAGGATTAGGTGAGCCAATCTAGGCCACAGAGAAATGTATAGTTGAGCCAGCCAATTTCCGCTACATGCCACTTGCCCCATCTTCTAATTTTCTCATTTTGTTGGCAAATGCTATTAATTACCTCATATTAAACTTCTCAGAACTATACATGTTCTCTATACTATAGATCAGTGGTTCTTAACCTTTGTTAGTTAGATGCTTTTGAACTGCAACTCCCAGAAACCCCAGTCAGCACAGCAGGTGGTGAAGGCTTCTGGGAGTTGCAGTCCAAAACTCCTGAGTAACCCAAGGTTAAGAACCAGTGCTATAGATTTCAGTTAGAATAGTTTTCTCTTAGGGCCTTATTCCATATGAGTTTTTATAGTGTAACTACTGCTGAAAGTGCGGCCGAAAAGGTTGTATACAAAATGAGCATTTGCTTACCTTGTTTTAAGATAGTATTTGTGTAATTAGCCCCCTAGGATTTCTTAGGTGTATTCACTTAATGTTAAAATACGACTGAGTGTAGCCAGTTAGAAATCAAATACAGTACCCAAAGCTACTAAAACCCTTTTCTTTAAAAGTTATTCATGTTGCAAAACTGGTTCTGAAGTCAGTTAGGCAGAAAGGAGGCAGCCACTAAGGCAGCAAACTTGGGTGTAACTGATGGGTTTTTCTGCCTTAGGTAACTTTGTTTTGGTTACTATCCCTCTTCCTTGATTCGTGGATGGAGTTTGTGCACACATCCATAAAATTATACCTTTTCTTTCAGAGTAATTGCTGTGAGCCATTCTTGCTTATATCAATTGGGCCTGCACATTCAGATCAATGAGATCTATCAAAATCACATAAATTCAAGAGAACAGAATGTCAACAGGAATTTTGAAGGCTCAGGGGATTCATTGTCATTAATAGAGAAATCACTGATGAGAACAAGAGAGGAAGGGAAAATAAAACAGTATACTGGAAAGTAGTGTGACCATGGGAGAGGAAAAGGAGATAAAACATTTTGCAAGCCTGGTGAGCCTTACTTAGAAGTAAGACTAATTGAATAAAGGGACAGTCCTACTTCTTTTCTGTTGCATCTATGACAAACTGCATTGAGATGAGGAAGTGGTAACTGGATTGCTGGGATAAAAAGGACACATTTACCTCAACACCCACTCACTGAACACTTTTATACTCTCCCCACAAAATTTATTGAAGGGGGATACTGTATGTGTAAAGGAGAAGAGGGAAACATATCCTCCCCTTCAGTGCCTCTTGTATAAACTCCTCACTACCTAGTTTGACACACCCTTGTGAGACTGCTTATCAACAGATTACTGCCACCTCTTTTTGGAACCAGGATCTGCCATATTAAGCAAGAGAGAGCGATTGCAAAAAACAATGAAGAGGAGAGACAGAAGAAGGATGGGAGGCTTCAATTAAGCCTGAGGAAAGGGAGTATAAATATAGGCCACTGATATTACAGAGCTGCTCTGAAGTGAAATCAGAAGAGGGTGGCCTGATGGTGGCTTGACACAGAGTGGGTTGTTGCTCAGGCTGCAGGCAAGATTTGGAAGAATGTGCAATGGAGTGCATACACATATTATATGCCTACAGAGTGCATGGCCACATTTCCCATGACCTACTAAAAGAATCCAAGGAAGATTGGTTAACACTGGCAGGAGGAGAGGGTGTTTTTTGGTAGGAAGAGGAGTATTTCCACACAATGTCTCCTTGATTGATGATCTCTCTGTACAAATAATTACATCAGCTTTGTAAACATACACACATGTGTATGTTACTTGCCGCTTACTAAAATAGAATAAAGGAGATAATGACATTTGAGCTAAAATAAGGACGTGGTGGTACTATGGGTTAAACCGCAGAAGCCTCTGTGCTGCAAGGTCAGAAGACCAGTGGTCATAAGATTGAATTCATGCAACAGAGTGAGCTCCCGTTGCTTGTCCCAGCTCCTGCCAGCCTAGCAGTTCAAAAGCATGCAAATGCAAGTGGATAAATAGGTACCACCTTGGTGGAAAGGTAACGGCATTCCGTGTCTAGTTGCGCTGGCCACGTGACCATGGAAACTGTCTTTGGACAAACGCTGGCTCTACGGCTTGGAGACAGGGATGAGCACCGCTCCCTGGAGTCAGACACAACTGGATTAAATGTCAAGGGGAACCTTTACCTAAGGATGTGCAATAAGCAGGCAAATCACCTGATTTTATTCAGGTTAGTAATTTCTGAATGTAGCTACTACCACCACAACCAGGTATACTTCTGCATCAGCTTAAAGAAAAGCATGGAGAGAGAGAGAGGAAAGCAAGCTGCAGGCAGAGGCCAGGAATTTCAGAAAATAAAGTGTTGGCATATTCAGGTAATGAAAGGAAGATCTAGTCAATGCTAGTTCCTTTGATAAGGATAGCATTGGCAACCTCTTGGCTAGCACCTACTGCTAAAAGTTTTGACAGCATTCAATATTATGTCTTTAGTGGGAAATAATTCTGATTTTTATGTTGCCAGGACCTAGCAACAAAATCCTATGTCTGTCTGCTTAGGAGTAAGCTCTACTGTTTCCAGTTGAGCTTATTTTCTAGCTAGAAATAAGAACAAAATATCTGCCTGGTTGCATCAGATCAAGGTCCTTCTAGTTTAAATACTGTAGTCAGCCAGATAAACCATTGGGAAGCCTGCAACAGGAAAAAGGTGTTCAAGGTTTTCTAATGTAAGAAGTACCATGTTTCTCTTTACTTGTACTGTCTACCTATCAAGGAGCCCCTAAGTTTTATATTTCCAAAAAGGAGGAAGCAATAATTATTTATTCTCTGACACCAAAATCCTATGAGTCATATAATAACAGAGACCTAAAGAGATTCATACAGTTGGAGCATTTGTTGCACTTTCTGTGGATTCCTGATACTGGTATTTTCCCCATTGTTGAAATAATTAAAGCCTTAAACTGGTACCAACTTTGCAACCAAAAAACTCATAGTTTTCAATTTCAAAAAAACCTCTAGAAGTTTTATTTTTCATTGTTGCTATTGTTTCACTTTGAATCGGAGGTAAAGTACAGACATCAGGAGCCCCTCTGGTCAGAAACTCACAATTAACACTATTCCATGTAAAGACATATCAGTAACAATTCCTACAAAAATCCAACAGAATATAATTTATAGGGTTCTGTCCTGTTTTGAAAATAGTGATGTTTTTAAGGCAGCAAAGATTTCAAAACTGCATTACCAGCAGATAATGGTGTACTGGAAGCTTTAAATTTAGTGCCAAACCAAAGAAAAAAATCCAGTACAAAAATGTAGCAGAAGATTGTTTTCTGAGTTTTCTCCTGATTTTTAAAACAGGTGTATTAGCAGTTGTCATTGGAATCCTTCCAATTTGGCAGTATTCTGCTAAAGAAAAGGAGACAGAGAAAGATTTAACAGACAAGATTATTTTAAAAGCTTCAAGGAGGTTATACTGTAAAAGGTTTTTTCAATCTGCTAGGACTCAGTTTCTTAAAGAAATTCAGGTTCTTTAACAAAGGAGAGAGTATGGTAGTAGGGACAGAAATCACCGTAAGAGATGCATAAATGCTATTAAGTGACATAGAGTGGGGAGGAGCAGATATTCCAGCTAAATCAGCCCCGAGCGTTATCAAATCTGCTGCAGGAATCCTGCAAGCCATCTTAAGTAAGGAGGCTGCTAATTGAAAAAGAAAGAGAATACATCACCAAAAGCACAAGTTGAAGGGGGAAAAGGTCACACATTTCCTTCAAACTTGCATACAATAATTTAGATGCAGATTTAGAAATCTTGGTATGCTTTCATATCCAGTGTAAGTGGAATCAGGACTTTCTTACTCTCCCTTTCTTGTTGCAGCCCTTAATATGATACCAAAAACCAGCACTAGAGCATTTGCACCTATGGGAATCAGGTTTTTCTCAGTGGAATTGCTTCAGCTGTCCAGATGATGCTTTGCAGGAGCTACAGGGGCAGAGGCAGAGAGTCTGGTTTGCAGTTACCTCCAACAGCCTTAAGGAGCTAACAAGTGTTAATTGGCAATTTTCACCTTTCTCTCTGTCTTTAGTTGTTCTTTTAAGTGCTCTAATAAAAATCTTTTCTAGCACTGAATATAAATCTGTTTAAAAAGAGAGAGAGAATATAAATCTGTTTTAAAAAAGAGTGAGAAAGGAAAACAGTTTGGAGACAAGTGGCACTCAGTTTAAGGGAACTGAACCCCCAGGAGTGCTGGAAGAAAATGGACAAATGCAATATCAACCCGATTGCAATAAATTTAAACCACCCTTGCCAGCTGAAGAAGGGACAATTCAATGTCCAAAAAAGACAACTCCACAACAGGATCCCCTGTACTGATGTTTATATCATGTAGCCAGAGGGCTTTAATTCTAGTTCATCTGTGCTCAATCCAACATTATACGGTAAATTGCCACTGCTGTCACTTTCTCAATCTGCTGCTTAGCTGTTTACAGGTAAATTAAAAGACCGCTCTCCTTTCTTTCTTCTCTTTATATCTTTAAACTGGATTGGTATTCAAACAGAGGATATATTTCAACAGATGACTATCCTCGAAGTCACCATAGTCTTATGGCTTATCTGAAGCTATAACATTCAACCAGTTTTTGTTCCTTTTCAGAGTTCTGATTAAGAGTTGTTGAGAATTGGGATGGATTAACTGCGGCTTTGCTGCAGGGCACCGACATTTAGAAGGCGCTGAAATCTAGAGGTGAACCTGTTTATTAATGTTAGGAAAACAATTGGCAACACTGTTATTTTCCTTCTTTATTTTTAAGCATAAACTTCCTCTTTCCTTTCCAGGAAGCACCAGATTCTCCTTTCTTTTGCAGGGTCTGAGGTTTATGTCTAGGCATCAAGGCACAGCATGGGGGAGACAGTGCCACCTTCCCCATTGACAAAATAGCTAGTTATACCTCTGATCACAAGTTTGTGCCATTTCGATAGCCATATTGGACTGTAGGTCATCACAGGTCATAACAGCTAAAGATTCAGAAGCAAACTGTTTTGTTGGACGAAAAGGAATACAAAATACAGTACTTCTTAGCTGAGGTGCTGCTATCTTTTCTAACTATAGCTGTGAATGTATCCCATTAAGGCATTGTTCCAAAGTTAAGTTTGTAAGAGCTCTTTGTTAAGGGGAAGGTTATCTGCTTCCTGGAATCTTGATAGATAAACATCTGGAAAGACAGGAGGTTGCTCATATGTAGCCCTTGTTGCAACACTATGGCATGCCAAGTGATTGCATACTTGGGACGCAATCACTACCTACTTGTCCGCCTCTTCCAGCCTTTCAAAGCTGGCAAACCTCCATGTTCACACCTTTCTAGGCAGAACTGCAAAGGGAACTAGGATCATAGACATGGAAAGACCAAGTAATGTACAATGCAAAACATCATAGTCTAGAGCACTGGTTCCCAACCTTGGGTCCCCAGATGTTCTTGGACTGCAACTCTCAGAAATCTTGGCCGTGAAGGCTTCTGGGAGGTTTAGTGCAAGAACATCTGTGGACCTAAAATTGGGGACCACTGAACTGGAGCATCCTCAACAGATGGTGCCCAGCCTAGTTTTTAATATTGCAAATGAAGGAGAAAGAAAATCACTTCTCTATGGTTCTACTATCAAACAGCTTCTACTATTCAACAAAAATCTTACCTTGTTAGAACTGCCCTTGGGCCTGGGAAACCTCTCCCTCTTCTTCCCCTTTCTTATCTTTGAAGGGTCATATCATATCCGTACAGAGTCTTCTTTCTTCTGGGCAAAATACACCCAGTTCTTTTAACTTTCCCATGTGGGACTTGTTTTCCATACCTTTGTTACCGCCAAATTTGTTTACATCCTCTTAAAATGTAATGCTCAATGCTGGGTTTGATTCAAGACAGTATTCTGGACAAATCGTGCAGATCAGAGTGAAACTGCTAACTTAATACAACTGACAGACACCTTGTTGACACATTCAGATTGTTATAATCTATAAGCCCATGTAGTAATGGCCAGGAAGGGCCAGTTTTCAGGCCAAGCTCCACACCTCCCACAAGTGCATGTTTGAGGCTACCTTCCCAATCCACCCTACCAATTGCATCCGGCACAGTAGCTGAAAGAAGTAAGCTCACTGCTGATCTCCATGGAAACTGACAGGTCTGCCACTGTAGGGAGACAGTGTGTCATGGGCAGTTCCAGGGAGAGAACTGTCTGGAAGCACTTGACTAGTGAAAATAGTCAGTGATCAGGAGGTACGTATAAAAAGGCAACCATTGCAAGTGTGAGTGCTAAGGAAGAGGACGAAGCCAGCTGTAAAGAGGCCCTGAGGTGACCCCATCCAAAGCCAGCCAGGGAAGCCTTGCATGGGGTGATGCATCAGCCCAAGGACATCTTAGCCGAACGTCACCATCTGACTCAGTGCCCAGATGCTCTACCTGTGGCTGTCACACCCAAAATCCACCCAGAGGGAACGGTGATACTGAAAGAGGTAGTTCCAATGCTGACAGCTGTGGAGGTATAAAACCTATGTGTGCAGCCTGACTCTTCAAGCCATAGGAGTAACCAGATCCCTCACTGTCAGTAACATTGGGAAGGATAGACTGACATCTGGGAATGTGATGTGAACTGCTGCCTAGCAGAGATTGTTGGGTCTGGGGAAAGGTGAAAGGGCCTAGGATTAACTCAAATGAGGAGATGTTGTCAACCCTGAAAAGTTACAGTTATCATCACTCATTAATAAAAGTTTATTCAGTTGGACTGCATTTGTCTCTTCAGATCTTATGTCTGGGCCAAAAGGTTCCTTTGATGTCCCTCTACCCATGGAGGAATTGGAGGTGCACACAGTCCAGCACAATTTTCATGTGAACCACTAGATGTTCTAGATATTCCATAATCTATACCTGCATATTAAAAATAACCAAAAAACCCCCTTAAATGTAGAACATTATGTTTGTTCAAACTAATTATATCAGTTTTGGCTTAGATTCTAATCTGTCAACACCACTTTTTTAAAATCCTGTTTGATAATAATCATTTCACTTTTGGAGTTTTATTTGTAACATTTAGATGCTGTCTGTAGTTTGATTAACTGGGGCAGAGTTTTCTGGACTGGGTTCTGGACTGCCCAGTGCTAACCAATTGTTCCTTCCAAACTTTGAATTCAAAGAGTGCTCCACTTCTCTGCTGAGTGTTATTTCTTTCTCTTTCCTGGGTTCGTGGCAGTTTGTTTCTTGTTGTCTGATTGGTTGTTAAGTATGTCTACAGTAAAGAAAGCAGTATACACAAGTCTGTAATTTTAAGCAATTTTAAGTAAAAGATCATTTTTATTCTTTCTCCTAATTTCTTAGAGTTATTGAGACTGCTGGTTAATGAGAAAAGGGTAGACTCTGGGGAACTTCTAAGTATTCTCCTCCTGGATCTCTGTACTTCTACTGTGTAGCAAAAAGGAGAATTTTACCAGAAAATTTAAAATTCTGCAACATTTCCTTAGGTCTTCTGGTCTACCTGCTTTAGAAATAGACATTTGCAAATGTAGTTTCACCACTCTTCTGATCAAACTCATTCTTTGTTTGTGTTACCTAAGGCTTTTGGTGAGCTCAGAGATTTCCAGTTAGGATTAGATTCAACTATCAAGCTAAATGATCAAAGTAAAATACACATGTTGGGAAAAATGATGCGTGCAGTTACATGACATTTTTTAGAAAGATGTGAACAGTGGGTGCTGTGAAGAGGGATTCAACCACAGCCTGCAAGGTGGTGGTAGTCTCTGGATCTCTGAAAAATATAGGAAATGAGGAAAGAGAGGAGTGGAATGCTGCTTTGTGAAAAACACCATGGTTAGTTAGAAACCTGAACAGGAAGTCTTCATTATACATTTTGTTGCAAATTTCACGGCATATGTGATTAACTGATTTTTAAGGAGTGAAAGTAGATATAATAAATGGCTTCTGAGTCTTATAAACAAAGCTTTTATGAAATGGCTAAAGGAGAATCTTTTACTGCTCGACAGAACCAGGTTAATCTGTTTCATGCCAGAAGACTGAAATTTAGCTGAGATCGTTGGTTAAAAAGATCTTAAACATACTGTATTAAAAAAAAGACGATACTGTACCTAGTATAGTGTAGTATAGTGGACAGAGTGATGAACTATCACTCAGGGGTCCTGGGTTTAAATGCCCACTCAGCTATGGAAACTCTCTGACACTGTGGAACTGGTAATGTCAGTTCTGATTTGATGGTATATAACAACATAAGGTAATTTTGGACGTGGTGGTGCTGCGGATTAAACCACAAAAGCCTCTGTGCTGCAGGGTCAGAAGACCAGCAGTCGTAAGATCGAATCCACGCGACGGAGTGAGCTTCCATCGCTTGTCCTAGCTCCTGCCAACCTAGCAGTTCAAAAGCATGTAAATGCAAGTAGACAAATAGGTACCACCATGGTGGGAAGGTAACAGTGTTTCGTGTCTAGTCGCACTGGCCACGTGACCACGGAATCTGTCTTTGGACAAACGCTGGTTCTTTGGCTTCGAAACCGGGACGAGCACCAAGCCCTAGAGTCAGACATGACTGGACTAAATGTCAAGGGGAAACTTTACCTTTAACAACACAAAATTGAAAAAATAATACAATTAAATGATTATTATAAAATTTAGATTGCATTGTCTTTTATTATAGCAAGTCAGAGTTTTTCCCATCAGATGCACATGTATCAGAATTCCATCTAAGAAAATAAACCAGTTAACTAAATTAACTAAATTGCACAGAAGGCAATTTAGGTTGAATATCTGGTTCCACATGGGAATGTAGCTCGATCTGGGGTTATTCAGAATTCTTCAGCAGTGAGATTACTGCTGAAAGTTTCTATGCAGTACAAAAAAAAAAACACCCAGCATGTTAATGCAAATATAACCTGCTGGCGACAGGTCTAGGTTCATGCCCAGGCCTCCACCTCACCCTACATCAAGGTGATGTAATTAGACCTCATAAATCAAACCGTATAATCCAAATTATACATATAAACAGGGGAGTAAATTACAAAGTTCAGAAGGAACCTCAAAGAAGTGAGCCAGTCTACATTGTAGCAAGGAAAACTTCCTTCATATTTTTGTAAGTTTTATCAATTCTTAAATTTTATCAATTAAATATGCATGAAATATAAGTTTTAAAAATATGTTAAGATTCACTGCCCAATTGATTAGGAAATTTTGAATCAAAAAGTTTTTACTTCTTTAATGACAAATGTTGCAGACTGAGCATACCTATAATAAAAAAATTATTCTTGACCCTCATATTCAGCACTTCAGCCTATACTGTATCATGTTTTGGTTTCTCTTAATATTCATCCACCTTGCCCAACTGTGACAGTTCTCTTATGCTGTAAAACAGGGATGGCGCACATGCTTCTATATACAAACAGTATTAGTCCGCTGCATCTTTCATTATCCTTCTCAAATTGTACAGGCAGGCTAAAGCTGAAGGAAGATGCAGCTCAGCAACCTGAGAAAAGATGGGAAAGGTGGGGGAAAGACTTAGAAGACAGATGGTATATCTGATTCCTGGTAAAGAATTATGTTCAACATAAACAACACACTAAGAATTGGAAAGTGGTGCATGAGACATCATTTTACCTATGGTTTGTGTTATATTGTAATTTTCATACATACATATGTTGGAATATATATACAGTAATTGTAACCTAGGATGTATGTATATATATATGTTCATATAAGAACATCAAGAGTTGTGAAATTTACATATTAGTACTTCTGTTACCAATCAGATTATGTCTGGTTTTAACCAATATGTGTTAAGGAAGTTAACTGCCAGATAGATTCTATTAGAGATGTCAGTTAAGTCGTGCTTATAGTCTGTTATGTTTGTCCCGTTAGGAGTCAGCTTGTACTGTTGGTCTGATAACTTTACTGAATGTCTGCTGAATAAGAAAATAATATGAATCCGTTTTGTCCGTCAAGCAGAAGTCTTTATCAAGTGCAAATGTTTCAGGCATTGTTATTTTTTTCCATATGTTTTATACAATAAACGTTATTAAAATTGTTACCATGAGCAAGTTAATATTATTTTTAATTGCTGATACTCACAAGAAAGAATATCATTATATGTTTTTAATACTACACTTGAACTGCTGTGTACAAACTCTCATACATTTCTACATTTTAAACGGACTGTTTTCCTTCAAACCATTTCAAGTTTGTTATCAGTGGTGTAGGGAAAATGAAATAAAAAGTACTTGCTGTAACAGAGGGTGGAGTGAGCACATTTTTTCCAGAAAAAAAAATCAAATACATAAAAATTGCCAATTATGTTGTAAGACCACCACACCCATTGTGACTGCATCAGTTGTCTACCAGAGAGGAAAAAAAGTATGAGCAGACATTATTCATTCCAGTGTTCTCATCTGTGCTCAGAATAAGCTCATTAATTTTTTTGTGTGTGATAGTATTTCCCAGCTGTGTGCTAAGGAACATTTGGGTGTCACCAGAAACCATCAGTATGTGGCCTTTGAAATATAGATAATATAAATAAAGAAGGCTTTTAAAAAGTTGCTGAGTTAAAACCCAATCCAAGCCAAAAGTATTACAGAAGTTTACAGATGGCAATATTCTGTGTGATTGACTAATATTGCTGTGTCAACCCATACAGTACATACAGTATAAATAAACCCTCTTCTTTTGGGGGTTACTATCCACTTTCTCAGACATTTGGGATTTAAGGGATACAATCCACTTCCTCAGATGTGGGCACATGAATGGATTGTATAAATCTGTTAGTCTTAAAGTATCACAATTCTGCTTTTATTAGAAGTACATTAAGAAAGATTTCAAGATTTATCTGAAATTTTCAATTATCAGTTATCTGCCAAAGAGTAGCAGGTACTATGACATCATTTGGCACTCTCTTCAGGCTTTCCTGTGTCTTTTGACCTTAGCTGCAATTTTCATAGCAGCTAAGAGAAAAATGAATTTTCCTAAGTCAATCTATTTTTTGCATGCTACTCCTGTTGTAAGGTAAAGCACTTCAGAGCAGTTTGGGTTTGAATGGTAAATTAAGAGCCATTACCTTTGCAAAAGACGTGCTCCTCATTTATTGATTAGGACTCATTCATTGCTTGGATTTTTAGACTCTCTTTCATGGCACTACTTACAGGGACTGTGGGGATGAGCACCTGCACTTCCAAATGTGGACCAGCCAACAGAAAATTAAAAATCTTCTTCAGGTATAATAGGCAGGTTTTCTTACTTATATAGCCCCCAAGTAGGTATGATATGCATTTTTCTTTGCTTTTAAACCTGTTTTAGAAATACTTTAACATTTTAAATATAATATTTATGTAGTTTGTTTTAAATATTTAAATAACTTAGTGTTTGTAGCTTTCAAATATTTTCTGTTATAATTATGTAAGTCACCTGGGCTCCTTTTTTAGGAAAAAGGCAGGGTAAAAATATTTTAAATAATTAAAAATAAATAATAAAATAACATATTTGCAGTGGCCTAAGACTCCATGACAACCTGCTTCTACAGCGATGGACACAATTGTCTAGAACTCTCTTCATGATATTAATTAATTAATTAAACTTATGTACTGCACAATAGTGTGATACGTATTCCCTGGGCGATTCATGACTAACACATATAAACTACAAATAACACAATAACAATTTTAAACATAAGCAATAAAGAACAAAATAAAACTATATGATTAATCGAATCTGACATAAATAACTTTAAACCACAGTTGGACATTGATTGACACCCATCAATAAAAGGCAGCTTTGAACAATTCCGTTTTATGTAGCTTCTTAAAAACTGGGAGAGAGGGTGCTTGGCGAACCTCTACTGGCAACACAGTACAATTGCTTCATTTTGAGCCTGCTCGGTTGATTAAACAAGAAAACCAGTTATGTTTGTTCTTCTGTATGAGTTGAGAAAGCAAGATGTTGTCAGAATTTATTTCCCTGAACCGGTTATTCCAGGAATTTTGAAACGAATGAAGCACAAGCAACTGAGCCACACAAACGTAACACTAGATTTTCGATGCTCAACGTGTGTGTGCGTGGGTGCTATCTCTTTCTATCATATTCTATTCTAGATTGCCAATTCATATTTCAAATAAAAAGACTATGGATACAGTAATCTAGAGAAGGGATTAAATAAATAAACACTACAATTTTATCTGTTTTTGTTAATACGTGAATCAGTGAGGATTTGGTGAGTCAATTCCTGTGTAATATGGCTTCAGTTACAATGACTGCATTTTACTAAACAAAGTAGGAATAATAAGAGACATAAACTCTGAAATACTTGGCAACAGTTTTATTTATTTATTGTTATTTTATTTTATTTAGCAGATGTTGTTTTTCTGGCATATATTTTACCACATTGAATTTTCTGGTGATCTGTGCTTCACGGATTTTCCACAAGTATTTTTGTTAGAAGTTAGATTCTTTATCTTTCTATTACATTTTGTAAGCAGTTATGTACATTTAGATTCTGGAACTGGACTCCTGCCCACAAAAAAAAAAAAGGCTATTAAGATCCAACCTGCTGCTGCTTCACCAAGCTCAGACTGGATCCCTCCTCTGCTCATGGAGGCCATTAGATTCAACTGATCTAACAAGGGAGAAGATGCCATCAAACTGCCACCATCAGATTCTCAACCTGCTTCTTCACAGAGACCAGTGGATTAAAATTACATGAGAGCAGCAACAGCAGCCTGTCATAACTGCCACCATTTTACATTATCTATTGTCTTAATGACATATTGGTCAGCGTGCAGGTTAATACCATGTGCCTGTCACATGCTTGGGCATATGTAGATGACAGATTTGGGTGTAGAAAAGATAGAAATTTAAAGCAGCTCCTCTCTTTTGGCAGGAAATGACAACTGGGCCTCTTTTGAAATATTAACAGATTTATTTGGTTTAACATTTGGTGATTCCGCAACAACTTCTATTGGTTCAAAACAAGTGAGATCTGGCAACCGTCCAAAGTGTGAAGACAAGAACTCCATCTGTAAATGGGCAAGGTTCATTGAGGGGCTGGTACAAAATGGTCCTGGTCGGTGGATTTCCTAATTGGAGCACTCCGAACCACGCAAATTTTCCCACGACAAGGGTGTCTGGTCCAATATCCCTCCAGTAGTGGTTGACTGAAAGATTGGTCTGGTCGGATCACCTTCCTCAAGTGACCTGGTCCCCATGGAAAGACCACAACTCTCCATTCTAGCACCTCTGTCAATATTCCCTTTCCCTTTGACAAGTCAGGGTCAGGCAGTAAACCTCCTACCTTCAAATTAGGGAACTCTTCTAATAACGTGCACACTCTGTCATATCTCTGTTCGCTTTTTCTCTCTCTCTACTTTTCTCCTCTTTCCTTCTCTCTCCCCTGGATATACAGTGGTGCCCCGCATAGCGACGATAATCCATTCTGGAAAAATCGTCGCTATCCGGATTCGTAGCTATGCGAAAAGAAAAAGCCCATAGCAATGCATTAAATCCCGTTTAATGCGTTCCTATGGGCAAAAAACTCACCTTTAAGCAAAAATCCTCCATACGGCTGCCATTTTCGCTGCCCAGTAAGCGAGGAATCGGTGCGAAAACACAGTGGGCGGCCATTTGTTTCTGGCGGCCATTTTGGAACTGCCAATCAGCTGTTTTTAAAACATCGCTATGTGAAAATCGATAAGCGAAACAGCTTACCGATCATCGCAAAGTGATTTTTTACCATTAAGAACATCACAATGCGATCGCTTTTGCGATTGCAAAATCCTCATCGCCATGCGGATTAGTCGTTAAATGGGGCGCTCGTTAAGTGAAGCACCACTGTACTAAAAACTCTCCTCTCCCTTTCAGCTTTTATATCCTCCTCCCATACCAGTATAATTAACTCTTCTCCTTTTCTCCTTCTCCCTCCTCTACCAGACAGATTTCAACTTTCTCTTCTCTTTCTTCTACATTCAACTCTTCCCATTCTATTATTTCCCCCTCTCCTATCCCCGATGCCTCTATTCATGAGGATGGCTCACTCTGTTCCTTCTCTCTTTTTCCTATCTCGCCTTCACACTGTGAAATTGTGACCTTTTTTTGAAACAGTGACTCAACTGTTAGCAATGAAGTTAAATTAGATAAAATATAAAGTATAAGCAAACACATGAAGAAGTGTCACACATCCCACCATCAGTTTAAAGTGGGGAATCTGGTACACATGGAAATATCAATCTTTTAAATATGTTTCTAGGCATAGCTTAGGGTAGTTTTTGTGCTTTGGAACAGCCAACTTGTAACAGCCAACCTGTATAATAATTGGAAATAATATTCTGATCTGCTCTGTAACCGCATGAATGTAATCTAATGATCCCCAATATCTGCAAGCCTGTCCACTTCTCTGTCTTATTACTACTACTAGCTCCATTTTCTCATCTTTTTTCAGCTGCATAATTTGTGTGAGAGAGTGTGTGGCAACTTCCTCAAGCTTAGTCAACTTCCTCAAGCTTAGTCACACTCCAATACTACAAATTTTCTATCAGCCTTAAAAATCAACATTTGGAGTCCTCTCCCCCAAAGTCAATTTATTAAAAGTTCTCTTTCCCTAGACTAGAATCTGCTGATACTTAGGAGTGAGGATGGGGTCTTCTTTTCATAGAATAATTATTTAGACCCTCCCTTATCATTAGTTCCTTAGTCCTTTAATTCAGTGGTCTCCAAACATTTTGGCACTGCTGACCGGTATAGCATGCGTATGGGAGGGGTGGTGTGGTGTGTGTGTCTGTGTATGCATACGGGAGTACATCTGTGCATGCGGTGGGCATGTGTGTATTGGGGCACCCATGCTTGCATGCAAGGGGAGTCCATGCAGGTATGCATGTGTCCGTTCATGTATGTGGGGGCACATGCATATACACTACCTGTGTCTAACTTTTATACTTTTCCAGAATGTGAAATGATCTCTTAATTACGCCTCCTATATAATATTCAAACCTGCATAAGCTGCAATCACCCAGACAAATGTCATTTGACAGGAGCTTCATTAAACCTCATTTGATCAGTGTTCTACATACCCAGCATATGATGATAGCAATATACAGTTACAATCCAGTTATATACTGAGTGATTACTGCGAGAAGCCTCTTTTCCTCTCTCCTGCACCACCCATTTCTCTATATTCAATCTTTCAAGAAACCTCTGGTTCATGTATGTGGGATTTTTGCTTCTACGTCCACAGTTTCTGAGATACAAACCTCAAGATGCCTTTCATACAAAGATCCCAGCAAGCACCCTTCCTTCACAGCTTGTTTTCATGCTTTTAAAAAAATTAATATTTCCCTTCCTATTCCCTAAAAGGTAACTGGTAGAAAACAAAAAATGACTGGAATAGAACTGGACATAACAGAAGCAAGTGGGCAAATGTGCAGCCTCCAATGGGACAAATCCCAGTCATAACAATCACCATGCTGAAGTGTTTTCTGTCTTCTTGCTGGTCTCATTCAGTCTGGAGCATCATGGAAAATCTCTAACAGCTGCATTATTCAGATTGTTATTGGGTTTGCATCTGAAATTAACTGTGGAAGCTGTCAGTAGCACAATCCCTGAACATTAACCATTGCATTTTAAAAGAAAAACACACTGTGATTCCCCCAACTGGGCAAGTCCTCTTATTGCACCTTGAAAATGTGCCAATTGAGACACCATCCCTCTACAAACAGGGGTCCCCAACCCCTGGCCTGTAGCCTTGGAAGGACTGGGCCGCCAGGAGAGATGAGTGGCACGCAGGAGGTGAGCAGCAAGCGAAGCTCTGCCTCCTGTCAGTGTGCTCCTATTAGGAGTGCAGGCTCCTATTAGATTTTAATGCCACAGGCACAGAACGGTCTTCATTATTACTCTCAGTCAGTACGAATTTAAATTTTCATCAACCTACATGTGAGGTTAAAATATCTTTGTTGCCATATGCACCACTTTACATTCATTAGCCGTCAAGTCCATTTATCATTTTGTTGCTCAAGAAATCTCTTCCATTGAGTAATTAGCTATTAATATATATGTCTTTTTCTGTATGAGTACACACAACATTTTACTAATTCCCGAGCCTGAGAATGTAGATCAGGGCATTATCTTGGCAACACTCCAGAGATCATCAACACATCTGAAACGAGTTCCTCTCACACATCGACAAATACAAAAACTTTCCCAAGTCATTGCTGCTCTTGGAGAGGAGGAACATTGCAGCGTCTCTCCCGGTGGGACTCTCAGCAGTTGCAATTGTTAGCGGAAGGAAAGTGGCTCTCAGCGGGAGCCAAAGAATGGGAAGGTGGTAGAGTCAATAGAAAGTGAGCAGCATTTCGCTGCCGTTTGAACCTTATGCGTCCCCGTAGGATTTCCGGAAGTGTTGCGGTTGCTAAGCAGCGGCGTCGCGTCCTCCTCGGCTTTGCCTGTTCTAAAGATGGGGGACCCCGAAGGGGATGTTTTGCGGGGAACCTTTCCCAGCTTCATGGCTGAAGGCGCGATGCTCAGCCGGCGGGGGGAACTTACCAAAGCTCTCGCCTGTTATTCCTACGTGAGAATTCGCCTTGCAAACCTTCCGGGGTCGGGGAGCGGGGTTGGGAGTGCGTTTCTGGCTGTTAACTGCTGGACCGCTCGGTGGTTTAGGCATCTGGCTGCTGAGCCACAGCTTGGGAGTGCGAGTCCCGATATTCCCTGCCTGATGGGGCGGTTGGACGCCACGATCCGTAGGGTTCCTTCCAGCTCCGCAGCTCTAAGCAGGAGGAACAAATAGGGACGAAAAGAGTGGGAGGGACGCGGTGCTGAACTCGTGGGGATGAAAATGGGGGAGAAAGCACAGGAGAGGTGGAGAAAGCTAAGAGTGGAAGGAGGACTGAGTTCGGGGTCATTCTAGCATTTAAGAGAGTCACCAAATCTGAGAAAAGGAAGATTCTGGGTTTGAGAGACATCTGATCCTATACAGTCGGGACAGGACAGGACAGGACAGGACAGGGAAGTGCTGTAATAGTACATCATGAGGAGGAGGGAAGGAAGACGGCAGAGAAAGGACGAGGCTTCATGGGCAATGTGAGATTCCAGGTAGAGATCAGAAGAATTACTTCTGTGGTTCAGGAGACAAATTTATCAGCTGCTAATTGGCTCCTGCCGCTCATTCATGCCTTTGAACTCTCACCTTTCTGCAGCTGGGTTGAGGAGAGATAGAGAAATGGTAAAATGAAGTTTACAGATGGTTGCTGCACTTTCTGTAGTCTCTTTCAGGTGCCAATAATCCAGTTTAGGGTTGCATTTCTCAGACAATCTGAGTGCACACATGGTAGCCAAAATAAAAGAGGGAGGGAAAAGATCTTTGCCCCATGTCTCTTCTGTCTTAAGTTAAATCTCTGAATGTGCCTTGTCTAGTGCAATTAAATGTGTGCACATATAAATGTACACAATATTAATTTTAGCTGTTTGACACTGTGTATTCTGATGTCTGTTGAAAATGGTGATAATAAAAATCTAATAAAGATCTAGAAGTACGTTTTCAGTGCCTGTCACCTACTGCAAAAGAAATTAACACAAAAGCATGCAATTGTGGAGGAAGTGCTGTTTTCAAAGTGATCCTGATTATGAGACCAGAGGTATAAAAAGCATGTCCCTATTTACATCTGTGAAATAGTGGAGAGTCAGCTAGCAACTACAACAATGTAATAAAGATTGGACACCATCTTTTTTGTGTGTGTTAGGCCTTGCAGCTTCAGCCAGGGGACAGAAATTGCCTTGTTTCCCGTTCAAAATGCTACCTGAGACTAGGAGATACAGAAAATGCATTGAAGGATGCAGAAGCCTCTCTGGCAGCTGACAAGGAATTTACCAAGGTGAGCAATTAGGTACAGCGAAACCTGTTCTCATTCTAAGAGTTAGCTTACCAAATTTATCACTGGGTATCTGAATTGATGGTGGAAGGGTTATGGATGTTTCTCTCTTTTCTCATTCCAGAAAGGGAGGAGGGCAGCTAGTCATTAGGTTGGAAATGTATTTCACATGGTATGCAGATTAGGGGTTGAAAGGGGCAACTGATTTCAGACTGAGTTCTTTGAAGAGGTTCTTCAATAAGAAGATAAGAAGTGGTTCAAAAAATGAGAATGGAAATAAGAAGGGACTCTGTGGCTCAGACCTATCATCAGCATGTTATGTTTGGGTAATTTTATGATGCAAGAGCAAGTTAACTCCTGAGTGGAATCACTGGGATTAGAACTTGTTCACTAATGCACACATTGTGATGATGCATAGCTCTTGCATGATATTTTCTTCTTTGTTACAGGGATTGTATCAGAAAGCAGAGGCTCTGTATACCATGGGGGATTTTGAATTTGCTCTTGTCTATTACCACCGAGGTCACAAGCTTCGCCCAGAGCTGGAGAAATTCAGGCTCGGCATTCAGAAATCCCAGGAAGCAATAGAAAATTCTGTTGGAAGTAAGTTATTTGATTTTTACATGAGCCTAATTTTGATGAAGTGGACTTGTCCAGGAAAGCTCACGTTAAAAAATATAAAAGGTTATCTTTAAGGTGCCACCATGGTTTTTGCCTTTTTATTTTTGTTTTGCTTTTATTTTATTTATTTATTTATTTATTTATTTATTTATTTATTTATTTATTTATTTATTTATTTATTTATTTATTTATTGATTGGACTTATATACCGCCCCATAGCGCTACAAGCACTCTCCGGGCGGTTTACAATTTTTTTTAATTATACAGGCTACACATTGCCCCCCCAGCAAGCTGGGTACTAATTTTACTGATCTCGGAAGGATGGAAGGCTGAGTCAACCTTGAGCCGGCTACCTGGGATTTGAACCCCAGGTCGTGAGCACAGTTTTAGCTGCAGTACAGCGTTTTAACCACTGCGCCACGAGGCTCCTTTTACCCCTAATGTTTGCACAGACTAGCACACCTAACCCTTCTACATTTAATTTTAGTTTAATTGTACTTGGTCTGAATATGAGTGAAAGAAAATGCAGAAATAAAAGAAACAATAGTAAAGACAAGGACATAATGCAAGACACCTAGGCTGTTTTGTTAGAAAAAAAGTGTTAAAAAAGTAGAATTGTTAATGTGATTAACAACAGCAATGAAAGCTTCCCTCAATAGGAAGGCTGAATGACGGAAAATATCATAGAGTGCTTCAATTTCTAGTCTTTGTTTTTACAAAAATAACAAATACAAAACAAAATAATATTTTTCATAAATTTAATTAGTTCAAGCAGGTAGTAAAATTAACTCTGGATTAAAATTCTGAATGATTTACTAGGAAGCATAGGTGGCCTGTGTTCCAAGCTGGAAGAACATGTACCTTATCCCAAAATTGGTGAGGTGCTTCATTTTGCTTGGATTTGAAACTCTATAAACAGAAAGTGGTGGATGCAGACACCCGTGTTCTTATCTGCTTACAAAACTGTCCAAAGTGAAGAACAGTGTTGTCTCAATAATAATTTTGGTCAAATCAGACTCCTTATTCGAAGAGGCTCAGACTCCTTCTGTTTAAAAAGACTAGCAGTCTACAGCAATGAAGTAGGCAAATTCAATGTGAAAAATTATTAGGGAAGAGTCGAAAGTAAAGCAAATATATGACTGATGAGTCATACGTCATATGAGTGATTATTTTCTGGTTGTCTGGGCCATGCTATTTCTTTGAGAAAAATATTAAACCTGGAAAAAATTCTGAAAAAAAGGGAATGAAAATGAAGTATGGACTAGAGTGTCTTCCCTCTTGTATAGCTATGTGTGTGTAACTCAATATTATGTCTGCAGTAGTTACAACAGTGTGAAGGTGGAAGTGCTATCCATGAAGCACTTGTGCTGTGCATTGCACAACAGTTGCTATGGGATGGTGTGACCAACTGCATAATTGAATTGTGCAATTACCTGTTGCAGGATGTAATCCTGGCACATTTATGCAGGCATAACTTTATGTTATACCTGCGCAAACAGGATTTTGCCCATTTTCGGTGTGTACAATTCTTTTCTTCTTAATTTTGTTGCAAATATTAGTGTGCTGTCTCCCAAAAGGGCTGCCTGCCACTGATTATGGCTGGTGCTTTGTAGGGCTTGGTGTTTGTTTTTTGTTTAAAATACTGTATAGTTATCCCACCTTTCTCTTTAAAAAGGACCTCTTGGCTGATACCTTCTTCTTTGCAGGCCCTTCTTCTGTGAAACTGGAGAATAGAGGGGACCTCTGCTTTCTGAGTCGCCAGGCAGAGGTATGATCTCTCCAGCATTTTGCAAAGTGGGTGACTGACCCCTTTCTTAGGCGGGAATAGAAACCATGGTAAGAGGTTAATAGCATAGGAATAGATGTGTGTGTGTGGGGGGGGTTTGACAGATTCAGTGACAACTGAAGGCAATCTGTCTGCTTTTAAACATAAAATGCTATCACTTATAAAACATCGTTATCATGGAGAGCTGTTCTGACAGTTACTCCACTTACCGCAACTTCTACTGAGGATTAGGCATGTTGTTTCCATCTTTTCCCACTTGTTCCCACTTGTAAACAATTTGCAGAATGTGCGTGTGTGTGTATGGCTACAAGGAGGAAAGAATGGAAATGAAAAATATAATTAAAATAGAGGATAATGTTATAAGCAGTTACCTTTGCTGAGAGCAAGCAATTATTAGTTATTGTTCTCAACTAAAGGTAAAGGTAAAGGTTCCCCTTGACAATTTTTGTCCAGTCGTGTTCGACTCTAGGTGGCGTTTCCAAGCCATAGAGCCAGCGTTTTGTCCAAAGACAATCTTCCGTGGTCACATGGCCAGTGTGACTTAGACACGGAACACTGTTACCTTCCCACCGTGGTGGTCCCTATTTATCTACTTGCATTTGCATGCTTTCGAACCGCTAGGTTGGCGGGAGCTGGGACAAGTGACAGGAGCTCACTCCGTCGTGTGGATTCGATCTTATGAATCTTAGTCCCAGTAAATATGTTGGGGCCAAAGCTCCCTTTCAAAAACACAAGTGTGTCTACTTTTAGTATCTTATTGTTAGTTCCAACTAGAGTAGGTAATTGGTTCTATGGAAGTTACATAAATTTCATCTTGCCATTTAGGAGTTTCAGTAGGTCTGTTCTGTAGCTGAGGGCTCATGCAGACAGGCATTTCTCCTCCTATCTGATGCATTGTGGGGCAGATTGGTTCACTTTCCAGTCACTACACAATGTATCATTACAGTGGACCAATCTGCCCCCAAGGCACCCTAACTCTTTTTGAGCTTGTGTTAGGGTCTTCTACTTTTTGGGCGCAGGTTCATACACTCTGGTTTAGTCCATTCCCAGCATTTGAGATCACTGGAAACAGACTAAAATCAAGCCTTGCAACTGTTAAAGCTGCCAAGGGTCCTTCCAGTTCAAATTTTGGTACCATGAAGTGACTTAATAAGGATGCTGTTTCAGGATACAGTATTAGCAAACCGAGCATGTCTCCTGCTTCTCTGTGAAGAGGCAGGGGAAATTGTTCCCCTGTCTGCTAAATAATTGCTGATACATTGAATCACTTGGATTCATTTTTTAAAAGACAACAAAATACTTTAAAAAATGAATCTAAGTGATTCAGCCATGGTCTAGCATGGGCAGGAATAATAATTTCACTTCCCCTGCTCCTCTACAGAAGTGAACAGAAGTTTTCAATTGACAACAGAGGGTTGCTTGCTGTCAATATTGTGTCAAATGGAATTTTGATCTACCCTCTGATCAAAAGCACCCAGTTTAGACTACACCAACCGGCACCAAAAAGGGTAGTGTAAATGTGCTGTAAGACTAGCAGTATTGTACTAGCCGAAACAGTAGCTCTTATAAAAAGTTGATAAAACAGTTGGTCTTTTTGAAATTAATTCTGAAACTCAAATTCTGAACGGGAATGAATTTCAAACTCATTTTCAAATTCATACAAACCATCACTTTTTCCCCATGTTGGATCTGTTTCTTTTATTTATGCATTTAGTAGGCATGAAGGATGTAAACCTTTCCACACTAATCTGTAGGAGAGAATATCTTCAAAATGTCTTGGAATATATTTTATCCCATTATTCACACAATTTTTAAAGAGAATAACATGTAGGATTTACTGTGGTGAGGCAGAAAGAGATGAGAATATTTGTACCACATAGAAGTGTATAACTTTGGCAAGCACATGCTTAAGTCTCTTCCATTTAAATTAGTGAGATCTGAAAATGCTGAATATTTGCCTGTGCTCCTAATATTTTAATAGCATTTTTTCTATGTTACTAAAGTCTTCATATACAGTGGTGCCTCGCTTGATGACGACAGTCCGTTCCAGGAAAATCGCTGTTAAGCGAAATCATCATCAAACGAAAAAAAACCCCATTGGAATGCATTGAAAACCGGTCAATGCGTTCCAATGGGGAAATACCTCATCATCCAGCAAAGATTGCCCATAGAGAACCGCCGATCAGCTGTTTAAAATCGCTGTCTTCTGAAGCAGGGGTCCGGAAAACAGCCATTTTGCGAAGGGAGGGAAGACATTTTACGAAGGGAAGCCATTTTGTGGAGCTGAAAAAAATTGTCATTTAGCGAACAAACGGTTCGCGAAGCAGGCTCCTAATCGACGTCAAGCGAAAAAACCCCATTGGAACCATCGTTTTGCGATCACAATAGCGATCGCAAAAAACTCATCGTAAAGCGATTTTGATGTCATGTGGGGTAAGCGTCAAGCGGGGCACCACTGTACATTATTTCCCTTGTATAGATGGTTGTCTGTTTAAAGCCACCTGGTGGGTCCATAAGCAAACTGTTATATCAAAGTTGGGGGTGGGAGCTCAGTGCAGGGCTACTTTAGAGAAAGAAGTGGTGCAGGTTTAAAAGTTCTTATTAAATTGCACTGAATCTTTTCACTGGTTTTCTCCACAGCATAAGACCCTGTATATGTCATTTTATCGATCTGGAGGTTTCAGTATTCCAAATGGCATGTCTTAATGTATGGTGCTGATTTTATTCTGTCATCATTTATCCAGATGTTCCTGCCCAAAGCCCAATGTGCAGTCTTTTAACCTGCCAGGGACCACCTCCTTCTTCCTAGAGGAGTGCTAGCTGGCTGGATAGCTCAATGAGTTAGATATCTGTAGCTGGAGATTGGGAGTTTGATGCTCCACTGTGCCTCCAGCCCGTGTGGCCTTAGGGGAGATGCACAGTCCCAGGATGCCCTCCAAAGAAAGGAATGGTAAACCACTTCTGAGTGATCTCTACCTAGAAAGCCCTGAAAAAGGGTCGCCATAAGTTAGAATTCACTTGATGGAAAATGATGATGATGATGATGATGATGATGATGATGATGATGATGATGATGATGGGGATGCTACAAAAATCTAAACATAATTTTTTCTTGTAAATTGTGTTTATATGCTTTTTTTTTAATGACAGAGTAAAAAGGCAAAACAGAAGCAACAAATCAAATTTCCCAAAAAGGATGCAAAGTACTTAAATAAACAACAGGAGCCAGTAAAGAATGAGAAAACAGAACGGCAGCTTCTTGGAGAGCTCTATGTTGACAAGGCTTTTCTGGAGAAATTGCTCAAGGATGAAGGCTTGTGTTTTCTCTGTTTTACTAATGCTGGGCTTGGTTATCTCAGAGCAAGAAGTGACCTCAGACAATTGCATGTGCCAATTTTAATATTACACCTTGTTCTAATATTGTTCCCTGGTGAAGGAGAAGGAGCCTCTTGTAAAGAATGGGAGTTTGCAGGAATGCAAATTTTCTAAAGAGTTTTCCAATACATGTTCTTGGAATTTTTCAGTGAAACCAATACTGGGAGATAGCCTTCCCCAAAATATGGCCTGCTTTCTTTCTTTTTCTGCAACGTACACTTACAGAAGCATGTCATATATACAGCACACACTGAATTCATGAGGGGTGATGGTGAAGTCCAAGAAGACTAGCCGGTGCCTCACATGAACAGATTGTCTGTGCTAATACACCCTCCACAGAGTTATAGTATTCTCTACATAATTTTCCTGTCTAGCCTATAGCTCTGCTCTGTCATTGCAGTCCTATATTTGTGAAAGTGCTCAGTTTGTCTTAGAAAAGCATCGAATTAACAGCCATATGCTTTCTGCATCTCTTATCTGTTGTCTAAAGGTAGCTGACTTGTTTGAGAGTTCAATCACACGTGGGAAAATAACCTCATTTATACTGATTATTTTCATCTCTCTCTTTTACCAATATATTTTTAAGCAGTCACATGCTATATGTATATGAGTGGGAACATTTACATTGTTTTGAACTGCATCACTACATTTCTTTCTGTCTGAACCATATAGCAGGCTACACTCTCTTTCATTTTATATTGATTCATTTTCTCCATTGTTTCTTATTGGGGACTCCTTGTCCTTTTTAAAAAATTACAAAAGTGATATATCAATAAAATTGTATGAGCCTTCTCTCCCCCTCTCTTCCCTTTCCTCCTTTATTCACTCATCCCCTTTTCTTTATTTCCCTGCATATCTCTCCCTCTCAATTTTTGTCTTTCATTTTTTTCCTTTTCGACATCATCAGGAGGAAGCAGGTTTTAAGAATTGCAAAGTATTGTGAAGAGCAGGGTTCAAAAAAAGAAAGAAAGAGGAGACATTAATGTAACACACTTTTATTTACAGTTCAAAGCTGGAGATATCTTCTCTGCTCAAACTCCCCCCCCCCTTTCACCCCAAGGGAATAGGGGAAGGCTGTTTCCTTCTGTTAATGTATTCATGTTATTTTTTTGGCAGTGGTGGCTGCTACTAGTGATTTACCTATATAAAAAGGATGTAAGTGCAGTAGCCATGAAGTGGCCACAGTGCCCGAAACTCTGACCCCTTTGCAAAGGAAATAAATTAACAGCAACATACACACATGCTGAAATGATAAGGAATGAAATGATAAATCATCAATACAGTTTAAAACTGCCCTCCTGGTAAGGAGGAAATAAACTGATTCCTGGGACAAATGAATCAATGTTAGCCATGCATCATGTAAGCAGAAAATTTTGAAATGATCCAAATACTGTAATGGCAAAAACAGTATAACTGGAGTTCTTTTGGCAAGTATGATTGAGCCCTAAGTTAAAAAAACCCTTTCCCTCTCTTGTAAAGGGCCTCTTGACAGGTTTTAGCTCTTCTTCATAGATGTTAGGAAACAACACATTTTACTCTCCACTGTACAAAACCAATGAAAATAAGATCAGTATTTTTCCTTTTATAAGCTAATGTTTTATTTTCCATTAACTTACTAGTTTTTTCTCATACCAAAGTGTTTGAATAACACAAAGAAGTGAAGATGGTTCTTCCCCCATTTTTTATCCTTACACCAGCTTGATAGATTGGGTTAGACGTGGAGATGTTGACTGACACAAAGTAGGGAGAACCAAGGTTTTCTCTGCTCTAGACAACTCACTTACATTGGCCCTTCATTAAAATAAATAGGTGCCTTCTGTCAGATGAGTCAGCCTAACCATTATGTTTGTCTTTTGGAACTTTTAATCCACATAACTCAGCCTTCAGAGGTGTTGAGTGTTATTGGTTGCTGTGTTCAATATCTGGAATTCTTTTTCAACAAGGCTTGTTTGGCACTAAGTTTGCTACCCTTTTAGAACATGGCAGATACTTTTTTGACTGCCCACACCTTTCAGCAAGTCATTTAGCTGACTTAAACTGACAATTCTCTGCCTTTGGTTTCATATATTTTTTATTGTTTCTGCTGTTCATGTGCCAATTTTAATATTACACCTTATTGTAATATTGTTCCCTGGTCAAGGAGATGGTTTAGCTGACAATCGGCATGCAAATTCTTAGCTGTTCCTACATAGGACTATATTTAGCTTTCACTAACCAGCATTGTAACTCTAAGAATAGGAAGCTCAAAAATATTAGATAAGAAAGAGAAAAATCTGTCTACTCCAATAAAGGGAAGATGTATATATAAAGAGTTGTATACTCTGAACCAACTAACACTATGTGCAACATAAATTCAGGCTCTACTTTTTATATCTATTTCTTCCTCTGACCTCCCTGCAGACTTGGCCAAAAGCACTACAAAGCAAGGAATATCTGTTGGAGACCTGATCCAAGAAGGACTTTCTTATCTGGACACACGCACAGAATTTTGGCAGCAACAAAAGCCTATTTATGCCCGAATTAGAGATCGTAGACTCATGCTGAAGAGATGGACAAGAGATCAGAAGAGGAAGCCTTCTGAAGTGGCCAGATATATTTTGAAAAGCATGGAAGATATTGACATGTGTAAGTGACTTTGCTGAAAAATATGCTGATGGGAGAAAAAATAGAACTGTATTTGTGAAAGATTTATTTGCCCCATCGATTGGGGCAGAATTGCAGCATTACAGACAAAGCAACTTCTGTCTTTAATATGTGCCCTTCTAAGCTCCCATATTATACAATAATATGTAAACTGGAAAGACTTGAAAAAACATGTATAATCTGGGTTCAGTCCTGGCACGGTGTGAGATGTTGTGGCATTGCTCTGATCTCTCTTGCCAAAGAGGATAATCTCTGAACACCTACTAGCAGCAGGTGACTTTCTTATTCTACAGGGAACTACTGAATATAGAACTGAACTATCTCAACCCTCAAGTTGGTCCCCACCTGCTGGAAAAGTATTGTATTTAGACATGGGCATGAACTGCTGGTTTGATGGTTTATTTCCTAGCTGAACAGCTGATCTGTGATTCTGTGCCCCCCCCAGTCCAAAAGGCAGCCACTTAGCAGCAGTGTCTGGAGGAGGTGGGGTCAGGCACTGCTGCTGAGTGGGTACCTGCTGGAGGGGGTAGAGCACCAAACCACAGATTAGCTGTTTGACCAGGAAACAAAAGAGTCCTAACTAGCCTTTTGTCCGTTCATCTGTCTGTCCATCCTATTGTCCCAATAGTGGTACATAATGGGGTACATTATTTATGTCTACACAAGATTAAAATTTACCTTGCTCCACAATAACAGAAAATAAATTCAAAAACAACACAGCAATACAACAGACAATTATAACCATACAAATGAGTAGCTCTATAAAAATCTAGAATTTTAAAAAGCTGTTATTCTATGTATTCTCTGTACTCAGATCACAGGTACAGTTTAAAGGAAAAGCTTGATTCGGTATTTAATTTTAAACTTTTGAAGCTCAGAGTCATAGGGCTGGGAGGGATGTGGTTGTTCCAGACTAGCCTTCTACAGTGCATGTTCTAAAACAACGTATTTTTACAACCATGAATCTCACTGTGTGGCAAACCAGGTAGTGGCTAGATCTGGGCGAGTTCTAGGTGTCAATTACTAACTCAGTTATTGAGCTTTTTAGGCACCTTTTGAATCAAGTACTCTGTCACAGACTATATCACATTGCAAAGGTGACATAGACATAAAATGATAAAGTTAGGAATGCAGCCATGGATGTTGATTGTCTTTGGAGATTGCAGTGAAAATGAAAATAACACAAATAGTGTGTTAGCCTAGTATACCTCAGAGAATTTTTTGTGAGGCTAAAAATGTAAGTTTGATAAATTTGGACAAAAATAGAAAGGAATGCATGACAAATGGTATGTCCGCTGACATTAAGCAATACATAAAATAAAATAAAAGCAGTGTTCTCATTTCATGGAAACATAGTTTATGATTGCAAGCTTCAGTCCCTGTCTTCTCTAGCTAAATAGAACTTGGGTGTCAAAAATCTTGTCTGACATATTTCCAGTCAATAAGAGCAGATAGTAGTGGAATAGATGGATCTGACATCATCCTTATTTCCTTATTTTGAATTGCAGATAGATCAGAAAATGAATGTCAGAACTGCCTAGTTGTATCAGACTGAAATTCATCTAATCTGACATTTTATCTTCAGTAGCAGCCAGGCAAAAATAATTGCTCTCATCTTTGGCAGAGGGAAACAAATACCAAACGTATTTTCAAGGAGGGACGTACTGTATGTGGTTAGGAGAAGTGTCCAAATCTTGGGCTTCCCAATTGTTTAATATAGTTTTCTTGTTTCCTCTCCTTTGTGCCAAGTACTGACCAGTGGGTGTCCTGAAAGAAGCATCCAGAAAGCTGAGCAAGTGCTGAAAAAGATCCAAGGTTGGTCTGATGATGAGATTCCCAACAGAAGTGAGCTGGTTGGAAACCTCTACAGTTGTGTTGGAAATGCCCAGATAGAGATGGGGAACATTGAAGCAGCTTTGCAGAGCCATCGTGTGGATCTGGACATTGCCAGAGAAAAGTAAGAAAAGGGCAACAAATTTGTTCTTCTGAAGCTGAGCTGACTGTTTTAGCAGTAGCCACACTCACTCCACTCTGCATGTCTCCAACTCTTTCCAAAATTCCTTGAGGGATACCATGGTATTTTCTATTCCACTCACACATGTTCTGTTTCACATCTCAATGGACAGTCTCTGGACACGCTTCAATGGAGGCCAAAGGTTGAATGATCCATCATGCACCAGAGCAGACACGCTCCCTGCAGGCTCAGCAGGCCCACCGTGAGAGCCTGACATGCCCACTGCACATGTTCCCCCCAACTGTTACGCGGCCCCAAAAAGGTTGGGGACCACTGTTCTAAAGTGTGTTAGGCATCCTTCAGTCTCAAAAGACTATGGTAACGTGCTCTGTATGGAGGACTTGGAACACCATCTAGTGTGGCTGAGAAGGTCAATTTGAGAGTGACAATCCCACACTGAAGACAAATCCAATCTGTCCCTTGTCCAACTTCCTGATTTTGCTACTTTTGTGACTTCCTCTTTGCTTCGGCCTGCTGGACAAGGGTCTCCTCAAAATGGGAGAGGCCATGATGCCTCCAAGCTGAACGCTCAGATGTCAGGGTTTCCCATCTGTTGAGGTCCATTCCTAAGGCCTTCAGATCCTGCTTGCAGATGTCCTTGTATCACAGCTGTGGTCTCCCTCTGGGGTGATTTCCCTATACTAATTCTCCATACAGGAGATCCTTTGGAATGTGACCATCAGCCATTCTCACAACATGCCCAAGCCAACATAGACGTTGCTGTTTCAGTAATGTATATATGCTAAAAATTCCAGCTCGTTCTAGAACTACTCTATTTGGAACTTTGTCCTGCCAGGTGATACCAAAAATGCGTCGGAGGCAACACATATGGAAGGTGTTCAGCTTCCTCTTCTCAGCTTCCTCTCATGGAAGGTGTTCTAAAGTACCATATATATTAATGATGTAGTACCGACTAATTAACACAGTAGAGGCAGTGTATGGGTTAGAGAAGGAGGATAGATCAGTGACTTTTCAGGGTAATTTGAGGTTGTAATTCAATTTTAATGTATCTTGTTTTTGCCTCTATTGCAGCAACTTGACCGATGCCATATCCAGAGCTCTTGACAATATTGGCCGAGCATACGCTCGGATGGGCAGCTTCCAAGAAGCCATTGAAACGTATGTGGATGCTAAAGGCGAATTATTGTCTTCTGTAGCGAAACTAATATTGGATGGTAGTAAGTAAAAGAGGCTGTAGGTCAAAGTTTTAAGATTTTGGCGTCTTTTGAGGTGGGCAAAGTGGTGAGGAACCATGCCTTGGCTTCCAGGCCACACCCCCTGAATTTCACAGTCTGTGAGCCTCAGGAGAGATCCAGCAACTCAAATTAACAACTACATATCAATGGATCAACAAAAGTAGATTCTGATAAGAGCTGATTGCTCTAGTGCTACAGTTATTGGTTTAATGGGGGGCTTGAATGAAGGCCAAGATGGTCTTGGTCTTGTCTAGAAAGCTACTTTTAAAGACTGAAATTCATGGCATATTTTTGTTTTCTTTTGCAAAGCTGGGAAGAAAAGATTCCACTTGTGAAGAGCAATTTGGAGAGGACTTGGCTATTTCATGAAATTGGTAGATGCTACCTAGAACTTAACAGAGCTGCTGAAGCCCGGGACTATGGCGAGAGGTCCTTGCAGTGTGCAGAAGAGGAAGGAGACATTGAGTGGCAGCTGAATGGCGGGGTGTTGGTGGCACAAGCAGAAGGTAAACAGTGTTATTACAACCTTTCACCATTCTCCACCAGCAGAATTGTATATAGTCTACAGTGCTGTTAGGGCTACTATTTCTTTCTGAACATAATAGTTAATGGCTGATGATGGAGAAATTCAGTAAGTGTAGCACTTATTTTTTCTTGTTAGGTTGTTTGCTGTGATGTGGAAAGTTGCCTGTGCTGAATGATCTAGTTCAGGACTTTCTGTAGACAAAGAAGCTGACAAGCCTAATGTGCATGTTTACTTTGTATATTTAGAAAAGCCAAGCTACTCACTATCAAAACAAAGTAGATAATTACATATGTTTTCTGAAACTAAGGGATGCCTAATTCAGTGTCTTGAAATCAGAACCACAACATGTACTTGCGGAGGCTGTGGAGAGAATAGCATTAATAGGCGCTGGTCCGTGGGCTTCCTGGAATTGGGCTGTGGAGATGGACCTCTGCCCCCGCCACGGACAGACAGTGGGCGTGTTGCATTCGTGGAGGGGCGTGTCGTGTTCACGGGTGGGCGTGTCGCGTTCACGCACATGTGTGACACGGCCCTCCGTGAGCATGAAATGCCCACCCATGAACGTGGGGGTGTCCCTGCTCCCCCGCACACGGAGCCCGCACCCCCCCAAGTGGTCCACAGTCCCAAAATGGTTGGGGATCGCTGCAAAAACACAGTCCTCACTTAATCTTTGTTTGGTGCCTAAGGCATAGACATTATGCATATACCCTGGTAGGATAAAACTACCAATGGCTTGTAAACAGGAGGACTACATGTAACCTCCATGCTGAAGACAGCATATACCTTTGTATGCCAGTGCCTATGGAACAGGATTTTAATGGTTTGTTCTGCTCTTATCCTATCTGTGGGCTTTCCACTGTAGTGTGGTATCATCTAAAGAAGTGACATGTTGAATAAGAATAAGCAAAATTCTGCCAATTCATGAGTATTTATTAAAGTGTATAATAAATGAAAATGACAGAATATCCAGGTATTTTTGCAATCATAGTCATAGAGTGTTCCAAAAATCACTGGAAAATTCATTAGATGAATCTATAGAGATTTATCTGAAGTTCCTTGCTTAGGTTAAAGTTGATTTTTTTTTTTGCTTTATCAATATACATAGTGAAACTGGAGGATTTCCAATCAGCAGTCACGTACTTTGAGAAGGCTCTGGAGAAGGCGAAACGCATCCATAATGATGCAGCTCAGCAGGCAATTATAATTGTAAGTGAGTGGCTGTGATTGAAAACAGGAAGGTGACATGGAAAAAAACAATGGCAAAACTAGAGAGGGATGGAGTTGGGAGGTGGAAGGTACAGGGACTAATATTTTGTTATTTCTTTTTGGTAAAAATGTAAAACATGGGTTCTGTAAGTACAGGTTGTGATCTTACCAGGCTTGCTGAAAAGGAGATACAGGAGTGTAACAATGTCTCTGTTGGCTACAGTCTCAGAATACACAGACTAAGATAGAATCACACAGCATGTGATAGCCAAAATGTTACAAAGAGTGGGATAGGTGGATGCATGTGTGTAGAAACTGAGTTGGGAGAGGTGTTAAAGCATAAATACCCTTATGCTTAGAGCACAACATCTGATCATGAATATTTCTTATTTATTTACTTTTACGTATTTAAAATATTTTTACCCCGCCTTTCTCCTTAAAAGGACGCAAGATGGCTTATATCATTAAAATGACAATATTTAAAAGCTAAAAACACTAAGTATACAAATATTAATAAGGAATTAAACATTTAAAAGCATTTAAAAGCAATTGCATGCAACAACCCAATTTGGGAAAAAAATCACAATGCCAGTCACTAAGGAAAAGCCTGTCTCGTCTTCATCTGCTTGTGGAAAGACAGCACAAGAGGGCCAGCCTGGCTTTTTATGGGAGGGAATTCCAAAGTCTGTGAGCAGCAACAGAGAAGGCCCTCTCCCGTGTCCCCATCAGGTGCGCCACTGAGGGTGGATATGAAAATGTGTGTCAGTTCTCTATATTTGACCAGTCCTAGCATTCCAGTTGAACTATTTAAAATCTTAAAAGATGATGCTGTTAAGGTGCTACATTCAATATGCCAGCAAGTTTGGAAAACCCAACAGTGGCCAGAGGATTGGAAAAGATCAGTCTACATCCCAGTCCCAAAGAAAGGCAGTGCCAAAGAATGCTCCAACTACCGTACAATTGCACTCATTTCACACGCTAGCAAGGTTATGCTCAAAATCCTATAAAGTAGGCTTCAGCAGTATGTGGATCGAGAATTCCCAGAAGTACAAGCTGGATTCCGAAGAGGCAGAGGAACTAGAAACCAAATTGCTAACATGCGCTGGATTATGGAGAAAGCCAGAAAGTTCCAGAAAAATATCTGCTTCTGCTTCATTGACTATGCAAATGCCTTTGACTGTGTGGACCACAGCAAACTATGGCAAGTTCTTAAAGAAATGGGAGTGCCTGACCACCTTATCTATCTCCTGAGAAACCTATATGTGGGACAGGAAGCAAGAGTTAGAACTGGATATAGAACAACTGATTGGTTCAAAATTGGGAAAGGAGTACGACAAGGCTGTATATTGTCCCCCAGCTTATTTAACTTATATGCAGAATACATCATGTGGAAGGCTGGACTGGAGGAATCCCAAAATGGAATTAAGATTGCCGGAAGAAAGATCAACAGCCTCCAATATGCAGATGATACCACTCTGATGGCGGAAAGTGAGGAGGAACTAAAGAACCTTGTAATGAGGGTGAAAGAGGAGAGTGCAAAAAATGGCCTGAAACTCAAGATCAAAAAAACTAAGATCATGGCCACGGGTCCCATCACCTCCTGGGAAATATAAGGGGAAGATATGGAGGCAGTGACAGATTTTATTTTCTTGGGCTCTGTGATCACTGCAGTTGGAGACAGTAGCCACGAAATTAAAAGACGCCTGCTTCTTGGGAGGAAAGCGATGACAAACCTTGACAGCATCTTACAAAGCAGAGACATCACCTTGCCAACAAAAGTCCGAATAGTCAAAGCTATGGTTTTTCCTGTCGTGATGTATGGAAGTGAGAGCTGGACCAAGAAAGAAAGCAGACCACCAAAGAATTTATGCCTTTGAATTGTGGTGCCAGAGGAGGCTCTTGAGAGTCCCCTGAACTGCAAGGAGAACAAACCTATCCATTCTAAAGGAAATCAACCCTGAGTGCTTATGGCAAGGACAGATCCTGAAGCTGAGGCTCCAGTACTTTGGCCATCTCATGAGAAGAGAAGACTCCTTGGAAAACACCTTGATGTTAGGAAAGTGTGACGGGTCATGAAGAGTCAGACATGACTAAACGACTAAATGACGATGAACCAATTCATTTCCTACCTCAATTAGAATAAAAACTCAGCCTTCTTTTGCCTTAACTGCTTCCTTGGCTTCATCTCTTCAACCCTGTTCTTTTGCTCCCTTAGCTAGAAATTTTCTCCATTCTCCCAACATGTTTTAATGATTCATTTATTCTCTATGTCCTTACAGTCCCTCTAGATCTCCCTGATATGATGTTTGCAACTCACCTCACCTAATAATGTAACAGTTTCCATATGCCAGCTTGTCAGTCACTTAGCCTGCTTGCCACCACCATCTTTTGTAAGATTTCTGTCCACTGATAGACCTCCAGCAGCTACAAAGCTTGAAAAGGTTACTTCTTTGAATTACAGCTTCCAGAATTCCCCAGGCAGCATTGCCAATTGCAGTTTACAGAAATAACTCTTCCAGGTTCTAGGCAACTGGATTTGCTTGTAGGGGAGAGATGCATATCTACCATATGCAACCATATTTTACCTCCCTCTCTGCCATAGCAGAGGTCTCATAAGACAGGCAATTTGACCATGTGCAGCTTGCGCAGTAAAAATTAAAGCATGTTGTATTGGAAAGAGTTTTTCTCAGGCTCTGTCTGAAGCTTCCTGTGTAATTATCATCTTATTTTTGTAGGCCCTAGATGAAGCCAACAAAGGATTCATCAAGGAGTTGAAAGAAGAACAGAGACTTGAGAGGTTGCGAGAACTGAGAGGTTGGTTCACATTTGCAGCTGTACAGAAAAAATTCCACGCACCCCATGACCAACCATGTGTGTTCTTGATGTAATGAAACAGGTTTGCTGTCAGCTTGTATGCTGTGGAGTGCCCTCTGTTCAAGTGTTACACCTGCCATTTGCAACAGGCTGGATGAAAAAGGGTATAATTCCCAAACAGAGAACTTGAAATTGTCAAAAACACAGACTCCATCTAATTCTTCCCAAGCCAACTGAACGTTGCTCATGGTCTCTTAAGAATAAAGGCCAACAATAAGGAGAGTGGAACATGAGAGCCTGTCATACACTACAGATGCAAGAAGCTGGTGATGGCCAATGGTTTTAATGGCACCAGCAAATGGAACAAATATTCCATTCTTTGAGACATACCACTGTTTGCTATAAAACAGGGCTGAGGAATGTGTGCTGTCCTGGCCCCCGGTATTGTTGGAGAGCAACTTTTACCAGCCCTTACCAACACAGCCAACAAGGAAAGCAGGTGGAAGCTGCAGTCCAACAACATCTGGAAATGCACATACATATTCCCTATCCCTGCTATAGAACAGAAACAGGAATAAAAGTACAAGGAGATACAGAATTAAATTATTCCTCTCCCCCAAACAGACTCTTACTAAGTGAGGGGTTGCATCAGAAATGCTACTAGATAATCAAGAAACAATAAAACCAAGAAACCTAACATCATTTAGGGTTTAGATTAAAAATTCAGATATCCCTCAAAACTCTAATTGTCCGTAACGGACAGAAAGCCACTATAATGGAATATTAAGTTTAAACACATATCAAGTCTTTAAAAAAAACACATATGAGAACAACACAGTAAACAGTGGCATACAATGATTTGTCAGTGATGTTGTCTGGATTCTTTGTAAAAAGTTAGTAAACAAAAGATTGCAATTTGTTAGAAATGGACTAAAAAAAGAAACATTCTTGAAGGCCATAACAATAAATTGTGTCTTGAAGTGCTGTATTGAGATGACCTGTAGGTGGTAGCATTTCTCTAGTTTCCTCCACTCACTCATCATTAAGCCACTCAAAGAAAAAACTTCCTCCTTTGGCTGTTGACTAAGGGCAAGTTTTAGTAGTTATTTAATATTAGCCTGAAATTTCTTTGCAAGTGATGGTACTCTGATTTTGCTGGATGAAATGTGTCCTACATTATCTCCCCCTTAGAATAAAAACCCCCAAGTATGTATGCAGTCAGCCTCTTCCTCTTACTCCTCAGTCCATAAGGCAGGAGACCCCATCCCTGTATTTACACTTTCAGTCACTTGATACTGAAAGAGGCAGTACAAAAGAAAACCACAGGTCCCCTGAAAGCAGTGAATGCTGTGCAAAACTCATGCCTTGAGCTTTCCCATAGACATGCTCAGAGTCACTATGGTGTGGCCTTGGGCAAGCTGCCCTTTCTCACAAGCTTATAATATCTGTAAAATGGGAACAAGGAACAGTGGTGGGAGTGGGCTGAATAATTCAGAAGGCAGGAGTAGACTGAATAATCATACAGAGGATCCACTATAAGAGTTTGTTTATTTTCTAGAATTAGATGATGAGAAAGAAGAGGAGGAGGAGGAGGAGGAGGAACAGAAGGAGGAGGAGGAAAAAGAAGAAGAAAAGGAAGAGAACAAAAAGGATACAGATGATACAAAAACAGAAGAGGATGTCACAGTGAAAGTACAAGAAAGTGAGGAGTCTGAGAAAACCGAATCTGAAGGCGAGAAACAGGTATCAAGCTCAGAGGGAGGAGAAATACTTACTTCTGAGGATGGTGAGATGCAAGAGGTGGAGGGAGGACAGAAACAAGGAGAAACTGATGAGGAAGAAGAGAGGCAAGGAGGAACTGGGGGAGAAACTACAACAGAGGATGATGATGACATTGAAAAGTCAAGCAAGGATATTCCAGGATGAAGCTTGTGAAAATCTGATCTTGGGGACTCTGGGTTTGTAACCTTGGCATTGTCTTATCTCATTATCATCCATTTTTCAGTCTACAATATTCTCTTCCAAAGTAATTCCTGATCATTTTGTACGTCACTTAAAAAGAAACATGTTGCTTTTATTTTAAGTGAGTTCCAACAATGTGAAAAAACTGTAATTTCACACAAGACATTCAAATTCTATAACTTGGTAATTCAGATAAAATAAAAGATATTTCAAATGGCACCTGCAGTTATACATGGTAGCATTTACTTTTCATGGACCAGCTAAATTTGGTAGAATGAGTTCACAAATTAGTTCATGCTATAACCTCTATTTAATAATGTAGTCAAACAAATATTTTCTGAGGTGAAGGGAAGCCCTGTTATTTATTATTTGAATTTATATCCCACACCAGTTACCAGTTACATTGCTCAAGATCTGCCACCACACAGATGCATCCACAAAATTATGTCTTTCATGCCTGATCTGTTCACAAATGATCTGGAGTGAAGGGTCAGTGCCCAGAGGTATCCAAGTTTCCATCCTAAATTAGTTAGGATGGTTAAAATAAAGACTCAGTGTAGAACTCCAGAAAGATCACTCTAATCCGGGGGAATGAGGACCAATCTAATAAATGCAGTTGAATGCAAGCAAATGTAGAGTGATGCATACTAGGGGAAAAACACACATGTACACTTAACTTTACATATACTGTATGGTGATAACTATGGAGCTCCAAGGGAAAGCTCACTTAAAATATTAACCAGTTTGCAGCCTCTGTGGAAAAGGCAAAATCTATGCTGGGGATCATTATGAAAGGAATAATAAAGTAATACTGCAAATATCATTTATTTATGGTGCAACTACACTCGTCATATTGTGTACCATTCTAGCCACTGCATTCAGAAAGGATATTATAGATCGGCATAGATTTGGCACATAGCATTTGTATATTTGCGGAAAACGTATGCTTGATTGGCCAATTGATAAAGTAAGCAGAATATATATGGAATTAGATTAGAAGAAACCAAGCTGAAATTACAAATGTACCATTCACTGTTCTAGAAATCCATCATCTAATGCTGCGATTCTCAACAGGGGCCATATGGCCCCCCCGGGGGCTCCTGGAACATTTGAAGTGGGGCACAGACTGGAAATAATTCTTCACAAATTAACTTATACAGTCCTGATTGAGACTATATTTTGTTTATTGGATTTTGATATTGTGTTTATTGTGTCCAGAAAAAGGTTGAGAATGGCCCATCTAATTTTTTTTTGAACTTCTGTAAAATGTAGGGTTTCCCAGCCACACTGATTCCTCTTTGTTTTTTAAGTATCTGATTTTAGTTAGGCAAGGATGGCTGTGTCTTTATTAGACAACTAAAAAATTTCAAACACAAGCTAGCTACTACCCTGCCAGTGTCTTCATCAAGCTAGGCACCACAGACCTGGAGGTTGTACAAAAGAAACACAGATGTTCAAAAAGATAGCCAGATTTGCAGCCTGGGCTTTTCTGCTTAAAGGAAGTTTCAAAATGGGTACTGCAAATTGAGGTTAGAGGTACAGATTTCAGATTTTACCTTTTGTGGTGTGGATTGGAATGACCTTCCCAATCCTGCTAGACAAATGGTTGCCAGCCATTCAGCATCTCTCCATGGCCCTATATCAAAACATATGGTTCCTTCCTAGGAACAGAGATTCTCAGAAATGTTGCAAATCCCATTATCAGAGACGTCAGGATAAAAATTAATTCACACACTAGATAAGTCAATTGCAGTCAATTCAAAAGTCTTATCTAGTGGCTGGGAATTTTTTTTTCTGTACCACCCCAAGCTCTTTGGTGCCCAACCTGATGAAGACCAACACAGGGTCAAAACTAGCTTATATATTGTATCTAATTTTTAAAAAGTGGTCAAAGGTGTGACCAACTTTTGCCTTCAGATTTGCATATGAGGACTACACATCTTTTTTTCTTTTCATTGAGTCATGGAAATTAGCTTGAAATAGCCAACAAGAACCAAGCAAGTCTATTCAACATCACTCAAATTGGACTTCCTGTTTCTCCAGCCACTAGGTATTTCTTTCAATTTGGCTATAATTGGCTTATCTAGTGTATAAGCTAAATTTTATCCCAACTGCTTTGATATAGGATTTGCCACATCTCTGTGTGCCTCTTTTCTTAGCCAAAAAAAGGAACTACAGTACAGTATGTTTCAGTACAGGGCCATGGGGAAATGCTGAACAACTGACAGCCATTTGTCTATCAGCACTGAGAGAATTAGGAAAAGGCCATGTGGTCCTTAAGATTACAGAAATGTAAGAGTGATGCCTTGGACCACTAAAATATCAAATTGCAAGCTTTTGTGGAGACGATTCCACTTCAACAGACTAAGCACCACCACTTCATCCATAGTGCAGAAAAATGGTGGATAAGAGTCCAAAAACTGATGGTACGAGATGTCTGTGCCAAGTCTCTTTGGAGAGGTGACTTGGGACTCAAGTTGCCAGTGCCATCTGGGGGTGCCCTTCTCAAACAGCATTCCTTGTACCATGGTTGGAATTTTACACCCTGCTCTTAAAACCAAAATGTTTGTCAATTATTCTGAGATTGAGAGGCTTTTTAATCTGCACCAGCAGAGGTGAAATTCGAAAACTGCATCTTTGACGTGAGTCTGCCGCCCCCATTTTGAAACTTGCTTTAAGTAAAGAAGGCTGGGGTTGACAACTAGCCACGGCTTGCTTTTTTTTTAACTTTCATGTTTCCTTTGTACAACCCCCCCCCCCCCCGTTGGGTGACCAGCCTGATAAAGACCTAGGTGTACAAGGACAAGATGGCTCCCACCCCCTTGTTGATTTTGGCCGCTTTCCTGGCAACTCACAACATTTGCTATCTGAAGGACCGCTTTCTGCCAACTCCAGAATACCGAATTACTGTATTGGCAAATCGAACAGCTGGGACGGCTCCTGTGGCCCATGGGCACACGCTACGGCTTGCAGCCTTTGGGGGGCACCCGAGCGGCGCTGTTGTTTCCGTTTGCTTTCCCTTTCTCTTCTCCGCCGTACCAGGCAGGGACACACACCCCCGAAGGCGTGGCTTCTCCTCTTCTTCGCCCCTGCCTCCGGGCGTATGAAAAGGGGGTGCGAGGAGGCGCCCTCCCTCCAAAACGCCAACGAGCCCCTTCGGTGGTCTTCTTCCCCTCAGAGGCGTCGATTCTTGCTGCTTCTGCGCCTCCCTCCGCCCGGTGGCGCTGCCATGGTGAGTGCCCCCCCCCCGGTTGCATGCCTGCTCCATTGGGAGTCCGGGGCAGGGGTGCCTGCCTTTACGGGGGATCATAAAACTCTTCTCTTTTGGCGGGAATTTATGTCAGGAGTGGGGAACTTCACGGGGAACTGTCGCCTGCCTTTCACTGCTCTTGCTTAGCAGAGGGTCCTGTCCCCTTTAAACCTGCTGACTCGACAGACGAGAGTGGGGGGGGGGAGAAGCCCCTGTCAAGGGAAGTCCCGTAGGAGAAGGCAGCCCCAAATGGGGTAGACGAGGCTCGAGGGCTTGGGCGAACGGGTGGGAAAGAAAGGCTTGCAGGAACTGGGGAAGAGGAAGGGGGGCGGTGGGAGGCCTCTCCTGAAGGAGAAGGGGAGCCCGGGCCGTGAGGGCCAGCCTGGAGGTTTCACTCTCCGCTAGGAGACTGACGAACAGCTCTGCTTGGCCTCGTGGCGGGGAGGTGCATAAATACAGGAAGTTTATTTATTTTTATTTTTTACTCCTGCGATGCGCTCCTGAGGAGAGCTGCTGTGGAGACCTGTTGCACCGACGGTTTCTTTTTTGAAACAGGTATAAGTTGAATTTTGTCCCTAATTTGAGGGATAACGCCGAGTGGAATGGGCGGCGTTAGGAAAGCAGAGGATAAATTGGGCGGGACAGGTCTCTGGAGTGCAGGAGGAAAGTGGAAGTTAAGAAATAGAAAGGCATCCTCAATCCTCTCACGTTCTGGCTTGTTTTGTGTGTGTGGTTGCTTGCTTTTTGGCCAGGGAGGGGCTTGTGTCAGTTAGGATCTTAACACTGCAGAACTGAATGCACAACGGATTGTTGCCTTGCCAGGAGATAAGGGAGCCTCAGAGGAGAGCAGCAAGTAAACACACCTCTCCTAATGGCTTAATTTAGGGTGCAGTCACCTGGCTGCATGCCTAATTGCACCAGAAAAGGGCCCCTTTAATGGCATCTCCTTTAAAGTGACCCTTCCGTCTGCCAGGGAACCTCACCCGGCTGGTCCCAAATAGGAGAAGTCTTAAAACTGGACCAGAAATGAACTTTAGGGTTGGATTGGGCTCGGGCTGGAGTCTATTTCCCCATGTGTCATGTGATTGCCAAGAAATAGACTGGATTACTCCAAGAAACAAGCAATCTAGATTGTGATCTATTTTGCTGTGTGCTCACAACCCATAGACTAATGTTAGGAATAACATGTATACCGGTTTCATGAAATTCTTCCCAAGGAGACCGCCAGACTCACTGAAACTCAAAACACAACTAGCCACGGCTTGCTTTTTTTTTTAACTTTCATGTTTCCTTTGTACACCCCCCCCCCGTTGGGTGACCAGCCTGATAAAGACCTAGGTAGAGTTTGGTTTGGCATTGTGTACAAGGACCAGATGGCTCCCACCCCCTTGTTGATTTTGGCCGCTTTCCTGGCAACTCACAACATTTGCTATCTGAAGGACCGCTTTCTCCCAACTCCAGAATACCGAATTACTGTATTGGCAAACCGAACAGCTGGGACGGCTCCTGTGGCCCATGGGCACACGCTACGGCTTGCAGCCTTTGGGGGGCACCCGAGCGGCGCTGTTGTTTCCGTTTGCTTTCCCTTTCTCTTCTCCGCCGTACCAGGCAGGGACACACACCCCCGGAGGCGTGGCTTCTCCTCTTCTTCGCCCCTGCCTCCGGGCGTATGAAAAGGGGGTGCGAGGAGGCGCCCTCCCTCCAAAACGCCAACGAGCCCCTTCGGTGGTCTTCTTCCCCTCAGAGGCGTCGATTCTTGCTGCTTCTGCGCCTCCCTCCGCCCGGTGGCGCTGCCATGGTGAGTGCCCCCCCCCCCGGTTGCATGCCTTCTCCATTGGGAGCCCGGGGCAGGGGTGCCTGCCTTTACGGGAGATCATAAAACTCTTCTCTTGTGGCGGGAATTTATGTCAGGAGTGGGGAACTTCACGGGGAACTGTCGCCTGCCTTTCACTGCTCTTGCTTAGCAGAGGGTCGTGCCCCCTTTAAACCTGCTGACTCGACAGACGAGAGTGGGGGGGGGAGAAGCCCCTGTCAAGGGAAGTCCTGTAGGAGAAGGCAGCCCCAAATGGGGTAGACGAGGTTATCTATTTTGCTGTGTGTTCACAACCCATAGACTAATGTTAGGAATAACATGTATACAGGTTTCATGAAATTCTTCCCAAGGGGAACGCCAGACTCACTGAAACTCAAAACACACCTGTTTAAGCTTGTCAGACAAAACAGATACTTACTCATGCAGTTTTTTGGAGTCATAAACCGTTGCTTCACAGTTGGGAGAACTCTACATTTAGAGTTTTGTTTCCCCCAGTTGCACGGTAGATTTGTTTAAACATAAATAACGGATGACACTAACCAAGCCATGCAACAGAACAAAATATTTAGTTTTTTTTTAGGGGAAATTGCATCCAATTTTGAGAAGTAAAAACAAATGTGGAAATTCACATTGCTTAGTTGGAAATGACAATATGAATGATGGTCAAAGTACAGATACTTTCTGAAGCCTGTATGTACAGGCTTTATAGTACTCAGGGTTTTTTTTTCATTACACCCTTTTTTTCCTTGCAGCATAGGTTGGCAGTATCTACTAGATAGGAAGTAACTGTTCTGGGTTGTTTGTATGATGTTTGTGCCAACTTTCCCCACCCCATACTTTTCTCTCTCAGATACAGAGCTTACATTTCTTGCAGTCTTGCCAAGTACTGAATGTTTATGGGCCATGTTTGGCATGCAATAGGTAGAAGACATAATTTCCTCCCCACTTCTATAGAACCCAGTGGGGGGAAAGGGGTGTGTGGGATGCCTTTAGAAAAATCATCTTTATACATTTTTAGAAAAGGTATCTATGTTTGTCTGTGCTGACGCATCAGGCAAAACCTAAACAAAAACAAAGATGACACCTTAAAAACTAATTGCCACATTTTAATGTGAGATTTTGTGGGCAAGTCCACTTCCTTAGCAAGATTATCTTTAGAGAGATAATCTTGTCTAGTTTCTTTTGTGTTCTTGGGAGAAGCATTACAAGGAACCAAAATGCACATGCTATCCTCTGACGAACCCGTTAGACAGACAACTTGCTTAGGCATTCCACTCCCATTGTATTTATCCCTGTAGGGCTGCAATAGCATTTGATTTATATTTAGGTTTGCTAGTAATCTTTGTTTTTCTATTCTGTCTTGAACCACAACATGCAGCTGAGAGAGAGGGTGGTTGGAACAGATTGCAAATATATCTCTGAACTTCACGGTCTGAAAGCATCTCGAAGGCCACATTATTTTTACAAAGTTTAAAAATAATTGGAGGCAAGGACCAGTGAATCATTGCAGATGATTAAGAACATCCCCTCCCAGATCTCTCTTTTCAGTGACTTGTGGGTATAAATGTTCTACTCCTATTTCAGGCATGCACAAGGGGGAGAAGGGTCTTGCACCTTTATTGAAGCAGGAAGCAAGAACAACCCTATATATGTGGCTCTAGAGTTCAGGTTTCTATCTTTTCCTTCAAACCAAAAGGATAGTGGCAGTGCACTTTCTTTCTTAATTTACCTGAAAAGGATGGATTTAATTTAATATGTGTATATACCCTAGATATTTACCTTGGATGTAGAAAGATTTAAGATTACTTACCTTGGGAGCAGCAGAAGCTTTTTCTTTTTGTGTAATTGTTCTGAATGTGTCTTCTTAGGGAAAGAATTAAGAGGTGTAAGGCACTGATTTCCATCAAAATGCAACAGGTAGCCCCATGTGAAGGGACGTGGTGGCGCTGCGGGCTAAACCGCAGAGGCCTATGCTGCAGGGTCAGAAGACCAAGCAGTCGTAAGATCGAATCCACGCGACGGAGTGAGTTCCCGTCACTTGTCCCAGCTCCCACCAACCTAGCAGTTCGAAAGCATGCAAATGCAAGTAGATAAATAGGGACCACCTTGGTGGGAAGGTAACAGCGTTCCATGTCTAAGTCGCACTGGCCATGTGAACACGGAAGATTGTCTTTGGACAAAACGCTGGCTCTATGGCTTGGAAACGGGGATGAGCACCGCCCCCTAGAGTCGAACACGACTGGACAAAAATTCTCAAGGGGAACCTTTACCTTTACCTTTAGCCCCATGTGATATTTTTAGTCTTTTTTTTGGTATCTCTGTATTAGAGTCATTGACTGCTTCAATCATATATACTGCAGAGTTGGGGCCAAATTATCTGTTCCATTGCGAAGGGAATGGAATAATAAAAAAAAACACAGCAGAGACTTGTGTAGACATACAACAGACAGTTTTCTCTTAACAGTGTCTCTTTCTTGAGACAAAGCCAGTGCTGTGTAGCAGTTCCAGTGAGCCGTGAAGCTATTTCAGTAGCCTTCAGCTAGTTATTCCCTTTCAGGAAAACCTTTCTTAGAGGTTCTGTTGTGAAGAGGAGGAGAACTGCATATGCTGGCCTGAGCCCTGCTGGAAGAGAAGTGGGATATACATAGAACTGATAAATATTGGGAGTGACTGAGCTGATCACAAAGAATGTGACTATACAGCGCATCACAGAAACACCTATTACTAAGATATCTTGTGGTATCTTACAGATGTTGTTTTTCACTGTTATGGGTTACTCTCAGATTGTTCCTCTAACGTGCTAATATTTAAAGCCAACTATGCCAGAGCCATCATGCCCCTTCCCTATGCAGACACTTGATGTGGGGAAGGCAGGGGACTTGAATCCCATTAGTAAGAGCTTGAATATACAGTACTTTATTCTCAAAATTACTTCATGCCACGGAATCTCCTGGCATGGTCTAGTCAAGAGAATACTGTATATTTTCCCTTCTTGGTCAAACCCTACTAGCCTCTGTCTTGGAGAAAGATACAACATCTTCTTACTACTCTTTTCTCTATGCAATCAACAACAAAAATGGAAGAAATTTGATCCTTTATCAGTATCATTTGTTTGTTTTTTAAATATAAGGAGAATAATAAAGTACTATATAATGTATAAAATACATGGTGGCTCCAAAATAACACTGAAGGATGGAGTCTAATAAATGTTAATATGTATGGAAGAGAAAAGCACCTCAAGCAAATGCATGGGCTCCAAGAAAGTTCCCCCTCCCAAGAAAGTTAGTGAAATTAGTAGGTTTAATTATTTGGTCAGAATTATCATAGATTCTGGTGGAAATTCTTCAGGCTGAGAAGCAATATTGGTACCAGAAGTATAACTTTTTTTCAAACAACAAAATTCCCATAATTATGAATTGGGAGGTAGGGGATACAAGTGCACTGCAGCCATGTACACATACTAATATACACTTTGGCTACTTTCAGTTTTACATATACATTTATTTACCTATTATGCCTGGAGTTCTGTTTGTCAGAATTCAGAATTTCAGCGTGAAAACAAAACAGACCAAAAAAACAACAACATCAAATTGAGTTTTCTACCATCACCACTGAATGTTTAATTATAAAGTTCAGTCTCTGTCCACCATTTAAATTGAGGACCTCAAGCAGAGCCAGCATTCCAAATGCAAATTACATGGAATAAATTAAATTTAAATTGCTCTTTATATCATAGATATGGCTTCTCCAACTCTTTCTCAAAAGATAAAATCCACCAGCCATTTTGAACATGCTAATTATCAATATGATAAACTTCATATAAATATAAAACTTGAAAGGCAGGCTATCGGCTCACTCATATTACTTAATCCAGGAAAATAAATTAAGGTTATGAATAAATACAGTGTAAGCAAGAAACATTTTGAGGTGATCAGGTAAGAATTTTTATGTACAGTATTTATTTTATTAGATTTCTACCCCACCCATCTAGACCAAAGGTCTACTCTGGGAGGCAATAAAAAAGGCTTTATAAAAGGTAGATTAGTTTTTTTAAGTCTCAAATGGTAAAAGGAATAATGTGTATGAACTGGCAAACTATAAAAATTTTGAGGACTAGTAGCTTTTGTGAACGTACTTCCAAGACTGGGATAAAGTTCATCATGAAATATTAAAGTTGTAATTCTGCAGCTATTTAGAGCAGTGATTCTCAACCTTGGATCTCCAGATATTCTTGCACTAAAATTCTCAGAAGCCTTCACCACTAGCTTTGCTGGATAGGATTTATGGGAGTTGTAGTCCAAGAACATTTGGGGACCCAAGGTTGGGAAGCACTGATTTAGAAGAAAACTTTCCTCTTAAAAGTTAAATGCCGCTATTGGAAATTCAAATTGTGTTGCCTTCAAAAGGCATCAAGCCATAGGTGACACATGAACACCAGTCAATCTGTAGCTGGCCATGTGGAAAATAAACATGTAATAATTAATGAAAATGCATGTATGCTCAACTTTTAATTGAAAAGAAGTGCCATTTGTATTTTCACAGTTTGGTTAGATTTAGAGTAAAAAATCCAAAAGTATTTTTATGGCTGATTTTTCTCCCAGGAGCATGAGATCTATTCAGCTTATTGTACCCTTTTCTTTGTTTTGCTGTATCTTTACAGTCCCACTGTTACAAGGTTATTTTGCAAGTTCCTGTGATCTATATATGGTTTGTAAGCATTCTTTAACTTGTGCTGCAGAACCTTCAGTGGATTACTGAATCCAGATGTTGGACTAGCTTCAAGGTGGCTGGGAGCTGTAGTCCAACATCATCTGGGGACCTAAGGTTGGGAACCTCAGATGCAGAGAATTCTCTGGTGCTTGCATCTTTATTATCTGGCAGTTAACTCAGATTAATTTGAAGAAGCTGCCTTAATGGATGTATACATTGTAATATGTGTTACATGACTGTGTCTACTAGCCATGTAAACAAGACCCTACCCTCACCCCTAACTTATTCATCTGTAAAACATTTTTACTAACTTGTTCGAAACTAGCAGAGGAGGGACAGAAATGTATGTCTGTAGCAGTCTGTTTGCTTTCTATGTTGGGTGCAGAGGAGGACTGGAGCATACCAGCCCCCTCACTTGCCTGCACTGAATTCCATACACTATCCTGCATGCATTTCTTGGCTGCCAAGGGCTATGGAGCCCTTCAGTCCAAGGCTGCTGCATGCAGCTTTTGAGTATAGTTGTTAAAGAGCTATTTTAAAAATGTAATATACTGTAGTTTAAAAAATTCTAAATGATGCTTCCGAATACAAGTGGTTTTTCATGTGGGAATTTTGTGGAAAGCAATGAGTGGCTTAATATCTGTGATTTGCTGATCTGGTTTTATTGAGCATTGTAATACATCCCTTTGTTTCTTTAAGAAGTATGTTTTCAGCCTCATAAGTTATGGTGGTATCTGCAGTCTATAACAAGATTTTTTTAATGGGAGAGGGGGGTGCTGAGCGAAATTGCAGTGCCTGCCTTGTTATCTGTTCCATCCTGATAGCTTTTTTTTTTTAAAATAGAGAGGGGGAAGGGGAGGAGAGGACCTATTTTGCACAGAATGAGACAAATTGTTCCACTGGAAAATAATCCAAGTTCTCCTCTTAAGACAGGCTTGTGTGGTACCATTGTCCATGTCTCCTCCCACCCATTTTAACACAAGCATGTATTATTTCAGTTTCATTGCAAAACAATTGAAGCTCACAGTGTCTACCCTCTTATTATTGTTTTGTTTTCTCTTTTCTTTCTTTTTTTAAAAAGCCATTGTTAACTTCTGTTCTCCAAGCAGCTGTTTTTGTCAAATAGTGCCATAACACTCAGATTCTCTTGTCTTGGCCAAACACAAGCAGCATCTTCACTGTACCATGCAACTGAAGTACTGTATAAAGATGGATCTCATTTTTCCCCAGGAGCATACAGAATTCTGGTCTGTAGGTGCAGTCTGTGCAGCTCAGTGCCAACAAGTAGTGTGCCCAGCTGTCTCTAATGTGCTAATAGAAATGGTGCTTCTCAGGTTTACGCTTAAGAAATGTGTTGGTCTTCAAGGTGACAGGAACCAGTCATCCTGGTGTTGGACTAGAACTCTTTATCCCCAGCAGTGTGGCTGTTAACGGTTTTGCTTGAAAATGATGTTATCACATCTGGTGCACATCAAACTGTGGGAGTCAAGGACTGGGAGTGATGTTTTTTGTTTTTGTCTTAGGTTGCAGCCAAATCCCATTATAGACTCTGCTGAAGCCACTGCAATCTCAAGATCCAACTAATAATAATTTAAGATGCATGCATCATTTTCAGTCTCTCCTTACGGGCTCCTCCTGCATCACCTCTTAAGCTCTGTGCTTTCCAGCTCCAAGGGTCAGCACATCTGAGAAGACTTATTTCATTTGTTGCTGTTTTTCATAGAAAGTATTCTTTGGGTGCATCTTTTTGTTGACTGAAAGCACAAAAAGAGATGAGGCTTCTTCAGCTTTCAATTCTTGTGCAGAAGGGGGGATTTTGACTAGCTGATCTCATCATAGATTGAAAAGTTTGTTCAGGCTAAAATAGTTCAGATTAAAATAGATATACAGTATGAGGATAATGAAAATTTTAGTCCAGCATATTTGGAAGGCTAGATTTAAGGAAGGTTAGTAAAGACTGTGAACAGGGACCACTAAACAGAAATTTATCCTGCATATCATAACACTAGCCCTCATAAACACTTTGGAGACTAAACACACTTCCTGTAAAAAGATAGGGGTATGATAAACTATGATAAGACAGGAGGGCCTGGTGTACTCTGGTCCATGGGGTCATGAAGAGTCAGACACAACTTAATGACATTTAATTGACACAACAATTTAATTGACACAACAGTTATATTGTTATTGTATCCTTTTACTGTTGTTAGCCGCCTAGAGTGGTCCTCACCGACCAGATAGGCGGGGTATAAATAAAATAAAATAAAATAAATGACTAAACAATAACAAATGATAAACATGTCTCAATAAATCATCTTTAAGCCTAAGGACCTTCTCCAACCTGGTGACCTCTGGAAAGACTAGACTACAGGTTTCAAGGGTGATGTGGGGTGTGGTGAAGTACATCAGGGTGAATTGGTCTAGCTTGTGGAAGGCTGCTGTAGAATTTTTTATACAACAAACAGACATGGTGCTGCTTCTGGAATTCTCATTTGATATAATAGCGTCATTTAAAGCCATCACTGGGCCATTTGTGTCCATCTGAAAAGCCAGCAGCAGCAGCAATAACAAAAAAACAAACAAACAATCCCTCTCCAGTTTGGATTGAAAACAGTGGTCTATTATTCAGGGCCAAAAGATGGTATCTTTCTCTGGAATGTTCTAATAAAACTACTGTATATTCCTTTCTTTCCTCCCATCTCCTCCCTACTCCTGATTTCCAGAACAAAGGCTTTGGCCGGAAGAGCCACGCGTTCCTGCCCAAGATATTTAGGAAAATGTCCTCCCAGCCCAAAGAGCGCCCTGAGAGTTTGCAGTTCCCCTTCTTGGATGACGACGAAACAATTGCTACCATACGGGAATCGAAAACATTTTTCATTCTCCGAGGCCTGCCAGGCAGTGGAAAGTCCACTTTGGCACACGCTATCCACGACAAGTATAAAGATGCTTGCAAAATTATCTCTGCTGACAACTACAAAATCCAGCCAGCCATCAGGAGTGCCATTCCCGATGAATACAGCAAGGTAGATGAGGATCTAGGTGACTATTGCAAGCGTGACATCAGTGTGCTGGTAGTGGACGACACCCACCATGAACGAGAGCGATTGGAGCAGCTCTTTGATATTGCGGATAAGTACCGTTACCAGGTCATCATCGTGGAGCCCAAAACCTCGTGGAAACTGGATTGCTTGCAACTCAAGGATAAAAATCAGTGGAAACTTTCAGTGGATGAAGTCAAGAAGCTGAAGCCCAGCTTAGAAAAAGACTTCCCTCCCTTGTACTTTGGATGGTTTTTGAGCAAACGGAGCTCAGAGAACTTGCGTAAAACCGGGCAGGCATTTTTGGATGAGCTTGCTAGTTTTAAAGTCTTCAAGAAGGAAGCCAATAAGCATTGTGGGTCCCTTAAGAGCTTTTAGTCTTATCTGTTTAAAACCTGCCTTCTACTAACCTATGATTGTTGGCCTGCTGCTGGTGAGCACTAGAAGAGCATGACTGCCGAGCTCCCAGCATGTTTATGCTTAATGGGATTCTTTGTTTATCTTCTGAAGATTCCATATTCTATGCTTGTGCAACAAAACCTAACCGCCCCACCCCTTTAGAAGGCACCAACTAAGTTTCTGTTTCTCATGGTGACTTTTATCTTTGTGCCATACAATGCCTTATAGAAATGGCCTCAATAATTAGAAATGTTTAGTGGTGAAAACAGAATGCATTACACCGCCACCGAATGCATTACACTGAATCAAAACAAGACTAATGTTTTAAATCTGCATAACTGTGATTGCAGAGCAGGTGGACTTGGTTTAAATCATAATTTAAAACACAATTTAATTTTTTTAATATGATTTTTCTGATGATATAATGTTTTTAAAAAGCATTTTAAAATTCAAATTATGATTTAAATGGTGATTTAGATCAACTTGATTTTTTTTAAAAATGATTTTTATTCACCCTGTTGCAGATTGTTTTAAGGTAGGTTTTGATGCAGAACACTCATGAACCTACAAAGTGTTTCTTTTGCCATACGATAAAATAGTCCTGTGAAGCAGATGTATTGTTCTCCTTCTCTTGGTTCTTTGCTGCCAGTATGCATAAATAGTGTATGGACTAGTACCTGCTCCTTGCACTCTAGTTTCTTTCTCCTCTGCCAAGCCATGGATATCTCCCCCTTCTGACAGAAGACAGGATCCCCAACCTGTCTCTTCTTGAAAGTTTTGACCTTTGGTTGCCTTTTTGGGAGAGTTAGGGTGAATCACTTTAGATTTTGCTTCCCAAAATTCCTCAGCCAGTATAAGGATGTTGTAGTTCCCTGGCCCAAAGAAGAAGAGTTTTCCCCAGCTCCGTTTTTTTTTCCTTTGCTATACTGAAATGTGGCAGTAATCTCTCTTAATATATTTTTTCATTTGCCAGTTCAAAGCAGAACTAGAAAACATTGTTGGTACACCATTAAAAGCAGAGCTCCTTTAGAAGCTGGAAGACTACTGTTTATCCCAATTTTAAATTACATTGCCTTCATTTTGTGTTCAGTCATTGTTAGATGATTTCTGGCACCGTATGTGTGTCTGATTTTTCAAACACATCGTTCTGAAGGATCTGAGTGGCTGGAGGGAAAATATGGTAAGAGCTTTCAGTAGCTTAAGGTGAAGGTCTCAAGCTAGCTCTTTGACCTAGAGGTGTATAGGCAATAGATACTTTATGTGGACCAAGAACCAGATTGCGGTGCATTTGCAGAATAAAAGCTTTCCATTTTTTTTTAAATATTATCTCTATATAGGTTAGTGGGAAAATTAGCACCTGTACCAATACCCTCTACAGTAAAAGCTTCAGTTGTCTTTCACAGAGTGTGGAGGAGTTACTTTTCGGGACTCTTAGCCCCATACTCTCCCAAGCAGCATGGCTTTTGATTGAAGATAAATAGAGCCATGATTATGGTGATTCTAAGTGGCTGAGAAGAAGAAAACATTACTTTTTGGGACTGTAACTCAAAGAATCTTTCAGCCGTCATGTATCAGGAGGGACCTCTTAATATAAAACTGCTTCCTTTTCTAAGCTGCCAACATAACTTAATTTTTAAAAGAATCCCTACCAAAACCATACTTCTGTGCATTTCCTAGTACAGTAGTACTTACACTTTATACTCTGTGCTAATTATCTCCCCTCCAAGAAAAGACAGAGAATGCAACCTGTATATATTTATGCAAGTTGAGTAGCTTTCCCATCTGTGTATTTTTGTGCAGAATTAGGCTCCTGTTACTCAAAAGAGATGTTGTCAAGCATTTGGGTCCAGGTCTTTGGTACCAAGTCCGGAGTTCCAAGTCCCTATTAAAAAATTTTTTTTCCTCTAGAAAAAAAGGAGGGTTCGGTGGGTGTTGCAAGTCAAGTCCGAGTCACTGGGTGAAAAAAAAAATCCAAATTGAGTCTGAGTCAGATCACTGGTGCAATTTATGTCTGACTTGACAGTGAGTGCCACGGCTCAAGTCCACATCCTTAGTATGCTGTTGTGAATGGCAAAATATAGTGCTGTGCCCACAGTTTTCTGGCTTATTGTTTCACAAGTCAATCATTGCTGTGTTTTTGGTGGGGCTTATATTTGTGAAAGGAACTAACAGAGACATCTTTGTGTGAGCTTTTGAATATCCCTACCACTTACACAACAGAGCACTGCACACATGGAAAGGGATTATATGAATCTAGCCAAGGGGTACAGTAACCTTGACATATGCCCACACACCTATTAAACTATTGGAAAATCCTGTGAAAATTTGGGTGAATTGTGACTTGTATAAGCCTTAACCTTCCCCCTAAACATTTACACCCTCTGTAGCAGAAATGGAGAAGATGATTCCCTCTAAGCATTAGATATCAACTCCAGTCTTTTGACATGAGCTGTATTGACAAGGGCTCCTGAGGGTTACATTCCAGCAGTATCTTAGGAGTCACACGTTTTCTTCTGTTTCTCTACGTAATAGTGGGGAAGTGCCGGAACATGCAGGGACTGGGCTTGCTTAGGACAAAAACAGATAGCCCATAAATCCATAATTTTGACCTCAGTGAGAACTGAACACATATATAGTTGTTTAAGCATTCTTTCATGCCTGAGCACTCAGACTTCAAAGGAATCTAATTCTTGGACCAACCACCAAGAAAACAAGTTAATTTACAAACTCTGGAAAGTGAGAAAAACTCCTGTAGCAGTACTAAACCCCCCCCCCCCCCCCACACACACACACACCATTTTTTCTGTTGTTTTTTCACATGTCAAACCGTGTCTGTTTTGGCTCTTTGTGAGTTTTAACTTACATTTAGGTTTTATTTTTCAAATGAAAATTCAGGTTGCATGGATTCTAAAATACTCTTCTTCTGTAAATACACAGGATATTTTTGAATAGGAGTTTTGCCCCAAAGGTATATTTTTCTGTTGTTTGTCCACCAGCATCAGGCATGATGCTAAAACCTTAGAGAGGTTATCTAGATAACTTTGGCACAAAAATTAACCCTAACTAAATCTGATCTAGTTTGGTCTAAGTTACTCTTAACATTTATCAACACATCCCTAACCGTGGCTACGGCCACACTGGCAAGTTATAAGCTTCCTGCCAACATTGTGGGGGCATTGCTTCAAATGCAAACTCAAAATTATACTAAGTTCTTGCCATGAGAATATAATAATTGTGCTTTCCATCTTGGTCCTAAAGGACTGAAATCAGTGTTCGTGTGCATTTGAAGGGGTAGGGTAGATTGGATATTTAGTACTAGATAGAGCTCACCAAAAATTATATTTTTGGAGGGAGTACAGTTCCCAGAATCCCCTGAAAAACATAGTGTTTTCTGGGAGTCGAGAAAAGTAACATTTCTGAGCTCTGCAGCTAAACATAAGAAGAGCCAAATGGTTGGTGTCAGAGTTATCTCCTTTTCTGCTGCACAGAAATATCTAACACTTCAAAATGGGTGATATGATTATTTTGCACTGTGGGTTCTCCACCCCTGTAGGTGGCAGGCTGTGACTCTAGGCAGGGCTGGGGAAACTTGCAGCACTCTGCTCTCATGGTTGTTTATTGTTCTGCATCAGCATTCCCAAACTCGGGTCTCCTCAGGGTGTGTTGGCTGGAGGAAGGCAGGAGTCCCAACACCTCAAGAAGGCAGCAGGTGAGGGAAGATAATACAGAAGTACTGGTTTTGGCAGCAGCTGCAGGGCCATGGTATCTCCTAATGCAACTGGTAAGGAATGTGTGGCCCTCCAGCTGTTGGTAAGACCAGCATCCACTGTCCCTTAGAGTTGACCTGTGTTGGCTAGGAGGTGAAGGCACCAGCTGAGGCAAGACATTCTCCATCCCTGTTGTAATATCTGTGACTGGTCAAAAGTACTCATCAAAGCTGGACTGGCTGGAGTTGGTGCCCCTCCAACTTTGTGTCTCTGTTGCATCTTGATATTAAGAGGTAACTATTATGCTTAAAATCCAAGGCCTCCAGGCAAGTCTGTTTTCTAGAACTTGATTTACCAGCATTTCTAACATTTAGCATAACATGATAGCTACATATTTTCCAAACACAAGTTGAACAAAGAACAGCATTCACTATAGATATTTGTGAATTCCCTTATTGACAGGGAGGCCTGTGCACATTGAAAGAAGAACAGAATTGTTTATTGACTTGGTGTCTGCTCTTATCAAAGTTTAAAACTAATTCTGCATGAAAAGGAGAAGTTGAGGGTGGAGAGATTGTGTAGGATCCCCCCACCCCCGTGAAACTGATTTGCCTTGACTTATTCTATTCCCATTTATTTGCAGTTGGGCAATCTAGTGAAGACCCCAAAATGAAAATTGACTTGACTGGGTACTTTGTGAAAAGACCACCTGGCGTTTTGCACTGTACAACAAAGTTTACTGACTTTGGAAAGGCCCCAGGAGCAGAAGACTATGCACAGCAAGAGGTGAGAGCTTTTCATCCTTTCATTCTGGGCCGTAACAGGATAGTTCATGAATGAACTTTCAGGATAGAACGTGTAGCTATATTGTCCTGTTTTTTCAGATGGGAAAAGACTCCATTATAGAGACAAAATGTCCACCACCACCCCATTAAATGAGCAAAATTCCCCCATAAAATTCTGGGTCAGATCAGAATTGAGGTACAGTACATGCATTTAAGATGGCTGAAACTGACTTCCCTGTTCACCTTGCTGATACCAGTCCTTTCAGTCCTCTGAAAATGCTACAGAAGAAGGAGTTGGGGAGCTTGCTATACACTGTGAAATGTGGTGTGAGGGGGAAGATCCTCTTGTAAATGACTTGTTAATGGGTACCTTTCAGATTTGGTAAAGTCTCCTCCAGGCAGTGAAACTTGTTACATGTCAGTGTTTAGTGTAATTAAAGGATTTTTGTCATTAACTTCAACCAAAAAGGGTCTCGGTGTTTGCATCATAGGGCTGCCATAATGACAAAAAGACAGACAACCTGTAGTGCTCTCCCTAGAAGGGGTCTGTAGCTTGGCAGTGCTCTATGGTCAAACTTGGTCACTTAGGCCTGGTTGCCATTAGTAGCTAGGAGTACAGTTTGCCAGCTTTAGATGGTTTGCCAGCTATCTCTATGTCCCTGGTCATATGAAGCCCAGTCCCAAGGATTAGTGCTCTAGTAACCTTTAGACTGGGATACTGTGATGCAATATATGTTAGCCTGCTTTCAAATACCTCCTGAAGTCATTAGGCAATGCATAAGGCAACTTGCTAGAACTATGACTGCTATAGCCAAATAAAATCGTATTGTAAATTGACAAAACATTGAGCTAGTTCCCATTTGGTTTCAGTCTCCCAGTTCCCAGTGTTTGCCCCAAAATTCTTGGTTCCTCAAATGCTTGAAGGAACTCTTTATGTCAACCTGCTGGTGTCTAAAGATCTTCAGAAGAGGCTTTTCTTATTGTGGGTGTATGCATTTTATAATGACAAGGCGGAGAGCCTTATTGGGAGGAGAGAGGAGGAAGAGCAATCTCAACAGCAGTGACACTGTTGTCTACTCAGCACCACATCAAAACTTTATTGTCCTGGCATTTTAATTTAGGTATCTTTATCAGTTCATGTCTTAACTGTTCTTACATGATTATCATGTATTTTACTTTATGGAACTATTATTTGCTTTTATTTTGCAATAAAATACACCAAACTGTTATGGATAAGGATGAAATATTTTCAAAAATACTACAAGTACTAGTTCAATAACCAGATTGCTCTGTTTTAGAACATAGATTAGTAAATTTGTGTGAACTTATTTGTGAGGCAGTTTGAAGTAACTATCCCAGATGTTATTTTAGTTCACTGTGTATAACAAAGACAGAACAAGCTCTATTGAGCTAAAGCAGCATTTTCAATATCAGGTCAACCTTAAAAGAAACAATTTCTCCCACAGATTGTGAAGTCCTCTTACGGAAAAGCCTTTTTCCTGACCATCTCTGCCCTTTTCATCACCCCAAGAACTGCTGGGGCCCGTGTGGAACTGAACGAGCAGCAAATGCTTCTGTGGCCAAACGACGTGGATGTGCTTCAGCCAGCTGTTAATCTCCCCAAAGGCAGCCGGGCCCATGTGACCCTGGGCTGTGCTAGTGGGGTAGAAGCTGTCCAAACTGGCATCGATCTTCTGGAATTTGTCAAGCTGGAAAAAGCAGGGAACAAAGGCGAGGAGGTGGGGGAGATTGGGGGTGGGAAGCTATTGTCCTATGGGAATGGGATGTGGATGCTTTTGCTTTCCAAGAAGATTGAGGTGAGAGCCATCTTTTCTGGGTACTATGGAAAGGGAAAATTGGTGCCCACTCAAGGTGGTAGCAAACGGGGATCACCTTTTAACGCCTGCATCATTATCTAAAGGCTCTTGCTACCACTGCTGCCTTTCCTTTTACAGTGAAGTAATATGTAACCTTTTATAAGACCATTCCTACCCCCATCTCATTGTTTCTCAGTGCCTGCTAAGTTCTAGTACAGTGTCTTTTCAGAGGCACTTTCCCCCTCTTCCTTCAGAAAACAAGACACAGATGCCCAGGCACTTTTTTATATTTATGAACTAAGATTAATGTGGCTGAATATCTGGATACTTAAGTGTTTTGAAGTATCTTTTTTTTAATGAAGAAAGCGGTAGCCCACTCCTCAAATACTACTGCTGGGTTTGACAAAAAAACCCTTAGACATTAGTGCTTCTACAGAATGAACTATACCACTTCAGACTATAAGGTTTTGTGCGTATTTGTTTGCAAGAGGGAATCCTTTTCATCTGCCCATCCCCCAACTGTGGTCTCCCCCACATAAAACCTCCCTGCAAAAGAGAAAGCCATAATTGCGGGTAAAAGGTAATGCTCGAACATTTCTTTTTGCTCTTCTAATTTTTTTTCCTTGGGTATTTTATTTTCAGTCGGGGGGGGGGAGAATTAAAAAGTGGGAGGCTGTATCTCTACTCTGAAGTGGTACAATCTGTCTTCTGACGTTAACTCCACCAACTAATTCTGTTGCACAGGAGGACTTAACCTGTCCCAGAATTTAGTATAGTAAGTCAGATTGATAGTTTAGGATGTCTTAGAGTCAGCTGACAACTCAGCCACAGTCTTAACTGAATGCTTTTGTAAGTTCTTCCTTCTGTTTACTCATCTTTGAAAAGGCTTTAAAGCCAGACATGCTTAAACTCAGTTAATCTTGCTATAGTGATTCAGACCCCCCCCAACATGTTGTGAAAAGATAGTTATTTTTCTGTTTTATGGGTAAAACTATAAATCCTTAATCAAAAAGCATTTAAATAATCAAGAAAATAGAGCAATTTGTGTGGAGTCCTTGCAGAATGTGAACTCCTTTGATTGGACAGAGATGAGGATCTTGTCTTAATATTAACCAGTTTCTTAAGCAATGGGAATATTTGGATTTCCTCATAATTTCTGCTAGAAGAGGTAAAGCAGCCTATTCATCTTTTCATTCCCCCTCTGGCACACATTTCTTCTGAATCTTTAAACCAGATACTAGCTATTCATTAGGGACTGGTAACTCACAAGGGAGGCCTTAGATCAACTTTTCCCAACTTGGTGCAATCTGCGTATTTTGGATTGTAATTTCCCTCATCTCTGTCCACTAGTTATGGAGGGCACCAGGTTGTCAGAATTGCCTCAGGGACTATTTAGCTGAGAAAAAAAAAAACTTCACTTGTAGCCACAGTAAGCAGAGAGACATAGGCATCAACACATAATGGGTGAGATTTCTTTTTCTGTTTTATAGATGATGGACATTGTGGCATATCATAGTAAGTCCAGTGGAGCTGTAGGAAAAAGTGGTGATCTGTAAAATTACTTGTCAATGAACGAGTATTTGGATTAAGTGGCAGTGCCCTTTGAATATTCATCATAATCTGATAGTGCTGTACACAGAGGGCTTTGCTTATCTTACAATATGGTTTTGGACATTGAAAAAATAATTTATGTGAAGCACATGGAACACATTAAAATGCTATACATATTACACAATCCTGTGCATGTCAACTCAGCAACTAGTCCCACTGGGTTCAGTCAGTAGTGTTATATAGGATTTCAGCTTTAATAGTAGTGTGTAAAATACAGTTGTCAGTACTGTTGTGCACTTGAAACACACACAGCAAGGAAAGACTAACCATTTAAAAAGGTTTTCTAAAATCAGGGAAAAATTTGGCCTCCCAGATGTTGTTAGACTACAAATCCCATTGTCTTTCCCCACTGACTCTGCTGGCTGAGGTTGTTGGATTTGCAGTCCAATTATGTTGAAAGCTGCATGTTGCACAGCCCTACCTTAAATACATAGAGTCCAGTAAGCATGAAGAATTTCCACTGGATTCTTTTTTATACTGATTAAATATGCAAGATGAGATCCAAAAGCAAGTGTTTGTCCTAGTAAGCACAAACGAGCTGAATGAAGAGGGACTAAGTCATTTATAGAAGTCCCACTGATTCAGTGGACCTATTCTAGTGTGAACTCAAATTGGGAATTTATCTGAGTGTCTATATATAGATCTTTTGATTTTGTTAACAGTATATTGGTACACAGTATGTTGTCAGTTAAACACACTCTAAAACCAAAGGGCAAACCAGGCACCTTAAAATCTTTGCTGGATCATGCCCTCTGTCTGCTACTGCTGTAGTATTTTAGATAGACAATTGAATAAACTCCAAGCCACTTTAAAGCAGGAACCAGCTGTTTTTGCATTACACAGCTGCGCTTGGTAGTCATAGTCACCAGCATCACAGCATTGCTTTAAAAATGCCAATAAAGTAGGCAGCTAAATGAATTTACCTTTGTGTATTCTGGCCACAGCAGCATTTGTGTGTGGCATTTGAAAATACTGTTAAATACAAGTGCATTCCAAATCTGGAGTTTCCTCCCTTCCCAACTTTTATAGCTTGTTGCAAAATTGTGCAATCCACAGAGAATCTGGGGAACCTAATGTACTCCCACATCTGAGTAGCTATATGCAAGGTTAAGTTAGACGTGAGGATCCTCCCTGCAACCCTCTGTGAGACTCTCATATAACCTCAGTGAACATGACTTTCACTGTGGGAAATATCTTTTAGACAATGTAGGGAGAGAACAGGAAAGATGGCAAACACATCATTTGGAGTAATCCTTATAGACCTTGTCTACTGCTTTGCTCATGTGAATGTAATCAGACAGATTAGCATAAGTATTAACTGCTCAGATTAGAAATGGAATGCATGATTTCAGCCTAAACAGACTTCACATGAAGGCTAACATTCCTCCCATTGAATATTGAAAGTAAGATAGGTGGTGGTGGTTGTTCTGATCAATCTACCTTTCTCAAATGTTTTGTTACACAAGGAGAAAGCTAGTCATGCTAACAATGTTGGCCAGGAAATACCCATCACAACATAACTGTGTGTGATACTTGTTCCAGATTTTGCAATGTCTCATGCTTGTCTAATAGCCCAATTATTGTTAATATGTGTATCCTGAATACAGTCAGTCTCTTTTTACTTACAGGAAGTAGGGAATTTCAGTGGTTTCCAACTGGCATAATATATTTTTTAAAAAATGCTTTAACTCCCATTCAAGGCTAAATAGCAGCTTAGATTTAAAGCAACTGTAGAGGATATTGAAATAAATATTATTAATATACAGAAACGTTTGTCTTTGTGCTGCTTGTTACAACACTGCTAATGCTGTCACCATGTGGACTTTGAGATTACATATGTAGAGGGGTGGGTTTTACTAAAATCCATCTGTAGCAGAAGCAGAGAGAACTGTAATCAGGTAGTTTCAGTTCTGATTTTTTTTCTGACCATACAGTTCCTCTGTGAAGAGCTGCATATACAGCCTACTCCCTTGAGGTCTTCTTTTACATCTGTGGGTCAGTTGTGGCTTGTGGCATGTGGTATTCACACAACTTAAAGCAGAAGCTTATCTGGGGTTGGAAATGCTAGGATTTAATACTTAGTGCAATCTGGGTTTCATTTTAATGTATCACTTCCCAGGTGCTATTTTTCTATGGTAAATTAGATTTTAAAAAAGCAACTGTGTATATCCGCTCCCCCCATATCAACTGAAGACTTAACAAAATCTCTTTCAAAATATATTAACAGTTGAGGTCCTTTGGTTTTAATGCCACTGAAAGTTAGTTAATACTAGACACACCCCAAATAACCTAAAACTGACCATCATAGATTTCTTGGGGCAAGGTGGAAAACTTTTTTACACATTCAGTCCACCTTCATACAATTTCAATGGCTGATCTATCCAAAAAGGCAAAAAAAGTCACCCATGAGATCTGGAGTGTTTATTTTTTTTGTACATCATATACAGTTTATAATAAAGTTAGTATCAATTGCATATGGTTTTTGCTTCAGTCTGGTTTGAAATTCTGCATATAAACACGTTATGAATCCTGCTTAACAAATAGTCACTGGTTTTTGTTCTCCTTTAATGATATCCCTCTTAGAAAGATGAAAGGGTTCAAGTGGGGCACTATATTTATCCAGGTGTGAAGCCATCCCCAGGAGAGAGGAAGGAAGAGGGCGGGGAGGGGTGTCACTGCTCTAAAACATGTCATGCAACAAACTTTTAAACAGGAAGGCAGATCCTCACACTGAGGTTAAAACAGTATGCTTAATACATCTAGCTAAACAGCCTCTCTCCATGTGGATTCAACTGTGGCTTACCTGCCTCTGCTCAGACATTCCCTGTAAATGTACCTGTACAGCAAAGAGGACACAACACATGCAAGAAAAATGGTGAGGCAATGTACAGAGGAAGAAATGGGGAGAGTAAAATATTTGATGCAACAGGGCAACCTTGCCTAGAATATTTTGTCCCTCTGTCAGCAGCTCACAACTAAGGCGCAAGCTGCCCTCTCTCTCTACCTGGGATACCTTGTATTTTATCTGTCACCCCATCATCTTACTGAAGCCTGATTCACACATACGGCAGAATAAAGGGTAGAGTCAAGGATACTATTCAGACTGCAGGTGAGGGGTGCTGTTCTTAAATGCTTCTCTTTCTTTTTAAAGAACTGCACTAAACCTACCAAGGTCAGTAAGAAAAGCTCTGTCCCTCTTCTGTATCTGTTCTTTCAGGCAGTTTTGCATAACAGGCATTCAAAAATGTGATTTCTCCTGCATTCAGAAATTTTACAGTCAATTCTACACCTGATGATTCCACCACCACCTCTTTCTGCAAACATAGAACACATGGTTTCAGACATAAAACTAGATAAACCCATTGGGCCATCAACAGGATACCTTTCTGTTGACTTTTAAATGTAAATGTCAACAATGAAGAATGAAATGAAAATGCCACATTGAAGTGGCAGATTTTTAAAGCAGGCTGTATGATTTCTGCTGTCTAATATGAAGAAAACTGAAGCTCTTGAGAGGCTGTTTAAAGTACAGCCGCTGACTTTCAGATCGGAAACACACACAATGAAAAGGCAAAACATTAAAAACAGCTTTTAAATTGGCACCAGTTTCCAAGTTTACAATCAATATCAAGTTTCAGAAACCTCTTACCACTAGTTTTGGAAAAAGAAGGAATTTAAAATGCTGGAGACATGAAGAAAGCAACATTCTATGATAGCTTTAGGATGATTCACACCTGTCAGAAAGCAAGGCAGCCATCCACTGGAATTCTGCAACTCATTAGACATCTAAAGTCAAAGAGACTGCGGTCTGCTAAGACATTTTGACAAGGGAAATTCACAGGATCTCATTGTTTTTCCATGTTTTTGACAGCACCAGGCCTCTGAAGACAATATTCTGCTGGCATAATTTCCTTGTACATAAGGCAACTATGAAAATGTTCTGTTGCTCTACTTTGTACCAGTAACTGAAAACTGTCAGCTCTGTGAGCAATGTTTGTGGATAACGTACACAACCTGACAGCAACCAATTCAATTTTTTAGACAGACACAGTCTGCCCATGAAATTAGTTGCACCAGTGCCCTACGATTGTACTATGGAGGCCTAAATTAGAGGTAGCTGACATTTGTTCTGCCAGATCTTTCTGTTATGAGAAATTCCTGGCTCCTTTCCTTCAGTACTAAAACTTGTTTCCTTAATCCCTCTATCCTTTATCCTAAACTGTAATTCCTGGACATACCACTATAGACTGCATCTACCATTACTACTTCTCTTGAGCTCCTCCGTCTGAGGTTAGGAAGGGGAATGAGGGAAACAAGGGCAATATCTGTTGTAAACTCCTCCTTAGTTTGCCAGAAGTCAAAGGACTGCTTGAAGTCGAAGCAGCAGAAAACTCCCAGCTCACAATTCAAACATCCTAAAATGATGCCGTGCTGGACCAATAATTAAAATGCCCTGAATAGAATTTCAGATGTTGTACAAGAATGGGTCCCTAAAAACTTCACAGATTATTATCAAAGCTCAGAACTTTTCACATTCTCTCAAACTATGCTGGATAACTACAAACATTTAAAAACAAAATTTCAAGTTTGATTCATTTAGCAGTTTGTTCTGAGTAGGAAAGCGCCCAAAGCTGTTCAAACTTATGATGACACCCTTCTTTTCCTCAGTTGATTTGAGATAAAGACCATGATGGTGGCCATCCAGGGCTTTAATGACAGAAGAAACTGCCAGTGTATAGGACAATAAAAATTACAAGCAGATGTAAAAATGCCTCAGACTGTGAAATGGTAGACAAAATCAAACATTTGCTTATGAGGTCCTGCTTCTGTGAAGAAAATCAGAGAGCGAACAACAAATGAAGAGGTATAATGGAAGTAGGTACTTGGGGGTGGTCAGTGTACTTGTTAATACTAGGCACAGGAAAAACCTAAAAGCAAATACAATAAACAATTTTGTTGTTACTACTTTTAACTTGTCACCTTGCCAAATGAGTCATCAGGTAAGCTCAAAACAAGGCATTCAACTCAGAAAATTTATGTTTCGCTAATACAAAGATGAACCCAGAATATTATGAACTCATCTCTTGGTGATTTGTGCCTGGAGATAACAAGCAACACTTTAACATGCTGTAAGACATGGAAGCCTTCTCCCCCGAATAATGCTATTTTTTTCTTTCAAAGGCAGAACACATTCTTTGTCAATCTTGAAACTTCTTTTCTCAACCAGAAATGTATTCTTGAGATCTCAATCATTATGTTGGAGAACAAGTTTCAATACTTAAATGAGTAGATTCGCATGAACATGTATGAACTGTGACTGTGACATCAACTGATGGCTTGCATGTGTGAACCGGCCATTGCAGTTTCAGCACCACATACAGATTCTGTCACACCTATTACCATGCACTTTTCAATGGAGCAAGTTTTTACAAGTCGAGTTACGGGGAGGGTTGCCATCAAAATGAGATCTGTGTCTGGAATCAGCCCTTGCCATTTCCCTGAAGTACTCAAGAATCTGGAAACAAAAAAGATACTGTCCCTCAAATGAAAGAATCTTTAAAATTACAACCAGTGCTATGAAGGTATTCCTCCTTATGCCACAGGTGAATCTCCAGAGAGCGATGCCATGGATTTTAATCTCTCTGCCTTTCTCAAGTGTCTGAATATCTTTTTGAATATGGTGCAGTGCCAGCGTGATGAAACCAAAATGAGAAAAACCTACATAGGCTTTCCTCCTACTTACTGAAGGCATGTTGTGTCCAGCTGCACTTGAGAAAAGTCTCAGGCCATTCTCAGAAGATGGGGATTCCCCAAGTTAAATCCCAGCAGCATGGGAGCCTGAAATTACTTATCATGGAGGAATCAAAAGATTTTCTCTCTCCTTTAATAAAGTTAACAATAAAACAAACAAACAAAAAGTATATTCCTTCACTGTCCCTTCCCCTTCTTTCCACGTGCTGGTTTTCTTGTCACACTCTAAAGCACACACAAAAAAACTGAGGTCTCCAATGGAGAAAACATCACAGCCCTAAGAAACGGCGAGATGAGATGAAGGGAGAACGTAACTCGGGATTTAAAAAAGCAGGTCAGGTAAAGTGTGGGTTTCAGTAGATGAGATGAACCTCTTCTGCAGCTTAGCCAAACTGGAAGAAGAAATTTCCTGGTCCAGAAGCTGAAAAACAGAGAAGCAAAGACTTAACCCAAGGTTCTGTTGGGTCAAACATCTCGGGCAAGAGTTATTCAAGCAGTTTAACTTAAAACATCTTGGGAAAGAGTTATTCAAGAAGTTTGACTTGTATGGAGGTTGTAGATAGGAGTACTCAGGACCTCCTTGCACAAGTATAAGTTAGCAAACTGCAACAGGAATCTCTGAGAGGACAAACTTGTGCAAGAGGCAGAGCCCACATTACTGCACCAGTGGGGCTTTATGTTTTGCTCGTGTTGAAATGGATTCCAACCTTATAATTGCCATCCTTTGGCCAAGACCCTGCCCTTGCCCCCCCCAAAAAACTGAGCACCAGAGCAACTGCTGATAATAAAAGAAAGGACACAAAAGTCTGCTACTACCAGCAGGAAAAGTCCATACTGTCTCATAGCACTGGGGAGCATATAAGTCCTCCAGCTCTATCACTATCTGGGACTAGCATTTCTGACTGACCAATCAGTGAAAGGCCAAAAAAAAAAGCTTCTTAGATGGTGAAGGCAACAGGATTGATGTAATTAAAGGGAAGGAGTCATAATTCAACTCTTAAGTCCTAGAACTTGGGGACACACAGTTGACTCCACCTACAGTATCTCTACAAAGGACTCAAGACCTGGATGCTCAGATGCCTTAGTGCAAAAGATTTTTTTTAGTTACAAAGTGGCTCTTCTATTTAACCCCCTTGAAATAAACATAGTGTGCTTCTGATCTGCCGAAGGAAGTGGAGATACAAGCTCAAGAGGAACTGGCAGAACAGAACTGTACATTTTCTCTGCCAGCCCTCTAATGAACAGCTTCAGGAGGATGTCTCTTCTTCAATGAATGGCAGCAAGGTTGTCCTACTTACCTTCAAAACTGAAGCCTCCAGGCCCTCCAAAGAAAGCCTTGAAGATATTATTGGCATCAAAATCTGATGGCGGGTGAGGTGCAGAAAGAAGAAAACACATGACAAAATGAGAAGGGGTTCCTGTTAACTTGGTGGTTTTTAACAGACCAAATACACAGCAAACTATGTTGGATTTTAAAAAGGATGCATACATCTAAGAGTAACTTCCCTGGTAAAACCCATCATGCCATGAATTTTTGGACTTTTAAGTATTCACACTGGTACAGACCAATAAAGTGCTGTTATGCTTCACAAAAGCTCATGTATTGTATAATGATTTTTAAGTGGTCTATAAAGGTATTGCCTATTGCCTTTGTATTTTATTTTATTTTATTTTGACCACATGGCTCCTCTTTTATTTCATCGCTTCACAGTGTCAATAATTTCCGCTGTGTCTTGATTCCCAGCTATTCTCTTTTGGCTCAGTCCCCAAGCTTTATAAACAGGTTTCCAGACAGCATGTTAGCCAGAGTTGCTATGCTAAGACTCAAAGAACTATCCCCTTTAATGGAAATACATAATACTATCAGGCTTCTGAAACCCTGTTCCCACTCCCCTGCCATGATAAATATATACACTTATAGAAAAAGAAGCCACTAAGATAAAACCTCTCTTCCATACTCACCTCCCATATTCATGCCATCTTCTTCAAGATCCTGCCCACTGTCATAACGGGCCTTCTTCTTTGGATCTGAGAGGATGGTAAAGGCTTCACCAACTTCCTTGAATTTTTTTTCTTCCTCCTTTTGGATTTCAGCACTTGCACCACTGTGTCGGTCTGCCATGATGGGGGAAGGAGCAGGAAAAGCACAAAAGAGGAGAGAAAAAGGAAACATCCTGATTGTAGTGAGAAGAAACAATATGTTGTAAAAGTCTATAGAAGGGGGTAGGTGTGTTCTGTGCTAAAAAAAACCACAGACATTCTCTCTTAAACTTTTGTCTATTATGGGGAGAGGGAAGAGCTACACAAGGCACTGAAAAATCTTAACCAGCCATTCCTTGTTCTGAGACTTTACCAGGCATAACCCACAGGCCTTTAATGGGTGCCATCATATCCAGAAAGAGGCAAGGGATCTGTGGCCCTCCAGATATTGCTGGATTCAACCTCCCATCACCATACCTATGGATAAAGGGAACTGTTAGCCCACTGAAGCACAATGGGAACTCAGAAAACATTGTGTACCTGGATGATGCATTAAGGCCCGTTTCCTATATGCCTTTTTGATCTCATCTTCAGAGGCATTCTTGTCCACGCCCAGAATCTTGTAATAGTCTTTTCTCTTGCTTTTCTTAAGTTCTATCTGTGCATTCTTGAGTAGCTGCTTGTGTTCTAGAATACAGCAGTGGAGAAAGAAAATAAAAAGCAGCTTTTATTGCCAGAGAATGGAAAGAAACCATCATGAATGCAGCCCCCCACCACAAAATAACCAAAAATGACCCACAAGACCAGATTTACAAATGAGACTGCTCTCTTGATGTAACTGCCTTTACAAATCAGTATACTGTATGTACATATGAAGAAGTCACAGGAGAGATCAGTCAGAAAAAAGCCAGGAATCAGTGGGGCTGAAATTGTATGTATCTTCTTATCAGGGAGGGTGCATAAGACACCTCCATATGCCTTTTACCATACAGTAAGAAGGAAGAATGACAGCTATATGAAATTTCACAGAAACTTGACTAACAGGCACACCACACCCTTCAAGATCCATCAAAGCAAAATGGTCCACAAATTCACATCAGAATTCTCTATCAAGGTAAGAAAATCAGAAATTTAATCTTCCAAATCAAAGCATGAAAGTTCAGATTCTGAGCACCACTTAACAGAAGAGTCCTTGTAACTGGGAACAAGGCACAAGGTCTTTTGAAAATGACAATCAAGACCAGCAACTCCCAACCTGGTGATCTCCAGATGAAAGGACTGTCATCACCCACCATGTGGCACACGGGGGTAGGGAAGATTGATCAAAAGAAAATACATGTTTTCCATTTGTACCTTTTGTTTTCTCTGTCTGGTAAACCTTTTCGTAATCCCTCACAGCATCTTCATATTGCTCTGTATCCATGTAACTAGGCAAAGTAAGCAGTTAACATCTTATAAAACATCAAGAGGAGTTTGAAATGATTCAGACAGGTAACACAAGCTGAATGGTCAGGCAAATGACTAAGTAACCTAATTAACTTCGTAAAACAATTGCCTTCTAGCCCCATATTCAGCCTACTTCGTCATATGATTCAGTATATGTGAGCAGAACCATCTTGCTGAATTCCTGCAGGACAAGTTAGCAAAGGGATTGATTGGATTAGGGATGCAGAACCAATGTGGGGCCAACAGAGACAAAGTGCAACAATTAAAGAGCTCAAGAAGAACCAGGGAAATCCCAGGTTCAAATCTACCCATGGCCACTAAAAGCTCAACAGATGCCCTGCTAATTTAATATTTTTCAACCTGGATTTGCAGGCGAAAAAAAATGTAATTGAACAAGCTGAACTTAGTAGGCAGAAAGCACTTCTTTTTTCCATGTTTGTTGAAGTCAAAACTTGGAAAAAGGAAACAGTTTTCCTGGTCCCAGAACTTGAAACAGTTATGATTAGACATGGGCACTTTGTATTCCTATCCTTGGGGATATGAATAAGAAGCACGGCACCACAGGTGCCATGGAGGTCTGTTCCCTCCCCCCAGAACCAGCCAGTCCACTCACTGGTCGCTGTGCGGCACACACATCCGTTGTTGTCTATTTCACGGCAATCGTGCCCAAAAACATAACTAATCCAACCTGCAGATAACCCACTGTTCCAACAAAAGTTCCTATTAGTAATCTTCCTCACAGATCTATTTCCCATGCCAACAGTGATTTTATAAAAGCTTCAAGGGAAGAATTTGTCTAGATGCCTGTTTTTGGATGGTCGGTAGAGCTGTTAAGTGTGTCCCTTGAGCTATTTGGAACCAAGAAATTTTTACTCCTTCTAGCCCATTCTTTATTTATTCCATTGTTTCTAGAATTTGATTAATAAAAGGATCATGCAACCAATAAAATCTTTTACCTTTCCATTATGTGAACAAACATGTCCAGGTCAAGAGAGAGAGCAGGTTAGAAAAGGGGGTCAGTGGAGAGAGAATTAATCTTCAGATATGGGGGCTTCGTATTTGTATATGGATATGAAGCCCACTGGCACAGGTGGCTGGCATAATTTCTTATGACCCAATCACAGCAGTAGCCCAGCTGCCACAGCCCCGCCTCCCTGGCCACTCCAGCAAGAGGGCGGGAGGACGAGTCTCCCTCACCAGCTGTAGAGTGGCTGGTTGATCAGGGAGGTGGCAGCTGGGCTACTGCCAGAACTGGGGCACAGGAGATGCCGCCGGCCACACATGTCATGCACTGCATGGTAAGTGGTCCAGTGGGTTCTGGGGGTGGGTGGTAATGGGTCCAGCCACCTATGCTGGTAGGCTTCGTATTCGTCTATTAATGCCCACATGTCTATTAATCTTCTGATCCTTTTAGCCACATTACAAATTTGTCATTTTTTTTAAAAAAAGCTGAGAGTTTTCAAAACCATTTTGATTGTTCCCATTGGAAGACACCCCTCCCCTGACTTGATCTACATTTAGGCTGGCTATCTCAAGAGGCAGCCATGTATGTATTATCCAAAATAATCCAGATTGAATGTTTTGATTAACAGCTGCTATAAAAGGTTTTAAGATGGGGAATTCCTAGTCCTCCTAATCTCACTGATCTGTACATAGAGCTGCCTTAGATGTTCTTCAGAATTTTACAAATTGGTAAGATTATTTAGCCCTCCTTGCCATTATGGCTCTAGCACCCCACCTATATAATATGTTTACTTTAGTACCATATAGTATCAAGGAGGGTTTAAAAGGACTTAGGACAGTGATCTTGAAATCAGCATCGAGAATGTCATATACGAGTAACTGTTTAAAGCTGTGGAAATCCCTCCCACGGGAGGTTAGGCTGGGCCCCTCTTTGCTGTCTTTCTTAAGACATAACCTTTCTCTTTAGGCAGGCTTTTTCTCAGTGACTGACTGCCTAGGAACTGGCTTACGGTTGTTGTTGTTGTTTGTTTTCCTATTAAATAAATGGTAAGGTAAAGGTAAACGTCTCTCCTTGCTATTCTTTGGAAATCTGCATTCAATTTTCTGTAGCTTTCCCTATCTCTTTTGCATTTTGATTCCCTTCTCTTCTCTGCTATTTGTAAGGCCTCGTTGGACAGCCACTTTGCTTTCTTGCATCCCTTTCTTTGGGATGGTTTTGGTTGCTGCCTCCTGTACAATGTTACAAGCCTCCATCCATAGTTCTTCAGGCACTCTGTCCACCAAATCGAGTTCCTTAAATCTTTTCTTCACGTCCACTGTGTATTCATAAGAGATTTGGTTTAGACTATACCTGACTAGCTCAGTGGTTCTTCCTCCTTTCTTCAGTTTAAGCTTGAGTTTTGCTATAAGAAGCTGATGATCAAAGCCACAATCAGCTCCAGGTTTTGCTGACTGTACAGAGCTTCTCCATCCTTGGCTGCAGAGAACATAATCAATCTGATTTTGGAATTGCCCATCTGGTGATGTCCATGTGTAGAGTCGCCTCTTGTGTTGTTGGAAAAGAGTTTGTTCTCTTGACAAAACTCTATTAGCCTTTGCCCTGCTTCGTTTTGAACTCCAAGGCCAAACTTACCTGTTGTTGTTTTTATCTCTTCACTCCCTACTTTAGCATTCCAGTCCCCTATAATGAGAAGAACATCTTTCTTTGGTGTCAGTTCTAAAAGGTGTTGTAAGTCTTCACAGAATTGGTCAATTTCAGCCTCTTCAGCATTGGTAGTTGGTACATAAACTTGGATTACTGTGATGTTGAAAGGTCTGCCTTGGATTCGTATTGAAATCATTCTATCATTTTTGAGACTGTATCCCAGTACAGCTTTTCCCACTCTTTTGTTGACTATGCAGGATACTCCATTTCTTCTATGAGATTCTTGCCCAGAATAGTAAATATGATAATCGTCTGGACTGAATTCGCCCATTCCCGTCCATTTTAGTTCACCGATGCCCAGGATGTCAATGTTTATTCTTTCCATCTTCTGTTTGACCACATCCAGCTTATCAAGGTTCATAGATCTTACATTCCAGGTTCCTATGCAGTATTTTTCTTTGCAGCATCGGACTTTCCTTTCACTTCCAGGCACGTCCACAGCTGAGCGTCCTTTCGGCTTTGGCCCAACCACTTCATTAGCTCTGGAGCTACTTGTACTTGTCCTCCACTCTTCCTCAGTAGCATGTTGGACGCCTTTGGACCTGAGGGGCTCATCTTCCAGCATCATATCTTTTAGCCTTTTGTTTCTGTTCATGGGGTATTCTTGGCAAAGATACTGGAGTGGCTTGCCAGTTCCTGCTCCCAGTGGATTGTGTTTAATCAGAATTCTCCACTACAACCTGTCTGTCTTTGGCGTCCCCTGCACAGCATAGTTCATAGCTTTTCTGAATTACTCAAGCCCCTTCGCCATGACAAGGCAGCAATCCACAAAGGGGAGAGGAAAATTGTTATTTTAAATAAAAATCCAATTAGACCTCTCTCTGGGTTTGCTGATGTTTCAAGGGAAACAAGCACATTTATTACATAAATAGCTGATCACCATTTTCTGCTTAGTTGCTAATCTGGTTATTGCATCCCACTGTGAAGCCATGATGGATATTACCGTTTCCCATTGGTATACCAAAGTCTGGTGCACAGGACTTATGGAAAGGCTAACTGCCCAAGTCTGGGTTTTATAAAGAAGCAATGACATTGTAAGAGTTTCACAAGACTTGGTACCCATTTATACATCTTGTAAACTCAAATGAAGAGGACAATCCTTCCCTTGGATCACATGCCAATTTATGGAAAGACTTAACACAGCTTATCACGGTGACCTGGCATTCTTTGCAATCCTTTACTCTTATCCTGTGGGTTTGTTATTTTATGAATTGAATGTTATGTGTGTATTGTGAGAACAATAAAAAGTATTTTAAAAAATTAAGCTTCCGTATACTGAGAAAGATTGCAAGACCATCTTGTCCAGCACAGTCTGGCCAGACTGGCAGCAGATCAGCAGGATTTCAGACAGACGTCCTTCCTAGTCCCATCATATTTCTAACTTTGAGATGCCAAAGGTGCAAAGATGCACCCTCTTCTCACATGTCAAGCAGGTGATAAGGAAGCCCAAACCCCTCCCATCCAGACTTTATATGCCTGTACTCACCACTGTGCTCTTCTCAGATAGGCTTTGATGTAGGTGTCGTCCAGTTTGATGGCATTTGTGCAGTCTTCTATTGCTTCGTCCAGCTTCCTAAGCTGGAAGGCAAGCAAGGAGGTTAGGAAATACAACTCACTGCATTTTCTTAAAAAACAAACAAACAAAAACACAATTCTCCAAGAGCAGAGAGCAAGAGTTCCTCAATCATATTTATAAAAAAATATATATTTCATGTCTCATAGGCTGCTTTCTTTCACATCATTCCTGTGCAGTATGAGTGCCACTCCTAATTCTTGCTCTTCAAAAACTTTTCACCTGTATTTTGTTAAGAAGCATACAAACTAATAAATATTTAATTTATATATAAAATAAAAGAATAGAGTAGTATAGGGCAAAACAACCCCTCCTCACTAAACAGCTGGCATGCATCTACAAGTTAAAGGTAAGACAGACAAGCTCTAATAAAGAACATATCTCCAGAGTAATGCAGGCTTTGTACAGTTAATATTATTGATATACTCTGAAAATGCAAACCAGGTTTGCAAAAACAGATTAATGGAACTGCTTGATCTTAAAACCCCAATCAGTATCATTAATTTGTCCACTAATGTCAACTTCCAGGCCTTGGCTACCTACTTTGTCAATATAAACAGTACCCAACTATCCAGTTAGAGGCAATTAGCAATTGTGCAACTAAGCACAGAGATGTAACGTTTTTAAATTTGTTCGACAGTAACATTTGAGTGAGCATGAAGTGAGAGCAAATCCAGTGCAGATGAGAGTTACACAATCCAATGCATTATTATTCCTATTTCTTTAAAGACATCCATCCAAAAGGAAGAACACTCTCACCACATATAACCAGGGGATCCTAGGATGTCACAATTCCTCCCACATTACAGGATGTTTGCTATTGAAATAGCTGTATTTCAGATGTGCAACTTACCACCTGATAAGCATTTTTAAACAGTGGTCTTTAATTTAACTAAAATCATAACAAAAAGTGAGTTATTCCAAATAGGTTTCTAGGTACAGTCCTCAATTAGTATGCATCAGCCTTAACTTCAGTCATAACAGAGTCCTCTCTGATTGCACTGTTAAAGGTTCTATTGCAAAAGCAAGTAAAATTGGAGAGAGAACATCCATGTTTCATCCCCCATGTTTAATGGAGAAATATGCCATGCCACATCTATTGATCCTGACCACAACTGCTGCATGCTCTCATTATAGAATTTTCAGGACATTAATGAATACCTGCCCCATATCCACAGCTGTGCAGACCATGAACACATATGCCCACTCTAATCCGGATGCATCAAAAGAAGCAACTGTGATGTGCTTGAGCATGTTCAGGTCACTGCAATAGATTGTGTCAAGAAGCCTGTGCATTGGAATAGACATCTGTCTCGACTCAATGAGACCAAATTAACTGAAACAGGCAGGTTTAAAAATTTTTTTTAAAAAAATTCATATTCAATAGGGATAGGAGGCTGGACATGGGTAGAGGAAGGGTAAAATTCCAGAGAGCGAGAGAGTACTTTTACATCTACTTACACAATTCTACTAGAATAAAAAGATAATGATAGATCCCTGATTGGACCTTCACATTCTTCTACTGTATTTATGCTTTCCAGTCCATGTTTTGAGTCTAGCTATAAAATCATTCCAAATTTTTTAGTCCTTTTTAAGATGACTGTGTTTCTGCTTTCTTCCAATGTTTCCCATATTACAGCTATAGTAATTATGTATATTATCAAATGTTTCATATCTTTATTTACAATCTCAGACATAATATTCAATTAACAGAATTTCAATTTGAATATCTCACAAAATACATTTTTTCAACATTTCATATACTAATCTCCAATAATTTTCTGCTTCCCTATCTATCCATCCAACATGGTTGAAAGTACCCTCCTGTATTTTGCATTTCCAACACTTATTTTTTTAAAAAAACCATAAAGCAGTTCTTGATTTTCATAGTATTTCTTGAAGGCAGATAGTGTCCAATTTTAATTTTTGTATTTGTTCGTAATTTCTTTTACGTCTTTGGGATGAGTTTAAACTGTTTACATTAGCTAAAACATTCTGAGTTGTTTCTCTTTCTTTTGATCCATCTCTATTACTAAGGTTTTCTTTCCTATTCTCAGACCCTCTTGTTTCCATGATGGGCTTTCCTTCGGCGCTTCCCATTTGGTTTTCTAGCTCAAATTCTGAACTTCCTTCTGAATTTGATCCTGATGGTCCACTTGATTGCTCCTCTTTCTGTCTTTTTCTCTTCTTTCCTACCCAGCCATTTCCCCCTTTTTCCATAAAGTCTTCTGCCTTCATTGTTGAATTGACAGAATATCTCTGCGACTAGAATTGGAAAGAGACACCTTCAAGTATCAACCACTTATATGTAATGGAGTTTGTTCTCAGGAAAGATATCAACTCTGTGTACTGTCTCCTTTTCTGTCTTATTTGCCACGGAATATTATCTTGAATGTTTCTTAGAACCTTTTCTCGAAATACCATTCTCATGAATTTAACATGAATTTCTCTGGGGAGTTTATTAGTCCTGATGTATGCTGTATTAATTATTTGTGCTGTATCTATATTTTGCTGTACCTCTTCTGGTCACATATCCATAAGTGGGGCTAAAAGTTAGTTACCAATTGGACTGTGTCTTCACCTTTTTATTCTGGAAGATTCTGGATTCTATGAGGTTGACTCCATTTGTAACTTTAGCAGGACAATTTCATCTTGTTTTCTTTCATATTGTATCACTACCAGCTCTGCATTCATAATCACAATTTTTTTTTTTTAGGAATTTTGTATTTTAGCCTTTTTTATTTTCTATAATTTGGTGTTTAATATCAGTCATTTGCAACCCTAAATCTTTGATTTGTTCAGATAGCTGAGCCATTCCTCCTTGTATCTGCTGTTATACTGATGATAACATATTTTGAATGCTCTGTTGTCAATCCTTAAACGTCTCTTGCCCCAATAATTTCAGACTTTGTTCTTGTGCAGGTGAGCCTCTTGAGTTTCCTTTCTTTTCCTCCCTTCACAGCCACCGTCCTTTTTTAAAAGCTGCTGTTTGGGTCTTTCCCAGCTAGTGTCACTGCTGCCTTACTTTTCATTCAAACAACGTTTACATAGCCCATCCACAGATTAGCACTTCTCTCTGTTAAAATGTTCTTGCAGCCACCAGTCAAAACAATGTGTTTAAAATAACAGACAGTGCCTTGAGGCACGTAACATTTGCAGTTCAATATTTCTCTCTAGCCTTAGGAATTAAAGGTAGGTCCTCCAATCAAAGCTGCTCCAGGCTACAGGAGGTCGGGCTACAGGAGCCACTGTCGCCTCCACCATGGTGCCAAAGGAAACTAAGGTGTCTCCAATCCAGTAATGTTACAGAATCTAAGACTCTTCTTAAGTTCCAAAGTTCTATTTTCTGATTCGAGTTTCCTCTATCAGCATTGTAATTAGACAGTTTATGATTAGACTATCTTGTGGGAGCAAATCTTTGTCTTTGATTAAAACAGTTCATTCACCAAATAACTTTCTCCCCTCCTCCCTCTTTTTCCTTCTCTTTCTTCTCCTTTTCCAGATCAAAGCGGGGGGATGGAGTGGGGAGGCTAGCTTCTACCAAGGCTTGAAGAATTGCAGGATCTAATCCACTTCCACTAACTCGTTAAGCCCAACTTTCTTCTGTATCATTATTTTAGGTCCATAAAGGTTTCTTTATATAAAACACACATCTTGACTTACTTAGAGTCCTGGTCAGGATATTTTCCAAAATCCTTCTGTACTCCTCCACTCTCTGCAAGGGGTGCTCCCAGATCTTTGCCCAACATGGATTCCTCCTCAGTCCATGCACTCAGAAAAGACTTCAGGGGGAAAAAGCAACTTCTGCCAACTTCTCTCCCCTTTCTGTCGCCTCTGATGCTTCAGACACTGTTTTTCGTAATGGACCATCCTTTTGCTCCCTACATTGGGGGCCTCGAAACCGAGGGGTCCCGATCAGTTTCAGAAGCTTTCCCGAAACCCAACCAGTCTCACCATGATGAAAACCCACCTCTGGCAGAAGTCTTTGTATACCCATGAGAGTGAAAGAATGGAAAGGATGAGAAGTAACATTTATAGGATATTAACAGAAGCAAAGGACAAACAAGATATTTTGAAAACACTATGGGAAGTAGATTTGGAAGGAGAAGTAAGTATTGGGAGGTGCAAGAATACATGGAATGAAATAATTTTATAATGTATGTCTGTAAGGATAAAAGAATTTTTAAAAAATAAATTGGTTTGGAAATGGTATTTAACACCAGTGAAACTGAATTGTGTGGATAACAAATATTAAAATTTATGTTGGAATGTTGTTAGGAAGCGGGTACCTACTTTCATATGTGGGAGCATGAGTATATATTGAAATTTTGAAAGTTGGTTTTTAAAACAAATAAATGAAGTATTAAAGTTAACTTTAAAAATATGTCCTAAAATAGCACTTTTATCAATAATTGAGTAAGCAATTAGAAAATGAAGGAACTGATTACAAATTTTAGTAACAGTGAGTAAATGAATAATAGCAAAGAATTGGAAAGTGTGTGATCTCCAATTAAACTAATGGTATAAGTACAGATTATAGATATCAATGGTAAGTTAACATGCAATATTAAAAGGAAGGAAAGACAAATGAGAATATGTTTAGAGTTATGTGAGGATAATTTACTGATTTCTGTATTAACAAAGGGGATGAGTTATGCACCTCCACAAGAGCCATTTTGGAAGGGAACGGATCTCCATGAAGGCAAGGAAAACAGAGCAACTTTGATGGCCCATTGGGAGGGGAGCACATTGGATTGTATGTGTAAACACTAAGTTGTTTTTTACGCTTGTGGTATTTGTTGATTAGTATTTTGGTTAGTTTCCAATTTTTGTGTTTACTTTTAAAATTATATATATATTAAAAAATTGTATCTTGGTTCAGTAAAGAGACTGGACTGTATGAACTTTGATCACATAGATCTTTGCTTGATTTACTAATAAGAATTATCTGGGTTACATTACAAAAAGTACGTTCACTTCTCAGATTTGAATAATGAGAGAAGAAGTGAGCAATTATTTTCAAGAGTTTTATAAAATCATCCATTGAAGCTACCTGTTTCTAAGAATTCATTAGGTTTGATATACTATTATAAAATCTTGCAATTCACTCAGGGGCATGGGGTAAATTAGGTACTTCATCATTTTTCCCCCCAAATTAATTTGGCATAGGAAATCACCAACATGCTTCATCAGGGGCAGAGGAGGACTAAATTTTGTGCCAACTTTTTTCAGTTTCACTGATCCTGAATCTTATAAAAGCCTTACACTGTGGGGATCTCTTAAGGGCTGCAAAGTGAGAACTTAATTTTTTCCTGAATATAATTTTTCTAATAACTTACATGCTTTGTTGCCAAATTCAAATAATTTTTGAGTAGCATACAGCTACTCAAAGGATATCTTGAGCCGGTTTGGTTGCTTCATTCTTTAGCAAATACAAAGAGGATGAGCTCTCAGATACCTTATGCTGATCTTTCTTGGATTTTAATTTCCACTGCAAGCTTTGTTTTTTAAGCTAGCACTGAGGCTTTGTAATGTTTTAACTCAATTGTATTTGTATTTCCATTGGTGTTTTATTATTATATTATATTCTGTTATTTCATTTAGTCTTGTTAGCTGCCCAGAGTAGTGGCTTGCCACTAGTTGGATGGGATAAGCAAGCAAGCAAGCAAGTGTAAGTAAGTAAAGTAAAACACACACACACACACACACACACACACACACACACACACACACACACACACACACACACACACACACACACACACAAAAATTAAAAGTGCAATGTTAAAAATGTAAAATGTTACATAAAAGAAACATTTCACAGGATTTCATGAAAACATAATGGAGAGTTTTCAAATGAAGCTTTAGGCTGCAAGAGATGAAGGACCTAGCTTCATATCACATATACATATTCAGTTTAGTGGGAAGAAAGGTTTTCTAAGATTCTTGAGGACCAAGGCACATAGCTTTCTCAGTGAACAATGGCAGCAGGTATTTTCTTAGTTGATTTGTTAATGCTAGCATCTCATTTCCCCCTTAATGGTACAACAGTTCTCCAGCTTTGTTAAATCTCATTTCTCAAAATTTCAGCCTCGCTTTTTGCTGAAGAGCTTATAATCTGAGGCCTGCAAGTCTTGGCAGACCACCCACCTCAACCATTCTTTGCTGGCTTACAGAGACATTCTAGATCTTCAACTGAGAGGACCCCTTCTAGTAAGGTCTTCATGTCCTTCAAAAAAGTGAGACAGGTGTCCTGAGACACAGAATCAGAAGTCCGTTCTCTCTTACACACTGTCATTTTACTCCATATCTAATTTGTGAAGGACAGAGATCTTTAAAGAATTCTCTGATACAAAGGAAAAAGCCCAATCCCACCTTTAAGTACTATTACCTTTGAGTTAACTGTTCCACGGTTGCAGTAGAGTTTGGCATTCGTTTTCCTGTTATTTGGGTCTATTGCCAGGGCTTCTGTATAAAGTTCAAAAGCTAGCTTGTAATTCCCTTCCTTGAAGGCCTTGTTGCCGTCGTCCTTCTTTGCTTTCAATGCTTTGGCGTTCTGAAAGAAAAGGTGGGCAGCAGGACACTTTAGAAATTTAAGATGTAGACAAAATGAATTCAAGAGATCTTTAGTTAGTTAACCTATGCAGATCTGAGTATCAGATCTAGACAGAGCCTATTTTGTTCCATTCCTACATTTGTCCTATTTAAAGGAAGGGATTCGGAGAGTAAGGCCGCAACACAGAGCAAAAGGCTCTGCAGATGGGCAACAGAAAGCAGTCCATGTTATTCCTGAGGTTGGAACCTACCGCAGTGGTGACAGGATCTCTTTGCTTCTCTGTCCTTTTTACAGTTCAAGAGCCACCTGATCCACCAGTAGGTGCAGCAATGTGGCAACAGAGGCAGAGCTGTGGCTGCTTCCACCATACAGTACTTATTTTGTAGATTTTCACTTGGAATAATGCTTAATATGGCTGCAATCATTTCAACAAGTCCCCCAGAGAAGGAGGATGGTGACAGTGGCCAGATTTCTATTCTTTTACCTCTGAAGCCAAGAGCAGCTTTTCAGCATTTTTAAAAGAAGGGGGGGGGGAAGGAAGGGAAGAGAAAGAAAAGGAAAGCCTGCCACCACGATGGTAAATCCCTTCTCCCTGAAAATATTTCTGGGAATGAATCTGAGACTGCCAAATGGGCATACCTTATCCACTTCCACTTTTGAGTATATTTATTTATTTATTGAGCTTATATGCCGCCCATTTAGACATAGCCTAAATGGGCGGCATATAAGCTCAATAAATAAATAACTGGACGGCGTATATGTGTGTGCTTTTATTGTCATCTGAAGAGAAGAACATTCACAGCACTATTTATTTTGCAAGTTCTTTTTTAAAAAACAGTACAAACGTAAGACTAAACAAGAACTTTCATTATTTTGGGGATGGATACAGTTTCATCAGGTAGCACAAACGAAACAACACAGCACTTTCAATGAACTGTACCTTCTTTCTACATTTCTTTCACTACTCCCTCATCCTCCACACAAAACACCTCAGTTTCTCTATCAGGTCCGTAATCATTTACACATAATGACTTTTCCAGAAATGTATCAGTATACCCACAGAGTACATGTTCTCTTTCATTTGTGTTTAGTTTGTCTAGCAACAGAAATCTGAGTTTATTAAATCCATCAGTGTGCCAATTCAGTTACCAATTAATTTATGTCAAATTATGTTTTGATATGTGGGATATTTTACCAGATTGTCTCCAAAAAACAAAACAGTTGTATCTACTGGCATAATAAGTGCTTGTTAAATCTGTTGACTGATAAACCTTTTAAAAAACAAAATGTTTTAAAATACATCAATCTAATCTATGAATTGGTTAAGCACAGAAACCCTAACAATAAAAACCAAACACAGCAAACATTATGTTGTTATCATGCCAGCAGAAAATAAAATAATATGAACTGAATAGTCACTGACCTGTTGTACATAGGAATGCCATATGAACTTGCATTTTTCCAAAAAATAGCCCTGCTATTCTGTGTAAGCATAGACTAAAAACAAACACCAACCACAACCAGCAAAATGTTATGGCACCTTAAAGACTCATTAATGTCCACTCTTGAAAATTCACATTAAAATACAGTATAATATTTTTTTTCTTTAAGATGCCACAACGTTTAATTAAGTGTGTTCTTGTTTTGGTCTGCATTTTTGTTTTGTTTTTCATTTAATATGCTTCACAGAAAATCTCAGATTTTTTTCTTCTCCTTTGTTTTGTATTAAACCTTGCAGTCCTTATGGTTCTGCAGATGCCTGGAAGTAAATGGGCGACTTCTCCTGAATTGTTAGAAGCTAGAGAGATGACTGAATAAAATTCCCAATGTCTGGAGCTTCCCCAACCTCCTGGCTCATGATTTCCAAACACAGAATTATGAAATATAGTGAATGCTGCAGAAAAATATGCAAAATAAGCAACATTATGGAAATGTGCCCAATTTGCAAAATGTTGACAAGTTGCACAATTCTGATTTTCTTAATACAGAACAGAAATTGTCTAGCTGCAGAATGTTACTTTTGCCATGCAATACATACAGCCTTGATTAGGGCAGTCAAGTCCCCTCCCTGGATGCCTCAGAAACACAATTATTTCCTCTCTAGAAGGAAAGAAAACATTTACCCTTAAACATGGCCCCTTGCTTCCATGGCCCCCTCCCCTCCAATTTAATTACTACGACTCACTTATTACCCCTTTTACTGATCACAAGGCTGTCAAACATTTTACACACATACACAGCCACATGGCTGCTTCCTGTCATACTTACACGGCAGGCAAGACAGGCCTTGTCGTGGTCAGGAGCCATTTTGAGCGCCTGGACGAAGAACTGCACAGCCTTCTCAATACAGTCCTCGTAGTAAAGGCAAAGCCCTCGGACATAAAGAGCGTCAGCATTTGTAGAATCTATTCTCAAGATGTCACTGAAGGCAGAGAGAAGAAGCAATGCAGAAGTTATAGAACTGTGGGGAAAGCTGGTCATACCCCTAATTTTGAAGAGAGGGGCAAACGCCGTTCCCGAGAGGCAAGAAGCCCATAATAGAAGATATGCCTGACTATTTTAAAACCATTCTGTAGGTTAGGAGGAGCTCAAATATTCACAGCTTCTTCTATATTAATACACCTCAGATAATCAATGCTACAGAATCCCCATAAAATTACAGAGAATGGCAGAGGAACTTTCATTGTATGGCAGAAAGGAAAAAATACACAAACCTGAGAAGCCAAAATTGGCAAGCTCTCAAGAACAGAACCGGTCACTTTATTATTAAATTCAGTATTTCATTTTCCTAGTGAAATTAATGCTTGAAGCAATTAATGGTAAAAAAAAAATCCTATTGAATAAAACACATTCCAAAAAGCAAACATTAACAACCCAAGCAGTGATATTTTATTGGCAGAAAAGCACCAAATCTGTTTATTTCTCCATTTGCTAACCAAACTGTTCTACACAACATAGAGGCCTTTCCCATCAAAACTGTTTCTCAGCCTTCATCACTCCTACCTGGCAACTGACTGTGCTTCAGGATAGCGGCCCAGCAATGCTAAGCATTCAGCTTTGAGGATTTTGAACCGGTGGCAAGCGGGGGCAAATTCCAGAGCACGATCCATGCAAAAGACAACCTGAGGCAGAAGGAGGAAACAGCCAGTAAGCATGGGAAGCACAGAGGTTGGGTGCTGCCGCAGTCCGCACCATGCCGCTGTGAGAGCAAGGAACAGTGACTGAACCAACAGAAGAAAAAACAGTAGGACCACTGCACCCGTGTTTACTCTTGAGTACCCAAGGTTTCACTTACCCACTGCCTGAAAACATTAAATGATGCCCCCTCCCGAAATACATGTTTCCAAGCTGTATCACCAGAACTGGCCACTAGAGAGAACCAGAGACTATGCTATAGAGAGGGTTTCTATATCCATGTTTTCTGGCATCTGTGCGTGTGGGGGGCTTGGAACTGATCCACCATGGATACCACAGTTGTACTGTACATCTCTACACAAATATCAAAAGCTAACAATAATAATAACTAAATGGAAGCCTCTCTATCGTGGATGGAAAAGCTCTGAGGAATCTGTCCTCCTGGCCTTTTTACAATGAATTGAAAGGGAATGGGGCCACACTTCCTGACATCCTCATGTCCATAACCAAAGTGACTAGAAGGCAGCTTCACCCTAGGCTTTCCCCATCTAAAGGAAGCCCAGTGAGTGAAGCCTGCTAAGGCCCTGTGTGGAACAGCAATCTTCCAGATGGTTGGGGCAGATTTCCTCTTCCTTCCACTTCCCTGCACAAAAAAAGAGGAAGAAGCAAAGCAAAGCAGAGCCAACCAGTGGTTTCCAACAAGTTGGCCAAATCCCAACTTGGGAATTCAGCTGGTGTCTCAAATCAGAGTCCTGTGTTTGGCTGACTTTGCTTCCTGTACTGGAAAGGCTAGGGAACAGCAAAGTAACTGAATCCTAGCCTCAAGGCTGTGGCTCACTTACTCTCTCCTTTTGACGAATGGTTTATGAGAGAAGCTCCCATCCTGACTAGTGTGTGTGTGTGTGTGTGTGTGTGTGTGTGTGTGTGTGTGTGTGTGTGTGTGTGTGTGTGTGTGTGTGTGTGTGTGTGTGTGTGTGTGTGTGTGTGTGTGTGTGTGTGTGTGTGTGTGTGTGTGTGTGTGTGTGTGTGTGTGTGTGTGTGTGTGTGTGTGTGTGTGTGTGTGTGTGTGTGTTTTATATCTCTGCTTTATGTTCAGAGGCAGGAGGTGACTGAATACTAGTTGTTTAGGAGCAAGACCAAAGGGAGGACTATCACTTTCATGCTTTACTTGCACACTTTCCAGGGCCACTTGGCTGACTACTGTGGGGTACAGGATAGAGAACCCAATGGACCTTTGATTTGATCCCAAACGGCCCTTCTTATGTTCTTAGTGATTTAAAGGGAGACTGGAGATTCACTATCCAGCATTGTGCCTTTGGCTCTTCTCTGCTATATACAAAAATTAAAATGTTACATAAACACCTTATTTGTTCCTAAGACAGAAGCCACTGTAGCAGAAATAGGATCCGTATCTCTGGCAAAAAGAACTGCAATATGACTGAAGTTCCAGTTTGAGATCTCAACCCAAAATGGACTAATAACTCCACACTGCCAGGGCATGAATACAGGATGAGTCCCAGGATCATGGCACTTCATTTGATTTGCAGTGTTCCCTGCAAACTACAGAACTCTGTACCTAGTTCTGTAGGCCAACGACACAACTCTAAATTGCTGTTAGGAGCATTTCATGTGTCTGACAGGCAGAGGAGGCTCTCTGAAACTGAAAGCCTGAACAGCGTTTCCACTAAAAATAAATGCAAGGAGAGTACTCTGTGCAGATGGTGATTTGGGCCACTTGATTGTGGAAAGACTGTATGCTGTGAGCCACACATGGAGCACGATTTATGTAGGAGTGTTAGGTGCATGAGAAAAAGTAGGGTGATGCAGCATCTTTCCAAAGAAGCTAGGTGGCTAATTTATGTTGCTAAACACAGAGGAAGATAAGGACATGAGCCTATAATTAAAAAAAAGTTCCCTGATGGAATAAACCCTGGTTCAAACGCATTCTTCAAGCATTGGGGGCAGTCTAAAAACAAAACGTTTCCTACAGACTGAGACTGATCAAGATGAAAAAGAGAGAGAGAGAGAGAGAGAGAGAGAGAGAGAGAGAGAGAGAGAGTGCTGTTAATACTACTGTTTCTGCTCTTAAATAGGACCCTCTGTGCCTCACTTTCTATGTGAATGGGACTGATCTAATTTGGAAAATATAGATCTGCTGTCATGTCTAGTATAGCCCTGTGCCTCTTCTGCATGTGTTCTGAGGTAACAGAAAAATGCTTTCCCCCAAATATGGAATTTACCCATTTTCTATTGCCAAGTGAGTGGCTTAAAAACTCAAGAGACCAAGAGTACTAAGACTAAATTACCATATTTGCCGGCGTATAAGACGACCCCAACATTTCCACTCAAATTATAGAGTTTGTATATATATATACAGCTATGTCTATCCCAACTGAAGTGCACCCGGCGTATAAGACGACCCCCCCCACTTGGAGGCATGTTTTTCAGGGCAAAAAAGTAGTCTTATACGCCAGCAATTAGGGTATGTGTGTGTCTGGGGGGGGGGAGAGTGGCAGCCATGGCAAGTGGCTAACTGCAGCACCAGGCCTCAAGGAGTGATTTCACGAGCTCTTTTGCTGCCCTGGGCGAGAGACAGCTGCACAAGAACGGAGGCATTGTGTGGACTGTGCTTCAGCTGGGTTCTCAACTCTCCCTTCCCCCACCCTGGCCATACGTGACATCACCACTGGGTGCTGCGGGAAGCACCAAGACACTCCAGATGATGGAGGCCATGGGAAGGGGTTTCTTCTCTGCCAAAAAACAAAGAGCACACTTGACATTGCCCAAGGGATGGAGAAGCCTGGGGAGAGCTTACTCAAATCTCAGACAAGGCAGGGTTCTTCCTTAAGACAAACTTCAGATTGTCCTTGGCAAGCCAGCTGCTCCTTGCAATTAGAAGGCTGTGAAGCAGGAATTCACCAGGATGGAGAGAAGCCTCAATACTGATGTTGTGTGGCAAAGTTTATTCTGCCCTAAGACATACACTGACCATGCTTCAGGGCATATGGGGACACACCAAGAGCCTACACAGCAGATTTGTTACCCAAGCAGAGGCAGAACAAAAACTTTCACTTCTTTTTAGGAGCCAAAGCTACAGAATTCATTCTGAGGGAAAGACACCTGGTGAGGTGGATAAATGCTTGGGCTTCCACTACATCACTCTACATAACAAAATCAACGATTAAATATTACGCTTTTACAAGGGGGTAATTAGGTAGTGGTAGGAGGGCGAAATTGAGGTAGCCTCTAGATAAATACTGCCTTAACACTATTATTCACAGCAGAAAAATCTGATGGCTTTTAGAAAGTTAAGTGATTATATGCTACATAGCTCTAACCTATAATAATTTAAGGTCAGTGACATTCAAACTGGGGTTTCTATGGAAATGACTGGATGTTCCTCAATGATAGTAACCTTTGGTGACAGACAAGCTCCCTGTCACTTACCCCACCACTTTCCTGTATGGAAATGTCATGAGAAAGAGGTGGGCGTGTCCATTCTCTGTTGACAAAGGGCAACAAGAGAGGTTCAGATGGTGCCCTGTATAAGTTGACATAAGGGATCTGTTTTGAGAATGCAGTTTTTCTTTGATAAAAGTAGAAAGAAATTTCTAGAAAGTTTGAAAAGAATTAGTTTAGCCCAGTGCAAGGCAACATTCTCTTTACCTTTCGAAAATCCCGTTTTTCAAAATCAACTTCAGCAATTTTCTCATACTGTAGGACAGTTCTGGCATTGTTCAGCTGGAAGAGAAGAGTTCTGTCAGGGTCTACCACATCAGTTTAATTGCACATGAACAGTCCCTCCTGCCTCCTCAGTAAACATTAGAAGATTTATATTTTGTTTAAGCACCATTTCTCCCTACCTATCCAAAAGCAACATTCAAGACTGATTTTCCATCACCTTTTGTCTTCCTCACAGAGATACTTGATGTATAACATCTAACACCAGATGAACAGAGTATCATCTTTAATTCAGGTTTCTAAAATCTAAGTATTTACTTACGAAACAAGTTTCTGGCATTTACACTTTCAGATGATGCACTTGAACTACACACTGGCACTTCGTACTCATTTCCCTGGATAAACAAATATGAACAGTGGCACCACAGGTGCCACAGTGGACCAGTCCCCTTCCCCAGAATCAGCTGGGCCACTTACTGGGCTCTGTGCAGCACTGTGCTCTGTCGTTGTCATCATTGTGTCAATCCCGGAAGGAGCCCAGCTGGCCCTTCCCTGCCTCCCCACTCAGCCGACCACTTTGGTGTGGAGGCGGGATGGAGAGTCTCCCCATGCAGCCAATGATTGCTTGGCTGTGTGGGGAGGTGGGGAAGGGCTTGCCAGTCTCCTTCTGTGTGTGACGATGACAACAATGCTGAGCGCTACGTGGAACCTGTTAAGTGACCTGACAGGTTCCGGGGGGCGGGGCGGGATTGGACCAGAGTAATGAATATGAAATGCCCATGTCTAATCTAGTACAAAGAAGCAATATTTATACAGTGGTGCCGCGCACAGTGACGATAATCCGTGCAGCAAAAATTGCTGCAAAGCAATTTCGTCACTATGCGAAATTAAAAAGCCTATAGGAATGCATTGAAACCCCTTCAATGCGTTCCTATGGGCTTAAAACTTACCTTTTAAGCAAAAATCCTCCATACAGCGGCCGTTTTCGCTGCCCGGTAAGCAAGGAATCCGTCCCTGTTTTACCCAGTGGCCATTTTGGAACCGCCGATCAGCTGGGGAAAAATCATCGCTATGCAATGATCGGTAAGCGAAACAGGGTACCGATCATCGCAAAGTGATTTTCCCCCATAGGAAACAGAACCCAGGGCTGTGTGAAGCTCAGACGAGTCCTGGGACAAGTATATAGGAAATTTTACCAACCTTATAACGTGGTTACAGGATAAGTAAAGGATCACTAGCTCTTCATCTCCTTAAACAAATTTTGCCCTGTGATCAAGTCTTGTGTTGGTAGTAATCTTAATTCATTGTTTATAAAAACCAGACTTCAAACCATGGCTTCAACATTCTGATTAACAAAAAGAGTGGCTAATGCTAATTTAATTGTTGTTAAGGTCAAATACTGGGATGCCATGGATAAGGCTGATGGGCAAGGATAAAGCAGAGCCTGAAGGACCACATAATCTTGTAGCCCCTTTTAATCCTGTGCTCAGAGTAAGGAATCAAGAGTGTTCACTTGCCCTCAGTCATTTCTTGACTGGTTCAGAAACCCATTATTTTGAAAGGTGTCCAATCAGATTGCAAGTGAAGGTGTTACTTCTAGTTTGTTTTAGGAAAAACAGTAAGGTTCTTGAAGAGAAATCAGAAGTTGCCTCTTTACCAGGCAAAGGGTTTCTGTGGCTCAGCTTCAATATCCTTGCTTGAAACAGCAGAAGCAAGGGGAAATGGTATTATGTGTAACTGTCTTGTGTGCAAAATTATGTCACTGCACAACCGGTAATGAAAAACTTAGAGAGACTTCAACTGGAGTCTGAAAGTAAACTTCACATTTAGTAAAAGGCAGCTAAGAATATCTTTAAACAAATATGATGATTTATTTATCTCATTTTTATGCTGCTTTACTACCATAAAAGGGCTCATGGTAGCTTACGATAACTTAAATATAATTAAAGATAATGGACAATAAATATACAATTAAACATAGGATAATGTACAAACTGATTATTAGGCTAGCACCTTTTAGAATTCTACTAGAGGCTACTGATTCCACTGCACTAGTACTAACATCTTGGGTAGTTCTTCCAGCAGGCAAGACAACTTCCAAAGCCTCACCTCTTGCTGAGCCTGTGTGTTTTTATGATCCAGTTCTAGAACTCGTTGAAAGCAGCGGCTGGCAGCCATGGCATTCCCCAGAGATAGGTGGCACTTTCCCTCCCGCAGATGTCCCTGAAAAGACATTGGAAACAGAAAAAGATTTGATGGCATACACCGCACATGTGGAAGAGCACCAGGGGAGTTGCAAAAATTGGATCACATACCCTCACAAAGCTATCATCCATCCTGACAGACTGCTGGGCATCCCCGAGAGCCTCCCGGAATCTTCCCAGCATCATGAGCGTGGCAGCTCGGTTCCCATAGTAACTGGCATTGCTAGGACATGTATCTAAAACAGGGTAAGAGAATAATTAGCACAGAAACAAAACAGTACATGTCCCCAATGTACTCGGCTCTAACTCTTTAATTCTGAAATTTTTGAAGATCTCAAAGACAGAAGCAAAAACTGGACAGCATACATCACCCAACAAGGTTTTTTTGTTGTTGAAACTTTCCTAGAAGTTTCCAAACCTAACATGATTTATGATCATTAATAAATCAAAATGATTTATAAAATGAGTTTGATAACATACACTATTCCTATCCCTTAGCAATTGAATCAAATTCCAAATGGGAAGATAAAGAATGTAGAATAAGGTGCAGAGAAACAGGACAGTGAAAAGGCCCCCATTAACAGAATCTATAGGAAGATCTGCAGACCAAATGATGATACTGTCAACACTCACTTCAAGAAAGATTAGCTCTTGCTCATCCAAATAGGTCTTGCAATGTTTTCGTGTTACTCTCTATAACTATGAAGGCTATATATTTTTATTTTAATATTCTGTAAGACTGCAATGTTCAGAATACTGAGGTTTTACACTTTTGCACATATGACATTCTAATATTTAACACGTTGCTTGCAAACACACATATCTCAATGAAGAATACAGCAGGACTCCCTTATCTGCAGGATCAGTATCCACTGATTCACTGTCTGAAAATATTAAAAATACTAAAAGAAAGGTCCCCAAAATATGTATTTTAAACAATGAAATTACCCGAACTGGCCACGAGAGGGAGTCAGAGACCATATTATGTATAGCATTCATTATTATAATAGTGTTTGCTATAACCCATGTTTTCCAGCATGCGGTGGGTGGGGTTGGAACCGATCCCCTGTGCATAGTGGGGTCCTACTGTACCTCCATATGAAGGCCCTGGTCCTTGAGGTCAGAGTCACAAAACAACTGGAGCTTTGATATGACCCACATCTCTACACTTAGGATACTGCATCTAACTGTGAAAACCTCTTGCTGAATATGGACTGCCTACCATGAACAGGAAGCAATGCACTACAGACCAAGGGAGCAGGTAGTGTTTTTCACAGAGAGAAACCAGGGTCTTTACGCTGCCACTTCTCAGATGAATAAGGTGAACAACCAAGGAAAGCAACCTCCTCCAAACCCTCTTCCCTTTAATCCTCACCTATGGCTTTTGTATAGTAGTTGTACGCTTCATTGTAGTCTTTCTTGGCATACAAGGCATTTCCTTGCTCCTTGTAGGTCTCCGCTTCCCTGGAAAGAAACAAGATATCACACCTTAAGGCCCAGAACGCTGAGCAGCAAAGAGAAAACAACAGGATAAAGTGTAATGCCACCAAATCACTGTGCTCACGGAAACATTAGAAACAGGAGGACCCATCCACAGGTATGGAAGGACTGTTACATGTATAGTAACTCCTAATGAGGCGTACCTACTATGTGAATAATGTTAAGGGGTTATGCAGCTTGTGCCTTACTTCAGAGACTAAGAGGATGCCAACACTAGAGTTTATCCTGCTCTGTAACCCCCTGCTGGAATTGCTCTAAAAAAGTCAACTGCATAACATTCTTGTCAGAGTGTTCCAACCTGTCCCTAATGGAGGCTAATCTGTCCCATATTGGTCCAAGGTTGGAGCCTATTGTTTATCTGGAATGATTAGGATCAGTCCTAGATCACACCCATGTGGTATGTGTGATTGTTTTTCCTACATATCAGTGGTGATGTGCAGAGATGAGTATGGTCTGACAGTGACTGCGGATGGCACCCTCCAACTTATTTTGAAGCAGAAAAAAATGGCATTTTTGATTTAATTTTTAATTTTTTAAAAATACCTTCCCATTATTGTGCTGCATCACTTAACTATGTCACTTAGCAAAAATTAATCTTAAAAAGGGAGAAAATGAGAAATGTGGGGGTGAAACATGGCATATCCCCCTCTTTGTCTGCATAAAAATCCAACATTAATGCCTCCACACACACACTGCAAGCCACCAGAAGCAGGCTGTTTCCCAACTTGCTGGCAGCTGTTGTAAAAGAGGGCAGGAGGCAGGGAATGAGAGGGGCACATGGTGGCCAAATGGGCCTAAACAGAACACTCTAAAATGCTAACATGTGGTTAACTAGATCACAACCACAGGGGCTCCAGGAACCATTCCCACGTGGAAGGAAGGAACAATCTAATCAAGCCTCACCATTATAAAGTGATCCACTCCCTGTTGCTAATGTAGCCATACCCTAACTCAGCTTAAACTAGTTTATGTTAGGGCTGTACTGAAACCATTTAAGAATTTTATATAAGAACATTCCCACAGAACATAGTTAAGCACTCAGAAAAGGGCTTCACAATTAGGATAAATACCTTGATCCAGGTGGATTCTTCCTAAGTGATCTAACACAGGCATGTCATAAGAATGGATCGACTTTGAGTGGCTGCTCTTAGGCCATCACTCAAATGTAATCAGCCTATTAATGTAATTTTTAATCAGGATGGTGTATATATGTCTGCATACAAATTAAATTATTCTGACAACAGTGCCATGCTGTGTGTTTACATAATACATGGACATACTCCATCATGCCCTTTCTCAAACGAGCCATTGCCATCAATGCGCAAAAGGAAGAATGCCTTTACACGGGTGTCTGCCACTCTCGGTTTTCATAACCACTTATACTAAACAGATTTACATTAGACATCTGCTTCCCTATTCAACAGTAGACTTTTTTTTTTGATAAACCAAAATGTATTTGAGTGACTTGGTTAACCAATTAATCCCTTAAGGCCGCAGACCTTTTATCTTTAACTTGGAGGAAAAAGGCAGGCACAGATAAAAAGCAAGAAAGCTCAAAGTAACTAATCTTGGCAATGATATCTTAGTTACAGAGCCCACTTCTGCTGAAATATGAACTAGAAAGTCAGGGGAAAAAATGCAAGGAGGGAAAATATCTGCAAAGGACTTTCCCAAAGCAGATAAATGTTTGTTTCTATTTATAAAGTACAAAAGCAAGCTTCTATTGTTGGTGCTTGTATACTTTAAAGTTTGAAAATATAAATTTCTCTAAGATAACCACTTTTCCCAGTTTAAAAAAACACACAACAGGTGGCAAATGTATAAGAAACAGAAAATACCATACTGTATAACCAAAATTTGGTTAGCTAATCACTAAGTGGAACTGAAATGTTGCCAAGTTTTATTCTGGGCCTACCAAGGTGCTCTGAAAGAAACTGTATTAATAGCTGCCCCAGCTTTTAAGATGTAAAATAAAAAGAGGCAATCAACAGAGGTCAGATGAAAGCCACTGGAGAAAGGAAGGATTACTTTAAGATCAACATAATTTAGATTATAAGGGAAAAAGGCCAGTTTGAAATCAAACATCTAAATGATTTTTGCTGTTGTTAATTTTCAGATTGATATCATTATACCTACTAACAGGTGCACTACAGAATTTGTAGAGTAGGAGAACTCTAACGTCAAGGATTTCTATTTAACTCACACTTTAAGCATGGAAAAAAGTTACACACAAGACTACTGGGAGTCTGTGATACAATGTGAGCCTACAAACAACTACTCAAAAGTAACAATGTACAGTACTGAATTTCACATGAGCTGTTCCTGAGCAAATGAATACAGTATGAACCCCCCCAAGATTTCCTGGAAGCTAAAACTGCCAGGGACTGACTGCTAGAGAAGGATAAATATCCATATCCTCTGACAGACTAGTGTAAGAAAAATATCCAATCATATTATCATATAAAAACAGCAGATGACAGTAAACCAGAAGTAATGAACTAACTAAAATGTCTGGGTAAATAAAAAGGTTTGTAATATTTCAGAAACAACTGCAGTGTGAAAGAGAATCATACTTCCACCGGAAGAGCATTCCACAGCCTGGGTGCCAAAATCAGGAAGGCTTTGCTTTTATTGACATATGACATATCTATCATATGATTTGGTTCCAAAGATAATAAAGGAACATTTGACTTAAGTTCATACAATCTGCACTTAATTTGTAAACCTGGTGTACTGTTTACAAATACAGTAAGTTTTAAAGAGGTCAACCTCTCAGGTTAGTGTGTGTTTTTTTCTTTTTCATTTGCCTCTATTCATTCTTTTACACAGAAAATCTGGCTTCAACTATTAGCTAGTGCCTTTGAATTCATTTTCCAGAAATTATGAAACTGTGTGCTTAAATATATTTCATTTATTTCAGACTGTCTATGAAAAATAGTTTTTGAAAGGAATATTTAATATAAATAGTTTCAAAGTATTAAAACTAATAATAAATGTATCAGATTTTTTTTTAAAAAAGGGAGAATGTACAGAACACCAATATCCTTTTCCTTCAGTGAGAATTTTAAAGTTTGCCGTGTTTCTTTTTAATATGCACGGCTGTCAACAGAAATTTGCACCCTGCTGAGTCACTGAAGATAATGCATTGTTTGCACTCTAGAGACTATACCACACATCCAAAAATTTGGAGGGTACAGTATTATCGTATTGCTTCAAAATGAGAATTCAGTAATTCTACTTTGGCAGATGGAGGGTATCCAAAATCTTGACCTAAATGATGTATTTCATGCCTAAGGACTCTGCTGAACAATGCGTGTTGAGTAAGCTGACTAAAAGGAGGAGAGAGAAGCCACCTTATATCTCCAAGATGATGTCTCTACTAAGCTGGATTTCTTCGGCAGATCCCCACCTCTTCACTACTCCAGCAAGAGCCAAGCAAAAGGCATTTTGGAGGAGACAATACTAGCTATGTCAGGGATAAAAAGCTCTAAAGAGACAAAAACAGAACAATAGAGGGTTGTGCTGGGATGAGTTAACATGGTTTTAACCTCACTCTGTCCCTAACAGTAGCGACCTTTCTGCACTCTCTCCTCCACACAACTATCACCAGAACAGGGCACTTGTTTTGCATGCAAACACAACAGAACCCAAGAGAGGTCACTTACCTGCGGCTGTAGTTCTAAGTGGTCATCTATGTATTCACACTAATGAGCTATTCTGTGTCTGTGCAAACATCCTCAGAATCTTCCAGTACCTAAAAACCTGTTTTTAACATGTTAGCCCCCCCCCCAACACGTTGTGCATGCTCCTTCTCCCAACAGCTATCTCTCAGTTCCTATGTCCACCATTGGCTGGTGGGATGTCATTCCGGCACCTATGAAATTACTGCTCAACCAAACAACCCATCAAGTTTTGCTCTGTAGCCTATAATGTTTAACAGACATCATGGGCTGAGACCATGTGGCTGCTTTACAAACGTCTATCACCTGTACCCCTTTCAAGAACAGTAGAGGAAGCAAGTGCTCTAGCAAAAGGTTTCTGTAAATAATTGCACAAATGTTCTCTTGTCAATTGGTTAGACAAGGTGGTAACATTTACCAGCTACCTGGATATGAGAGATGGGCATGAACTGCTGGTTCAGTGTGTTTGGTTCCCAGCTGATCCGTGGTTTGGTGTCCTGCCCCCTCCAGTAGACACCCACTTGGAGGCAGTGCCCGGAGGAAATACCGTATTTTTCTGTGTATAAAATGACACTTTTTCCTAGAATAATTAGAGGAAAAATTGAGTGTGGTTTTATACACAGAAGGAAGCAGTCATGCGCGCGCTCGGGTGCCTCTTCCAGAGCTCCCGGCTTGTCCCCTCTAGTGGCCCCGAGGCGGCAGCAGCAGGAGGCGGAGGCGAAGGAGCATTCACATGTGCTCGGGCGCCTCTTGCTGCTGCCTTCCCCGCCTGCCCGATCACCACCTCCACTGGGACTGATGGGCTCAGCTCACGTTGCTGCCTTGTCCCCTTTGGTGGTGGAGGCAGGAGGAGGCAGAGGCAAACAAGCTCTCGCGTGCGCTCAGGCACCTCTTCCTGCTACCACCGCCGGATCACCTCCTCCCACGATCTCCTTAGGGCAGGGGACAAGGCAGTGACGTGAGCCCCGGCAGTCGCACTGGAGGAGGTAATCGGGCGGGCAGCGGAGACAGCCGCAGCAGGAGATGGAGGAGCAGTTGCCCATTAACTGCTTCTCTGCCTCCATCAACGGTCAAAATTAGGGGGGGCGTTTTGTATATTGGAGGGTCGTATATGCGGTAAAATACGGTAAACTGTGCCCAAATGCCAAACCAGTGGTGGTTTGTGCACATACATAAATGCCCTACTGTTTGCCTTGTTAACAGACAAATGATTTATTACTTTCATAGAAAGTTGTTGTCCTTGACCTGTAGAAATCAAAGGCTCTGCAGACATCTAATGTTTCTAATTCTATAGACGGAGACAGAAAAAAAATGTAGGAAGTACTAGAAGTTGGTTTGTCGAAAAAAGGATCAGGCCTAGGTTACTCTTTTAATAACCAATCCCAGGCAAACTGGTTTGTGAGACTGACAACTGTGGAGTTGGAGGACATGCCACCACAGATGACAATTGTTTTCCTTATTTAGTTTTGACTTTTGACAGTTTTGTCTATGGTTAGTCTTAAATGGGTCTTTTTCTCTTCTTTGATATTGATGGCATTGGTTTAGAAATGGATAGTGTCTGTTGATGTCTCGATGCCTATGGAACCAATTCTTCCTGTATGTTCAATGTCACATTGGTCTGGATAGATGCCCTGAATAACAACTCAGAGTCCTGCAGATTGTAACTAGGATTCTAGTTTCCTTTGAGATTGTGTCAACTGCCTCAAGTGACCTTTCCCAAAGGTATAGTTTAAACCTTGACCATCCATTCCTTATGGTGACCCTGGTGAACTCTTTACAAATTTGGCATGACTGTGTTCAATGTCACTTTCCTAAGCAGTAGTGGCACTTGGGGTGTCCCTCTGAGAGAGGCATTTTATTTTTTAAATGTTGCAACTATTTTCAGAAATTATGGTAGATCATGCTCTGGACAACTGCTGAGGTGCTGCTCCAGTGGTAGTCAAAATGGAACCGAAACTGTTGGGTGGAGGAGTATGCACTATGTGTGAGGGTGGGGCTAACAGCGTTTTAGGCTCTGAGGATTTTGAGGCTGTCTGGGCAGATGTCATTTGTCATTTCTGCGATTCTCACATCAGTGTGAATCGCACAAATGACAAAGAACATTTCAGCTTCAAAAGGCACTCATTGCTAAGACTTGTGTAGCTAATTTGCTGTAGCCAATCAAGTTTGGTTCAGAAAATGAACAATGGCCAAGATTCGACCCGTACTTATATATGGTTTAATGAATGAAAAAGGGAGTGGTGCATGCAATCCAAAAGTCTTAGGGCAGTTGAAAACAGAAACTAACACAATTTTGATGAACCAAAACTGTTCTTTTCACAACCCTTTTTCATTTTATTTTAATTGTGGGCAGGTCTGGGAAAGTGAAAGTCCACAATATCAGAAATAATGGGAAATCGTGGCTTCCTATTATACTGATGAGACTTGGATTTGTAATCCAAAAACCTCCGTTTAGGTCTAACCAGTTCAAAACTAACCACAGTGGAAGGTGCATGCCATGGCAAGTTCCTGAAGAGAGCAGTAGCCAGCTAAGGCCTCCCAAACTTTATTCAAGTCCTGCTGAAGGATGCTCAGTCCCACAGGGATGGCCAGAACAGCAAAACTGCAGCCACTGAGGTCTACAGTATCTCATCCCTGTGGTGAGCGCACAGAGAAGAGATGCTTTTCTATAAAATGAGCCCTACACTTGTTTACTAAGGGCTCTGAATGCCACAACAAGGGAAAAAATTCTGATCTCCTGATATCATGAATGATTGTTTCTGCTCCGAACAGATGCCACAGCCTGAATGAGGTCATTCTGCAAGGCCTGTGCTGATGTAGGCTGCATTCCCCACTTGCTACTTTTGAAGCTGGAGAAAGAATCTGGCTTGGCTAAAAATACAATCGAGCTCTCTGAATGGGTCTCTTTGTTAGGGAAGGAGCTGGTGTCCCTCTGTGGTGAACCCTGGGGGTGGGGAACAAAGCTATGATAAGGATCTAAAAAAGGATCCTCCTACTAAGCTTCTGGGCACAGTACAGCTGTGTTAGGGAAGACACTGAGGTGTGTACCTCTTGAATGTCACAAATTGCAAGGCTGGCATGAGTTAAGCAGTAATCCAAAGTGAAACTCAACCACTTCAGCAAGACAAATGTAGAAAAGCCAGTAGGTCATTTCAGGGGTGAAGGCCTGACAAGTGAATGCAAAATTTATAGAAATGTTACCCATCGTGCCAACTGTTCCCTCCACGCAGCTTGCAAATAGAATTTGTTTCTTTCCAACACAGATCAGAAAACACTAGATTTCACTGCAGCCATGAGGGCAAGGAACCTGGGCTTGTTTTTGGGTTTTCCTTCCATCGAAGGCTTTGAGTTAACCTTGCTTTATGGATTGTTTGTTTATTTGTTTAAATCAGGTTTCTAACTCCACCCCCCCCAACAGTTGTAGTGAATCTGGAAAATGCATCAGCAAAAAGCATATAGATATGGTAAATAAGGAAACAGATGGGTGCAGTGACCATTTCCACTGACACATTATTGTCATTTATTGATTTGATTTGTACCCCGCCCATCTGGTCTATAAGACCACTCTAGGCGGAGTCACAGTTAACAGTTCAGATTATTTGTAAGACTTGACTAAAGACTCCTAGTTAATGGCGAGTCTGAAGACCTCCAAGGAACATATACAGTACTCTTTCTTAGGGATCCAGATGACAGAACAAGCTCCTCAAAAGTCACGGACAACAGATATGGTAATTTCCAGTGGCCGGGAATAAATCACTACTTGCCCTTCACCATGAATAGTGGTGTGTTCCATGCTGTCAAGTCGGAACTGACTTATAGTGACCCTAATAGGGATTCCAAAGTAAGTGAGATATTTAAAGAGTGGTTTTACCAGTTCTATTCCTCCACTAAGTTGCCATGGCCAAGCAGGCTTTGAACCTTGTTCTCCAAAGTCCTAGTCTGTCACTCTATCTGCTACATACACCACACATGAATAGTAGAGCAGACTAAATCATATATGTATCCAAAGTATATTCCAGTGTGCTCTTGGGGCAATTTATAAAACTAACAGATTTCTGCAATTTACTCTGCAAAACAAGCTCAGGCCAGGGGCTAGGTAGGTACCTCAGATGTATGGTTTTATAACTAAGATCTACCCAAGATCTACCCGTGTCACTCGTGCGAGCCAGGAGGTGAGACTGAGGAGCCTAACGCCGAGGGAGGCCCGGAAGGAAAAGACTAGAAATCGGGCCTTCTCGGCGGTGGCTCCTCGTCTCTGGAACGACTTACCCCCTGAGATTCGCGCGGCTCCCTCGCTGGGTATTTTTAAGAAACAATTAAAAACTTGGATGTTTAGGCAGGCCTTCCCAACAGATAATTCCTGACGATTTTTCCCTACCCTATAGCTCTCCTATCTTGCTTAATAATTTTTTTTTTGTTATGTAATATGGTTATATGTATTTTATTGTTTTATTCTTATGTTGTTAACCGCCTAGAGTGGTCCTCACACGACCAGATAGGCGGGATATAAATAAAATAAATAAATAAATAAATAAATAAATAAATAAATACTGTATGTTCCATGTTTGATAAAAAGATCAATAATAGGTGATATGTTCCTGTGAATGGCAGCTTCTGCACTCCTACTAATCTTTCCCTACAATGTACAACCACAGAAGACTGGGTATGTTATAGGTCACACTTTCAGTTCAAGTAAGCCCAAGTTTCCTGTAATTCTGTAACAGAAGCACAAGACAGCTGCTCCAAAAAAACTGATGCAGGAAAGCTTCCTGGAGAGTAGAAGGCCTAAGGACTATTATACTTGACCATTTGACCAAACAAGTTAAAATCAACTCTGAAGCACTAGTTCACAGAATCAGTGAATCCACTCTGTTCCACGCCTGCAGATTAAGGGCCAATTTATGCAAACACAACTGCTTTTTTGTGATTGGTCATCTGGAGGGAAGCACCAGCCCTGTTTGCAAGTATGACAGCTCAGTCATGAAAGTTTGCCTAAATCACATCTCTGTAACTATAACAGATGGCAGTTTCTAATAATATGGCTGGACAGTGTCTGCAAAGCAACCAACATGAATTTGACACAACTACGGGAGGCAGTGGAAGATAGGAGGGCCTGGCGTGCCCTGGTCCATGGGGGCACGAAGAGTCGGACACGACTAAACGACGACAAATACATAGTATGGCCCTAACACTGCCAATTCATTTTGATTTTTCATCTCTTTACTTTTGATGCCTTGGCTCAGCAGTCTCTCCTATGCTTCACATCTACTATGGCAGTGGTACCCAACCTTGGGCCTCCAGATGTTCTTGGACTTCAGCTCCCAGAAATCCTGGTCAGCAGAGGTGGTGGTGGAGGCTTCTGGGAGCTGCAGTCCAAGAACATCTGGAGGCCTAAGGTTGGGGACCACTGTACTATGGGAACAAGGCTACCAGAGTGCTCCATGAGCTGGGCAGCACTCCATGTGGTAGTGGTGATAAAGTTTGAATTCTTGTAAGGAAGGAAGTTAAGTGTAGAGGATTGGATTTGTAGGAAAGGGTTGTCCAAAGAAAGTCTTTGTGTCTCCTTCAGTTGTGATCTGTATGAGGCAGGCCAAATGGGACACAAAGCAAGTTATTGCAGGATGTGGATAAGCATTTATCTATACACCAGTGCCCCCTAGTGCTCATCATGCAGAACTGGGACCCAACTGAGTATAGAAGAAGTACCTGTATAGAGAAGGCCAATACAATCACAGTTAATGTATTCTCCAAGGCTTTCAGGGCCGGGATCAGATGGTTGCTGCAGGTTTTTCATGCTGTTTGGCCGTGTTCTGGAGGTTTTTCTTCCTAACGTTTTGCCAGCCTCTCTGGCCGGCATCTTCAGAGGATGAAGAGTCCTCTAAAGATGCCGGCCACAGAGACTGACAAAACATTAGGAAGAAAAATCTCCAGAACATGGCCAAACAACCCAAAAAACCTACAACAATCAACAATCACAGTCATTTTACTTAATTGATTCTACAGATCTCATGTACTTAAATACTGTACTGCAGAAGTGCCGCTACTAAAGAGGGGAAAGCGAAGACTACAGCTTTGCCTGTAAGGACACTGTGACCAGATCAAAACTGCTCATCAAATGTCCCGGCCTGCAGCATACACTGCATTGCTTCACTAGGTATTCAGAAGGCTTTGATTTCATTTTCCTGGAAACCAGACGACTGCAAATACTCAGGCGCTATTACTGATTGTGGGGACAGAGTTCTCTTCTGGCAGAAGAAACTCCTCAAATAAGACACTCAAAATAAACATAACATTGGCTTTCCTCTATCAAGAACGCTTCAAAGCTGTTTGTTAATTAGCAGATGCCAATGAATAAATTAATACTGTACAACAGCTAGGGAAAAAATCACCCTATTTTATGTACCTAATGGTCATTTTAAATAAAGAGGCACTAAAATATCACAGACATATTGCTTTAGCATTCTGAAAAACACGAGACTGTAAAACATTGTTTCAAGAACATGTGAGGCTGCCTGACACCGAGTCAGACCACAGGGACTCTAGAATAACAAAGGGAGTGGGCCTACACGGTTTGGGTGGAGATTATTTCCTAGCCTTATCTGGAGGTCCTCAGTATTCCTTGGTGGTCTATCATCAAAGTACCCACAGGTTTAACTCTACTTAGCTGCCAAAATCAGGTGAGACTTTGAACACACAAAGTGGTATGATCCAATAAAGGTTACACAAGAAACAAATCTCAACAAATACGCTTTTCGATTTCCAAAATTTGGCACCATTAAAGATGACTGACAAACAAGTAAGAAGGCTGCTTTAGTTGGAATCCTCAGTTGCTTCTGCCTCTTAGGTTGTGCTTATCACATGTTTTCATTCATTCATTCATTCACACACACGGCTCATAAGGCTACTTTGAAGATAGGGAAGGGGCAAACATGCATTTCCTATAGCAGGTGAAATGCCTTTTGGAATGCCTAGATGGATTGGGACTGGCTTCATTAAGCAGAAGCCAAATGAGAGCCTGGAAGGAACTTTCTACAGGCACAGATGATTAATAACCCTGGAACAATTTGCTGTAAAACCTTATTTGAGTCACTTGCCAGAATCATCTGAAATTATCTGTCTTGGAACCACGAGGACATGAAAAAGCTTGATTATTCCTGTGCACTGGGTTACGTCTGTTAATTTCTGTGTGAAATTACTTGCCCTTCACCCAAACAATGGCATAGGAAGACAAAATCTTAGCAACCTATGCCAATCATTTCCCCTTAAGCCCAAATTTACATTTCCCTCCTAAACAGAGCTTGTTTTTTTTTCCTTAATGGAATACAACAAAATGTAGCAACATCCTGTCCATTACTACCTTTGCAAGAATCCACTGGATTTGTTGGTGAGCTATCAGAAATAAAATAAAGGCTGATCTGCGAATGTTTTAAGCTGAAGAAAAGAGTAAAAATGCTTTAAGAAAAGTAATTGTTAGATTATATTTGTCAACGCTTGCTGTTTCTCTGGTAGAACGATCCATTGGCAATAATACGAAGATACTAGTACTTTTCTGCAAATAGATTTCCCTAAGATATAGATGAAAGACATGGATAATTAAAAGAACCTGAAATCTGTCCGGTTATATAAGCAGTAGGCTGCAGCTATCTGTGGGTAGATTCTAATTTTCTTCTGTCATTGCTGAGACCTTCTATTTGTGTCACAGTGAGTTTCAGAAAGATGTGTCATTTTCACATACATGTCTCTAGACAACTCTTCCAGACTAAATGTACGATTATCCAATTTTTTTAAAAAAATCAATTTTAGCAATCAGAACTTTTTAGATAAATTCCCATTACTCAGCATGTGCAAAGTCACACATTCTCTCTTGAAATTCCCATACAAAAGCCAATAGTCATGCTTCTGACATTCACTGTAACACACACAATGTTTCCAGGAGTTTTAACCTTCAGGGAGTTGCCTTGAAACCCTAATGTAGTATACAGATTAAATTTACTCAGGTAAGAGTATCATTCTTCATTAGCTTTCTCTTCAGATATTTTATAATTCCTAAAAGCTCCAGAAGCATGGTCAATTATCAGGGATGATGAAAGCTGGAATTTCAAAAGATCTTGAAGCTAACAGATTTGGAGAAGGTTACTTAAGAAAGTGCTCTGCGACATATACAACCTCCCTTCATAGAGTCCCCAACAAATGGTAAAATGGACAAATTCTAAACTCTTTGTGCTTCATTTTCCTGACTGAAGAGATAAGCCTTCTTCACAAGATGTAGGGTTAAGAGAAGTACTTGCCACTATCTACTGCTCAAACCATCTGTGCTGAGATGGCAGGTCAACAACACATTCTACATCAAGGATATGGCAACTTTTTCAACCCAGATACCAAATTCTAATTTGGGAAAGGTCTCAAGGGTCACATTCAAGAAGTAGGTGAGTTCAACGCAGGATCCCCAGATGTTCTTGGACTTCAACTATCAAAAATCCTGTAACCAGCACAGCTAGTGGTAAAAGCGTCTAGGAGTTCTGGTCCCAAAACATCAGGGGACCCAAGGTTGTGAACCACTGGGTAAAGTGCAGAGGGAAAGCAAAATGGGCAGAGCCACAGACAACAGCAAAGTACAACTTAATTCTAGGCATGTTTATTCAGGACAAATCCTAAGTGCAAGTATCTTCCCAGGCTACAAAGAGCAGCTGAAGTCTAAGATTCCCAAGTTGTGAAGTGGAGCAAAAGTACGGTACTTTCCAGTATTACGTATCCTTTGATCTACAATCACTAATAGTGGATGCCATGTCTGACCCCAGTCAGAGGTTCCCCACCCCTGATCTACATGCCAGCTTACTTCCATTCTTTCTTCTTTGCACTTCAATAGATAAGTCATTTAAGGCTTTCCATAATATTGACTTCTTTCCTCAGAGTACAGTGGTGCCTTGCTAGACAGTTACCCTGCATGACAGTTTTTTCGCTAGACATTGACTTTTTGCGATTGCTATAGCGATTCGCAAAACAGTGATTCCTATGGGGGAATTTCGCTGGACAATGTTTGGTCCTTGCTTCGCAAACCAATTTTCGCTAGACAACGATTTTGACAGCTCCCTCCATGCTCGCAAAACGGGTGTTTTTGGGACCTAAGCTTCACAAGATAGCTATTTAAACAGCTGATTGGCGGTTCGCAAAGTGGCTTTCCTATGGCCAATCTTCGCTAGACAACGACGATTCTTCCCCATTGGAACACATTAAACAGGTTTCAATGCATTCCAATGGGGAAATGCTTTTCACTAGACAATGATTTCGCTAAACAGCGATTTCAGTGGAATGGATTATCATCGTCTGTATAAAAATCTGGATGGCAAAAGTGTAGCTTCCATATGGCAACTTCTATCATTCTTCACTATATGCTATCCTGTTGTAGGCCAACATTTGGAGGGTCACATGTTTTACACTCTTGGTTTAAAGCCAAGACTCTTGAACACAAAGGGAGCATGGACACAGACTGCAGCAAGAGCTAATGAACCAAGAAAACAAGTGATTGCTAGAATTTCTACCCAGATCCAGATGATAAGAATATTTAGAAAAGCACAGTGTGCCAGACTGTCCTCTGGTCTCAGCCCCAACTTGTTTAATCATGTCTATTAGGAACTACTGAGTCCAGCCTTCCTCAATCTGATGCCCTGGAAATGGTTCAGATCAACTTCCTTATTGCTTCCCCTTGGCCATGTTAGTTGAGGCTGATGCAAACTGTAGCCTAACACAGTGGTCCCCAACCTTGGGACTCCAGATGTTCTTGGATTTCAACTCCCAGAAACCTTCACCACCACCTCTGCTGGCCAGGATTTCTGGGAGTTGAAGTCCAAGAACATCTGGAGGCCCAAGGTTGGGGACCACTGGCCTAACACACTTGGTGGTCACCAAGTTGGGAAAAGCAAGCCTAGGGGCACTGGCACAGATGCATGATTTTTCTACTAAACTAGTGCTGGCGGGGGGGGGGTGATCTATTGCTGAAAACGTATCTTTTGGGGGACTTTAAAAACCTGATCCACTATTCTTATTATTAGTGGCATAGAATTCCAGGGATCATGAGAACCTAATACTGTATGCAATTCCTATTCATCAATTACACCATTAACAATTTGCACACAACATTTCTGGTATACAAACTTCATGAAATGTAACAAGTTTCAAGAAAGCTTTTCCACAAGTGGACAACTAAGGAACCCCTGAATGTTGCAGTTGATTTTTGAGTGTGTTCAGATATTTCATGGACACCAACAAGACCTATTTGACCTTTTTGCTTTGCAGGAACACAACATTTGCTCCAGCACATACTTGTACGAGCAGTCCTTTAGGGAATTTTGTTAGTTATTCTATCCTGTTTGCTGAAGAACGACAAACACTCAAAGCAATCAGAGAGTAGTCTATACCACAGTTTTAAAAACACTGCTGTGCTGTTTACAATCCCAAACTGTACTCTTCGCAGTACCTGGCAAAAACAATAGCTAGCATAATTTGAAAGGAAGGGAATGGCAGTACCTTTTTCCTCTTAGAAAGAGACACCTTTGGACCTTGGTCTCTCCAAGCAGACTGTCAACACATACTGTACTGACAAAACCATTGTTCCCAGGTATGTCTCGGTAGTGGCCAAATGGACAAGAGTTTGGTACACTTTGGATCAGAATAGAGTAAGATTTGCTCCCAACATCTCTACTTGCTACTCATTAATTCATGGGAGAACTAGATTTATCTTACATATAGGAAATTCACATTCTTATTGATTGATTGATTGTATTTATATCCCGCCCATTTAGTCAATTGACCACTCTGGGCGGCTAACACCACATAAAAATAAAACAATTTAAAATAAAACAACAATATACAACATCGGTAATAAATTGTTCAGGATGGAAAAAAAAAGAAGAGTAAATCAAATAGTGGCTGGAGGGAAGGCCTGCTTAAACAGCTAGGTTTTCAATTGGCTTTTGAAAATGCCCAGCGAAGGGGCCATGTGGATCTCAGGGGGGAGTTTATTTCAAAGGCGAGGAGCCACTGCCGAGAAGGCTCGGTTTCTTGTTTTTTCCTAATGGGCCTCCCTAGGCGTTAGGCTCCTCAACCTCACCTCCTGACTAGATCAAGTGATACGGGTAGATTTTGGTGGGAGTAGGCATTCCGCCAAATATCGAGGCCCTAAACCAAATCCTATCCAAACTACTAAACTCACTCCTCGTCTAACCTTATTCCCAGAGCTTCCTTGAGAATAAACCTCACTGTGATCAACCAATTAGAAAGGACATACAAGTGTCAGTAGTCACACAGTGACACAGAAGCACATATTAAACCACCTGGCTAAATTAGTCGCTTGCTCATCTCTTACAAATAGAAGTACCATACATACACATAAGGATCACAGTGCAGGTCAGACAAGAAATCTAAAGTAAGGTGTGCTACTCTGCGCAAGAGAAACTCTCCAGATAGCCAGAAGGCTCATTTGACTGCCACCACTCCCTGCTCATTTAGCCAACCACAGTCATTGCCCTTCCCTGCAACAACAATAAAAAAGCACGTAAGAAATTACTTTATTCTAAATCAAACTATTGGCCCACTTGGCTTAGTACATTCTACTTTCACCTGACAGCAACTATCCAGATATTGAACTGCAAATGTTCCTCTTTTTGTTATTTTTGTGTGTATAAAGCATGTATTCTATCACTATGATACGGTCACAGCCCTGGAACAAGCTGTATACAAAAAATAACTGAAGGGCAGAGTTTTCACCATATGCCTCCAGATTAATCACTGATTTTTCCATAGATTTCTTTAAACCTATAATTTTCTCCATAAGAAAGAAAAAATGACTGGCTGTGAAACAACAAAACCATAGACAAGGCATGTGCAGAGGCAAAAGGATAGAACCATGAAACCTGACTCCTAACTTCTAATTTATAAAACTACTTCAGAAATGTAATTGGTTGCTTCTAATCAATACCACACTTTCATCATTTTATTAACAAGATGGGATCAATCACTGTCTTAAGATATACAGTACTGTACTATATTAGAATCTCCACTCTGTTTCTTATTAAAAGGAACAAATGTTCCTTTTAATAAGAAATTCCTCAATGGAATTTATCCCTGTCCGCTATATTATTTGATAACAGCTCCCATTCCAACCTGAGAAATAAAGTGAATTAATTAAATGTTTTCAAATCTTTATGAGATTTGCTCTCCATATTTCAAGCTGGGGTTGCACAGGTCTTACAACTGGATATCAAAATACAACCTGTTTAAAAATCAGTTTGTGCATAAAAATTTTCAGGGTGGCTGGAAGTAAGTATTCTGTAAAACAGTTAGAACACTACCTCAGTGTATAGGATCCAATAAGGAACCCACCAGGTCAGGGTCAAACCATTCAAAAAATTGTAGCACAATCCTAAACATGACCAGAACTGAGGTATTAAGTGAGTCCCTTGAAATCTACTGTAAGTGCACAGTTGACATTAGCAGAAATCCTTACAGTGAACATGGGCTAGCTCTCGAATGTGAGTTCTAGTACATTTTCAGGTATAACTACTCCTGTTTCTCCTGACCATCCCTGTTACAAACTGCTAAGTAGCAGGATTCGTCCCATCCAGCATCTTAGTTCCACCTGGAAGCTTCAAGAAAGCCTATATGCAGATATAAAGGCAGAGATCTTTCCCTATCACTTCTTCCCCGCCCCAACACTTGCTATTTCAGATACACTACTCCTGCGCATGGGGGCTCCACTTAGTGATCCCACTCTGGATGAACTGTCTTCATCTTGAATTCTTTCATTCATGAATCTTTGGCGACGGTCCAACAAACGGCAATGCCATGCACCCAGCACTCCCTGTCTTCTAGCAACCCCCTCTATAACACAAGCCGCCCTTTTTTTTCTTTCTTCCCCCACCCGCGATGAAGCAGGCTCCACCTCCCTCTCTCCTCTTGCCCCCCACCCAGCAGCCCCTCTCTCTTCAATGGAGGAAAAGCGCCTTCCTTCCTTCCTCGGGACAATGAGGACGGAGGTGTCTCACCGGCGCGTCCCCGCGTCCTCCTCGTCGTCGTCGCTCAACATCGCCGGCGCCTCCGAATGCGAAGCCACCACTGGTGTTGCCGCCGCAGGCGCCATAATCACGTCGCAATCTCCGCCCGCCGCCGCCATCTTGCTTCCTTGTTGCTGCAATCAACGGCCGGCGAGCCGGGAACAGAGAGCGAGAAAAAGAGAGAAGGAGAGAAAGTTCATCCGTTCACATCCGGAAAGAGAGTCTGTTGAGGTAGAGAGGCCACTTCCGGTTGGGCTGACTAACGAGCGTACGGCTCGAAGTCCGCCAAGAGGGGGAACTAATTGGTTCCGTGGCTTCGCGGAGGAGCGTAGAAGTCAGACGTCAGTTGCTTCGACAGTAATTTGTAGTGAAAGGACTACTGGCGTTTGCTGAGTGGTCTTTTTTCGTATTCATACTTTCGCTAAACTTTGGTGCCTAGAGACAATAAAACCTATTGAACTCATCTTGTGATTGTCAATAATTGTGGAGGGTAGTTATGTGCATTGTAAAAAAAAAACCCAAAGAATAAATATGTTGATGTTAGCTACATCAACATGTGACCAGACATGTGCCAGCATCTTATCAGGTATCCTCAGGTAGCTGTGGGAAGTAATACACTTAAAAGTGACTGCCTATAGGATTCCGTGCCAGTGTCTGGGTACAGGAGTAACTGATCCAAAGTCACCGGAGTTTTCTAGAATTTGGAAGGGATATACTGTAAGGGCTTTTCTTCCCAAAGATAGTCACCCAAAATCTGATAAATGTTGTGGAGGTGTTCAGGTTTAGTTAAAATATTTGGAAAATGATTTTGTGTCTTCTAAATATAGAAAGAATGATATTTTCTCCTGCAAAAATTAAAGAAATCCCTCAAAAACTAAAGTCGCCTTTCACTTTGAAGGAAATTGGCAAGGTTAACTTGATGTATAACTTTCATAGGAAGAAGCTTGGTGATCCTATACACTGGTACTCAAAAGTCTATAGTGTCACAATACAATGGTAGTCCCAGAATGGTTTCATTCTAAATGGTTAAAAAACAGACACAAAGCAAAATAAAAGTAAAAAAACCTTGTGGCACTTTAAAGACAAACTGCTATATTTTAATGTTAGCTGTCATGGAATGTTACCCACTTCTTCAGATATCCATTCTAAGCGGATATCTTTTGCACCAGACATTGGCTGATGAACTTGGGAGTTTTCCTTAAAGAACAATGTACATGCTTCTACTAGAAAACCAAATAAATCCCACAAGCCTGATGTCTGCTAAACCCTTCTCTGCTCAGTTATGAAAGTGAATGGTTGTTAACAGACCTATTCTTCTTGCATGGCATCTTCTTGCATGGCCATTGTGTCTCGTGATAGTGGCTTGCATAATTTAATTTTGACATGTGGTTATGACCACACGTCAACCAATAACCAATCTCCCTTCTCTAATGTTTCATGTATGTCCTTTGCACAGTGCAGAACATACAGTTGTTGCGGCACTTCTTATTTAAATATACTGTTTCCTGAAGTGCAGCTTTTGGAGTCTCCTTGTCCAGAATGCAACCCTAGGTGGAGCTGTCAGCCGCATTCTCCCATTGCTGCCTCTCCTCCTAGGCATGCTAACTTGTCGACCTCTCAGTTCCTCTCCCAGATAGGACTGGACCCAGGCTGAAAGCAAAGACAGCAGGAGACAAGGGGCTTCAGAAGGTAAGTTTGCACCTTTACCCATGCAGGGGTATCAAGACAGTCGGCACTGGCTGTGCTTTTTCAAGCAGATCTCTTGGCCAACAGTTTTCAGGTTTAGATTGGATTTGCATGGTCACATTCCAAATAAGTGACATAAAACATGGGGTGCCATGAAATGTACACTCTACAGAGCAGCAGCCATTCCTAGCTCTTTACTAAGTGTGCCTCTGTAAGAAAGGAAGTGCTTTGTACCTTAAAGACTAACAAATATATAGACAGTCAGCTTTCATGCTCTTGAGCTCTTTTTGCTAGATGTGTGGGGAAATCACAAGTGGTAGATAAGACAAATACAGGTGGATACAGAGACAGAGAAAAGTGAATACCGAGGCTAAAGTATTATGAAATGTAACAAATAGGCGGTACCTGTGTGTGAGGGTTTGAGTCCTGGCTCCTCTTTCTCTTCGAATAAATTGGCAGACTTCCTTGGTTTGGAAATAGGAGTCACATTTATTGGATTATTTAACAAACAGCCGATATCTACAAACGTATTCCAACCGTTGTCTCCCTCTAACAACGGGTTAGGAGGGGGCTTCCAGTCTTCAACTTTGAATGGATTAGTCTCCTGGGTATTCCAGGGACCCGGCCAGTCCAGGCTACAGTCTGCGTTTAATAATCGTCCCTTCTCCCTCTCCAATAGGGGTACTGTGTCTTCGTCCCAGTCATCCGTCCAGATTGGGTCCCGGGAGGAGGCATTCTCTGGCCAAAGTCTCCCGAAGGACCTCTCTGCTGCTGCTGCTACATCATCAGCCATTCCAATCTTCCTCTGCTTTCCCTCTCAACCATCTCTTTTACTTCCCTCAACCTCTTCCTCCACTCCTTCATCTCACGCTACCCCCAATAAGAGGGTTTAGGTGTAAGCTCACTTCTTCTCCAGGCATCTGCCTCTTTTCTTGGGACCCTCAGCTTCTCCACCTTCCCAGTCTATGGGTCTTCTAGCCATATCCACTCCCAACGATGAGGCAAGCTGTCCTTCCCCCTCTTTATATCCCTGAGTCCTGCCTCTACTTCTACCCCGGAGTTGTTGTTTTTTCCCCACCAAAATATGCCCGCCTTCTCCAACGGACATTCCTCTCAATTCCTCCTCCACACTCCCCGGGCTTTGCTCAGGTGGTCTAATCTTCCTGGGAGGGGGAATGGGTGGTGTTTGCACCTCCTCGTCGGCAGAGAGCAGGAGGGACGGCACTCCCGTGAGAGGGGCCTTGCTCTCACCGACAGCCTCACACCGTGCCATGTGACCCTTCCATGGAATATTTCTTTGCAAGAACACAAATATGTGCAAGATAAAATAATAACCATTTCACAAAAGTAGTGATGGACAATCATTACTATCCTATTCACTGTGCTACACTTACAGTGGACAAGGAATGTATGGTTCCGATTTAATCTGAATAGGAAAAAAAAAAAGTGTCCTGTTTGGGTCCATTACTGTGCAACAAAGAATCTGAGCCTGAAAGTAAAATGTGGCAGGTACGCTAAATTTGAATTGTATATATTTTTCCAGAGACATTTTTCTCAGATTCCAAATGCCACCCTCTCCCTTATCTCTCCTCACCAGACTGCTCAAAACGCTCACCAGCACTCGCCTCTCGAATCAGAACCACTCTTACCAACATTCTATGCTCCTCATTCACTCCTCCCATCACATACTTACCCAACCCTATAAACAATACAGGTAAACATAACTGGGCACCACAGTGATGACATCATGAAATAAGAGAAGTGTCTGTCCATATTACTGGCAAAAAGAGGTGGTAGTCTCATACTTCATTTTTTTTGGACAGAGCAAGCCCACTGTGAGGTGTTGAGAGGTCCAGTGTTGGAATCCCTAAAGAACCCAGCATCTTGTAAATCTCCCTCGTGCCAGCTGTGCAGAAATGAGGGGGATAAGCATTCCTTTTTCCTTTCCTGATCTCGAAGAGAATTGCTGCTTCTGACTCAGTAGGAGAGAGGAGCTGAAGTAGGCCTGCAACCTGTTCCAAGTCATGGCTGGAGATCTGGGGATCCTGCAGTTCCACAGGCTGCCATGGTGCAACACCTCTCCCCAGCGACATGTCTTTTTCCCTCCATTTCCCAGTGTTGAAGAAAAAAAAACTGTCTTGAAGGCTTTCATGGTGACTCAGGGGTGGTTTCCTAGCTTGGATCTCCTTTTCCAAGAATAATCCCTCTCTCTTGTCTTAGAAGGGGGACATCCAAGTTTTTTTTCCTGGCCCATAAGATACTTTCTGAGGACAATAAGATTAGCAGTACTGTAGAGCTGTCCATTTTAAAGAAGTATTCGACATGTGTACCAACCCCCCCGCCAAGTGTTCTTACACTTGTTATTCCCAAAAGAGAGAAAATATCTGGTTTAAGGCAAAAATTTAAGGTTGAAGTTATATCTGTAAAAGTAAGGATCTTTACACTACAGATCAGCCTCTTACCACAACCGTTTCTTAAAATGTAAGTTCCATGCTGGATAAACACAAGACATGAGCCCCACTCTTTGAGCCCCGGAAGAGGAGAAAAAACTCATCTAGGTTGATGCCTATTGAACACAAGACTTCCTTCCTTTAGAGACTGACCAGCTGGACCAGGATAGTGAAGATGAATGGTGGATAGGACTGTAACACAAACCTGCTGTTTTGAGATGTTACTATCAAAGCCCATGTTTCATTTCAGCTTTTCCACATCTATAGTGATAAGCTGTATGGGAAGTGGGATAGCTAGTCGGATTGCATTGTTATAAACTCTACAAAAGGTGCAGGCAAAATGTGGTCTCCCAGCACCCCTGGGGAGTCCTAGAATCCTTCACCCTCCCCCCTATTATAAAACTTTATTGGTAAAAAAACAAGTTTGGCTTGAAATTTTCTCTTTTGTCCTCTAGGGGAAGATTTTGCCATTTTTTAAAAGATCTCCAACATCCCCAAACCGATTTTTAATCTATCTATCTATCTATCTATCGCACTGGAGTGCGCAAGGCAGCTTTTTCAGTTAAAACCATGCATACAGAATTTTAACGAAAAAAGCCCCCCTTGCACACAACTGTGCCAAAAAATATATTTGCCCAAATCTAAATATGCTGTTTTGGATTCTCTTAGGTTAATTTAAGGGTTATCTAACCAAGAATATATAAGCGGTTACAGGAGCCATTAGGGCCAATTGATGGACATATGCTACTCCCAGGTCTTTGGAGGTTGCCTTCTCCTGCTTTCAATATCACTTTTCCAAGCTCTGATTTGGGAGTATACATTGTCTAATGCCTTCTTGCTCATGCCCTTTCCTCCAATGTATTGGTACCTTCTTGGGATTCAGGAAGTTTGATCACTCTCTTGATGCTTCTTCTTAAAAATGTCCAAAGATGGCCTTAAGCACATGTACATTCTCTCAGCCACCTGTTTCCACTGCTCACCTTTGATTTATAGTTTCCTGCATTTATCCTCTTCCCCCACCAGACAATGGGGAAGAGCTGCAAAGTGGTAGTCTGTGGACAGGCATCCGTTGGGAAGACCTCCATCCTGGAACAGCTTCTCTATGGAAATCATGTGGTCGGTGAGTGTTGGCTTCAAAGCTTACAAGGAAACATGTATTCTCATAACTTTAGCAGAGTAAGGAGATATTGGTTAGCAGAGATACTATGAGACTATAATTCTGAGAGAGTAAAACATCAACTTAGTCTATTTACATATATACATAGAGAATAGACATTCATCTGGCTGCATAACATGACATGAAGCAACACGCAGCATAGGAAAAGTGATTTGGCTTACAGCAGATAAAGACGTTCATTTTACACATTACTTATGTACAGTTCTGTGACCAATCAGAAAATACATTACTTCATTTTCTGTTACACAAAGTTTCATCATGTACACAGATGTAAAGTATTTAGTTTGAAACCTTGATCCACACCTGAATACAATCAGTACAATGACTCAGGTAAAAGCAGCCATTTTACATTTAACTATACAACATTTACGTTTAATATATATTCACATCAAAATCTCAACACGGAGTGTGTGGGGGAGCATGTTTGATGTAACTATTTTTCTTGTTTGTGTTATATTGTTATTAAAATAATGTAAAACATGTGGAGTGAAACAGCAACGAAGTACAGCACTGGTGTAAATTTTAGGAATCTTTAGCATCACTTAATTAATTACTGTATCATTTACTTAGTAACATGTAATGGTTAGCAATTATTTTAAACATAAATATGTATTTTTAGCAGTTGTACCTTGAGTCCCTGTATTGGAAAAATGACAGGATATAAATAAAGTAAATATAAAAATTAAGTAAGTAAATTTTCCGCTGGCTTGAAACTGTTCTACAAGGAATGTATACAAACAACTCCTAAAATATGTTCAGAACAGGTGTACTTGGCAGTAAGGAATGGGAGGAAAAACAGGTCTGCCTCTCATTTGATATCATAACACATTTAAGTTCAGAAAGGGTGTGTCCTCAGTAGGACTTCAGCTACCCTGGGAACTAGGAAAAAAACCAAAGAAGAGAATCACTTCAAGGCACAGTTAGCAAAATATACTGTGCTTACTGTGTTTATGAAGAGGTAGGAAATCCTTCTATCAAAAGAGAGCAATGTTAGCATTTGTGTGAATGATTGCCTTCTCCCTTGTCTTTATGCAGGTTCGGAGATGATTGAAACTCAGGAAGACATTTACGTGGGCTCCATTGAGACAGACCGGGGGGTGCGGGAGCAGGTTCGCTTCTATGATACTCGAGGTTTGAGGGATGGACTGGAGCTGCCCAAACATTGCTTTTCCTGCACTGATGGATATGTGCTGGTTTACAGTATTGATAGCAAGGAATCCTTCAAGAGGGCAGAGATTCTCAAGAAGGAAATAGACAAGAGCAAGGATAAGAAGGAGGTATGTGAACTACTGGGTTTCTTTCTTGACGTGCTTTCCAAATTAAGCCAGTTGCAGGATAAATCATGCAGAAATGCCAGAGAGGTGTGTTTATGTGTGTGTGTGCGTGCATGCATGCATGAGTGAGTGTATGGGTGTGTGTGTACACAAACACATGCTTTAGAGGGTTTGAGGAAGTACTGGAAACCGTAGTCTCAGTGTTTGCCAGGACCAGCCCTACCGTTAGGTAGAATGAGGTAACTGCTGTGGCCAGCAATGGCTTGGTTCTGGAGTGGAAGACAGAGCTTTATAAAACATGCAATCTGCCTTGCATCTTAAAAGCTATTTTGTTGTCTCAAATGCAGCATAATGCCCTATTGCCAGTGCTGAAGTAAGAGTCAACTGCCAGTTGAGTCAACTTCTATATGTGGAATGGGGACAAGGGGCATCGTCCTGTTTTCCATCTGAAGTAGCAGAATGTCTTTGGTCAGTCCAGGATGTGGCTAGAGTTACACCAGAGCCCATAATCTTGGGCAGCTGCTGAGCACTGCATCACTGGACCATAAAACTAGCAGAATGGGAGGAAAAAGTCCCATGAAGAAAACTAGAAACATCATTTAAACTACTTCACCCTTTAACAAAGTCAAAAGAAATGACATATAAATACATGTGAAAAGAGACAGCATTTTTGTTAAATAAAAAGCAGAGCCTACACTTACAACTGTTAAGAAACCCCTGAGGTAAAGAAACATAGATTCTTCCTCCCAGTCCTAACTGGAAAAAAAAACCTTTGTCTCATAATAGTTCATTTTGATATTTTAGCAGTGAAGTCTTTTTATATTGTAAAAGTTGCCATCAAATGACTTGAGTGAACATGAGGCCTGAAGAATAATTCAGTTTGAAAGGCCTGCCTCTTTATCTTGGTTCCTGTCTGTTACAGCTCCTTTCAAAATACCACAGTTGGAAATACGAACACACATTTGCTTGTCTGAAATATTTTTATCCTGTCTTTCAATCACATCATTACTAAGGAAGCTCGTAAGTGACAGGATGTAATGGTCACAATGCCTCCTTTTTAAAGTGTATGATAAAAAAAAATCCCAGTATGATGGCTATCTCGGAGCACCAGCCCTGAGAGTAATCTATCCAAGGTTTTGTTCTGGATCATTCCTTAGATCCACTGGGCTTGGGGCTCAGGGGAGGTCAGTCTGAGACTCTGTGCAGTCCTCACCTACTTTGCATGCAGTGGTGAAAAGTGGGTGGAGCCTAGCATGCCTGCCCACTTTCCCCCACTGCTCACGTGGTCACCTCTTGACTGAGCTGTGGAGAAAAGATTGCTGACCTCAGACACAGTCAGCACTCTAAAGATTTCCATTAGGATTGTGAGGAGTTTCAAGCCTCTCTGCAGCAATCTTGATCACCCATTTGCTGGAGGCATTGGTTTGTCCTTTGCTTCAGGCCGTTAAATGGCTTGAGGCAGCCGTATTCCATTGTGAACAATATCTGTTATTTGTGGTAACAAGTTCCCCTTCCCCCCCCTCCTCTCCTGAATCTCAACAGGTCACCATTGTCGTCTTAGGCAACAAGAGTGACTTGCAGGATCAGCGGCGTGTGGACCACGAGGCAGCCCAGCACTGGGCCAAAGCAGAGAAAGTGAAGCTGTGGGAAGTCTCCGTTGCTGACCGCCGGACTCTCATCGAGCCCTTTGTCTACCTAGCCAGCAAGATGACGCAGCCGCAGAGCAAATCTGCCTTCCCGCTCAGCCGCAAGAATAAAAGCAGTGGCTCAGTGGATGGGTGAAACTTACAGGCGCGTGCCTGCCCTCTTTGCCCCAAAATGCATGCATGCCAGGCTGGCCTTACTATAAAGCAGAAACTCTCAGCCTCAGATTCCAGATGAGGCACCATTTCCATTCTTTCAGTCTTTCTCTCCTTCTCTAACTATTATTGCTTCCCTGGAGCAGTTACTGTCAATTGGACATATGTGCTCTGTTCATAGTGGAACGCAGTTGGCCCAAGACAGTTGCCTAAGAGAATGCCCTAAGTCTCCCAGGGCAATGAAAAGTCTATCTTGATTTTCACTGAAAATGGAAAAAATGCTTAACCATACACTCATGAGTTCAGAGCTAAGGTATTCTGAGGTTAAAAAAAAAAAAAACTCCTTTTCTGAACCACCCATTCATTCTGACTTTCCAAGCAGCCTGCACTTTAAGCTTGGAAACCTATATTATAGATACTACAACTTGTCCTCAATTTGGTTCCTGAAAACGAAAATGGTGGGTAGGAGAGCCTTCCCTGAGGACTCAGTTTGTTGATGGTCTCACTGCAGTTACCTTCCTACTGCAAGGGAAAGGGAAGAGATGTAGGTTCCTCGTGGTCTGAGTATGGGTGGCACCTCACCCAAGAATTTCCATATAATAACTCCCATCCCCTTACTTCCTTGGTTATTTCTAGGGAAAAATACCTTTGGATAAAATGTAGCTGGGGCACCATTGGGAAGGCAGGAATGGAATACTTCATTCCATGTGGGAACATACCTGGCTACAGTAACCTGTAACACTCCCCAGTAAGGGCATACACAGCCATGGCAGATTCATGTGCCAGGTTTTTAACTAGCAGAAGCCAGATTTAGAATACTTTCAGGAGTTTACTGTATAAGCTTCTTAAGAAGTGAAGAGTGCATTGTGGATGGGAGAGAAACAAGCCACAGGAAGTTCAGAGACAACTGAGCTGTGGGGAGATGTGTAATTCCAAAAATAGAGATTAAATTTTGGAGCAGGCGATCGTGCATTTAAAATTCCCCAGGTCATCTGATGGGTTTGATTTAGATTGTTTGAGGAATAGCTTTTCCTGACAAGGTGACTTTGCTTCTCAGGTCTGGATAATGCATGTTAACAAACTGTCTGGAGCAGCTTCTCAGCTGAGTGATCTCAATCTAAAACTGCATTACTTATGCATACCTACCTGGGAGTAAACTCCACTGTGGGACAAACTTTCTGATAAAATATCTGTAAGCTTCTGCTTAATAAGCTCTGAAGTCTGTCAAAAACTTATAAACCACTGAAGTGCAGATTGACCCTCATGCATTATGTTAAAAAAAAGCTTGCGCTGTGTAAGTTATGGGGTGTTTCCTGACCCCAGTGAGAATCCCAGTGTATTGTGTATAAAATTGTTGCATGTTCAAAGGTATGAATGTATGTACAGAATAAAGCCTGCTCTGCCTAAACATCCAGAGTCAGAAAAATGCACGGTGGGATAAAAGTGAAATAATATCAGATAAAACAAAACAAAATGCATGTTTCTTTATTGTGGAGTATTTCTTAACCCAAGTGAATTCCAGTGTGCCTTCAAAGGGTGAAATTACAGTTTCTCTCAAATGAGGCTAGTCTGCTGACAACTAGAAAATGACATTTGTGCTTTGCTGCATTCTGGCTCATCAAAAATGAACATGGGATTTTTTAAAAATTCATAACAGGCTACAGAAACGATTCCCCCAATAGCAAAAATGTTTGAATATTTTTTAAAAGTTTTGTTTTGTAGAAAACTCCTTTACACTGCAACTAGATGAAATCTGGAGACATTTTTACTACTATGCAGGTGACAATGTCATAGAATGCCTATCTTGCAGGTTTATATGGAGTCGTCCTCCACAGTATGCAACCCTTGGTGGGCTAAAATCTCATGCCCTAGACAAAGAGAGTCAAAAATGGATTTTGAACACTTCAGTGACTGTTTCTCTGGTACCATCATTGCACTGAATGCTGGGTAATACATAGAAGGTGCACAGTATAATTAAAAAAATTAAAAGCTGGGCATTTAGCCTCTATACATAAATTAAAATACATGTTAGTGTTTCTAATATCAGTGTGGAAATAATTTTTTGCTTCTAGGATTTTTCTCCTCCCTCTACTATTTCTTTTTGAATTTAACACTAGAGATGGACTGCTAGGACCAAAGAGACATTTAAACTGAAAGGAAAACTGTTCAAAACATTGCCACTTCTGTCTGTGGTGTCAAGATGTACTGAAGAGGAATTTCGCGGTAAGAACACATTCTTGAATTCTAAGTCCACTAGCTTATGGAGAGCCACAATGATTGGGGGGGGGGGAAGCACACGAAGCATCCTGATTTGATGAGTTACTTACAAAGCTGTTCTCCTGAAAGCAGCTAGCTTATCAAGGTGATAATAGCATGCTGACCTGGTAAGAGAATACATTCCTTCTATTTGTCATGTCCTGAGGGTGGCCTACTTTGGGCATGTCATGAGAAGACCGGATTCTCTGGAAAAGGCAATGATGCTGGGAAAGGTGGAAGGCAGAAGGAAAAGAGGAAGACCAAATATGTGATGGACTGACTCCCTAAAAGAAGCCAGAGGCTTGCATTTACAAGAGCTGAGCAGATCAGATGAGGACAGGACATTTTGGAGATCACTCTTCCATAGGGTTGCCAGGAGTTGCAGGACATTGGTGGCATATAATTTGTCATGTAGCTTCCCCACCTCCAGGTTGTTGGCTATTGTTCTCCTTTCCTACCTGCCACGTTCTTGAGACTCGCAGAAGGAATATAAAGCTCCAGTACCAACCTTCTGGCTTTGTTCCCACCTAAATGAGGAAGGTGTGCTACACGCCCCATTACCCTTGGCAATGCCCAGTACTGGCTGGGAACCTACAGATCAGGAGGGTGGATGCTGTCTTTCATTGGCATTGATAATCTACGGCATATTTTAAAACTAGGTAATTAATCTATTTTTTTTTTAAATCACAAAAGTGGTTGGGATTCTTTTCTGGCATCATTGAACTGATTTTGGAGTTCTCTGGAAAGAACATCATAATGTTGAAAAATGGAGGAAATAAAAAAAATAGTAATATGTGTGTATATATGGATTTATTTTCATGCTTCTAAAATCCTCATGTTCACACAATTTTTGCAACTTCCACACCTTTATAACAGGAGGTGCTGTACTTTGAGCTGTCCATTCAGTTACATAACCTGACCTCAGCCCTTGGCACATATGTCAACCTAGATGCTTAGCAACTCACTTCCACAGCATATGGTGACGGCTGCCGACTTGTCTTTGGATGGGGATTAAACAGATTTATGAAGGGAACTTTTTTGGTGGCTACATTGATACCATGATATACTCCCTCCAGGATTACAGACAGCATGCCTCTGGATAACAGGTGCTGGGTGCAACAATGAAAGAAACGATGGCACTCAAGTCCTGTTAGAGTCAAAGGCTGCTGGTTGGCCCTTTGGTCCAATGTGGTACACAGCTCTTCTGTTTTAATATCTGTGATTCTTGGGCAGTGGGAAAGAGCTGGTCTGTGTAAGTTGCTTTATCTTTAATTTTTGCCTTATCTCAGGATTCCTGTTCCGAACTCAACAAAGGGTAGTTAATTAGTGGAATGAGGAGTGTACACAATCCTGTACATATGTACCCCAACATAATGTCAATTGGACCTTCTCTCTGACAAGCGGGTATAGGAATGTATATCATCATCATCATCATCATCATCATCATCATCATCATCATCATCATCATCTGCCATAAACTCAACTCTGACTTATGGTGACCTTTTCAAGGTTTTCCAGGTAGAGAGTACTCAGAAGTGATTTACCAATTACTTCTTCTTGGGAGGGGGGGGTGCCCTGGGACTGTGCAGCTGGCCCAAGGCTACCTATGCAGGCTGGCTCATCTGAGATGCACACTGCAGAATTGAACTCCTGATCACTGGCTCTACAGCCAGATACCTGTCTCACTGAGTTGGCCAGCAAGCCCATTTTAGGTTATATATGCCAGCTAAAATACCTGCAAGCAATTAACAACATTTTGTTGTCAATTCAATTGCAGAGTGAGCTGGGCTGAGGGATGCATTGGACTGCAAGGGATCAGACGTACATGGGATCTTTGCCCTCTAGATATTGACGGAAGAAATGTCTGTATCCTTAGAGATTAAACTTACACACACACATACATCAAACTGCAGAATGCAGACGTGGAAGGTTATGACATGGTTTTTTACCTTTGGTTGTTTCTTAACAGGCCTTAGGCTTTGCCTCAAGGTCCAAAGATGAAGGGACACATCTCTTCCCCAAATTGGTCTATCATCAAAAGAAAGGAAACTGGCAGACCAGACCTTGAGGGCAAATTGTGAATTGTAGGCAGGCTATATTAGGGAGCAGACAAAGTGATGAAAGGCAGAGGAAGAGTGGTCACTAGTCCAAAACAGTGGAGGGCTGGTCTACTCAGCAGATGAAGGATCCCTGTTGGAGGCCAGCCTACCCTAGGGCTTGGTCGATTATTTATTTCATTTAAGTATCACCCCCATTACGGCAATGCACTATTCTGGGCAGTGGACAATTAAGGAAACAAACAATAGCAGACAGTCACATAATACCTCAAACAATTAAAAACGCACACAAAATAAACATATCAGAAAACAAAACGGGAAAGCTTAGCATTTCATAATGGCAGGCAATGTTGAAAAACATTGGATGTGGGTGCAACCAAATGTATCTCTTAAAAACATGGTCTTCAGCAGTCTCTTAAAGGTGGGTAGGTAGGTAGGGGGCAAGACACACTTGCCTTGTACACACCCATGTGTGTGTTATGTGCCATCAAGTCACATCCAACTTATGGCAAACCAAAAAGTATGTGAGTAGTGGTTTCATCAGTACCACTGCACTCCTGTGAGTTCTCTTGAGTCTTGGTCTGTCACTCTATCCACTATATTATACAGGATATCCTTGCCCACCATATATTAAAAAAAAAACACATGTTTTTGTAGATCTGATCCCATTGAGGCGGCAAAAAGCTGATCAGTGCTATAATTGCTTCTAGTATTACTTTCATGTCATGAATTACCATGTTGATTCGGAGGTGCCTTTTGTACTTCTTGTCTTGGGTGTCAAAATGGTGAGTTACAGTTTAGACTCCTAGCATGAAACCAAGAGGTAAAGTGTATGCGGAAAGCCTTATCAGTTTCCAAGCTTGCTGCAACTCCACCCACCCTAACACTTGATTAACGGTTACAAAAGTTGCTTTTAAAACGACACCTTGCTGGAAAAGGAGATCTGGTTTGAAATTAAGACAGTCGCCTTGCTGTGAAAATGGCAAGATTAACCAGGAGAGGGTGCTAAAATTCCACACGCTTTTGCACCGTGCCAAAAGACTAACATTTTACCAGCCTCAAAAGGAATTGGCATTCAACTCAGCTCCTGGTATATTCCAGTCAGCTTAGCTAGTGGCATTGCCGGCTACAATAGTGTGGGAGCTGTTGTCTTTTAAAAAATATAGTGTTTCTCATCTCTGACCAGAGCCGTCTAACTGGAACACTGGCCCCAATGTATGAGTATCTTGTATTTCAATAAGGCAGATGCTTCAAGCTGTGGTGGAAAATTCAGACTGTCCATGGCATGCCGATGGTTTGAAACTACAAAGTCTACAAAGAACTGGTTGTTGTGGGTTTTTCGGGCTCTTTGGCTGTGTTCTGAAGGTTGTTCTTCCTAACGTTTCGCCAGTCTCTCTGGCCGGCATCTTCAGAGGACAGTACTCTGAAGATGCCGGCCACAGAGTCTGGTGAAACGTTAGGAAGAACAACCTTCAGAACATGGCCAAAGAGCCCGAAAAACCCACAACAACCATTAGATCCCAGCTGTGAAAGCCTTCGCTTCTACAAAAAACTGTATCAAAGTGGCTCTTGATTGTGAACCCCGGCATTTAAGAATGACGCTACAAATGTTCTAGTTCGGATTCTAGTCAGAGGTATGAAAAACAGAGGTTCTCATTGCATCTTGGGGTGACCAAGCACAGAGTTAACATATTACCAGTGAAGCAGTAGGGGAGAACTGACAGCGGCGAGGAAATACTTAACTCTTCATTTGCTCACTGGACTACTGCCTCGTCTCTGGCTATTTTCCTCTGCCTTCCTTTCTTCTTGCAGGTGGCCTGTTTCTGTCTCAGAGCCAGGTGAGAGGAAAACTGGTTGGTGAGAAATCATGGGGTGTCAGGAAGATGATAAAAGGCTAAGCATCCTTTTCCCAACTTCAGTTTCTTCTCTACAAGTTACTAACTCCAAACAGGAAGCCTACCGTTGCTGAAGCGACATGCTGTTCAGAGCAAGGTAGCTCAGTTTCACACCAACAGCAAGAACAAGAATACCACTCAACTGGAATCTAAATGGGAGGATCTATTGGGAATAATTTGGCCTGTGTGTCTTAGTAGTTAATTAAGGTCAAGGCTGGCAAAGGGGGACTGATGTTCTGTCTTGTCAATGGCCATCAATAGGATACAAATGAACAGACAGGAAAAGTAACTCCTGGCATTTCCAGACACCACATATGAGAAGAACTGTGCTAAGGCTCTGGGAAACACTCAGCTAGATCTGATACGAGGGAGGCTGAAGGCAGCTGTCTAGTGGGCTGTCTCGTGGTATCAGTCCTAGCCCTTGCATCAGCTCTAGCACTGCCCAAAATGGCACCTTCCCTCCCAGGTCAATGGCCTGTGGGAGAAGGAGAAGTTGCAGCTCTGGTTCCAAACACAGACTTGAAGAGTTGTGTCTTTAGACTGTGCTCTGTGAAAGCGCACAGTGAAATAAATTGGGTTTTGATGCTCCACAACTCTCTCACTTTTAATTTTGCTATAGACCTGAAGAGAGCTATAAACAACTTTAGTTCCCCATCCTGATAGCTTCACTTAGGCTATGGGACAGTCTGGTGTTAAACCCATAACCTTCAATACTCTGGAAGATCCCAATAAATGCTGTGTGGCCTGGGAGCAGCCAGATAGTGTGTAAATGAGAGCAGACAGAGAGTGTGTGTAAATTGGGGCACAACATACCCAAATATTGTCCTGAACAAACCTTACTGCTTGTTCATTGCAAAAATTAATCAGAGAACAATGAAACTGGAAGGGGCCTATAAGGCCATCAAATCCCACCTCTTGCTCAATGCAGGAATACAAATCAAAGGCTATTAGACTAGTGACTGTCTAAATTTCTCTTAAACACCTCCTGTGTTGGAGCACTCACTACCTCCTGAGGTAATTGGCGTACTGCTCTAACAGTTAGGAAGTTTTTCCTGATATTCAACTGAAAGCTGGCTTCCTGTAACTTGAGCCCATTGTTGTGTGTCCTGCACTCTGGGATGATTGAGAAGAGATCCTGTCCTTCCTCTGTGCGACAGCATTTCAAGTACTGTATTTGAAAAGTGCTATCATATCTCCCCTCAGTCTTCTTTTCTCAAGGCTAAACATGCCATGTTCTTTCAGTCTTTCCTCATAGTGCTTGGTTTCCAGCCCCTGATCATCCTTGTTGCCCTCCTCTGAACTTGTTCCAATTTTTGGGCATCCTTCTTGAAGTGCGGTGTTCAGAACTGGACATAGTACTCAAGATGAGTCCTAGCCAGTGCTGAATAGAGGGGAACTAGTACCTCATGGGATTATGAGACCATACTTCTGTTAATGCAGCCTAAAAGACCTTTCCCACTTTTAATAGCCACATCACACTGTTGGTTCATATTCAGCCTGTGATCTACAACAACTCCAAGATCCTTCTTGCTTGTAGTATTGCTGAGCCAAGTATTCCCCATCTTGTAACTGTGTGTTTGGTTTCTTTTTCCTAGGTGCAGTACTTCGTACTTATCTCTGCTGAATTCCATTCTGTTGTTTTCCGCCCAGTGCTCACGTCTATTCAGATCATTTTGAATTTATGTCTTCCAGAGTGTCAGCTATTCCACCCAATTTTGTGTTATCTGCAAATTTGATTAGCATTCCCTTTATCCTGATCATTAATAAAAATATTGAATAGCACAGGGCCCAGGACTGAGCCCTGGGGACCCTACTTATTATCTCCTTCCGGTTTGAGAAGGACCATTATTTATCACTCTCTGAGTACAATTCTGTAGCCAACTGTGTATCCACCTGACAGTTGTTCTGTTCTGCTGCCCTTAAATGGCACCTGAGACAGCTACTTCTCTGTTCCTCGTGGTAAAACCAGTGTGGGAAAATTCCCTTTTTGAACTACAATTGACCATGTAGGTTTAGAGCTGTACTCCTCAAAAATAACTTTCCCAATTCTGAATAAATCTGCTTCTGCTCACATTCCAACTGGCTAAATGTACCAAAGTGATTGCAGCAGGTAAATGGCTATAATGGTAGGTTGAAGTGATAGTGGTGATGGGTAGAATTAAACCAGTTCTAGAAAGGTAGCTGTGTTAAGTTCTTCTGTCAGCAAAAACAATATTGTCTTGTTTTGTTAAAGAAAGAACATATACTGAGTGTATAGCACAAGGTTATGGTATATGCTTTCATTGTCATTGCATAGCCCACTTGATAAGATTCATCTACGAAGGTTTGTGCCATAATAAATTAGTTTTTCAAGTACAGGAAGGCTCTGTAGTTTTACAGAAAGTGAGAAAATAGAAGAGCAGTTTAGGACAAATCCTTTCTAACGCCTAGTTTTCTACACGCAGGGAGAGTTCCTTTTATATAGGATAGCATTCAGTCTGACTCTCTCCTCTCCCAGCACCAATGTGAAATGGTACAGTCCAGGAACATGTTTTCTGCCTCACCGTTTCCATGTTGTCCCGGCACCCACACCGTTGTCTGCTGCTTCTGGTGCATTTTGAGCTGACTGCTGATTATATGGCTCCAGTTTTTGCAGATCAGGAGAAACCATGCACAAATGTTCTGTTCTATCATTTACCCACAAACCAGACAAGCCCAAAGAGGTTCCTCATCCATTCGTGTTCCGTTTATTGACCAAATAACACAGTAGAGCAATCAGATTTGATTATCAAAATATTTTTTTACTTAAATCTCAACATTTTTATATATAATATTATTATTATATATATTTATATATATATATATGTATAGTACATCAAAAATATAGTACATTGAACTGTCAGAGGGTGGAGTGGGGGCAATATACTGGCCACGTCCCTACAGTTGTTTTGAGTGTCCTCTCACTTTTTTTAAAGGATTAAACATGGTTGTACATCACTCCTTTAAAAAAATGCACAGGGGGGTAAGGGGCACACACTACTGAGATCTGTGGCCTAGGTGCCCTACTTATAAGACCTCAGAAAAGTTACTTTTTTGGACTAAAACTGGCCATGCTGGCTGGGGGATTCTGGGAGTCGTAGTCCAAACCCAGCAACATTTCCAAGCTCTGCTACCTACTACCTGGAATATATAATATGCTATGTTCAAAGGCATTAATGCTTTGGATACAAAGGAAAAAGGGCTACCGAGGAAAGCATCCACATTGTGTTGCTAAAATAGCCTCTTGCTATATATTATTAGAAGAAGGAATGGCTTCAAGGGGTTAAAGTGCCAAGTGTGTCAAAACACCAGCGGCAGAGCAGCCATGGAGAGTAGCCCTCTCCAGGCCAAGAGTCCACTGAATGGTCTTATGGCTTCACAGAACGGTTAGACAACATACACAGCCATAGGCAGCACAACAGGATGGAAGAAAGTGTGCCCAGCGCCTTGCATGTTCCCCTAATCTACCACTGTGAGCAGAGCAATTAAGAGTAGAGGCAAGAGTAACCTAGCCAGAGGATATGATTGATGGGAAGAGGAGCACAGCCAGCAGAACAACTGGCTGGTGACACTACAGCGATGCAAAGAGATACAGTGAGGTACCGCTTTGGGACAACCCAGAAGAACCAGGAGGAGGGGAATCAACACTGACAGGTCAATGGGAAATGCTCAGAAGATGACACAGAAAGCAGCACCAAAAGAAATTGGGGCACTTTCAAGAAGAGAAAGCTGGTGTGTGTGTGAGAGAGAGACAGAGACAGAGAAAGGGAGAGAGAGGGAGTTAAACCAATGTTAACTTGCTGTCTCCTCAAACGTAGTTCCCATCAGCCTTACCCAGCACAACCAACAGTAAAGAATGATGGGAATTAGTCCAGTGATATCTGGAGGACTACAGATTACTCTAGGCTAAAGATTTCTGCCTTATCCTATTTCCAACATGCTTCCTTAAGCAAATGCTGACTGTTTTATACAATACCTCTTACCTCAGGTATTTATGCAATACCTCTTACCTCAGTCTAGTTTTGGCACCTAGCTTTACATAAAGCCCATTAGGGACAGTGCAGATTTTAGTTTATAAGTAAGTCCATGATCAGATATGCAAATATTTAATTTATTTGTAACCACCTGCAAAATATCTGTGTGTGCATCCTACGGACAGATTTTTGGCATGAACCCAGGATGGTTCAATTAAAAAATTGCAACTTTAAACATTTGTTATCTCCATAAAGAAAAACACAGTGATGCACCTGTTGCAGAACCTGGAACAGAAAGCACAGTGACAGGCCATATCAAAAGGAGAGAGGGTTTATCCAGGGAGAGAAGCTTAAGTGGGAGACTCATCTTACGAGAGGTCTGAACTGGAAATGAAATAGAGATCCACAGTGACAGGCCAGTGGGTGGTTGAGATTAGAACGACAGAAGAAAGGCGAGGTCAAATAAATCAAGCACCTTACAGGAAACTAATGTCCTGGGATCCAGTGAAGGTCACTGGAAAGGGACTTAAGAAAGTTATCATCAGTGATAGATTTAAAAAAAACACTGAAACAGATGCAGCAAAAATCAAGAATACCTGCTAATGGTTCTGGCTTCTGTTGTTAATAAGAGAATATCAATATAGAAAGGAGGCCCTCTATAGCTCTGAATGCAAGTTCTGCTGTCCCAAATACGTAACATTAAGACTTTTATTCTTCTAGAGCCATGACATTCCTCCTTGGCATCTTGCCTTGGCAGATGTTGTGTGTGTGAGATTTTGCTATGAATCTAACCTCACACAAATGGAGTAAAACTTTTGATCTATGGAGAAAGCAAGGCATGACTGTTTTGTGAAGTTCCCCAGTCTTCTCTGGGTGAGGAAATTATATCATTTTGCTGTCGCTCCAGAAATGGGCAGGACGCTGCCTAAACAGCACCCACATCCATGTTTGGAGAGCCTCCCAAAGTCATTAGGGTGCCAGGGGCTAGGTACTGTTTTTGTGGGGGGTACCGCCACCATCAGTACCATTGCTCACCTCAAGTGTCCCCACTCTGATGAATCAAATACTGTACAGTACTTCCTAAAAGTAGGAAAACTAGAGTTGGCTGCCTTGGTGCAAGACCAAATAAGTTTCAGCTCCCCAAACAAACAGCCTAAAATTCCTGCAAGAAGTTTTCACAACCATCACTCATGTGCCTGGGCATGCAAGTGAGTATGCACATATCTACGCAATCCAAACATGTCCAAGCAGTGGGCAAGACTGCACATACCATTTGCACATACAATCTGATTTCTGGTTTACACTTCATGACACCAATAAGATTCTGGCCATGGAGTCAAACTGTATTTGGCTATTGCAGGTTTTCAGATTTTCTGAGCTCTCTCCAGCCCAAAATTTGATAGTTCTCACAGATTCTGCTGGTTGTCTGTTCCACCTATACAACCCTCTTTTTCCTAAAACAAAAGCAGTAGACAAACCACCCCTTCCCCAAAACACACACACACCTGTGTGTGCTCCCATTTACTAGTTCTGCTTGACTCTGTATAATTTGTGGCATCTTGAGAGTCTGAGGGTTTGATAGGTGAGCAGAACTAATCCCAAATTTGCAAGATTCATCTGCACTATACAGTTACACCAGTCTGATACTTCTTTAACTGCCATGGAGTTTATCTACCCCAAAGTTACAGCACTGTGCTAACTGTACAGTGTATGTACACAAATGGCTCCCTCCTATGGAACACTGCAGGTAAAGTGATTTCAAACTGCTATAACTATGGAGTACAGATAACACTTCAAGTTCTCTTCTGGGCCACCTAGAGGTGATTTTTTAAACTTTGACAGAGTCAAGTACAGTAGGTGTGACTATTCAGAAGGATGGATCAAAGTATGATCTTAAAGTTTCTCCTACCCTGAGCATACAGGTGAGGCAGCCTTAATGAGCAGCAACTAGAATAGTAAAACGTTCACTCTGCATGTTATATAGACTGATGTAAATATTTTATCTTACACAGAGGAAGCTCATCTCTAAGCTTGCCACTCAGCTGAAGAAATCTTAAGTTGATCATCAATTAAATCCATTACCAATAATCAAATGTGCATAAATGTGCATGTAAGTAAACACAGGCAAAAAGTATTCTTTGTTTTTAGCTTATGCACTTGTCATCTGTTGTGTATTAGACAAAATTTTTAGAAAAGACTTGAAGAAACACTTCCAAAACAGTGGTTGACATCTAGATTTACACGTACTTGTCCTAATTTTTTTAAAGGAATCTCCTGCCTCATTAGACAAGGCATTTTTAAAACATAGTCAGAAGTTTTTTAGTTGTTAATGAATAAAGCTGTAGCCCTACTTTTCTCTATAAAGTAGAGCATGTTATACATGAAAAAGCACTGAGGCTTCTCAAGGCCAAAACAATGAGATGGAAAACTTTGCAATGAGAAGTAGGAATGATCTAAGCAGTAAAGTATGTGTAATTTTTTTATCCTTTAACATTTTAGCTTCCCCAAGTTGCACACATTTGCTTTTGTTTGGTAATGGGACATGAGAAGAAAAAAAGGGGCTCGTCTGGCAACTGCCCATCTTGTCTCTTTTTAGTCATTAATTAAAATCTGGATGGACAAACCTGAAGAAAGTCAAGGCACTCCAGAATATTTTTGACTGAACCAATCATAAATATCGGAGACCACCCGACTTGGTTATACTGTACTCTATTCCTTCAACAATTCTCATTGCAACTTCCTATAGTGTTTACTTTTATTGGCCCTGACTGAGTTAAAATTAGTCATCAATATGGCTAAAATCCTAAACGAACATACTAAGAAGTGAGCCTGAATATAGTATGATTTACTGTAATGTCCTATAATGTTTTATCTATTACATCTTAATCCACCTAAAAAATTGAATTGCTAATCCTTAATCCAACTAAAATTAGTCATCGCTAAAACTGAAACTCCAAACAACATTTATAGAGAGTAAGCTCCATTATATACCATATGATTTTCATTTGAGCCACCGTGATTAAAATGTTGCTGTAAGTCTCACTAAAACTACAGTTACTCAAAGCTATTGCTTTTAATGGGATGCATTCAAAATTAACTTTGGTTGAAGGAAAGGGACTTGCTGGTCAGTGTTGACAATACTGGAATAGATAAGACATGCTTTGATTCAACACCAGGCAGTTTTCCAGGTGCTGTCTGCCAGGGTTCGCTGTCTTCCATTCTCCGGCTTGTCTGCCACAAAATATTGGTAACCATGAAACAAGTTCCTAAAGTAAAAGACTTACAAAGTGCAGACATCCCAACTAGAAGAAGACAGCAAAACAAACTCTTGTACATTTGCAGAATTCAACCCAGTTGCAAAAGAAGCGTTTCTGACTGGGCAATGGTTGACAATTTGAGACTTGCACACTTCCATTAGGGATGGCAGATGTAGTATTTCAAGCCACTCATATAATATTTAAAGAGAGATCATGGTGGGTTCTTCAGCTGCAGCCTTAGTCTATTTTGACCTGGCAAATATTAAAGTTGGGACAGTAGGCAATCTGCCTCCACCTTTATTACTGTATTTGAAGTATGGAATACAGTATATGTTAAACGCCCATCCTTTGCCTTAAAAAGAAGAAGAAATATCAAAGTAGCAAAACTGATCTGAAAATGGTTCTGTATGCATGTACTACAGTGGCGTAATAGGAACCAGCCGACTAGCGCCACGCACAGGTAGCTTTTGTTACAAGTTTGCAGAATTGGTGGTTGCTGTTTGCTCCAGCTTGTCTCTAGGGGAGAAAAGGCAACACTTTGTCCTGAACAAAGTGAGGATCCTTTCAAATTGGATTCTCTGTTCTACAGCTATTGCATCTGTCTTTGTACTAAACAGCAGGGATGGGGAAACCTGTGACTCTTCAGGTATTACCAATCTCCACCTTCCGAGTTGGCAGATTTCAGGGCACTTGCTAAAGTCTCAGTGAATTGCCATGCTTCTGTGGGTCGGCACTAATCTCAGGGCAAACAATGCTGGAATAGGAAAAGCTTGATTTTTGTCCATGTGGAATCTTTAATGCTTAGGCACTCCTCTTCACCCATTCCGAAATGGCACTGGGGCTCACTGACCCAGTCCCAAGGACTGAGTTCTGCTTGCCTCCCTCATGCGTTTTATCTACCTGCCTCTTTGATACGTTATATTGAACACTCCTGATGACATTGCAAGATCCCACCTCTTGCTCTCAGGTTTTATCCCGGAAACTGCAGGAAATGGGAAGCTGGCCTGGCAACCCCAGTCAGAGAAGATGGGGAATTGTAGGCCAACAACATCTGGAAGTCCATGTGTTCTGAAAAAGCTTCCTTGCATCCCCCCTCCTTCAAAGAAGGAAGGAGCAAATCAGATCTGTGTACTGCCTATTGGTTGGATGGTAAATTTACTCTCTGGGCTTGCCCAAATGAAAAAAAAGCTGCACAAGTAGGGGGGGAAAAGTCATTTTGAGCATATCCTCCTGATGTGTATAGGAGTTCAAAATGCTGAAGCTACATTTGGGCTTGCCATTTCATTGCAAAAGAAGCTTATGAGACTTTCCTGCTGTGCAGGTCAGTCCTCCTCAACAAACAATAATATAATAATAACAATTGTGTGCCATCAAGTCTATTCTGGCTTATAGCGACCCTTTCCAAGGTTGTCCAGGTAGAGAGTACTCAGAAGTGGTTTACCATTCCCTTCTTCTGGGGGTGCCCTGGCAGTGGGCAGCTTGCCCAAGGCCACACAGACTAGCTCTACTTTCAGGAGGCACAGTGGGAAATTGAACTCCCAACCCACGCCTAACTCCCTGAGCTATCCAGCCAGCTAGTACCGATAATGGCACTTTAAAATTCACTACCACCAGCATATATCGCATGGTAGCACTGTCTCTGCTGAAACTAAAGTGTTTTATATGTTTGATTGTTCATCAATAAATGAAAAGTAATGTTTGTACCCTGGGACAGGATGGGGCATTTCACATCTCAGGAAGGAAACCACTGCAGCAGAAGGAAGACATTTGCCCTGTGTGTGTGTACATGAATGTGAATATGTATGTGTATATGTGTATGCCTTAGGGCTAATTATCATCTGGGTAAAAACAAAGAACAGGAATCAGAAGCAGGAATGGAAGACAAAAGAAAAATCTTAGTTTGCATAGATCAAAATGGTCACTCACTTGACTGTGTGAACAGCTACCTTGCCTTTTTAATTTCAGAGTGACCCAAGAATTCTATCAGGTGGTTAGATTTGGCTTAAAGACTCTAGGTTAACATCTTTGAAACCGGTTAGAAAAACTTGTTCTTTATGACTACAGATGCCAGAATCTCCCAGCCAGTGTGGACACTGGCTATGTTAGCTGGAGGATTGTAGTCCAAATAAAGTAACTTTTCTCAAAAACACAGAGAAAGAAAATGTCACCACTGGCCTTTCACGATGACTTCATACAGTAGACTTTGCATGGCCTGATTCTAGTGCAGGAGATACTCAGGAAATCCCCTAGAGTGGCCAGAGCAGATGGTCTCTGGAAATTTATGAAGAGGGGGTGAAGGTTACACTAATCTCTTCTGAGTTGCCCCCCACCCCATGATGACATGGTGAAAGATCTTTCTCTTTCCAACACTTTGGAGAAATATTGCCACTCAGAACAGATAGTACTCTATGAAATGAAGAAGTGGTAGACTCAAAAAGTATTAGTATTAGTATTAGCAACACACAGTCTACCATTTGGCTGGGAGAAGAGCATCTAGAAATGCCACAACACTAGATGGGGTGGAACTGTTGGCTTTAGGTCAGAGCCTGAAAAGGTTATTTATGGGGAATATAGTTCCTAGAATTCCATAGCCTGCTGGGGGACTCTGGAAGTTGTAGTCCAAATGTAACTTTTCCAAGCTATTGCTCTGTTCTCTTTTATGCGTCTACTAGGTTGTAGAGCTAGAAGTGCATTTCACCGCTGATGTTCCAAGATTTAAGATAATTAAAGGAGGCACAGAAAGACTTACGTGATTTTTAAAAGGCAGTATTTGTGTGTCCTCTTTAATAGATGGTTGTCTGGCTATCTAAAACGGATTTTTGATCTTTCCCCTAACTTGTGTAAAATTGGAATGGGCAATGTGCAGACTTCCAGTTGCTGCTGGACCTCAAACCTGAGCATTTCTTCCTGTCCGCTGTGTTGGTGAAGTCACCCATATTTACTGATACTGATTTCAAGAAGTGCCTCCCATTCTTTGGATTACAACTCCCAGATTCTGACAGCAAGCATCTTCCCATTCATCGCTGCTCTTAAATGACATTATTTTAATGGTTCTGTTTCTTCAATAGTAACTGAATGACTGCTCTGGAGAAACCCTCCAACCCGTAATATCTCTTCAAACAACAGAAACAAAGCTTCACAAGTGAAAAAGAAAAAAAATTAAATTCCCAAATGATGCTCTGTGTCCACTTGTCAAAAGATAAGTATAGCCAAATGGGTACTCAAGCAACATCCTCACATTCCTGTGACAGGATCAGAGACTCTTGTGACTTTAAACAGACAGTAAGCATCTCCTTTGAAGAAGCCTCCGGTAGGTAGCTTTTATTCATGCTTTGCATTTGGCTGAATGTCAGAATTGGGCAAGGAAATAATTCCTCTTGTCCCTTCAGGTCAAACTTCTACTGCTGCTGAAGAGGTTTCCTCGTGGCTTTCACACTTTATAGGGCTCCAATTCTAGCCCTCGGGACACTGTGTGGTTTGGCTTGTGGGAGCTGATGTCCCATTTTGTGGGGAATTGATTCTCAAAAAATCTGGGCTGGATACAGGAGATATCACTCCAGAACTGTGTTTTGACAAGGTGATCCCAAAGAAACAGGGTCAAAGTCATTCTCAGGTTTTGATCCTCCAGATGTTTTAGCCTTGCAGTTCCCAAAACCACTGACAAATTTGTTACAGTGGTAAAGGTAAAGTTTCCCTTGACAATTTGTCCAGTCGTGTCTGACTCTAGGGGGCAGTGCTCATCTCCGTTTCCAACCCATAGAGCTAGTGTTTGTCCGAAAACAATCTTCTGTGGTCACGTGGCCAGTGCGACTAGACACGGAACGCCGTTACCTTCCCACTGTGGTGGTACCTATTTATCTACTCGCATTTTTTGCATTCTGCATGCTTTCGAACCGTTAGGTTGGCGGGAGCTGGGACAAGCAACAGGGGCTCACTCTGTCACATGGATTCGATCTTATGACTGCAGGTCTTCTGACCTGCAGCATAGCGGCTTCTGTGGTTTAACCTCCAGCGCCACCACGTCCCTCTGTTGCGATGATAGAGGCTTAAAATCCAGAACATCTGAAGGACCAAACACTTATAAGTAACCACTGCTCTATAACAATAACGAATGACACAGCCAAAAAGTGAAATCCAAGTAACCCAAGCACTTTAGCAAGATCTGTTACTTTAAATACACCTTGGCATTCATCCTTCAAACAAAAGATATTAACCCATAAATGCTGTCTCCAGTCTTCCCTCCACATAGAGAATGTCTGCTAAGACCCTACTTCAGGGCTATTTCATACTGACCACACTAATATAAACGTGCAAAAAGCCAATGTGGAAAGAACACTAAAGGTCATGTGAAAGACATTCATGTCTCACTAGTGTGGATTCACTACTTGGTCAGGAACTCTTGTCATCCTTCCCTTCATACTGGATGTTGGTCACCAGAAACAAGGCTGTCATGTGTGTGACACAAAAAAGAGTACTATGTAATGTAAGAATAGCTACAGAACCTGAAAAAACCCTAGCTTCAGCTTCTTCTTTACAATGACAACACCTGGAAAAGTTACTTGTTTTGAACTACAACTTCCAAAATCCCTTAACCAGCATGGCTGGAAGATTTGGGGCTGTGGTTTGACAAAGTAGCTTATGCAATCTAAATCTCCTTGTTTTTGCAAATCTGCATATAAAATGATTTTTTAAAAAAAGGTGTTAAAAGCCACAATTCTGCCCCCACTCCTGTGCTATCTATTTAACATAATTTCCCTGTTTTTAACACACCTGACACCTTCCACAGAAGGAAACAGAATCTGGGATTTCCAGATCCTAAACTTTAAAATACTTTGGCTGCTTTGAAAACTAACATGTATCGTTTGGTTTTTTATGGAATTTAACATTAAGGCTCAAAACCGAGAGGCATTTAAATCTTGATACTTTTTCCCTCTGATTTTTTTAAAACTGCAATGGGAAATGAACACCATGATTTTTTCCTCTCTCTCAACTTGAAGAACAATTTCAGTTCCTATTAAAGAGATTTTTTTTTACCTCTCTTCAAAGGAATAAAATCAAGTGTTAAAATCCATCGAGATATGAAAAGTTCAGGGCCACAGTAGATGTAATGTGGGAATTCCATGACTAGAATTCATGTTATCGTTTTTACCGTATAGAAGCAGTAATTCAGGGAAAGTGACGAAGGTATCTGGGTCAGAACCACAGCACTGAGGGAAAAGGTTATTCCCTTCGCCGTTTGTATCAAAATTTAGTGACTGCAAAATGCTTTTTGCAAAACGAAAGATACAGGGAGTTGAATTCCTTATGCCACATCTAGCCTTATGACCCTCAGGGCCAAAATATACATTGGAGATAACTTGTAAATACAGCTGGAATCACATTAGTGTTCAAGAGACATGTTTGAGGGCAGTCTTTCATGTCTGAAGAATCAGACCTAGGCAGGAAAAATGTACTTACCTCCCAATGACCAATCACGAAACAAAGCAAGCTAATTTGCAAGTTATGGAAAGAGAGAAAAGCTTCTGCTATGACAATCACATACACTTATCTGCACTTAGGAATTCCCTCTTCTAGTGATAGATTATCAGCAACATACAGTTGGGCCCACACTTACCAACCCATAATTCTCTGTTGCTGGAACTCACATGGCTTCTGGATCATAATTATTCTGTGCAAAATGGCACTTTCAAGGATCCAACCTCCAAATTACCCCCCAAAGTTTTGGACATCCTCCTCTATTCCAGATTCTCTGGATAACTGGGATTGTGCTTCTGGATGCATGATAGGAAACCTGGCACATTGTGGGATTGTCAGAAGTTAATAAGGACAACTTCAGAGGAAGTGGGGGAGGACACTGTCCTAATCCAGTGAATGATGCAGGGAGAAAGGCCAAACAAAAGAAAGACTGATGCTTAAAACAGTAGAAAGATTCTGATTTGCCTCTGCTCAGCACACAGCCTCTTAAGTCATTTTCCCTCCCCAGTTCCCCTGCTTCATCTTCACCCTCTTGGTTAATGGACGGAACTGAAAATCCCGCCACGCTCTCTAGTAGGGAGCAAAGACGATGGGGCCCGTAGCTGCTCGCATGGGGCCTGGTGGGGTTCGGAAAAGCGCTGGTCCAAAGAGAGGAGCTTGAAAGAGGGTAGCCGCAGCTGGTCGGAGTGTGAGCGGGCTGGGCAGGGCGCACACGGTGGCTGGGGTGAGGGGGCTTGGCAGGAACCGCGCTGCCAGGGTCTTTGTAAGGTGCTTCTGAAGAGCCAGTTTGGACTGCGGAGGAGAGAAGGTGATGTGGGGAAAAGAAAGAGAGAGAAAAAGAGAGAAAGAAATACCACATGAGACAATCAACAGCGAAAGGAGAGGGAAACACAGACAGCCCTGAATTTAATCCTCCAAGTAATTAATTTAAAACCTGGGTCCATTAATTCTTTGGGAAGGTAAGAGCAGCCCTTGCCATGACATTTACACATTATCAGCTCTTGAGGATTTTTCTCTTCCAATGAGAAAGTGTCTATAGGTCAAAATCCTGTTGAGTAACATAATCAAAACCAGAAATGTTGGCCCATTCCTTGGCAGTAAATCCTGCTGAGATTCTTGGGGGCAAAGGTGAAGGCTGGTTTGGTGTGTGACCCCCCAAGGATCACAGCAGGGGCTCTTTATTTACTGGCAAGGGGTAGACTGAAACTTCTGACTGTGCTTAAATTACTCAACATGATTGCATCCCTAATGTCTGTTTCTGCCCTCAAGCAAAGCTGATCAACAGTATTTCTCCCCTTAGAAATGAAATATTCCCAAACTTAGTAAGAAGGTGAAAGTTTCAGCTCAGTCTTCTTGTCCCCCTTCACAATGTGCTCCCTTTGAAGGCAGAATATCCTTAGTTACTCATGCTCTGATTTCCCTCCATTTAGATGACCAAGTAAGTTTCATTTCAGCTGTCTTTGAATATGAACTACAGCCTGCACGTGGTCCAAAACCGAGGGTTGAGAGACCGCTAGCTGGGATTAGGCATTTTGCTTATATTGCACTGGTGTCTTATCAGCTACACTGGTCCTGTTTCTTTTCTCCACCCAGTTCAAAGTGATGTATTTGCACTTTAAAGCCTTTAATGACTTGGGAGCAGGGTACCAGAAGGACCTCTTCTCTCACATTTATCTACTTGAACCTAAACTTTCCTCTTCAGAGGCCCAGTTTTTGTGACATGATGCAGATGGCTACCAGGGGACAGAGATTTCTCAGTGTTGGCATCCAGCTGCTGGGATACTTTCCCCTGATCAATGTACCTATAGCCTACCTACAGGGACATATAGCCTACTATGGGTCATGTCAGCACTACTTGAATTCTCTTTCTTTTAATATCCCCAGACTCTTAAAAATCTGTGATTTTGGCATTTCAAAACTAATTTCAATGCTGCACATTTTAGTGATACTCTAAAACTAGTTATAATGACCGCCGTTGGATTTTTGTATGTTCGAGCTTTTGTTAGAATATTGAACTTTAGTATGGTGTTTTATTACTGAACAGTCTGAGGCAAGTAGACAACACACAAAAAAATCCTCATCCAATAATTCTTCTCTCAGCATGAACAATTCAAAAGATGTGGATTCCGTCTGCCTTTCTACAATCTCATTTCTAACATTTGATTTTAAAAATTAACTATACAAAAAATTAAGGCAGTTAGTCTTAAACATCTGAGAGCTGGCACACTTGTTTAAGATTAAAATCGGAGGCAGACTTCATGGTCATAATGGATTTTTTTTTTAAAAAATTAGGATGATATTTATAAAAATTATCAGTTGGGTTTCTGCATAGGTTACTACTCTAGGAGGAGACAGTGACTCAGGCAGAGACACAGTAGATAGCCTCTCATCAAGGCAGATCATTCTGCTGTATCTTCCAAATGAATGATCCAATCACTGTTGAGGGGGAAAGGGAAATTCTGTTTTGCAACATATTTGGACAGCAACAGGCTGGGAAAAGCTGTCCTAAATAAATTATATATTGCAAGAAGACCTAGAAAAGGGAAAGAGAGCACTCTTTGAAGCATCTTGATCTGTTATGCTCTACAATGAAGCTATTCTTCCCCCCTCTTACATAAACTATTTTAATTCCAAAACACTGTTGCCAACAACCCCTGCAGCCTTGTCCTGGAATGAGATTGGTCCGTGTCCAGGCTCAATCCTCAACACACCCACAAGACTGGCTGAGCGCCGGCGAGGAAATCAGGAGCCAAAGGGAACTCCCAACCCCACTGTCCCTCTGTATAACATTTCCAGTTGGTCATGCCATGGCGGGGACCTTCAGTGACAAGTACCTTGAGAACACTCACTGCCAGAGCTGTATTCTTCTGCAGCTTGCTGTATGGACTGTATTTGGGCTTAGGCGGCTTCCCTGCAAGCCTATCCTTGTGCCGCCTGCTGCTCATGTGCTGTGAGACAGAGTTAGAGAAACAAAAATGCCAAATATGTTACTGATTAAATAGAAGGGCTAGATATTTTCCCTAAAGGGCCAACAAGTTTAGGAGCGGATGGAAGATGGTAGTGGGAACCACTGAATGTCTACTAGTGATTGGATATTGATTTTTATCTTTTTGCAAAGAACATGGGACTGGGTAGATCTTGGTGTGATCCAAGAAAACAATCCTTTATGTTTTTAAACCAGAGTGTATACTTTACCTTTTAAAGTATACACTTAAGAAATCACCTCCCAAATCCTTTTTAAAAGCAATGCTTTAGAGCAGTGGTTCCAAATTATGGGTCCCCCAATGTTCTTGGACTAAAACTCCTAGAAGCCTTCACCACTAGCTGTGGTGGCCAGGATTTATGGATGTTGTGGGCCAAGAACATCTGGAGACCCAAGGTTGCAAACCACTGCTTTAGGGAAAAAAAACAAATAAACATTATTACTTGCACTTTAAAAGTAAAAATGTTACCAGTTGTTATATTGCTTTTTTAAAAAATACAGTTGTTACTTCCTTGCTACCTCAGAAAATATCATGCTTCTAAATTCTGATACAAACTTGTTAAACTGGACAAAACTTTATCTTCCAACAATTTATAATGTAATTTGTCTAGGAACAAGATTTCATCTCTAATATCAGCAGGCAGTGTTACTGATAACGCAGATGAGGATGGGCTCTTTTGCCCAGCTGAAGCCCTACTGTGCTTTAAAATAGGCTGCTCTGGGTGCCATTTTAAAGTGCATTAAGGCATACACTTCTCTCAAAATGAGGACAAATTTAACCAACCCCTAATTAATGCTAACACTGCAACCTGTCAAAGTAGGTGAAGGGACACTGCGTTTGCTGCCGAGGCCACTCTACTTACCTGGTTGAGCTGGGTTTCTGAGTTGACAAAGATCTCGCAAACCTGGCACTGGAAAGCCTTGTTTTGGATACTAAGGCTCCCTTTGCTGCCAATCCGTTTGGGCTTGTGGCCTGTGCGAGAGAGGACCTTCCCTCTGCCTCGCCTTGGCAAAATGGCCTGGCCTTCCAGCATGGACTTGTGCTTTGCTCCTGGGAAAGCAAGAGGAAAGAAATTTCAGAACAGGGGGAGGAACTATGCTGCCGATTGACCCTACCCTGTTCCCCAAAGAACATCTGTATGGCTGCCAAGACCCTCACAGATCCTCCTAAACTTAGAAAAAGAAAAACATGTTTTTAAAGGGGGTGTGGGGAGCAAGAACAGAGAGTGTCCTGCCTCCAGTAGTGACCAGAGGGCACTGTTCTGGCTTAGAGCAAGACTGCCTTCCTCCATAGATTGTTTGGACCAGAGAAAAGAAGCACAAGAAAACCCAGAAGTGAACTCCCAGTCACATTTGGTTTCCACAGAAGAGACATGTATGGCCCAGCCCATGGTATTCTGGGGTGGAAAATGGAGTAGGTACCACTCGCGACCTTCAATGGCTGCCCAGTCCTGCTTCAGAATGAATGATAACTCAGTTCTTGCACCTTCTACCCGAGAGGCATTCTGATCCAAGACTGATGCATAACCATGTGGTCACTGAGATGGTGAAGAGTCCAGGATGTGAGAATGAAGATGGCTGTAAGGGAAATTTCTCCTTATGCTTGCTGTAAGGGAAATGCTAGCCTTGGCTAAACAATTCCTTGAGCAGACCTATCCAAAAGTGGAACAGGCCTATCGAAAAGGCACAGCCAAATTCCAGATAAATCAACATGTGTTTATTTTTCACTATCCTTGTTATTGCAATTCCCTGTTCTGCAATAAGACATTTTTAAAAATGATCACTTAAAAACAAAGGGTGCAAGCAAAGCTCCTTGCCACTTGTTATTCCTCTGAAATAAAGTTCTGCATAGGATTTAAAAACAACAGTAGCATAATACTTCTCCTTGGATCCATTAAAAAATCACAAAGACGCAAGAAAGCTTTCAAGTTCATCAAAATTGTTCATTAGGCTGAACAAAAAAGGGGACAAGCAGAAACATACATTGACGAACAAGATGAAAAGCCTATGTTTGCAGTGTGGAATAGTTTAAGATGGAATCAAGGAAGTGTCATAGAGACCTAAGTAACCTGAAGTTTGCTCTGAAAAGATCTTACATTATACCATAAGCTACAGGGCAAAAGAAACACAGCTACTCTTTCTTTGATTCAAAATATAAGAGGTACATATTTTCTCTTCAAAGCATTGTAGCATTGGAAATTTTGAAATATTCAATCATTGTCCTTGAAGCTAAGCCCACATAATACCCACCCGTATCTACCCAGGAGGTGATTTGTGGCATAAAATATGTTTGTGGTCAGGTTTCCCTATTTCATCATCTGGTGGCAACGCGTACCCACCGTAGCCGACCTACTGAGCAAGTGTTTTGAAATGTGGCAAGCAGCACAGGCAAAAAGACCCCCAGGAAGCATTGCTGCAGCTTCTGACCAGGAAGCATTGGGGCAGGAAATGAAGGGTTAGAAAAAGGCCTAGAATCAATCATTAGCCTTTCTCCAGGTGAGTGAAATGATCAGGTCTGTAGCTGTCTGTTTATGGGCTGGAACTTTCAGGATTCTGTCCGGGGAATTCTTGGAGAATTCTGGGATTTGGAATCGAGAAAAACCTGAACAGCACATCCCTCCCCACTGAGCTTCAAAGATATTCAGGTTTATTTCATCAGTGCTCACCATACTTTGAGCCTTTACCTGGAGCTTTTCTTGGACACAGACTTTTAAAGATTCCTTACCAGAATTATGTGCTTCCAGCTGAGAGGCAGAGTTGACCGTCACCTTGCAAGTAGGACAGTACAAGTGCTGCTTATTTTTCTTCCCTTCTTTCTCTGAGTCTCGTACTGGGCTGATGTTTTGGCTTGATTCAGTGGCTGGAGTTTCAGCTCCAGCTGCTACAGATGATGATGCCACACTCGTTGTGTCTGGAGCACTTTCTGATGGCTCTGAAACTGGTGGGGAGACCAGGGGCAGGATGCCACTGGTGAGCTTGGTGGACGACTCTTCTGCTGGGGCCACGATCATGAGGCTGCAGTTGTCTGCTGGGGGCTGGCTCAATCCCAACAGACCACTGGGTTGTGCTAACAGAAGAAGAAAACATCAGCTTTCGTTCCTGCTGCTTCTGCAGATTCACAAAGTCTTAGAAAGATCACAGGCAACCAAAACTGAAATTAATTGTTTCACTCTCCTGGGGTAAAGGATGTAAACTGTGTGCACCTTATTGACTTTCTTGGCTTACAAATGATGTAGCTGTTATTCTATAGTTTCGTCTGTAGACTGATGGATTGGCGGATGGATTCTGGAAACTGTGTCCAAAAAGCAGCCATGTCAAGCTTTGTTCTACTCTCAATGAACTATCTGTGTGGCTGGTAATAGGCAACCAGGTACCAGCTAGGTAGGTAGTCAAACAAAGGAGCAGTTCAGTGATGGCAGTCTCTGCAGTAGCCTTCCCAACCTGGTGCCCACCCAATATTGCTGGGGTTCAACTCTCATAATCTCAACAGCACAGGATAAGACTCATCTATACTTAAGCAACAAATGTTCAGACTGAGAAGACAGGTTAAAGCTAGTAACTTCTTAAATAATTAAAAAACGTTGGTCTCTGAAATAACCTGACTATTGAGTATTGCAACACCATATTCTGGATGTTCCACATATGTGGCACTGCAACACAGCAACAATGAGGGTGAAGGCAGTAATGCACCAGGGTCACAATAACAGTTAAGACCCTTTAACTGTTTACAGCAGATGTGAGTGGATTCCTGAGACCCACTGGCTGTTCAGGATCACCCCTAGAACTGCTCTTATGCCTCTGGCATCTCTAAAAATTATAACACTCAGTTTTGAAGAAGGACCCCCAAGGTGTAAAAATCTTGGGGACAAATAGAAACATGGCAGTATCACCCTCTTCTCTCTTTTAGGAAGAAGGACAAATATAAAACGGGGATGTTAGGGCCCGGATATACCACAATACTTTGCCCACTCCTACTTTAAAGGTTTAATAAACCCTTTAATTGGTGTTTTATTCTCAATGACAGTCAAGGGTGGTGCAAGAGGAAGAATAAATACTCCTCCCTTGACCTTATCAATTAATGATGAGGAAATTAGCTAAGAGGTCTTTGGTATTCTCTTCTCCCACAGCATTGCTGTCCATCACAAAACAGAAAAAAACTATATTTTATCTAGGAATGCCCTCTGCATGTCAACTAGTTTCATTACAATTGTTCTTGGCATTAAGAAGGTTCTTTTCCTAATGTTCAACAGAACTCTACATGCTTTCAAATTAAGTCCACTTGGTCTATCCCTCCCTCTGGTCCAGGTGAGAAAGAGGGTTCGCTCTTTCTATTGTGCAACAGCCCTTTCGATATTTGCAGAGTGCTATCATTCCCCCATCACCCTTCTCTTTGCTGGGCTAAACATATCTTGTTCATTCATCATTAAAAGCAGGACCTTAGCGGATAAAAGACATTTTGCACAAATGCTTCTCCTGCCCTGTTGAAAATTAGCTTGTTTTTGTTCAGAGACCTGGCTGAATAGCTCATTGGTTTAGTTATTTGACTGTGTAGCCAGAGTTCAGGAGTTTAATTCTGCACTGTGCCTCCTGTGAATAGAGTCAGCCTGTGTAGCCTCAGGCAAGTTGCTTAGCCCCAGAGCATCCCCAGAAGAAGGTAATGTAAACAGAAGAAGAAGCACTGAAAACCAATGTGATGAAAACTAAGATTCAAGGTATTAACTCTGACAGCAAATGTGTCACACCTGATCTGTAAATGTCCAAAGATTGCACAAACAGATTACAAAATTAGGCATGATAGAGTGGCAAAATTAGTATACTGGTCATTATGCAAAAAATATAAATTGCTAGTATCCAAAAATCCATGGGAACATCAGGTACAGGAGGTGTCAGAAAATGATGAAGTCAAGATCTTGTTGGATTTCCTTATCAAAACTGATATACACCTTGAACATAACACACTGGACATAGTAATGATAGAAGGAAGAAATGGCTGGACCATTGACACTGTAGTTCCAGGGGATGCCAGATTTGAAAATAAAGAATTGAAAAAATTAACAAAATACAGAGATCTGTCAACTGAAGCATCTCACTTGTGGATGAAACATGTTTCAGTGGTCCCTGTAGTAAAAACGGCTTTGGGAACAATATCAAGAAACTTCACACAGTATTATAAGCAGTTGAAGATGTCAGAAATAAGACCATCAGAGCTACAAAATTAGCAATATTAGGAACAGCATACATACTGTTCCAATATTTAACAGATACAAGTTTAACCAAAAACGTAAGTATCTGTTATATGATACTACATAGTATATGTTTTTATAATTTTGATTGACTGTGTCTTGCATTTTTGAATAAAATTAAATGCTTCTTTTGTGATTATTTATGGGAGATAAGCACAACCTTCAATTGCAAGTTGACTGCTTAGGCTTGGAACTCTTGAAGAATTATATCCCTGGTGGGAAAAAATGTCCACTGAAATGCTAATTGCATTTGACGTGAATATGTCCTGTTCTGTTGGCCTTTCCTTGGAGGACTTGTTTCGCATAACCCCAGCCATTTTTGCTGCTCTCCTACAAACCCAATCCAGTTTCTCTGTACTGAGGGGGACAAAGCTCTTTTTGGACAGCAGGTGTGGCGAATAGCCAAAGGTAACCAATGCTGGATCTTGCAGTCCCAACATCATCTGGAGGGTCTCATTTTGCCCATCCTTGGTTTTTACCTTCTCAACACAAAGTGCCCCAAACTGGACACAGTGCTCTGAATAAGACCTGGTATCACTGTTTCTCCTTCCAGCTTCCATTTAAAATAGCAGCTGCAAGAAGGACCAATCTATATTTAAACTGCAAGGGCAAAGAGAGACATCTTTTACCTTGTCCCTAAACTATTTCCCCAATAAAATCTATTTGTAACTTGGAAAGGCAGCCTCAAACTCTAATAAACACAGGCAAACAGGTCTGTGCAACAGCAAAATGGCATGAGAGGAAAGGATTTAATCCCCCATGGCCTTAATCCAGAAAGGGAGAAAAATATGGAAATGTGGTGTTTAACGTCATGAGTAGTATGACTGCAGAGCAATCAAAGCACTAAGTCAAAGCACTCTCCTCCAGCACCTGCAAAATGGACCAAGCCCAGGTTTCAAGTGGAATGAATTCCCCAGACCTGACAGCCCTCCTCTGCCCTGAGAGTGCCTCTTCACAGGCGAGATCTTAGGGACTTTGCCACCACTAACCTATGTTGTTGCTGCTGGTGTCTCCACTGAGATCAAGTGCTGTGTCATTGTCAGCTGGTTTCTCTTGGCTGCTGCTACTGTCAGTCGTCTTGTGCTTATTTTTCACTGCTTCAATGGCTTTGAGTCTCCGGGCATGCTTGTGTCCTCTGTAATGTGCCTCGGCTTGATTCTGCAAGAAAATACAGGTATTGGCTGACTGAATGAGGAAGGAAAGAGTGCTATGAAGGCCAGTGTACATTTTGGAAGTAAAGCAAAGACGATAACAAAAGAAGGTGTTTTAAATCCACCTTTGCTGGTGGCGCAGTACTTTGAAGCTCAGGAGCTCTTCCTGCTGTGGAGACAGATCTTTCTCTGTTAGCATGGGGTCCCTTGTCTGCCACATTTCTTCCAGGATATTGGAGAATATTATAGCAAAACTAATGTAGGGTTTCACACAAACCCCCTCCAGGGCCGTAACTATGGTGGAGCACCTGAAGGCCGGGGCTTCCAAATTTAGTGGACACCCAAGACAAATGAAGAAATCTACTGACAAATGCAAGGAAAACAAATGGCAACACCTCCTGGCCCTATTCCTTCTTCTGTGGAGGTGGCGGTCTTCCGTATTCTCTCCTTTTTCTTGGAGGGCCCACGCTTCAGGGCAGAATGGGTGGGACATAGTGCCAATTGCCCTGGCTAGCCAAACTCTCAGTTCCGACTCCAGCCTCCTCCCACTGCTGGTTTCATTTATCAGAGAGACTAGAAGAAGAAATCGGACAAAAAACAATGGTAAATTGGGAGTGGTTTTAGCAAGGCTTTTATCATGCCACCATGTCCCAGTCAATGAATTTTATGGGGTTTTCAAATAATGTCCCCTTCCACTTGCAATGCTCCTTCACCAGTTCTGTCTTTTTGCCTACTGTGAAAAATCTGTTGAGGACTGAAAGACTGCAGAGCGACACAGGGGTTTCTAACGGCTTGCGTGAGGGGCTGAGCATTCTGACCTACACTTGCTTTTTAAGAGCATAGGGAATAAATAGGGAGTCTTCCCATAAACTGAACATATTCCTGGGCAGGCAGGGAGAAGAATACTGGGAAGTGAAGGGAGGGTGTCTCTATGCCTTCCCCGTTGTACACACAGATAGTTGACAACTCCTTCCCCCAAACATCATGCAGATAAAGACAAAACTCTGCATAACATCCTTATTTTAATTCAGATTGGATTTAACTTTCCACAAATTTGCCGCAGAGCCGTTCGCTCTAGTGACAGTGGAGAGAATTGTCTCTGACTGCTAAGTACACAAGCGTTGGGAGCGGGGACACCCTGTAATCTTTTGTGGGTTTTTTTTCTTTTAAATTATCAGCATCAAACAGGCAGGAGACGTTAGCACACACTTCACTTATTCATCCTTCTCATTGAAAGGATAATGGGGAAGGATAAAGGAAAGTGTATACTATTACGTGCGCGCGCACACACAAAGAGACACAGGCCAGCAGGCCTGCAAACATACACTCCATGTTAGACATGAATCTGAGGAAGTGACAGTTGTTGACAGGTATGCCCTTCCTTTCCACCCCCACCTAAGGTGCATTTATTTAGCTATATTATTTTATTTTGCACGGGGCAGCCGTACGCTGTAAGAATTCTTTCTGAAGCCGAACGTTTTCATTTTATTTATTTCATTTCGCCCAAAAGCTCCTTTAGAAACAAGCAATGGGCTGCATTTAATCAAGGCCTACATGTCTTATCTCCGTTTCACCAGGCAATGAACAACGCCAGAAATTGAATTATATGGGTGTGTGCAGCTTGCAGCGGAGGTGGGGCGGGGAGGCTCTGTGAAATGGGATGCTTTGTGCGAACAGGGAGGGCATGTGGAAAAAGAAGACAGGCAGGACAGACACTTTGCTAGATGACCACAATATAGCAAAGAGCACTCAGCTGAAGGTCACAGCCCACAAAGGAGGCCAAGGTTCTGTTCTTCCTTGGCCACTTGGGACAAGGAAAGACAGAAAGAAAGAAAGGGAGGGAGGGAGGAAGGAAGGAAGGAAGGAAGGAAGGAAGGAAGGAAGGAAGGAAGGAAGGAAGGAAGGAAGGAAGGAAGAAGAAATGTGGAGCATGATTTGCAGCTTGGCAAAGACCTAGGGATGTTTTTAACAGCAACTTGCCAATCTCTGCATAAATTCCACCCAAAGAATTTGAGATTAAAAGCACGAGTTAAAACAAAACTGGCAGTTTTACGGTCAAACTAGAGCTTAAAGGGAGATATTCTCAATGAATACTAAGTGCAAGCCACAGTTAAAAAATGACAGTGCTATGAAATATGTCATTTACTACATGGAACAACACCTCTACAAAAACAAACAACCGTGATTAATGCATTGTCTAGTTTGACCCTTGCCCATCCAGATGTCCTTTGAGTGCTTAGCTTTCAAAAATCTTTCAGGAATCTGTATATAAATCCCTCTCTATATAACCAAGTCTATGGTGCTGATTTAGGGCTATTACCTCTTGGTTTTGATAGACTCCAACTTTTAACAGATATATGATACATGACTAAATTTAATAGATGGTTGGGAATTTTGTGTGATTCATTTTTATATGAAGTTATCAAAACCAGCCATTTCTTCACAAACAGAATGGAAAGAACTTTATATATATATATATATATATATATATATATATATATATATATATATATATATATATATATATATATATATATATATATATATATATATATATATATATATATATATATATATATATATATAAATAAAAGTTCTTTCCATATATATATATATAAAATGAATGTGGGGGAAGCAAACTGTCCATCAGTGTTCTAGGAAGCAAATCCGAAGCAAAAGCTTTTATGAGGTGAAAGAGGATTATTTGATCTGTTCTGGCCTACTGGTGTTAAGAAGTTTTTCAGCCATGCTTTCTTTTCGGCCAAACACAGGTGGATAGAGATGAGGTGGGAAATTGAAAAGGTCGACTGGAGAATTCTGGGGAGCTGTAGTCCAAGACATACTCCTTTCCCTGAGAGTGAGGCTGTGTGACTATGCATTTGTCCTGCTCTAATTCTTACAAGCAGAGTAGAGCATCCTCATCTGGAGTCTACTTCTGTCCTTTGACCGGCTATCTCCCCTTCCCCAAAATCCAAGCACTCAGTATAGCAAGGGGCAATGGAAGCAACAGCAGACTTTTCCCTGGTTGGGACTTCAACCAGAACTGCAAGTCTACCAAAGTCCTATCTTTGCCACAAACTCAGTTAGTGGCCTTAAGCAAGACATTCACTTAGCCTCAGTCTTTCTCCATCAGCAACATGGGGACTGATAAAAAAATTGACCTATTCTACAAGGTTGATGTTAAGGATTATAATATAATAACAAGGGGGCCCTTTTGAAAATGGATTACAGTAAAATAATTATGAGGATTATATAATTCTAAGAATTACAACAGAATAATTACAAGGATTATAACAAAGCAACAAGCGGACTACTTTGAACTCTGAACACCATGCAAGTTGTTGATTTTATTCATAAGCAAGATTGACATAGCACAGTTGTTCTGGCCCCTATTCAACTGTACCAGTCATTATTTGATTGTCACTTGTAGGAAATTCAATCTTGCCAGCATTTCAGAGAAAAAGTAAAACTGTATTTCTCAGAAGTGTTTTTAAACCTGAGATGAACAGAACAAAATATTCTGGGTTTGTGGGATTTTTTTAAAAAAACTTGAGCACTAAGACCTACCAGCTGGAGCCACATGCAAAATAGTGGCTAGTATCAGAGAGAATACTGTAGGATACGGATTTCTAGAAGCTTGGGAGTCATATACATTCACCCTCTGACTTTGAAGGGCTCCATCTGCTCCTGCAACTGCATCATCCAATTCATTTTCTTACAAAGTATTTTTAAAAGTGGAAAAAAAAATATCCCATTACATCATCTAATGGCCATTTTTTAAAAAGGAGAGAGATATAGGAGTGTCAGCCGTTTTAATAACTGCTACAACTGTAGTCTGTTGGTTTTGGAAGCAACTATATAGTATTATACTCATCATACTTTTTCATGCAACTTCTATAAATCTGCATGATTGGCAAATGCAGAGCGGTTTCCCTCCTCCTGATCACTTCCGTTCGGTTTTTCCTTGGAAGTGTAGTTCTGGTCACTTCTGGTTTTGAAGACAGCAAAAAACAAAAACAAACAAAAAACAAAAACAAAAAAAAACACAAAACAAAATCCCAACAAAAGCACACACTGCATTTTCAGAGTGAGCAAAGCCCATAGCAATGTCTGAGGGGAGGTTAAAACTATTAATACTGTAGTGCCTACCCCTGCCTTAAAAATGCCCTCCCTCCTTTCTCCCTTTCTCTCCCCTTCCCTCACTCTAGATATTTCCCTTCCTTGGCTCTGCCCACCCGGCAGCCTTTCCTGCCCTCTCAGGGACACAGCTTACCGCAGAGTTGAATCTTAGGTGACAAATATTACAAGAGATGAATTGTTTTTTCTTGAGAGTGTTAGGTACGCCAAAAGTGTGGTTGATCACTGCTTTCTGTACCGGATCCATCTGGAAAGGAAAAAAGTGGAGAAAAGGAGTCTCAATGAGCTGATGCTTCAAAGACCCCGGCAGGCTAGGAGAAGGGATTTCAACGTTTAGAAATTCATTCCTCAATTACTTGTTTCCTGAAGTGCGTATGTCCCCCTTCAGACCCCCAGGATGTTATGGAAGAGGCACTGTTCTTAAGGAGCATGTCGTTCCACCCTAATGCTGGCCATTTTGTTTTGGAGCTCTGTGTTGCCCAATGTGTACTAAGAGTATGCCATAGAACCCATATGTGGAGAGCTTTTTAGACTACAAACCCTGAACAGGATCCTGTTGGGACATGGTAGAATTTGAAGTAAAAAAAAACCACAGCAGTTTCCACAAGCTCTGTCTGTAGTATCCTCGGGGCTTCTGCAGCTGGAAATAATTTCCTTCTGCTGAGGAAATAAGAGTATTTCAGGGGAATTCGTACAATCAGAGGCTGAGAATATTACTTTTTGGAAACTGCCAGATGACATTGTTCATTGTTCAAAAACGTAGCATGTCCATGCTCTGTGTCAGACATTACTGATCTTCTAATTGGGAAAGCAACAACATGGCCTAGAAGAGTGTTTCACAGAACACTGGAAACTACTGATGTGGAAGATAGATCTCATAGTTATACCATGTCAGGAAACAGAACTTGGACATTTAATACTTCCATGGCTATCTGGTAACTTCAGAGCAGCTAGATTCAGACCAAATAGGGTTGGATATACACCCTCTACTGCTCCAGTTTTCTGTTTCATTTCTTCAGCCTTTGCTCTTAGAAGATGTCAAAAAGGCACAATAATTTTGAATAAAATGGCTGCATTAAGTAATGCAGAAAAAAGGTTACAGCAGGGAGCAAGGATGTAAAAAAGGGAAAAGTGATAAAAAAAAGAGAGAGAGAGGCTAAAGTAAAAATAATCTGTGTATTTCAGCACAACCATAATCTATAATACAAACATTGTTCTTTTAGCCCTGTGGCTCTGGAAGATTATTTTATCCAAGTCTGGCTGCCAGGAAGGAGGAGGAGAGAGAGACTGAGGTTTGAAGATGATCGTGTTTCTCAGCAAGGCTATTTAGTTGTCCAGACAGGTGCATCGGTCTAGCAAGCAAAGCCTGCAGACAAGGGAATAATTATCTGGACCCCTAAAAAATATCCCCAAAGGCAGTGGAATTGGCAACAGAATAAGATTAATGAAGTGGTGCCTTCTCATGCTTGTGATGAAATTTTTACTCACTCATTTGGAATAAGAATGAACACATATAGACAAGAGATTCTGGAGCCACAGATAATGATGATAGTGGTGGTGGTGGAAGCTTTGAGTGATGAAATAAATCTTCAGCTGCACCCCTAATGGCCTTGTGTTCAAGATAGTATAAATCTGGTACAACAATGCAGTATGGAGCAAAGTGTGTTTGCATGCATGTGATGGTGGTAGTGTAACAAGGGGGAATATGTGTAAATTATCTTTCAAGCTGGACCTCAAGGATATATCATCACCATCATCATCGACAACAACCTCATCATCAAAACCTCTTAGCCATTCTGATGGGGGATTCTTGAAATAGTGCAAAAAACAATGTCCCCCAAATCTGTGGAAAATCTTTTAATAAATCATGGCTAATAGGTATTGATAGAACTTACCCTCCATGAATGTCTTTTTTCCCTTTTAGCAACCAGGGCTGCTTCTGTGAGTGGAAGCTAAGATACTACATGTGTTTATTCAGAAATGGCCTCCTTTATCGTCAGTGGGGCTTATTCCCAATTACATAGATGTGCAGCCAAATAATTATCATGACAGTAAGTAGCTATTACAATATGTTCATATTTTATGTTCATTATTACTTTTTGTAAAGTGTAGTCATCATCTTTCCAGAGAATGAGGGGTATGACTTTACCTGTTTCCAAACCAATCAGGTGTAAAGCTAGCAATAAAGCAGGGGCACAAAACCTCTGGAGTTGGGGGTCTCAAATCCTCTCTCGTACTCACTAGATGCTGCCATAATGAGATCCATAATTTGCCCCGGAAATTCAGAGGCAAATTAGTGGCATGGCAACAAAAGTATCCATTTTCTCCAGTTTCATTTAAAAAAAAATCTTGCAAGAGCACATTCATTCATTCATTCATTCATTCATTTATTCATTCATTCATTCATTCATCCATCCATCCATCCATCCATTCATTCATTCATTCATACTTCCTTCCAGGAGACTTTAAAACAAGATGCATGCTCCCTATAGCTCTGTTTTAAAATGGAACTGAAGGTGCCAATTTTCGTCCAAAATTTAACAGTGCAAAACCTGTATGGAGAGGAAAATGGTAGAGGCTGCAAAAACTGAGGTGTGTGAACACGTGTAGTACACAGGGTGCATATTGCCTACCCTGCAATAAAGCAATGACTATCACAAATTAGCACATGAAAGAAATCTGTAAGAAACATTTTAGCAATTCAGGTTAAAATGTCCAGTGAATAAGGAGAACTGTTATCTTGAAATCTAACACGGAGATAGACAGGTAGATTGAAGCAGTAGTATTATACACTGAAGGCTCTTCCCAAGGATTCTACAGTCTGCCAAAATGAGATCTGGAGCAAGACTTCATTAATTGCAAATAGGCTTGCTGTGAAGTTGTATCCTTTTCCCATCACGTCTATAACTGCTGCCAATTTTGTTACCTCATGCTGATCTCGACAGAGTACAAGGCATCCCACTCAAGATAACTGGATTCATCATATGTTCAAGTAGGTTTATAGGGTGGTTATAGAATGGTTATAGCTTGTCTGAAAGGAGCCCAAATTCTGCACTTGACACCCTTGACTTGAAAACTAAGTTCCTAGCTTTCGATCCCCTGAGAAAGCTAGCTGGCAAAGGATCTTACTTTTCTGAGCACTGCCTATATGTGAAAGATGCTTGAGAATCCCAACACCACCTTTTTTCAAATGCACAAGCATACACTATTTCCCTTTCTTCCTATATACAGTATATGCAGGCTCATAAATATAGATCCCAAACACACTTTCTCCACCAATCTCCATCCAGGCAGTCATGTTGACCAGACAAATAACAAAATTGCCTACTATAATAATAATACAGAAATTACCTGTTGTAGAGTAGAGGAAACACGATTGTATTTGGTCAGAAAAAGAAATGTAACCAACCAGCTAAAAGGTATAGAGATTTCTTGCTCAGTGACAAGTGAAGGGATAGAAGCAATGGGACCTTGTAACAGGTCATACTGTACATCTGACTATTGTATCCAATACCTTCGGCCGGCAGAATAAACTAGCTTCTCTGTTTATTAGATAATGAAAACTAAACATCTCAATCGTGGTTTTTCTGGGTCCATTTGAGGAATGCAGTTCATTGCTAAAGTATATATACTTATAGGAGTGAATAACAAGCAAAAGTATTAAAGCAAAAATTCCAGCTTCCACATTCTTCAGTTTCATCTATCTATCTATCTATCTATCTATCTATCTATCTATCTATCTATCTATCTATCTATCTATCTATCTATCTATCTATCTATCTATCTATCTATCTATCTATCTATCTATCTATCTATCTATCTATCTGTCTGTCCGTCCGTCCGTCCGTCCGTCCGTCCGTCCGTCCGTCCGTCCGTCCGTCCGTCCGTCCGTCCGTCCGTCCGTCCGTCCGTCCGTCGGCATGCCTGCCTATGAAACTCAAGAAGTTTCATATATATATATACACATACACACATACATGCACACATACACACACATTCCAGAAAAAAGTTCAGAATTCACCTCAAAGAGGAAACAAACCCTATGTCTAAAAGCCTTTTAACAACCCAGATGGATTGCAAATGCATTTCCTCTCCTTAAAATGGTGTCTTCCTACCATTTTATCCGGTTCTTGATATTCCTTCCGACTGACAGAAGGATATTCCTACCTCCCCAGCTCAGCAAGTGAACTCTCTGAAACCTTGGGAGCATATTTGGGAGCTAATGAATACCAAGAGTAAGTGAGGGGGAAAACTTTGCTTTATAACCAATTTGTATTCTCAGGTTTCTTCTGTTTTATCCCTGGGATGTTCTCACTGATATATAAATAGAGATTGTTGCACTGAACTTCCTGTCAAGACTCTGGAGGTCAGAGATGGGAAAGCAAAAAGAAAGAGGGGGTGGGTGGGAGGGAAAAACTGCGATGTTTCGCAAGTGGCTGTTAAATCTTCAAAGAATTTACACATTTCGGAGGATTTCAGGACACCTCCTAAGTAGGGAATTACTGTACCTGTTTGGATAAGAACCACTGTCTATATAATTTCAAACTGGAAGAGTTATCTAGGTTTCCAGTGGGTAGCATAACAACCCCGAAGCGGACTGTATACCAAACTGAAGCAGATCAAACAAACATCAGTATTATTTCCATTTAAAAAAAATGCCCAGAGGCTGGCATTAAAGAAAGAGGAGGAGCGGAGGGAAGAAGGAGCAGTAGCAATGCAAAGTCTGGAATAAGGAATTTGCCACGCAGGCTTCCCAGTTCTGAAAATCTGAGCCACGTAAAAATAAAAAACTAATCCTCTTTGAAGTTCAGACGCAGCCTGCAACTGGTTTAGTTCCAGCCCTTTGTGCTGCCACATTATCCCTTTCCATCTGCTTACCTGGTGGCAGTGACAGGGAGAAGGGCACTGTGGCATTCATTAATCTTTGCTTTAGCATTGTGGGCTCCAGGAGCCCTGGGAAAGCTGATCCTACACAAGGACCCAGAAGCCCTGGGAAAATATTGTAAACAAATGTTCTTGCAGCTGCCCTTTTTGCAGTGTTTTGAGAATTATCAAGACTGCAGCCTCAGCCTTTCTCACCACTGCTAGGAAAAAGAAAGATTTGGAATAAAGGAAAGGGCACAGCAGAACGGTTGTTATTGTGACATCAATTTATAGCAATGCTTATAGGGTTTTCAAGGTAAGTGAGATATTTAAGGAATAGTTTTACCACTGCCATTTCTCAGTGAGTTTCCCTGACTGAGCAAGAATCTGATCTCAGGTTTCCTGAGTCCTAGTCCACCTTTCTATCTATTGCACCACATTGGCTCTCAATAGAATACAGTAAAGATGTAGTAGAGTTTGGGGAGACTGTAAAGAGTGAGATCTGAGTTGACTGGTAAGAACACTGGAAGAACTCTGCTGGATTCAAAGTCCACAGTGGCCAACCCATGGGAAACCCACTAACAAGAGAGGAGGGAAACAACCCAACCCCACCTCCCCCCCCCCCCGGGGTAACTGGCATTCAGGGAGAAGTGTACAGCTGCTGATCCTGGAAGACACACACAGCTACTGTGACTACTAGCCATTGATAGGTACTTTTCTCCCTCCATAAATTTATCTAATCCCCTTTAAAAGTCATCCAAACTGGCAGTCACCATTAGTACTTTTTATAGTGGATTGCACCATTTGCAATGCAATGAAGAGTGTAATGAAGTTAAATTTTAAAAAAAGCAACATAAGAGTAGGGAAAAAAGTTGCTCCAGTGGTTAACAAGTGATATTTTCCAGTTATTTTCGATAGTTGCTTTTCAAACCGGATTTAAAGCCCCCCCCCCCCATTTTAACGAATAAAGAATTACATCATTCCTTATCAATCAGGGGAAATCACACAGGGAAATAGATCACATTTTGGATTGCTTGTGGAGCAGTCTATTCCCCAGCACTTATACGCTCAGGGCAACTATTTTGGGGGGGCTGGGCGGGGGCGATTCCCCAACAGACAGAAGTGTCGCTTTAAGGGTGACTGCTCCCTGAAAAGCAATCCTTTCTGGTGGGATCAGATGCATGCTTTCCCCCTCTTCTGGTTGTACCGCCATATTAAGAGAAATACAACAAAAATAATAAAAAGTAATATAACATATGTAATGAGGAATGAAAACATATTACTTTTCAAGTACCACACAGAGCAAGACATTGAAATTACCTTTAAAAAATAATTTTCCAGGTTTAACTATCTTGAGTCTCCCACCAGTTTCAGAAGATGACTTCAGATTTCAGTACTATGTCAGAATTTCTTCTTTCCCTCTCCATACTCTCTATGCCATTTCTATCCTGCTCTACCATATCCTTCCAACAATATTCCAGTTGTGGACACATTACATGTTTGTACAAAGACGTGACAATACTAGGACTGTAGTAATACCGAGGAATGAACTGACATTTTTCAGAGTCACCATTGTCTCACAGCCTCTTGTTTTAAAATAAAATTAAGATTTATTTGCCCCATCGTACATCACTTTATATTTATTTACATTTACAGTAACTGTGTTTGCCATTTTATCCCCATTTTCCCAGTCTGGAGAGATCTTTTTGAAGCTCTTTGCCATCTCTTTTTATTTAAATCACCCTAAATATTATGCTGCAGTTATAAAATATGGCCATGTCATCTCCAATTCTAGCTCAGCAATCAATGGTTTTCAAAACTTTGGTCTTCCAGACATTCTGAACTTCTGCTCCCTGGAATTTCTATTAGCTATGCTGGCTAGTGATCCTGGGAGTTAAGTCCAAGATTTCTGGAGACCCAAAGTCTGATAATAATTCCTTTTATTTACAAACTTGTAAAAAGGCGCTGATTGGTCCTTGGAGAATTCTACTATTTGCACCTCTTCATTGTGAGAGCTGCCCATTTACTCCTATTTTCTGTTTCCCATTCTTTAATTAGTTACTAATATATAAGAGGAGCTCTTCTTTTACCATGTGACTGCCAGGATTGCTTAGGAGTCTTTGGAGAAGGGCTTGGTCAAAAACTTTTTGAAAATCAAAATAGAAATGTTTATTGGATTGTCTCAATCCATGTGTTTGGTGATACTCTCAGCAAATTCAAAGGGCAGTACTGTATTTGATTAGTTTTTCTGTGTGCCCAATGGCCCATGCTGTGCAAAGTTATCCCTCTTTTGCCATTTGTGCCAACCCCTTGCACAAGGAGAAAGTTCATTTGGTTAACTGCAAGCTGGAGGACAAGGAAGCAAACATGGAACATTCTGTTTTATACCCTGAGCTTGAAAACAGCATTTTGGACAGAAAGATCAGTGAGACTAGACGTACATTTACAAAAGCCATGCTGATCCTTCTTCAGCAAGACTGGCTCATTTAGTGTGTAATCCTAAGCAGGCAAGATGGTTGAGTGTTGGTTGGGCTGACAGTAAGTGAACTCAGGCTGTGTTAAGTCCAAACACGTCTCATGTTGGAAATTCATTCATTCATTCATTCATTCATTCATTCATTCATTCATTCATTCATTCATTTATTTGCCATCTTTCTCCTAAAGGATCCAAGGTGGCTTACAGTACTAAAAGCAACAACATTAAAAACCAAGAATAAATTACTACATTAAAAAAGCATTAAACAAACATATTAAAACTCACAATAAGAGCAAGATTTAAAGTACAAGTAAAACACAGAATAAAATGACCCCTTTAAAAAAATTCTCTTGGTAAATCAGTCATTTAAAAGAAAGCCCGCCTGAAGAGAAAGGTCTTCCTTTGCTTGCGGAAGGACAGCAAAGATGGGTCCTGCCTGGCTTCCACACCGGCCTAATTTTGTGCTGGCATAAAGGCTGTGAGTCTGGCACGAGAGTGATAAAGAAGCTCCGCCTCCATTCTCTGCCCCCTTTTGACTCTTCCGCTAGCTGAACTCAGCCAGCACTATGGAGTTTTGTTGTCATAAGTGCAGGCTTCTCCAATTCCAAAACTACTACCATCAGTGTATCTTCTTTTAATCTGGATTGCATGTTATATGCACAATAATTTAATTCCTTTTTATCTCTGAAACAGACATTGCATTTAGCAACCTATTTCCTGGATAATTTCCACTCGTTTGTTTAGTCGTTTAGTCGTGTCCGACTCTTCGTGACCCCATGGACCAGAGCACGCCAGGCCCTCCTATCTTCCACTGCCTCCCGGTGTTGGGTCAGATTCATGTTGGTTGCTTCGGTGACACTGTCCAACCATCTCATCCTCTGTCGTCACCTTCTCCTCTTGCCTTCACACTTTCCTAACATCAAGGTCTTTTCCAAGGAGTCTTCTCTTCTCATGAGATGGCCAAAGTATTGGAGCCTCAGCTTCAGGATCTGTCCTTCCAGTAAGCACTCAGGGTTGATTTCCTTTAGAATTGATAGGTTTGTTCTTCTTGCAGTCCAGGGGACTCTCAAGAGCCTCCTCCAGCACCACAATTTCCACTACAATTCCATTTTAAAAACTTGTGTTAGACTTTCTGCTTTCCAGTATGGAGGAGTCTGAAAAGACCACATTCCATACTCTTCTTCAAATATCAACAAATTTCATAGTCATACATTTTTGGGTAGATAACATTTGGATTGGGAGCTTGTTAATAAATTTAGAAATTAATCTCTGATCACTGCTTTGTGACTCAATTCTTTAGTTTTCCATCCTGAAAAGTCAGTTCAGGCATGAACATCCCATGTTGTTCCTAAGGAAGACAGACACATTCGTTTTGGGAATGGGTTGGTGCAAACTCCCCTAGAATGTTTATTCTAGTGTTCCAAGGCAGCCCAAGAGAATGGAGCGGGGACCCCACAACCCAAATAGTCACACTGGTCAGGAGAAGCTGCATATGCTGTTATTTTAGAAACAGATGCTGAAAGGCAACATGTGTGAGCCCTAGTGGAAGTAAAATGTTTTGCTTGTATCTTTTACATGTAACTACAAATGTAACCTATAATCCCCATGGCAGAGTGGACTTGTGCACAAATTCTGAAGAGAAGTCCCTAGAAAGCTTTGAATTGCAAGTTATTCCTGGTCAATTTGCATGACGTTGGTTTGCAAAGCAAAACACTCAGAACTATAATAAATATAATAAAAGATTGGTTTATTCAATTTAGCCAGAAACAAGTATTCCACTCTGAAGCACAAAAGTTGGAAGAAATTATCCTTCACGACCCTCCCTCTAATTCTCCAATCCTATATGCAATAATAATAATTCTATATGCAATAGAGCAGTGATGGTGAACCTTTTTGAGCCTGAGTGCCCAAACTGCAACACAAAATCAACTTATTTATTTCGAAATGCCAACACTGCAATTAAACCCGAATACTGAGGTTTTAGTTTAAAAAAAACACAACTGCTCCTGCACTGTAAGAGTAAAATGCTTGTGTCTCCCCTCCCCCCATGGGCAGAATTAACAAAGAAATACTTACCGGTCCTCCAATCCCCCAATGGGCTAGACTGGTAATGGTTGCCATTTCACCCTTCCGCTGGACCACTGCACCAGCAGAGGGGAGTGCCAAAATCTGGGATCAGAAGACGGGTAAGTTTTTCTCTATGGCAACTTATGGCTCGCATGCCCACAGAGAAGGCTCTGTGTGCCAGCTGTGGCATGAGTGCCATAGGTTCACCATTGCTGCAATAGAGCCTCATGGTGCAATGGTTAAACTGGTATACTTCAGCCAAAACTGTGCTCACAACCCGGGGTTCAATCCCAGGTAGCCGTCGCAAGGTTGACACAGCCTTCTATCCTTCCAAGGTCGGTAAAATGAGTACCCAGCCCACTGGAGGGGAGGAATGTGTAGCCTGCATAATTAACTTGTAAACCGCCCAGAGAGTGCTTGAAGCACTATATATAAGCAGCATGCTTTGCTTTTTGCTTTGCTTTTTGTAGTACAGCTGAAGGACACATACTGGTACTTTAACATCTACCGTGTTTCCCCAAAAATAAGACAGGGTCTTATATTAATTTTTGCTCCAAAAATGCATTAGGGCTTATTTTCAGGGGATGTTTTATTTTACAGTCATGTCATCTTCTGGTTGCTGCACAATGGTGGAGAGCAGGGTTTCACTTAAATGGGACTTATTTTGGGGGGTAGGGCTTATATTACGAGCATCCTGCAAAATCATACTAGGGCTTATTTTCAGGTTAGGTCTTATTTTCGGGGAAACAGGGTAAGTACGACTTCAACTTTCCATACAGAATCTCCAGAATGCCCATGGAACAGATTAAAAAGAAGATAAAATACACACTACAGTGGTGCCTCGCAAGACAAATGCCTTACAGGACAAAAAAACTTGCAAGACAAATGGTTTTGGCAATGGGGGTTGATGACTTGCAAGACAAATGTTCCTATGGCCGTGCTTCGCAAGATGAATGTTTTCCATTTTTTGTTCCTGCCTCATGTTTGCTGATTTTTAAATGTTTTTCTATGATGTTTAAAAAGTTAAAGTTTTTTAATTGAAATTTTTTTAAATCATCTGCACAATATGTATGGCTTTAAAGAGCACTTAATAAACCCTTCGTAAACCAAATTTGATTTTGTTCTGACTTTTTGTGCCCATAGGAACACATTAATTAGATTTCAATGCAATCCTATGGGAAAACGCATTTTGAAAGACAATTTTTTTGCAAGACAACATTAACCGCGGAACGAATTAAATTCTTCTTGCCAAGCACCACTGTATTCAGATTTTCTTCAGTTGAGTAAACACGGAACATAGCTGTTGAAAGTCTCTGTGTCTTCTAATGCAAAAAATCACTTGTTTCCTTTCAAGCACTTGTATTCTATATTTTACTCCAAGTGACTAGCAACAGCAAATGAAATGAACATGAACAATTAAGCAATAGCCGTTTTTCAATAGCCAGCAAAACAAAAAGCAGCAGAAGTCATTAGGAAAAGAAATAATTATACCAGCAGGCAGATTACTTACTTACTTACTTACTTACTTACTTACTTACTTACTTACTTACTTACTTACTTACTTACTTACTTACTTACTTACTTACTTACTTACTTACTTACTTACTTACTTACTTACTTACTTACTTACAACATTTATACCCCCGTCCACTAAAAAACAGCACTCAAGGTAGCTTACAAACTTCTTCAAGTAACAAAACATATACAACCTCATTTACCTAGGACCCCCCCCTCATAAAATCATGTAAACCAATGCCATTGTAAAAATATTAGATCAGCACAAGGGAAAGATAGCCCCACTGTATCAGAAAGAAGAGAAAGGAAATGAACCCAGCAGTTGGCTGATACTAAAGTTCACTTGAAAAAGCCAGGCTTCTGACAGACATCTACAAACTATGTTGGATCCAAGTAGAGTTCTGTGGAAAGGTCACTCTATAGGCTCTGTGACCTCACAAACAACCACTGTACTTTATTAGGTAGGGGACTGCAAGATAAAAGCACCACGGATGCTAAAGGGAGTGCATGAGGAGAGGACGCATATGGGAAAAGCTTGCCCTTAAGGTACTCATGTCCCAGGTCACTTAGAGGATTTGAAGTTAAGAATCCCTGCCTTATGTGAAGTCCAGAAATAGGTAAGTCATCAGTACAGATTGAGCAATGTGCTTTGTCTTATTACTGTTCAACTATGATTGGCTACAACACATCATTAGATTCATTTTTAGAGTCTGGAAAAATTCCTCTTTTGGATTATAGTGCCCAGCTCCTAGAACCCCCCCAGCCATGCTGGTCATGGTGGCTCAGGAATTCTGAGGGTTGTCCAAAAGTTTTTCCAATCTCTGTTTGTTCTTTGTAACATTAAATTAACCTTCAAAGGTGTGGCAGATCTTACTTTCTGAGAAAAGCACAGGAATTAGTATCTCCAACCATCCCCTTGAAGGGTCCACAGACTGTTTGAATATTAATTGTGAAAATGAACTTCTAGCAATTAGATTTCAACTATTAATTTCCCCAAATTTTCAGTCTGATGTCCATTTGTTGCAGGTAAAAATCAATGGAACACAGCTTTACTTGTTAGATGTTGCAGTTCTTCCCAGGTCAAACAACTACAGAAACTTAGGGAGGGCTCTTAAGATATTCTCTTAAGAAAAAAAAGAATACTAGAGGAAATAAATTGAATGCTGCAACAAATGCTTTGATTATGGCTCAAGTCGAAGACCAGCCCATGTTTAGAAGTCTGTAAAAAAAATGAAAAAAAAAATGACTGAAGCTGAAATTAAGGTCTTTTTAAGGTCAGAAAGTAGATAGTTGGGAGCAGGTAAGGCAGAATAGATATTAAAGATATTTCTAGAGCTACACTTGGGAATAGACAGAGAAGAATATTGTTTTCACTTCTTCCAAAACTAAAACTTAGGGCAGGCTTCCCACTTAGTTGCCTGCTGCAAATAAGGGACAGGAAGTCTCATCATGAAATCATCACCACCACCACAACTGTCAAAACAACCATGACAGCTAAATGGAAGTTATCTATGCAAGGTAACGAACCTCTGCATACTGGATAATACAGATGCAAAACCCAGGGATGGGTATATTGTCTTCTGGTGTTGACAGAAACATCTGAGACATAGAATGCTGTGCTGGATAGACCTGCATAGCTGCCCCCTATAAATCAGAACCATGTCTGTCCTTCGAGAACATGTCCTCCCTGCTTTTAGACTTACTCTAGGGACTAAATTCCTAGCTGTTGTTGCCATCTTCTGTAAAGCCATGCTCTGCTTACTCTACTATGACTTGATGTAGGTTGTTCAGCTGTGAACTGCAGGAGGGTCTCCTCTGCCTTGTTGCCCTCTATGCGAAATGATCTCCCTACTCAAAACTACCAGGCTCTCAGAGCTGGGTCTTTCTGCTACCAGTTAAAGACCTATTTCTTTACCTGGCATTTCCTTGATTTGTTTGTCTCACAGTAATTACTTTCAGTTCCCCCTGGTTTTTAATGGATGCCATTGTTTTTTATTATTTTTTAACAATTACATTTCTTCTATCTGTTTTTATTTTAAACTACTTTGAGTTTTTTTAACAACAAGAAGTTGTAGAAAAATGTTCCTAAGTAAACAAATATCTCTGGCAGATAACTGGCAGATATGACATTCCTAGAGAAGCACAGAATATATAAAAGAAATAAAGCACAGTTGGCACCACTCGGCACACGAAGAAATCAGTGGAAGAGAAAAGTCAATTTTCTGGGAATTCACAGTTACAACGTGACCCCAAAAGACCACCTAACAAAGTGCAACCTTATCAAATGACCATTTCCATGGTACTGTAACAGTGCTCAATGACCTTCATGCCCCTTGCTAAGCATGTAGTCAGACAGCTTAAGCTTTCCAGCAGTAATGAAAGAGGATGGGCACAACTTGATGAGCATGAGCGGGTGTGTGAAGGCATCCTGCACGAGCAGTATTTCTCTAGATACCACACATAACTTCAGCTCTGTGCATATATGTCCCAGGTGACCTTAAAGTCAGCAGATCTCCAGGACAAATTATGCAACGAACCAGCAAAGAAGGCCAGAAAAACGCAGGAGCATCATAAGGGTGAACAATGGCTATACATTGGGCTTTGACCCAAGAATGAAGGCCAGTCTTGCTGCTAACTGATGCACTGTTGCAGTGCTCTGTAGGGAGAAAGCAATAATTGCAGATGGTCCCTCCTCTTAGATAATGTGCCTCCCACCTTCTGTCCTTTAAAGCAGATCAAGAAATACTCACCGTGTTGAAGTTGGGGAAGAGGTTGAGCGGGGGTGTTCCATTGAGACGGAAGGTGAGAAAATGCTTGATGTCCAGTGGTGAATGTAGAGACCGTCCTGGGATGGGAAGTGATGTTAAGAGGGAGTTATTGTGACCAGCTGGACCTAAAGGCCAAGAAAAGAGATGAGTAGAGAGATAAGATATTTCCAAGAATCAAAGATGTTGAAAGGAGAACAAGATACAACCCTGGTGGCAAATGAGGTGAGAGATGTTGCAGCCAAATCGCCTCACATCTGAGAACGAGATCCACTGACAGAGCACTTCAAAACAGATGTTTTAAATCAATATGCTGTGAACTGCCACATGACGCAAAAAATACTTAACCAATATTTCATGATATTCAGCTGAAGCAGAAGGTGTTTGTGTTTTACTTTTGTGATCAGCCAATTTTAACTATGTTTTGTAACAGTGACCTATTTTGTAGATTCAGCAGGACAGTAAGTTAAGCCATACAGGTGTCTTAATAAATGTGCACATTTAATAAATGTACACATTTTCTAGAGCTTGGAAAAGTCACTTTTTTGTACTACAAATTCTAAAATAGCTGAGATAGCACAGCTACAGCCCACATTGATGGTAGGATTCTCAAAGATATAGTCCAAATACATATATTTCCCAAGCTCTGATATACATTTACCTGATTCATCGCCTAAAGCTTTGCTCTAAGTGCAAAAACAGAAAGAAATTAAATTTGGACTACTGCCCAGTCAGAGATGCAGTAACCCTGCCTGTTGCATCCCGGTGTCTTGCCTCCTTTCAGTCATAAGGCAGACCACAAATGATCACCCAGATATACAAGCAGATACAGACATACAGGCAGTTTCAGCAGAGCGAGGAGTTATACGTGGGATGGGGACACATGTATAGAAGCAACTTTCCCCCCAACTCTGACAGCAAAGTGTGCCTCTGCTTCAAATCAGAATAAAAGGAAGCTGATTGTTTTGGAAAATGTTGCGTTCAAGTCTTGTTCACATTACACAGAAATGGGCTCTGCTTTGTCCTTTGCCAGGCAGTAGCCAAATAACTGAATGTCAGAGTGGTCCAACTCTGGCCAAATCTGTTGCCCCAGACCACAAAGAACATACTGTATTAATATTCAAAGTGGATTACACATTTCATACAGTAGGAAAGGAATAATTGTAGGAATTTCTTAGCTATCCTTGATGGGTCTATAAACAAACCATTCACACCCTACACTTGAGAGGAGAGCACAGCTCTTTCCTTCCTTGCTCTTTTTAACTAGTATCTATATCCATAATTAAAAATGGGTATCATAACTTCTTGTTTTTACTTCCTTTGGACTGGCTACACTTAGCTCCTTAAGCCATCTAGCAAGATATAGCTTGGTTTTTTAGACCCATCCTGTTTTCCCTTAGGCTTCCTTCTGAATCTTTCCCAACATGTCACCCCCTCTGTAAATGGAAACTGGCAGTCACCCCTACCATAGGAGGCATTCCAGTAGTTTTGGAAGTGCAAGTGCTGCATCATTGTCTCTACAGCCAGCATCCATTCCTGAGGAAATTCCAAAAATCAAGGCAGCTGAAAGGATCCACATCAACAAATGAGTTGTACAGGGTTAGGTTTTTTTAAAAAAATGTCAGCAGATATTTTTAAAAAAACTAATAGCTCTTAACTGCCTATTCATGATGATATCATCCTCAAATACTTTGCATTACAACTGGCATGCAGGCAATGACATATTGTTGCTTATCCCCGGATAATGCAGCTAAATTCAGAAGCAACAGAGAAGCTTGAGGGGATTGCAGATGATATCATTATCTCTGCTGATGAGAAAGACTTGGGGCTTTGACCAGGTGGGCCCTGGCTCCACTCCAGTACTGGTACAACACTAGTTCAGTGTATTTTACTGTTTGAAATGAAATGCAGTTTTGCTGCCTCTGCCTCCACCCTGGCCATTCACCAGCACATGAGGGGGAAGAGTTTTGTGGTTCCCCTTCCTGCTGCCCCCTTTCCACATATCTAGGTAGAGTGAGAAGAAGATACTCCTATTTGGGGAAATGATCTGAAAATCAGATAAACACCAGGTCTTGGCCAAAATCATCTGTGACTTACTATAATTTTTGAGATGCCAAATTTGTCCTTAGATTTCAATTTCAAATTACTATAATTTGATTTCTATATGATGCAGACCTATACTGCCTCCCCTTGCAATTGAAAGCCTTCTGGAATTGGTGTACCACAATACCCATCATTCCCAGCTAATATTTATTTATTCCCCTGCCTTGTCCACAGCCCCAGCAGACATGTCATCACTAATAAAACAGTGTTATGTGATGTTTTGCTCTCATGCGTAATGCATGTATTGATAAAAGATTATAAAAAAGCAGACATGAAACAGTTGCATCAGGATTGTCCATGGGTGGCATCTTCTTCATCCTCAGGAGCACTTGTGCACACTTGGGCACAATCCTAAGAAAAATATATTGTTCTATGAGTTTTAGTTTTTAAAAGAAAATATTGCTTTTCCAAACTCTGGATTACATTCTCCTCTGCAATACCCAGGACTGGTGGAGGCAGGTCTAGGTTAATTTCTGGAGGAGACAGACATAATCTGAATCCAGAAACAGACGCTAGAGATAGCCTTCAATTAAAGCCAAAAGCATGTTAATGTTGCAAAGAAGGGCTTGAGGCAGTCCTTCCATATTTGTGAAACTGTGCTTCAAAACAACTCTGTAAATCCCAAATACTAACCACCAGACAAAGCAAACCTAATCTGCATAACCCCAGAGGTGAGGGAAACTCATGCTCTGACTCTCAAAGGTCCACACTAGTTAAGTTTTTCTCTTCCACTCAAGGGCAGTTTCTAACATCTGTTTCTGGCCAAAGAAAATTGTGATGCTTCTGGTTAAGCCAACCTCGGCACATTCTACAGGGACCTCCTCCCTTGACTCCTAGCATGTGTAGAAGACCGAGTTGCCATTGCTCTGAGCTTTGGACCAGACAGAAACGAGTACAGTATGCCTATTCTAAAGCATTGTGTGGCATGGTAGACCTTTGCTCCACTATGTCCTCTTACAAAGAAGAAGAAGAGAGGAGAGAGGTAAATGAGGAATATAAAGTGTGGGCCAGTTCTATGATTAAGTACAGTACGGCAGCCATTTTGCATGAGGGAACAAGGAATTGTTAATTCTTTATTCCTGTATTTGTGTTGTCATGAAATGTGATATAGGATTTTAAAAAATCCTCAGATGTCATTGTTACTGGACTGATTTCCTGGGTACCACACTTCCTGACTAGTGTGTGTTCACAGCATTCGGTGTGCTGTTTTTTTTATTTATTTATTTATTTATTTATTTATTTATTTATTTATTTATTTATTTATTTATTTATTTATTTATTTATTTATTTAATTTATATGCCGCCCACTCTACCCAGAGGTCTCTGGGCGGCTTACAATAATTAAAATTCAATACAATAAAATGATTAAAATACAATTAAAATACAATTAAAATTGCCATCATCAGGACCCACAGTTGTTATTTCAATTAAAAGTTTTAGGATAGCAGAATGCTTCAGAACCACCTGGCCTTGGAACAGAGCATCCATCATGACTTCCCCTGTTCTGGCTCCCTTTCACTGCAGCTCCTGTCCATCCCTACCTCCAAAATCAGGGATCTGATGAAGAAATACAGCATGAAAAAGTCACCGCTCTACTCTGGCCCTTAGGCTGGGTGAGCTGAGCAGTCACCCATGGCGCTGAGCTGAGGTGGGGGAACCTCAGTGGCTTTGTCTTTTAATTAATGTACTATTTACAGTGGAACAGAGTGGCAAAAAGCAAGTACTTTAAAAAAAACCTGCCCCTGATTCTACAAATTGCTTGGGTAATAGCTGTTTTAGTAGCTCTTTAATTAGCTTAATTTCCAGTTTCATATCACTTGAGCTAGGTAAAAATCAGTTATACACCAGAGTAGCCACCACTCCAGGAAAGATCGAATCCATGCGATGGAGAGAGTTCCCGTTGCTTGTCCCATCTCCTGCCAACCTAGCCATTCGAAAGGATGAAATGCAAGTAGATGAATAGGTACCACCACAGTGGAAAGGTAACGTCGTTCCGTGTGTAGTCGTGCTGGCCATGTGACCATGGAAACTGCCTATGGACATACACTTGCTCTACAGCTTGGAGACGGGGATGAGCACCGCCCCCTAGAGTTGGACATGACTGGACTAAATGTCAAGGGGAACCTTTACCTCCACAATTTCCATTAACTCAAATGGGCCTACTCTAGTTGTAACTTACTGCTCTAAGTAATGAAATTTCAGCCAGTGTTTATTTGCACTGTGCTGTGCATTTATTGCAGCTTAGATAAAATGAATATATAATCAAAGAAAATAAGCAAACCTAACTGACAGTTTTGTTGGAATACCTAGCCAGTCAATAATCAGTTAAGAGGAATGATCTGAACATTACATTTCTTTCAGAATGACCGCCCCTAGGACTAACCTCACACAGAATTGACATGCCATGTTATATTCTTCCTGCCATTCATTGGCAGTTACCTCAGTGTGTTTGCATCTTTTCTTACAAAATGACCTACCTCTGAAACAATTTGCTTAAAAAATGAGAGAGGGATGATTAGATACATTAACCAATCAAAGCCCCTAATACACACAAAAGATCTAATTTCATAGATTCATTACTCAATTTTGACCAAGATTATTTTTGGGAGGATTTTCCCCCTCAACCCATCTCCTAACTCTGCGAAGCTCACCCTGGTGAAGAGTTCTGTGTGTCTCAAAAGATAGTCTGTTTTTGAACTTTTATTGGACTTATAAAGATACCTGCTTTGGTGTAATGTATTTACATCAGACACAGTCAAGACACAGGTTCAAAATCGTTTTGGCCAGAGAAACTCACTGTGGGGTAGAGTCACCACTTACACATCACCAAAAAGGAGTGCACCTTTTCAAATGGAGGACCACTCTCTTTAATGGAGGACAGATGACCACTATAGTTCCTACACAGATATATGGATCCTTGCTGGGGTCAAGTCACCAACTAGCCCAGGCCCCATAAAACCTCTGGATGTTCCTGCAAAGCTGACCACTGAAGGAGGCATTAAAGGCACTTCTAGCGCAGGGCACTATTTATCCTTGCTCCAGCCCTACAACCAGACCCTTGTCTCCCACTAGAAAACAAGAATCCATGCCATAAATTCCCAAAGGAAGGGCTGGAGATAAAAGGCCTATGAGACAGCTACTGTCTGTGTCCTCCAGGAACCTCTCTGACTAGAAAATAAGGGGAAGCCACCTGCCACAACTCTTCCTAGCCTGAAAACTCTCTGCTTGAATCCCAGTACTGAGATTCTAAAAGTAACTTTTTGGGGACTGTAACTCACAGAAGCCAGCCAGGCAGCATGGCCACAGCAGCTAGGATGGCTTGTCTATTTCTAGAGTAAATAGTTTGTTTTCCTTCTAAACTCTGCATTACAGTCTCTTCCATGTTCCCAACGCAGCTGCATATCAGAGACTTCCCCAATCTGGTGCCCTCCAGAAAATATTTCGGATTTCCACTCTTGTTCACCTAAGTGAGCATGCCCAATGGTTGGGGATTCTTGGAACTGTAGTCGAAAGCAATAGGAAAGCACTAAGTTAAAGGCACGACAACCAACCTTTTGCTCTTTTCCTAAAGGAAAAAAAAAAGTCTGCTCTTCCCATGAGGTCAGAGTTCAGTTCTTCACTTCTTAATTCTGCAGGCAAATTCTGCTACACCTACCAACCTAACATTAATCTTAATGTTAACATTAATTTGGCTTGATTTGCTAAGATAAAACAAGAAGGTCGGAAAGAGAACAGATCAAAGACCATTTTAAAGAGTCCTTTAAAATACATTTTTCTACAGATTGTAGTATAACGAGCCTGAAAATGCCTAGAAGGTGTAAGTGGCCTCTTTCTAGCAGATTGGACAAATTTGTCCCTGTCTCTATAGCGGGAACTGCTCCCCGAACCAGTTCTGACTGCAGGGGAGTAAACTAAGGCTTGCTTCATCAGGCATAGGCTGATCAAATTAATGCCAAAGTCACCCTGGAGGGAAATCTGGGGAACAGAGTGGAAAACAAAATAAACCAAATGTTTTTCATTTTTGTTCATTTTTGAAGTGACCAAAAAAAAAAAAGGCACACAAACAATGTATTATTTATTATGAATTTATTCTGCAGTTCCTCCAAGTGGCTCAGGGATGGTACACAGAGGACTCCGTCCATCTTACTCTCACATCAGTCTTGTGAGGTGGGTTGCACTGAGATGTGGTGACAACTGCAGAGTCAACCAATGAACTTCATGGCTGACTGGCAACTAACCTGGGGCTCCCGCCAGCAAAGATTTCTGATTTCTGATTCTTTAAGTATAACGGCAACCAAGTAACATAGAGGCCTACATGACACTTCTGAAGAGAAGAAAATCTGAAACAAACAGGAATGATTTTTTTTAAATTGAAGCATTGTACACTTTATCAGATTTTGGTGCTTAGCACTGATTCCTGAGTCCAGAATTCTTCATAACGATGGGTAATTTTTTTGCACCAGGCTGCAGTTGATGGGTCTGGGGGTTCAAGTAAAAACAAATGTACAAAGCAAGAAAGTCTGGGAAATTATTTCTGTCTAATGTCATTTTTCAAAGTGACAATGAAAAACAGGATGAGCGATTCACTGATAAACAGGAGGAGTACATGGCTGCAAATGCAGAATTAGTGTGTAGAATGTGGCTGTTGGTCATATTTAGAAGCAAGTTTCTAGACATCAAGGTGGTACAAATGATATTTTAAAAATGTATTAAGGTTTTTTTTGCTAACAGTTTAAGACACTGGTTCTTAACCTTGGGTTACTCAGGAGTTTTGGACTGCAACTCCCAGAAGCCTTCACCACCAACTGTGCTGGCTGGGGTTTCTGGGAGTTGCAGTTCAAAAACATCCGAGTAACAAAGGTTAAGAACCACTGGTTTAAGAGACAATAAATGGTATTGGAGAAAATCTGCTAGCTGCGTAGTTACCCAGTCTTCACCATATGGTCCTAGCTACTTCCACCCATCCTTTAAAACAGATTAATACTTAATGGAGATTAGGTGCAGTTCCTTAATGCATTCTAAGAACCCTTTACTATGTGCAACTAGTGCTTCAATGTATGCCAGAAAGGGCCATCTTGAATATATCATAGCAAAGCTTCCCAAATGTTTTACAGTAAGGACATATTTTCTGAATTAAAATGGGTGCACATAATGTTGCTAAGAATGAAGTGACCTTATAAGAGCACTTATACCCCCATCCCAGTGCTGCATGAAGTCATGATCTACATTTGCTTCCTAATTGGAAGGAAAGGCTACAACAGTGACTCAGGCAGATACACAATTATCTCCTCTGAAAGCAGGTACATAACCTTGCTGTGTATCCAGTGAATAGACACAGCACAATTGGAAGCTTGCAGATTGGACAAGGGGCTACTTGCAAAGCTGCTGCAGGCAAACTCCCCTGTGGCTGTGTATTTTGGGCTTGCAGGGGACCATAAATGTCCTCATGGCGCACCATTTTGAAGTGGCTGTAAGTAGTAGAGGACTGCAATAAAACTATCATTGTCACCATCACATCTTGAGAACCTTTGGTGCTCCAGATGTTTGGAAACTGAATTGCCAGAAGCCATTGGTACTGGATAGAAAACCTGCTGTACAAAACATATCTGGGCACTATTTCCTGAATGTCATGTCATGAGCTTCCTGGGAGCCGTAAGCATAGGAATAACCGCCTGTCACATCCTGAACATACAAGCCTATTGTTCTTACACTAGCTTCTCTTATTAAGATGATAACATGCTGGTCAGAAAAGGAGCCTGTGCCACTCAGAGTATGTTTTTCTCCACAAAGGCGATAACTGGCAATATTTCCCATTCCACCCTACCTGTTTCAGCTATGGGAGAGAAGGCTGGGCTGACTATCCATATGACAGATGACTTCAAAGACTCTGCCCAGCTGGGTTAAGCAAGGTCCCCCAGCATCTGAAGGAATCTGCATGCTTTCTTTTGCTGTGTCACATCATGTTGCATCCCTGTCAAATTACTTTACACTAAATGGGGCACCAATCTATGTAGTGGGTTTCTGCCTAGTGAACCCCTTGATGTTCTGGCTGGTCCAAAATCTCTGGCTAGCACACTACTTGCCCAGTAAAATCGGAATGGCCAATGGCGAAAAATGCAGGACGCTGAAAATCTGGACAGCAAAGAGTGGCAGTATCATTTCTATGAAAATGCAGACGGCATTAGAATCATTGCGCTAGTGATTCTGGATGAAGTAATGTGGGCTAATACAGCCTGACCTTGTGTGCATATGTAATCTTTACTGCTCAGCTTCTCTGTCTTCAAACTGCAAATGGTTCAGCATAGACTTTTGCATCCTGACAATATTTTCATTTTAAGAAGTGTGTTTCCTTAACAATAACAATCTGAGAAGAGTGCAAATACTCCTTAATCTAGAACTGCTTTTCTCTACAGCTGCTTCTTTCCACATTTCTTTGAGAAGCAGCACGTTGGCTGCCCCTTCTAACCTTTAAGGTAAGAAATCTGAATTGATCCATCCATCATCTAAGGTGGCTTGTGTCCCCTCAGAAGCAACCACTGGAGAAGGCTGTAGATTTTGATGACATTCAGCAGCACTAGAGCACACCATTCCAGGCCAGGGCACTAGTCTTTTCCCTTTCACCTCCACCTTCAGGGCAGAATTTGGGTGTCATCTGTTTAGCACCAACACATGCAGCAAATCAGGGGCAGTAGGCAGACAGAAAACCCAGGTGTGTTTCCTCCTGTCACCTTTTAGAGTTACAAGCAGATTGCTAGGCTTCCCTCCTCCTCCTCCTCCTCCTGAGATTATTTATTATTTTATTTATTTTATTTGTTCGATTTATATCCCACCCATCTGGTATATTCTACCACTCTGGGCGGCTTACAGAATATCAAAAACAATTTTAAAAAAAACACATAAAAACATTAGCATACAACAATAACAAATAGTGCAGGAATAAATAAATAATAAATAGCAAAACAAAGAAATCAGTAGTTGACAGGAGGGAAGGCCTGGATGTACATCCATGTTTTCAGTTGGCATTTGAAAGTACCCAGCGTTGGGGCCTCGCGAATTTCTGGAGGAAGGGTGTTCCAAAGGCGAGGAGCCACCGCCGAGAAGGCCCGGCTTTGTGTCTTTTCCCTCTGGGCCTTCCTCGGCATCAGGCTCCTCAGCCTCACCTTCTGACTCATGCAGGTGATCCGAGTAGATCTTGGTGGGAGCAGGCGCTTGTTTCTTGCTTGTTTCTCTCTCTAGTTAAGGAGAGTTATGGCTTATACAGAAAGTCTGTGCAACTCTACAAATACGGAAGCCAACTTTATGGGTTTCTGTCCCAAGTTTGGGGCTCCTGTTCTGAAGCAATGAACATGCATTGTCTACTTTTACTCAACTACAGTTTTTTTTAAGAGTAGTTAACTGTATTCAATAGAAATGAATTAATCATTAGCTACAGCATTTTGCTAGCTTATGTGTCAAATATGCCCATGAGATACAGGCTTGAATCCCTGCTTGGCCATGGAAACTTGGGGTGGGTAGGTCTAGAACTGGTAAAACAGTTCCTTAAATGTCTTACGTACATTGAAACCCCTATTAGAGTCACTATAAATGAGTTTCAACTAACACACGTCTTGCGCTATGGGGCATTTTGTAAACTAATTCCTCCAGGGTCCCCACTCCTACTGGAAATTTGATGTTATTATGTGTTGTGAAGTGATTTCTCATTCAGGGTGATCCTAATGCAGTTTTTGAGGCACATAAGATATTCCAGGAGGGATTTACAATTGCCACTTTCCATAGCTGAGCAGGAACTTGAATCCTGGTCTCCTGGATCCCTCTACTACACTACATTGAATCTCTTATTACCTGCCTCCTCTAATTCTGTGTTCTCTTTGAGTACTACTCAACACCTCATAAGCTCCCAAGTTGTTCTGTCTGAAACAGGATAGTTTTGGCAATTTATTATCTGAATCTCCCAAGCCAGAGAACACTACACAACACCTCAGTTGTTTGCAAAGCCCTTTCTTCTTTCTCAGGAGCAATATACGTATTCAGAACAATAGGCAATGTAAAAAACTTTGCTCTCTTTGCACAATTTATGGAAGCCAGCGCTTCAGTAACATTGCAGTTCTGAACTCTTCACAAGTGGAAAGACAGCTCCTAAGTATCTGTAAACCATCATCATCATCATCATCATCATCATCATCATCATCATCATCATCATCATCATCATCATCATCATCATCATCATCATCATCATCATCATCATCATCATGTGTTATTAAGAGAAATTTGACTTTTGGTGATCCTTTTCAAGGTTTTCTAAGTATACAGTACTCAGAAGTGGTTTACTATTTCTTTTTTCTGGGGATCATGGGAGTGGGCAGCTTGCCCAAGGCCACACAGACTGGCTTTTCTGGGAATCACAGTGGGGAATTGAACTCCCAACCTCTGTCTCCACAACCAAATTCCTAAACCATGGAGCTATCCAGCCAGTTGTTAAAAGTTTTGTGCTGACAAGTCAATACTAATTTATAGTGGCCCTTTTTAGGGTTTTCTAAGTAGACAGTACTCAGAAGTGATTTGTCATTTCTTTCTTCTGGGGGCACCTTAGGACTGTGCAGCTTGCCCAAGGCCTTACAGGCTGGTTCTTCTGGGATGCATAGGGAATTGAACTCCCAACCTTTGGCTTTGTAGCCAGATGCCTAACTAACTGAGCTATCCAGATAGCCACAGAGGAAAAACAAAAACACAACATTCCAGGTTCTTCAAAATATGCCAATCATCGTTAGGTGTAAAGTAAATTAAATCAATATGTACAAAAATATACACAGTTATATTACTGTATCCAATTAGAGAACCATAATCTAATTCTGGCAGAATTAGAAATATTCATGTAGAGTTCCTGAATAACTCATACTTCTGCCTCATTTGCTGCTTATTCTTGTGTGTTCCATCAAGGATTTTTTAAAATATATGTAAATATTTGAGCAAATCAACATTTACTGCCACAACTGAGGCTATCCTGCCGTGTAGGTTGGCACACATGATTTAATTCTTTGTTTTTAAACAAATCCTATTAGTTTCCTAATTTTTAGAACACTGAAAATATGACTTTCCCATCTATGGAATTACTGAGCAAAATCTTATGCAGAGAAAACCTCATAGTGGATTAGTGGAGATGCTTTTCTGTCACATATTTAGGCTGCAGTCCATCCTGAACCTGGAGCTTAAGGGGTGTCACACAAAGAATCAGGCTATAAAGCAGCACCAGCACACTCTGGACAAAGCACAGGGAACAAGCCAAACTAGCAAGCAAGGCCTTGAAGCAGCATAGGCCTGTTTTGGACTACTGCTGTTTTAGAGCTGTTTGCTGGTTTCCTTGTGCTCTGGTCAGCCTTGCTAATGACCTACAAGTGGAATATCTGTCTAACATAATTTAAATCCCAGTCCCTCTAGTTTTGGTCCTTATAAAAGCTAAGAGTTCAGATTTGTCTAGGCTGCACTTTGTATCTACCATGTTTCCCCGAAAATAAGATAGGGTCTTATATTAATTTTTGCTCCAAAAAACGCATTAGGGTTTATTTTCAGGGGATGCTTTATTTTTTTCATGTACAATCTACGTTTATTCAAATACAGTCATGCCATCTTCTTCTGGTTGCTGCACAATGGTGGAAGGGGAGCTTCACTTAACTAGGGCTTATTTTTGGGGTAGGGCTTATATTACAAGCATCCTGAAAGTCATACTAGGGTTTATTTTCAGGCTAGGTTTTATTTTCAGGGAAACGGTCAGATGAAAATAGATTATAAATAGAATTCTAAGCAATTGTATGTTTCATTTCTTAAGCTATTTCCTCACAAACAGCTTGTTTATTTTAATGTGCTTATACAAATTACTATCCTACTTATATACAATATATTAATAAAAGTTCAGAGATTAAAAAGTTACTTTTTTGGACTACAACTCCCTATATACCATTTTTGTAATTTAAAAAATTACTTTCCTATCTCTTTCTCAAAAAAAAAGCTTGCACTTTATATGGACTTTGCTGTTATCTTTTTAAAAAAAAAATAAATTAATCTTGCCCTTATCTCACCAAGCACTCTCTGAAGATATCTAGACCTGGGGTTCAGTAAGGATTCTAGCTGATCAAAGATGAACCACTGTGGTGGTTCAAGATACCCTATTCCTTGCATGCATGCTTGAAGCAGAATGGCTAAACAGACTACACTCTGTGGTGTTTAGCCTCATGTGATACCTTAGCAGCACCCACTACGCTCTCTTTTTTCCCCAAATAGCCAAATAAATAATCTAGACTTTGTTTTAAGGTTCATTTCTCCACTTTCTTGTGTACTATGGAACTCCAGGTGGCGTCGGTGGTCCGTACTGCCTTTTTTCATCTTAGGCGGATAGCCCAGCTGCGGTCCTACCTTGATGTCTGGGTGCTCACTACCTTGGTGCATGCGCTCATAATCTCAAGATTAGACTACTGTAATGCACTCTACGTGGGGCTACCTCTGAGGCTGCTGTGGAAACTAGAGGTGGTGCAGAACGCGGCGGCCAGATTACTTAGTGGAGTGAAAAAATTCCAACATATCTCACCCACTCTGGCCGCACTGCACTGGCTGCCCATCCGTTTCCGCATCGACTTCAAAGTGATGATGCTCATGTACAAAGCCCTAAACGGTTTAGGGCCTCGATACTTGGTGGAATGCCTACTCCCACCAAGATCTATCCGTGTCACTCATGCGAGCCAGGAGATGAGGCTGAGGAGCCTAACGCCGAGGGAGGCCCGGAAGGAAAAGACAAGAAATCAGGCCTTCTCGGCGGTGGCTCCTCGCCTCTGGAACAACTTACCTCCTGAGATTCACGTGGCCCCCTCGCTGGGTATCTTTAAAAATCAATTAAAAACATGGCTGTTTCGGCAGGCCTTCCCATCAGATAATCCCTGACGCCCCCTGACACCCTTTTTCCTCTCTTATTGTTCCTTTCACTTTGTGTAATGTTTCATTATTTAATAATTGTTTATATATCAATTTTATTGTAGTATTTATGTTGTTAGCCGCCTAGAGTGGTCCTGACCCGACCAGATAGGTGGGAAATAAATAAATAAATAAATAAATAAATAAATAAATAAATAAATAAATAAATAAATAAATAAATAAATAAATACGTGTGTGCAGAACAAACCAAAGACCTAAGCTGCTGCCTATATCATATGTTACACCTGCTACATGGCAACTCTTTTCAGGGTTTTTAACATAAAGAGTATTGAGAAGTGGTTTACCGTTCTCTTCTTCTGGGGGCATCCTGGAACTGTCCAGATTGCCCAAAGCTACACAGGCTGGTTCTTCCCCTCAGAGGCACAAGGGGGAATCGAACTGCCAAGTTCTGGCATCGCAATACAATTTGGAAACAATGTGATGGAAATGTTTAATCTGTGCAGCCCATCTGTGCTGCGTATTTCTCCATATCTCCCCAAGACCAGAACAGCCTTTGCCAGCACCACTACCTCTCTTTGCATGATTCATTCGAGCCTTTTGAGTGTATGGAATGTATGCACACGCACACGTGCACGCGCACGCGCACGCGCACACACACACACCATCGACATTTTTGGACCTCAAAATGTGCAATATCAAATACTTTCAAAGGGCATTCACGGCAGAATGTCTTTTCCTCTTGGACTTCAGTGCTGCATCACCCACCCACCCCAAGTCAGTGGTCTTTGCTGGTGCCAGCTCCTGGTTTAAGGTACCCAAGCCAGGTGCCTAAACCACTGAACTATTCAGACAGTGTTGTACAGCAACCCTAATAGAGCTTTCAAGGTACGTGAGACATTTAAGACGTGTTTTTACAAGTTCTACCCTGCCCCCAGTGAATTTCAATGGCTGAGCAGGGATTCCAACCCACATCTCCTGAGCCCTAGTCTGGCACTCTATCCACTACACACCATGCTGGGTAATTCGCAAGAGAAATTAGTTAGATATTATCGTTCTTGAAGATAAGACTATACTATTTCAAAGGGTCTTTGGATTTGTTGTTTTTGTTGTAAAAATTATTTTAGAGAATGCCTTTGATTTGCCTTTAAAGAATGTTTTTAACTTTTTTTAAAAAAATTCAATTCATTTTAAAAAATGTTAATATATTGTAAATAGCTTTCAGAGCTTTGTTGGCTAGAATGATGGTAAACACATTATTAAAAAAATAATCTCTCTTCCCCGCCCACCCCAATATACTGGCGGGGGCACAAAAAGGGGCTTGGTCTGCATGTGGTCATTAGCTGACACTTTGCCTACTTTTGCTTTAAGGTCAGGGGAAGAGGTTTTCTGTTATGATGGCTGACTCTTGATATATGGAACAGCAGTGATGGCCTATGATCAGAGCAGGGAGGGGGGCATCCCAAACCACTTGAGGGCCCCCAACCCAGCTTGGAGCATGGCCCATCAGTATGCAGCACACTATGTACCCTGTACTAACATGTTACAATCCCTCTTCCAGAGGCTCTGGGCAATTGTTTTGTCCAGGAGAAACTAGCTTAAAAGACTTTCTGTATTACTTTGCTCAGTTCTGCCTTTGCTTTCAGAATCCTGCAGTCTAAACGAGAAAGAAGCACGACCACAACTCATTTGCCTATATATGACAGTCAGATCCTAAGGATTCACCACATGGGTACCCCCTCCCTTTCTTAATCCCATCTCGGCAGCCACTTTCGTGGACAGCGTGTCTTTTCCTACCTCACTCTTCTAGTTCTTACCTCCAAGTCAGCAGCTTTCTTCCCTCCTACAGCAGGTTTTGTTTTTCACAAAGGCGTCCCTTTCCCCCTCAGACCTGACACACTCTGCCTTTAAAAGCCCCCCTTCAGGCTGACCAGGCAGGGTTGGCTTTACTGCTCCACTTGCCAGGGTTACTCCACTGCCCATTCTCTTCCTCCCCTCTTCCTCCCCTCCCTCCCCGCATGCCCTTCCTTCTGTTCTGCCAAAGTCTTTCTATTCCCTTAGGTTGTGCAGCTGGCATCCACATGTCAGTGACACTGCATCATGCCTGCCCTGGCGGTGTTTACTTTCTACTAAGCTGGTTGCCTTGTGGAACTGCCAACTGAAACACACCACCCAGCACTAGTCCGACTAAGATAGGGAGTTCAGTGTGGGATACTAGGAACATGTTTGATATTTGAAGGGTCCTATTTCCTTAAAAGAAAAAAAATGTCTGCAGAGGGAAACAGATGGTGGGCGGGGTTTACCGCCTGCTAGATAAGATGATAGGATCCCTAGGGGTTCAGAATATTCCCAATATCCCAAGTGTGTTCTTCAAAGTAATGGCTACCACCCACTCTTATGGAGCAATGCAATGCCTTCAGGAAGTAAGGGCAAAACTCATGGGATATGAATAATATGACCTGGAGGAGGTCCAACTCTGGGAGGATTGAAGTCAGCATTCCTCTACGACAGGGGTTTACGACATATGTTCCCAAGTCCTCCTCACTCCAGATTTTAATAAAACTGGGGAATGGGTTCAAAACATCCCCATTTTGCTCTCAGGGGGTCAAAGATGAAAAGAAGTGTCACTGGAGGGCAAAGGAGGGCGTTGAGCCAATTCAATTTAAAAAAAATTATGGGGTGGGTGTTAAAGCCATAGTCCTCCAGTGCCCAAAGATGGGCATGTGGAAAAGCAAAGCAAAGTGTGCTGATTACATACAGCCCTATAGCACTTAAAGCATTCACTGGGCTGTTTATAATTTAATTATGCAGGCTGTACACTACACAACCCTGCCCCCCTGCAACAAACTGGGTACTTGGAGCTCTGGACATCACCTGCTCTATGCTGAAAAATGTCCTGTCTTATGCTCAGATGCAGTGATCAGACACATATTTAAAAATCACACACATCATTCATTCACAATTCCCCCAAATACTACAGTATTGAACTGCGACACATGCTACCAAGATCACATTATCAGCTCTCCATTTCTAATAAAATCAGGCAGTATTGCTCTGGGTGGATAAAAATCAATGATTTTTTGAAAATCAAATTGATTTAAATCACAATTTAAATTTTAAATGATCCATTTTTTAAAAATTTAAGTTGTGATTTAAATCAAATCCCCTTTGTTACTATCCCAAATAAGTAAGCATCAAGCAGGCAAACTCCTGCATTATGTACTCATTGGTAGAAACTATCAAATCTCTGGATACCAGGTAAGACAGAAATAGTTTAATTGGTATAACAGGGGGGAGTGTGGGGGCAAGAAGATGAGCCATGTGGCTGGGGGGGGGAATGGGTCAGGGATCGTGAGCGGGGGGGGGGAGAGATGAGCAAATAGGTTGGGGGGGTGCAACTGGGCAGAGAGCACTTTACGACAGGAAAGAGGGCACAGTTTAGCACTGAGCTGAAATAAATCACCCCACCAGGAGGAGGTTAAATGATGTGCTTTCAAACAGAATAGCGCCACTCCAGGGGGAAAAACCCTGAAATCCACTGTGCGTTGTGTGGTCAACTTTTTTTAAACACTGATGCAATTGCAGCTAAATGCAATTTAAATGCCAGTTCTTTTATCACTATAATCAGGACCTCACACGGTATCAGACTGCTGGGCCAACTAGCTCAGTGCTGTCTCAAATTCAACTGGTAACAGCTATTCAGGCATCCACACAGGATTCTTTTCTCGTGCTATTGAATATTTCTTCTACCTGGCAGCCTCCCGTGCAAGTACTAACCAAGTGTGGTCTCACTTGGCTTCCAAAATCAGATGTGTTCAGGATGGGATGGTGCTAACCATACCAAGTTGCATCCATGTTTGCACCTGAGCATATGCACAACCTGTTAAGGACAGCATGTGCTCCTGTTCAAAACAGCTTGCTCCCAAACACATATATTAGTCTTTAAAGTGCTTGTCCCCTTGTATAAGGCACCTTGGAAGATGCAACAACATTTTCTCAATCTCTTCAATGAACCATTAGCTGTATTAAAAAATACATGTTTTAAATAACCAAACTATAATATCTTCTGGCTTGGCTGTTAGATCACCCCCTTGTTCCCATTTCAAAGGTTCATTCAAAACAAGGTTAAACTTTTGTGTGTTTTTTTTCAACCAATCGTGGGCATCTTAGCCCCCTCTCCTCCCTCCCTGCCTCCCATTGCTGACCGCAATTTCTTGTCAGCAATATTCCAACACAGCAGCTGCGGGATGTATTTTTAGCTGTTAATTTAGACACTCAATTAAAAGGATTTGCCTCAACAAGAACGGTGAGGTCTTCGGAGACCTGGATAGAATGACATGATCTTATAGGGGGTGGGTGGGATGAACCACTCAGCTGCAAGGAGGAAGGAGCTCGCTGTGTGAGAAGCATTATGTGAGAGGAGAAATGTCCTAGAACACCCTTTTCCTTCTTTATTGGAAGTTGGTCAGGATGGCAGGTGGTGAGGGATCTAAGACCAGGTGTGTGAGCCCCGGACACGTGTTCAGACTAACATTCCATTCTGGGAAGACATCATATTCTCTTTTAGTTTGCAAAACAAATATAAATTGCCAAGGGAACATCTCAATTCTGGTCCTCTCGGCTTGGAACCTGCTTTTCGTTGGTCTGAAAATACACACACTACATGGTTTTAACCCTGCTCACGTGAGGTGCCTCACATTTATAAATATAAGTGCCTCACATTTATAAATATATAGTTAATTCAGGGTCAGTTTTTCTTTAACGTTTTAATGGTTGCCTATTATCAAGTCTGACTTAAATCACACCAGTGACTTGACTTGAACTTTTTCTTCCCAAAGACTCAAACTCAACTCGCAACTCGGACTCATTTTTTCTGAGTCACATTTTTGAGTCTCAATAGAGGCTGGAAGAATGGCTCTTAAGGGCGACCCCTGCCATCCCTGGGTCTCCAGACACATCATCATGCCAAGGCAAACCGAGTTAAGGCAAGGCGGCTGAGGCAAGTTATGGGCAGGAGTTGCCTGACACATGTTCTTGGTCGGCTGCGGCCGCTGAAGATCCTGTAGTATTGCTCCCAGAATCTTAACAGCTTAAGCAGGCTGGGGGGGGGGGCTCCCTCTTACCCCTCCTCTTCCTCCTTGTATTACCTTAGGGATGCCAGCCACCTTCCCTCACCTCCCTGCTCTTTTCTGAAACCACCTTTACCATGGAGTCACAGATAGTGAGGAGGGGTTCAAAAAAGGGGATGGACCGGTGGAAAGCCTGTTTTCTCAGGAGATTTTGGTGAGGCATAAACAGGGGGTGGGGCACATAGGCAGGGAAGAGGATCATTTAAAAAAAGGGGAGGCCTCACGGCCTAACAGGGGAGGAGGACGTGGAGCCCGCTTCAAGAAAGGCTGGAGAGGCAGGGGCTGGGGACTCTAACTCCCAGAATTCCCCAGGCAGGGACTTGAGACTTGGATTCAAAGCTTGGGACTCAGGACTTGGACCCAAAGATTTGCCAACACCCCTGCCTATTATTGAATGTTTATTTTATGTCTTTGTTGTTCTATTGCAAGCCGCCCAGAGTAGTGGCCTGGCCACTAGACAGGTGGGATTAAAATTTATTTATTTATTTATTTATTTATTTATTTATTGTATTTATACCCCGCCTATCTAGTCATTTCGACCACTCTAGGCGGCTTACAACAAATGATTTAAATAAATAAATGTAACAAAATAGCAGAGTACAAAGAAAGGTGCTTTGGGGAGACACATACATATAACCCAACCACCACTCTTATCTTTTGGGCTCTATAAGGGAACATGACAGAGCTTATGTGCTCCTTCCACTCCAAGTTTCAGAACCTTTTGGTACCATACATACTAATGGCAAGAACTCTCTCCAACTCCAAGGGAACTCATCTCTGTCTCTTCTTCCCTACTTCCGCTCACAACTATGACATGGTTTGCAACAATGCACAATCAAGGCTTGACTGTGAGACACTTCTGGAACGTCACAAGCAGGTATACAGTAAGCTCCCTGTTCCCAACCTTGTAGTCGGAGACATATGCATGTAGACATTCTATTGAATTGTAATGGTTCGTGACTGATAGCAGACATGACTGTGATCCATTTAGTGAACTGTCAGTAACAGGGTAGATGTTCTTTTCTAGTCTAAAAGACAAATTTGATCTCAGCAAGTATGGGAGTCACAGAAGCATGTAATTAGTAGTCAGGTTTCAAGGAGCATGATAGTAAATATCTTGGGCAAACAGCCAGGCACACATTACTAGTGGCATCAGTGGAAACAAGGAGGGTCCAAGCCAAGCTCAATAGTCCAAGATTAGCAGCCAATAAAGATAGCCACGTCCAATATGGGAGAAATACAAAGCAGAAGAGGAAACAGTCTATGGTCACAACTAGATGGCTGAATTATACTGGACTCGAATGGTCTTGATTGTACTACTCAGGGTTGCTCTGAGGCGTGGTATATCATTTGGTGTGATCCTTGCATCCACATGCAAGGACAGATCACACTGTACGTCAAACAACACTGTTTAGCACGATCTATTCTAAATCAATGGTTCCCAACCTTGGGTAACCTGAGTGTTTTGGACTGCAACTCCCAGAAAACCTGGACAGCAGAGCTGGTGGCGAAAATTTCTGCGAATTGCAATCAAAGAATATCTGGGTTACCCAAGATTGGGAACCACTGATGTAGAGCAATTTTTGGGAAAGGAAGCTTCCCTTTTCCCAAGATGTTAAGGGCCTGACTGGCTGTTCCTTTGGTGAAGCTGCTTAATGATCTTGCGAAAGGGAAAACATTTTTTCCCCACTTGCCTTTAGAGACAAAGATTTCCATTTCTTTTTGGTCTAAAGATGGCAGAAAAAGAATTTATCACCTCCAAATCAGTCCAAGGATTATAACCTTTGGTTCACTATGGATATCCTTCAATTAGCCTACATGAAAAGTACACTAAAATGTACCAAAAGTGCACTAAAATGTACCCTGGAACAGTCCATTAGCTCTACTTCTTTGGAGCCAAATATGCTCTCAACATATTGGTCTTCAATGACTTTATCAAGGAACTCTTGGAAGTTGTTGCTCATTGCCATTCTTCTAGTTTTCAATGCCGACACAGCAGAAGTGAAGTGTTTTCATACAGACAGATCAAAATCCTCTAACTGAAACAATGAGTTTAGCTTCTGAAATATGAATAAGATGTCTAGAAATAAATTAGGCCACAAAATTGAATTTTAAAAAGTTATTCCAAGAGGCTGAATGCAGGTGTGAATCTGTCTGGCTTGTTCTCCAACTGAAGGTAAAAGGTTGATCAAGAACAATCAACAGCTTCCTCAATAATAATAACAATATTCCTCAAGTTGTCATAAATGCTAGCAGTACTCAAACATGCTTTGTTTTCTGTGGTGAAATTTGCAGAGAGGCTGTACACAGTACCCACTAGAGATTAATACCTTTATACATAACCTGTGTAGAAGGGGCAATGTATCTCACTGATCAAAGGGAAAACAGATTTCACCTTAGACCCTAACGTCATACGAATGGGGGTAATCAGAGACGATCTTCCAAAATTCAGCCATTCTACTTTCTAAAGGAGCACATCACTCTTGTCTGTTTTGTCAACTGTTGTGTAGTCTTCCCTGTCTGGAAGCTGAATGATGCCAAGCAACAAGAGAGTACTAAATATTAGTAGACTCCTTTGTTCCAGTATATCATCCAGTCCAATGAAAAGCAATGTTTTTGGTCTGATCTTGCCTTCATTGTGTGGACCATTGGTGATGGCTGTCTGGTGCTGATGAAATGAGGACCAAAGTACAAAGGAATGGGAGCGGGGGGCAATAAATGGGCAAATTTAAATACTGTATTGAGACCAAATTTTGACTTTCAGCATCTTTTGAATACAGTATTAGGGTCTTTAACAGTCAGATGGGGCTCCTTGAATGGAACTAGGCTATTAACAGCCAAATTCCTTCTTTTTTGCATTTCCGATTTCACTCCCCTTGATAATTTCCTTCCTTCCTTCCTTCCTTCCTTCCTTCCTTCCTTCCTTCCTTCCTTCCTTCCTTCCTTCCTTCCTTCCTTCCTTCCTTCGGCAAGAATTATGACAGCCAGCTAAGTAATCTTCTGTTTATGATAGTTATACCACTGGAGGATGAAACAAGCAACCTTGCACAGCAATCATCCTCACAGTGTGAGTTTGATCATTCCAAGCCATAAATTTTGATGTCATTGAAAGCATCTGAATCAGATCAGGAGAACACAGAGGAGAAGCCTACATTAATATTTCTGCACCCACAGAGAAACACTGTTTTGGGAGCACACTGATTGATCCCTGTGGGCAAGGCATATGGTTATTTCATTGTTATTGTTATGATTTGTTTTGTTTTGGAAGACAGTAATCGGATTGGTGGATGGGGATTTATCATTTTGTTACATACGCTGCCTGGAGTAATGTTCTTCACTAATCGGGTAGTATAAAATTCCAATAAATTAATAAATTAATATTTTGACCCCATATTTGCCATCTGCACGCTAGACAGCTGGATAGCTCCTAAAACAGATTCATATTGGAACATAACGCTGTTTCAGCCTACCTATTACATTTACTGGATCAAAGACATAAGCTTTTAGTCTTAAAAACACACGAGCAATTATTAGCTCAAAGTTAGAGATGGTGTTGATATGAGGCCTCCACCTATTCCTCCCTTCTGCTTGTAAACAACCTTCCCAATATTCTCTTAGATCCAATCCTGTGTATGGGTATGGCTGTCCAAATTCTCCACTTTCCCCAGCAGTCATATTTAGACTGCAGTCTTATATCCATTTAACAGGGAGCAAGTATCCCTGAACTCAATAGGATTTACTTCAGAGTAGTCGTGTATAGCATTGCATTGTTAAGACATATATTCATTCTCAAAGCCCAACTGAAGAAATGTTTAGCATAGCCATGTTTAAATGTTTAAGCACACCTCTTCTGCACCCAACCATTCACAATGAATTTAATCATAATGTGTAACTCTTCTAACTTCCCACATTACACTAACCTGCATTTCACGGGATCATTATATCCATCTGCTGTACAGACGCAAATACAAGGTGAATGATTTCACAAAGGCATTCCACTGTCCCAGTTTGTGTGAACTTCCTTCTGTTTTTATATGAAAGACTATTTCTCTTCATTTATAATTTCATCAGTTCCTCCAGGTAGCTGTGATACAAGGTCAGGCTGCAGCAAAAATCTGGTTTTTTTTAATCCTCACCCTCCTTCCTTTTAAAGCAAATTCTGCAGGAGACGATGTGCATGCATGCAAGCATGTATGTGTCTGTACAAGAGGAAGAAATCTAATTAGCATGTTTATCTACCATAAAACAGAGGCTTTTATTTATGCAAAGTGACTGGCAATGTCTCCAGATCAGGAAAACAAATTAATTTGATTTTAATAGGCATGAAATGCTGGTAAAATTAAAGGATTTCTTCTTCTTCATCTTCCTCCCCTGAGCTCTCCTTCTTTGGCTTTGTGATTGTATTCATGGACCAGATGAGAATAGGGAAGAAAATTTGTTTTAGAGAGGAAACCTCAACAACAGAGATGTCTATTATGCTAATTCGAGATGTGTTTCTCATTACAGGGCTCAGTATTTAACTATCATGAGCCTGTCATTTAAAAAAGGGCATCTCATTTTTTAACAATGTCTTTACAGCTAGCAATTCATCTATGCAGCCCTTAAAAGCTTCTGGGGTTGGTAAGTGTGTGGATTTACTTTTACCTGTAATAATCAGTAATGGTCAACAATTACAGTATGCATGTGAGTGAACTGCATATTAAATGTGAAGAAAATATGTGTCATACCAATCTATAATCTGCCCTACAAAATCAGTTAGTGAGAACTATGGCAATTAAATATATTTGAAACAAATACATTTCAATAAGTCATGCTTTGAGGTTTAATTCTGATTAAATGCCCTCTTTTACCCCCAAAATTTGAGTCCTAAACTTATTTCAAGCTTCTGTATACTTTCTAAAAATCTAAGTTAAACTTTGCATCCTCACATTCCTTTCAACTGGAAGAAATCTAGCATTGAGGTAACAAAGAATGTCAGATGCAATACTAGCACATACTGTAATTTGATTTGCGTTTGAGAGAGTTAAAAGATAGGACCAGAATGAATAAACTGAAGTTGAATCCTGGCAAGAGCGGGTTACTGAAAATTGGTGGTTCTTGGGCAGGTAAATTCGAAAAACTGCTTGCTCTGGATGCAGTAGCATTTCTATAGAAGGAGCATATGCACTGAAGAACATTACATTGCTTTTCCCAGGCATTGGAACTCCCTCCCACAGAAGGCCAGACTGGCCCCATCCTTGCTGTCCTTTGGCAAGAAGGCAAAGACCTTTCCCTTCAGGCAAGCGTTCCCTCAGTGACTGGCTGTCTGTGTGTGAGTTTTAGATAGACTGTTATGCATTACTGCTCTGACTAGGTCTTTAGCGCTACTTGTGGTTACCGTCTCTCAGAGTAGTACTTGTTTGTTCCTTTTTAGTATTTGTACACTTATTGTTTTAGCTTTAATATTGTCTATTGATGATGCAAGCTGCCTCTTTATACTCATTGTACTTAGCTTTAAATATTGCCTTTTGATGTAAACCACTGTTGTATACTCATTGTTTTCAGCTTTAAATATCGTCTTTCAATGATGCAAGCCACCTTCAGTCCTTTTTAAAGAGAAAAGCGGGGTAAAAATATTTTAAACAAGCAAACAAGCAAACAAAAACAGGGCTTTGGACAATAGCTACCTTTAGTGGCAAGTGTTTCAACTCCTATTGTGTTTCAAAATACCGTAGTTTTAATTCAATACTGTTTTTAGTATAACATATATAACTGTGTTTTAACGCTAGACCTATAATTTTGACTGTTCCTAATCAATATTTTAAGCCATCCCGGGTCTTCCAAAGCAATAAAGGTAAGATATCAAATAAACAAATAAATCTAGCTCCCATGTTTGTTATAAAGATTACTGAAACAACATATATGAAGATCTCTCTATAAATATTGTATTAGTATAAGCAATATTATAAGTACGATTTATAAGTATGTTTTCCTTCTCCGACACCTAAGCTGGTAAAAAACTCAAAGAAACTAAAGAAACTAAAGATGTATGAAATGTACAAAACTAATAATTGCAAGGGATGTGGTGGTGCTGCTGGTTAAACTGCAGAAGCCTCTGTGCTGCAAGGTCAAAAGACCAGCAGTCGTAAGATCGAATCCACGCGATGGAGTAAGCTCCTGCTTGTCCCAGCTCCTGTCAACCTAGGAGTTCGAAAGCATGCAAAAATGCGAGTAGATAAATAGGTACCACCTCGGTGGGAAGGTAACGGCATTCCGTGTCTAGTCGCGCTAGCCACATGACCACAGAAACTGTCTTCGGACAAATGCTGGCTCTACAGCTTGGAAATGGAGATGAGTACCGCCTCTAGAGTTGGACACAACTGGACTAAATGTCAAGGGGAACCTTTACTTTTATCTAATAATTGCAAACACATTTTTGTTACATATTTTATTCTTTCCACAAATCTGGCCAGAGATTCTCTGGGATATGTATTTCTGGAGCTTACATTGTGTACAGCTTACACTTTGTATGCAGCTTGGGCAAGAAGAGCAATCTTCATAAGGGATCTCCTTTTCGGACGTGCGGTAAATGGTGGCGAGGATAGCTATCCTGACAGGGTTGGCTTTCACTTCTACAGATGAACCCTGCTCCAGGTGGTTTTGCATCCCTGCTTCAAAAGACAGCTGCTCTTGGGTGACAGCCAAGGCCTATTGATGTGTCCCTCGAGGTGACATGGCACAGGACGAAACAGCACTGGAAGTTGTTCATGCCTATAGTGAAGTCATTTTCAACTTCACTGTGCTTGTTTTTCACAAGGGCTCGTGGCTCTTCATGTAAAACATTAGCGTCTGTTCATAATCAGTCTCCAACCACATAAACATTTTCTTCCAGTGCTCACTGAAATATCAACTGCACTTTCAATGTGAACTGGATGTGTTCCTGGAAGGCTTCTTCCCAGGCGGCAGCACACATTTGTGCCAGGGATGAGGAACCAAACATGATGCAGGTGGAAAAGATCACCACCCCCCGCTTAAAGGAGAAGGTGTCTTCCATATTTAATTTTTAAATGATATTCTCTTTATCACATTCCTGGGATGACGAAGGCTAAAAGCGGCCAGGGAGAAAGAGGTTAGGGACTTATCAGATCTTAGCCTACTTTGCTTGTCAGCTGTCTCCTTTAGAGGTCAAATGGACAAATTTGGATAGTGGGCAAAACTGAAAGAACTTCCCTCCTGCTGATGTTTTTGTGCACATAAATTAAACCTGTGCCAAAGTCTTCATCTCCATTTAAAACCACTCCATAATCCTCTTCTTTCTTGGTGTATAATTTTTCAAGCTTGGCACTCTCTGCTTTCTGAAACATGCACAATCAGATTCCCAAGGGGGTGGTGTGTGTGTGTGTGTGTGTGTGTGTGTGTGTGTGTGTGTGTGTGTGTGTGTGTGTGTGTGTGTGTGTGTGTGTGTGTGTGTGTGTGTGTGTGTGTGTGTGTGTGTGTGTGTGTGCGCTTTGCAAGGGATTACAGTAATAATTTTGATGGGGCTCAGTCAGACATCTTCATTGGCATCATCATCATCATAACACTTTAATAATTTAGAACAAAAAACCAACAAGAAACATGTGTGCACATTCTCCCTTATAGGGAATTCAACAGAGCTAAGCTATTATGCTCCAAAAATGCAATTATATCCACTGAAATTTTTGCAAGTAGCAGAAACGAAGAACCCATGTCAAACTCTATTCCATGCCTGGGCTATCACAACTTTATGTATTTGAGCAAAGAGGTTGACCAACATTCTTCTGTTAAAAGCATCTGACTTTCACACCTGTACATTGTGATCAGAAATACAAAAAGACGGGTGACCTTGGTATTAGTCTCCAGTGACCTGTCTTTATACTTTATATTTTCTAGTTCCTTTATTGCTTCCCTTTTGAGTCTCGGTCTTCTGATTTCTTGGCTGCAGTCCACATTCCGATTGATGACTAAACCAAATTATGCAAAATTTCCAACTACTTCAATTTCTTCATTGCCATTGTTAAAGTTGTGTAGTTCTTCCGTACTCATGATTTTTGTCTTCTTAATGTTCAACTGCAGTCCTACTTGGCACTTTTTTTTCTTAAGGTAAAGGTTCTCCTTGACATTTAGTCCAGTCGTGTCTGACTCTAGGGCGTGGTGCTCATCCCCGTCTCCAAGCCACAAAGCCAGTGTTTGCCCAAAGACAGTTTCCGTGGCCAGCACGACTAGACACAGAACACTGTTACCTTCCCACTATGGTGGTACCTATTTATCTACTCACATTTGCATGCTTTCGAACTGCTAGATTGGCAGGAGCTGGTACAAGCGACGGGAGCTCACTCCGTCGCGTGGATTCGATCTTACGACTGCTGGTCTTCTGATCTTGCAGCATAGAGGCTTCTGAGATTTAACCCACAGCACCACCATGTCCCTTACTTCCTTCTCTTACTTTAATTAAAAGTCGTTTCAAGTCATTGCTGCTTTCTGCCAGTAGGATGGTGTCATCTACATGCCTTAAATTATTGGTGTTACTTCCATCGATTTTCACTTCTCCTTCATCTGAATCTAGTCTGGCTTTCCATATGATAAGTTTTGCATACAGATTAAACAGATAAGGGAATAAAATGCACTCTTGTAGAAAACCATTTTCTCTGTGTGTGTGCTGTCCTAATAGTAGCTTCTTGTTCACAATACAAGTTATGCACAATCAAGTGCTGAGGCACACCTATTTCTTTCAGAAGAACCCCTAGTTTCTCATGAACTACATAGTCAAAGGCTTTGATAACTGCTATATTTTAAAGTGAGCTTTCATGAACAAGTCCACTTTCTCAGACTCCTAACATGACTACTTCTTCTAAAAAGATTTTGCTATAGTTTATAAAGCATAGACTGATCTTCTAAAATACTTTAGTATTTTCCAGGAGCCTGTGGATATATGCAATATAATCCCAACTGCTTCTTCTTTTGAAGAATCCAGATGGAACATTAGGGATTTCTCACGCTGTGTAAAGTAAAAGACTTTGTTGCAACACTTTGAGCATCACTTTGCTTGAATGGGATATTAGAGCAACTTATTTATTTATTATTTATTTATTAAATGTATACCCTGCCCATCTAGACTGAAGTCTACTCTGGGTGGCTAACAATAATAGACAGAATAAAACAATATAATAAAATAAAAAAATAAAATAAAAAAAACAATGGTAACATGGTTCAAGATGGGGAAAAAAATAAAAACAAACAAGTGATGACAGGAGGGAAAGCCTGCCTGAAGAGCCAGGTCTTAAATTGGCTCTTAAAAACACCCAGCGAGGGAGCCAGACAGATCTCTGGGGACAGACTGTTCCAAAGGCAAGGGGCCACTGCCGAGAAGGCTCGGTTTCTTGTTCTTTCCCTCCGGGTCTCCCTCAGCGTTAGGCCCCTCAGCCACCCTTCCTGGTTAGAACTAGTGATTTGGGTAGATCTAGGTGGGAAGAGGTGTTCCACTAGATATCGAGGTCCTAAACCGTTTATGATTTTATAAGTCATCATTAACACTTTGAAATCAATGTGGAAATGAATGGGCAGCCAATGCAAGGCAGCGAGAGTGGAGTAAATATGTTGATGTTTTCTCACCCCAGTAAGAAGTCTGGCCGCCACATTCTGCACCATTTGAAGCTTCCGCATCAAACTCAAAGGTAGCCCCACATAGAGCACATTACAATAGTCTAGTCTTGAGACTAGAAGCGCATGGACCAGAGTGGTGAGCGCCCCAACATCAAGATAGGGAGGCAGCTGGCCAATCCGCCACAGATGGAAATAGGCAGAGCAGACCACTGATGCCACCTGGGTTTCCATGGTGAGTGCCAGATCCAGATGGACCCCCAAGCTGCGAACCTCACTCTTCGCAGTAAGAGTCACTCCCCCAAAAGAGAAGGAGTTTCCCAAACCACCGATGGAGAGGCCACCCACCCTCAGGACCTCCGTCTTGTCTGGGTTCAGCCTCAGACCATTCTCCTGCATCCATTGCAGTACAGCCTCTAGGCAGTGCTGAAGGGACAGAACGGCACCCACTGTTATTGGAGAAAAGGAGATGTAGAGCTAGGTGACATCAGGGTACTGATGGCACGAAGCCCCACACCCCCTGATGACCCCACCCAGTGGCCTCATGTGGATATTAAACAACATTGGGGAGATAATCGAGCTCTGCGGAACCTCACAATTGAGGGGCCAAAACACTCTCCCCAAGCAGTACTCTCTGAGGATGGTCCTCCAAGGAGGACCGGAGCCAGACAAGCGCCAGACCACCGATTCCCAGCTCGGAGAGCCTCCCCAGGAGGATACCGTGGTTGACAGTATCGAAGGCGGCTGAGATATTGAGGAGGACCGACAAAGACATTTTGCCCCTTGTCAGCCTCCTTCAGTAGGTCATCAAACAAGGTGACCAATGCTGTTTCTGTACTGTGGCGTAGCCTGAAGCCCAACTGGAATGGATCCAGGGCACTGGTTTCATCCAAAAGAGCCTGTAGCTGGTCAGCCACCACCTTCTCTACCACTTCACTAAGGAAAGAATAATTGGCAATATAAGGGTGGAATTCACTCAGGGACAGTCAAGGGCCACATAATGATAACAGGTGAAGACAAAAACAGAATATGTCCCCATTTCCTCTCATTTTCTGATACTTTTTCTTTCATGTCTCAGTAACATCTCTAATTCTTTCTCTCCTCCTTCAACTTCCCTTTTCTTCCATGGCCAGTGAGCTACCATTGCAGGAACAGATCACTCTTGCTGGAAATCTGGGCCCTGAACCAGTCATTTGCAGAAGGCTTCTGAAATTAGGCTGAGGAATGCAGGATCATGGGTTGCTTATCTCAAAGCTAAAGTTTCTTGGAGTAATTTTATACATTATACAGTTTAGGTGCACACTAAGATGCATGTACTTAAAAGCAGAAAGTTTGAATGGAATGAACAAACATTTTCACACACCCAGCGACACACACATGCATTCTTATACAGTACTAGATATACTTGTCAGGGAGTCAGGAATGATTGTGACTCACCCCTAACTCTCTTTTTTTCTTCTTAATGTGTAATACAGGAAACAACAGTGATGTTGTAAAGAATGAAATCAGTAACTCCTGGCTGAAACTATGCCCTGATACCGGCTTTCCTTTTGCCCATGTGAAAAAGGAAGTTGGCTGTGCCATGTTGCCTAGAAGAGATGTTACACTCCCTGGTCAAGTTGCAGGGTGATAGATGTCATAATTGTTCTACACAGGCCCAAAATATGGTATTGTACACAGAATTCAGCACTCTGAGAATCTCACTCTTTATTTGATTTGAATCAAGGAGCTAGTTCTCATGGCTGCAAAGCCAATATCCTGAGATAAGGTATGAGTACATAATGAAAAGTCTTGCCACAATTTTTTTAAAAAAAATATGTTATTTGTTCTTCTCTAAAATAAAAAATAGTAACTCACTGTCATGTTAAATGACAAGACATACTGTGAAACGTTTAGACTGCTACAAGGTGCATTCATCATTACTTTGAAATACAGCTTGTATTTGGGGAAATAAAAAAAAGGCATAAAGGCGTTTTGATAATTTTATCTGCAGATGATATTTCAGGTCACAGGGGGAAGTGGTTTGTAATGGTTCATCCTTCTTTCAACCAGTACAGTATATTCTTATTTGAAAGCATGTTTTATCTAGATTGCCTGCCTAACATCACACCTCCAGTGGCACGCAAACAAAACAAATCATCTGAAACCACTAAAGAACAAAAGCCACATCACACCAACAAGATATCAGCCACAGTAGAAGCAGAACAGATGACACAAAGGGGGTGAATTTACATGACCTTCAGATTACAGCATTTATTGATGACAGACTCGTAATTTGCTTGCTTTCCTGGGCCAGAGTACACCCTATTTTTCGTGTAAGATAGAAATACACTATTCTAAATGTTGTTTGTTGTTCTTCTATGCCGTCAAGTTGCTTCTGACTTATGGTGGCCGTATGAATGAGTGTTCTCCAAAATATCCTTTCCTCAACAGCCATTCTCAGCTCTCATAGACTCAAGGTTGTGGCTTCATTTAAGTAGTCAGTCCATCTCATATTTGGTCTTCCTCTTTTCCTGCTGCCTTCCACTTTACCCAGCATTCTAAATATTAGTGTTTGGTAAAGTTCATAGAAAGGGCTAGAGAGATAATAGTTAATCTTTAGCCAAGTAAGGATACATAAAATGGTCCCACTTTATGGGACCCACTTTAACACGTTCCAAGATGAGCAACCGGCATTGAGATCAAAAGGCCAGGAGCTGTGCCCCTCCATGCCATCTCTCCTACAAGGACACCTTAAAAGGAGATTTGGTGTTCAACCGATGAGTTGGAGAAGTTGGGGAGGTCTGTTAGCTACTGTGAAGGTTTACTGTGGGCACAAAGTAATTCTGTATACACTGCAGAAAATTAAGATACAAAATCAGCCCCTCTCTCAACTGGTAACTCATGGCCGTTTTGTATCTACATGTCACATTGGGTTTTCTTCCTCACTGAGGGCATGCAGGTTTGAACCTAGCAAGGGGACAGAATTTTTAACCCTTTTGCCACCCCCAAAACCAACGTGCACAGACATTCAAAGGCACACTTCAACCTGCCTCACCATCTGCAGGATGGGTGCAATACTGGAAAGTGGGGGATTAATTAACAAGCTGGAAAGCAGAAAATTAACTAAACAGCCCCATAGAAGAAGAATGAAGCATCTCATTTCCCTGCCCTGCTCCAATCCACTCCTGTTTTCTCCAAGGCAACCAGTGATGGACTTGTCATTATCATGTGTAGTTAGATCCCAATTGGACCCTGTTCCCCATATTTTTTCATCAAGGCAGAAAAACTTCTGTATGGTCGTCTTCCATCATGAAGAATAAACTCTTTCTTACATCTGGTCTGCTAAATCTGCTAACATACAACCTATTGCCCAATTCGAAAACGTTATTTGAATGGGTATGTGCATGTACATGCATACATCCCAGTATATTGTACTTTGATACAAGTGTTGGGGGGGGAAGACATACAATACTGACAACCCCAGCCCACGCCACAACATGCACTAATCTGTCTTATTCTTTTTCAAACAGATTTCAACTCCCTTCGTATTCTTCTGCAATGCGCCTCCTCTGTAATGGATATTATGGACCATTTTTGCAAAGGTGCTATTGGAAAACGCTATTGATTTTTTTTTCAAACGAATAGAACTGCTGGATAGGTTAGGTCTCTGGCTGTAGAGCCAGAGGTTGGGAGTTCGATTCACCACTGTGCCAGGGGCTGGACTCCATGATCCATAGGGTTCCCCTCCGGCTTTGCAGTTCTCGTAGGGGCAATGGCATTCCCTCCCCCCCCCGAAAAAAACACAAACCTCAAGAGAGCTCAACACTCTCAGTATCGACAGACCCTCCCCCCCCTTGCATTTAAAAAAGTAATTTTCCAGCACATTAGGCTTCTAAAGCCCAAGTGAATGAATAGGCCAGCCTTCCTAGACCATCTTCACCTTTCCACTCCCTGATTTTTTTCAGTGAAAAATAAATAGAGAATTTCAGAGAAGAGAGAGTGTAGATCTCTGTAAACAAAGCTCCTGAGCACATGCCATTCTCAATGGCCTATTTCTCCCCCCCCCCGCCACTAGTCGCCATGAACACGCCCCCATCAAGCTATAAAAAGCCATATTTTTCACTGCGGTTCTGATTATCTTTTGGCTACTCTTAGGTTGCAACAATAGCCACTAGTGGGAGAGAAGGAATTTATAGAAAGGAGGAGGAGGAAAAATGTACAATCACAATTACATACGTTGTCCACAAGAACCTTTAAGGTGGATGTTGTCTCCAAGTAATAAAAGCACTATTCCATATAAGACAACTGAGAATGCTACCCGGAAGGCTGTGCTCATTTTTTGGCATCACACCTCTGAGAAGGAAGAACATGATGCATCTTCTGAAAAGAAACCCCAGCAGAGGTTTCTGAAGAGAACACTGGGGAAAGTTACCTCTTTTTTTGGACCAGAATTATTGGACTGCCCACAGTCATCTGTTGCCAGTGTCCATGGTGGCTAGGAATTCTGTGGTGTAAATAAAAAAAGTAACTATTCCAAGCTTTGTAAGAAAATGATAGAGGAGAACATTCACAGCTTGTTGCTGTTGATACTGTATGTCATCAGCTTGTCTTGCACATGGTGACCCTATGAATTAGCGACTTCTAAAAGGTCCTATCTTTAACAGCCCTGCTCAGCAGCTGCCAACTTAAGAGTCATGGCTTTATATTTAGTTAATCCACCTCTTCTTTGGTCTTCCTCTTTTCTTCAATGCTTCCTCCTATTATTGTCTTCTTACAGTATCCCCAAAGCCTCTGTTATTTGCTTAAACAATTTGTGCAAAAATCAGTGTCATAATTGTCAAAACTCATATGAAGATTTACAGAGAATATCTTGCTGTCACATAGATGAGAGAACATTCGTGACATTTCTTATTGTCACATACAAGAACAAGACAAGAAAGGCCTTGTACCCCTATTTCCGATCCAGAGCTTGGAAAAGTGACAGCTTGGGACTACAGCTCTTCCAATTTCTCAGCAAGTAATTTCTCCAAAGGTTGCTCTGGCCTCAGAAAATGTTCCTTTCTAAATCCAGATGTGGACAGCAATATGATCTGGAATAGAATTTCACATGGGAGTCCCATTTTACTTGATTATTCTTTGCATTTCCTACTTTGCTTCAATGTCTATTAAGTGACTTCCAAATGGTCCAACTAGAGTATTGTCCTGGTGGGAGACACTCTTCAGTTCATCCATTCAGCAAGGTCTGTTGTTTTTGCTCTCCATAGGTTTAGTCTAGCCTCTTCTGGTTCAATATTTAGAACCTGAGATGTGTGCAGGAAACGTTTCCTGGAATTTAGCCATTGTTTAGGGGATTGGTGTCCATGAAGTGGATGGGTATGATGCTGTATTACCTTATTTTGCTCATTATTTGCTAGCACTTCTCAGTGGAGAAGGAACCTCCCTGAAGAGTGGAAAGCATTGCAAGTACACTTGGGCATTCCTCGGGGTAAGGGTGTACAGCGTCTTTCACTTCCAAAAGGGTTGCGCTGCAAACTTGCTGGTGAGCAAAATGATAGACGTCAATGTATACATGGGATGACAGCTAATGAACTCCTCAGTAGGCACCCACAAAAATGCCTATGGTGGCTATATATACACTTATAAGTATAAATATGAGGGTAGTTGGCCCCTTTGAACAAGTCAAGGTACATAGACAATTTTTTTTGGTGTGCAAAATAGGAACTTCCACAAGTAATTCTCCCTATCCCTTGAAAGACCACATTTTGTAATATTTATTTATTAATAACATTTATATCCTGTCTTTACTCCAAAGAGCTCCAGACAGCCTGCATCTCTTTTTTTCTCTCCAGTTAATCTTTGCAACAGCCCCGTGAGGGAGATCAGGATGAGATAAAATGATTGGCTCAAGTCACTCAAGAGAGACAAATAGTCAGGAAATACGCAAGACAAATACTGAGCTATGAAATTTGGTGGTATCTGTATATATCATTGCACAATCCCTCCCCACTCTTTCCTTAATTCAAGAAGAGGGCTTGCGTTCACTTGTGTGTTAGGGAGATATATAAATATAAAGAGAATTGTCTGGAGCTGAGCAAAAAGGAGCAGAGCAGAGCAGGGGCAGGGATTAGGAGTAAACAAAAGAGGAGATTTGAGAGAGGCAAAGTCTCAGGATAAAAACAGGCAAAAGACAAGAATCAACCCTGGAGGTAAGAAAGCTGATACCCAGAAGTAGGGCAGGAAGTAAAATAAGCAGAATGTGATTAAAACACACCAACCTGGGAGCAGCACACAGAATCTCAGAGCTAAAATATCCCCCTGGGGGTCAGGTGTTCCATCTCTGTGAGTTGTTTACTGTCTAGTTTTCAGCATTCTTTATGGTGGGGTGGGGCTAGGGAAGAACCAGGGCTTGAAAGGTTACTCCTAGAAAAATAATTTGCTCTCTTGTTTATCATAATGTTTGAAAACCCAGTTACAGTAATTGCTTATCCATCATTCCAACGATTTAAAAGCAAAAGATCACACTTTAGTTAGGATTGATAAAATAAATGCAGGAAAACTTGCAAAAAAAAAATCCTCCCAAAGTGTCTCTAACAATGCTCTTTAAAAGGAACTTTTAAAAATGACTAGAAAAGAATAAAGTAACTTGCAACTTTATCAAAACATAATGGTAACTGCATTGCTTTGTAACTTGCTGCTTCCAGGTTCTGGAGAGAATCGTTGACTTCTAAACCACCACTGCTGCCTCACTGCTAACAAACAAAAGTCCATGAACATAGATATCCTGTGTGATTCGACACTATTCTGGGCTTCTCCAAACTATGATTGAACCTTCCTTTTGAAATTCCACAATTCCACAGTTCGTTCTAAGAAAAATTAATAAAATACATACTGAAGCCATTCATAATTGAGCAGCAATGGTCTGAGAGCATCATTCTACATTGCTCAGTTAAAGGCGGCTTCAATATGTCATTCTTTTTAATGAAAGTTTCCAACTGATGGTAACTTTAGAGTCAGTATCTCCCCAGTTTCTAAACAGCAAGGAGTAAATACCAGGGGAAACAGATAATTCCATTACATTTGGTTTGCTCAGCTCTTAGGGATATCTCACCAACATACACTGGAGATGGAGAAGAGTCCATGATTTGATCTAGCCAGACAATCCTTAGGATGTTACAGCTGCCCTTTCAAGGGGTGTTATATGCTGTATAGTAGCGGTCCCCAACCTTTTCCCAACTGTGAACCAGTTGGGGGGGCGTGGCACACCTGCAGGAGGGCGGAGGGCGCTCACATGGATGGGCATCCCTCTTTGATCCCTTCCCTCCTCTTCCTATGCCACATGAACATAGGAAGAGGAGGAAGAGGGAACCAAGCCATCCCTGGGGGAGGGGGGTTCCCTTTGGGCAGGCTTTAGCAAGACGCCGGAAGGGAAATTCCCTTTCTGCTTATGCCCCCGAGGAACAGCTCATCCACAGAGGCATAAGGATATAGGGAACAAAGGAGAAAATATAAAAGGGTTATGTTTGTTGCTTTGTATTTGCCAGGGTCTTTTTGTATTTGTCAGGGTCAATTATATAAAGCAATGAATATTTGATGAATCAGGGATATTCAACGAATATCCAGATTAATTTTTATATTTGTCCCCATGTCTAGTCCTGAATGTGCCTAAATTCATACTAGGTAGTCAAGAAATAGACAAAATGCAGTCTAGAAAAGTGTCCACCTCTCTACCATCCTTTTCAAAGCAAACAAGGATATAGGCCAGGAAAGGAATATAGCTCCCTTTGTTCTTCTCTTGAAAATGTTAAAGAAATAATGTATATAAATATATCCACTTTCTTGTTATGAAGTTGCTAAGGTGATACTCTTGTATCAAGAGCACTCCTTGTTCATCATATTGTCTTGAAAAATCTCAAAAATTTAGATATGGGAATAATAATAATAGTAATAGTAGTAGTAATAACTATATTATTATTATTATTATTATTATTATTATTATTATTATTATTATTATTATTATTATTATTATTGTTGTTGTTGTTGTTGTTGTTGTTGTTGTTGTTGTTGTTGTTGTTATTATTATTCCAAATTCAAAAGCATTAAGCAGCAAGAGCAAAACAAAAACAAAAATACCCCTTATGTTTCCCCTCTTCCTTCTCCAGTTTGTCACGAGAGGATTTTCATGAGAACAGACACAACAGAATCAGCGAAGAAACAGCAGCTCTCCTGCGTGAGGGGCATGTGCTCACCTCCTTTACCTCAAGGACAAGCTGCAAATCAGCCTTTCTGTCCCCTCCCCAGCATCTGAAGAAGGGAATGTGGCATCTTTCCCCTCCTGCAATCTTCAAACCATTCTTTGAAAGTGCTCCCACCCATCTTGAACATCACGAGACAGACAGATTTTGGATAGCCCTTGGTCATGTCTGTTCCGGAGAAGCAAAAGATGCTTTTATAGCCTGCTGCTGCACCACGTGGTCCATCAAGTGGAGGCTAGGCATAGTAAGCTTGTTGATCCGTATGGGTGAGAGCAACTGCTGGCCATGTTCTGTCAAGCCAGCTTGGAGAAGATGTCGTTTGGAAACAAGGACTTGTTCTGACAGAAATGCCTCTGCCTCCCACCCCCACCCCAAGTGGAAACTTGGGTGACTTTTTCTCAAACAGAAACAAGAAGAAGAAAAGGCAAGCTATCCCTGGAATATAGGAAGCTGCTTTATACCAAGTCAAACCCTTGGTCTATCTCGTCTGGAATTGTTAACACTGATTGGCAGCTGCTCCTTAATGCTTTCAACACGAACCTTTCCCACTACTAACAAGAGGCTGAACCTGAGGCCTTTTAATCCAAAATGTTTTATGACACTCTGGCAAAAATGTGCAAAAAATTATCTCTGGAAAAGCACTGTGGAATGCTAGAAAACCCAATGAACTGATTCAGCATAAAAACATATTGGTTTTATTTCAATTTTTAAACTGTTTTTCCCTTCCAAATACAGATGCCTATGGTAGCTAGCAGCAAATATAAGACCCAAAGACAAGAACAATTTGCAACATCAATATCATTATCACAAATACCGACAAGGGATAAGTTAGACTAACCATTCTCTAATGATTCCTTATACAGTACCAAAGTGGTGTCAACGACAGCATCAGATACAGCTCCTATCATTCGCAATATGCATATCTTTTGGAGATACAGCACCTATCATTCCCAATAAGTGTATCTTTTGGACATCTGGCTGGTTTGGTGGCAGTTATAATTTGACACATCTGGAGAGCACCAAATTGGGGCAGTTGGCTTTACACAACATATAATACCATAGGCTATTCACAGCAACAATATTTTGCCATCCTTCGGGCTCAGATGGCTTAAAAGTGGGTTAAAATGATGGTTAGATGAATTCCTGGATCACATGTTTATCAGCAGTCAGGGGAAAGGAAAATAGAACCCCCATATATAGTAGCAGTATAGCTCTAAATACTAAGATTTAAGAAAGAACAATGGGGGGAAAGTTGATGGAAGAGATTTCTTTACCTATGGCAAAGCAGTTCTATGAGTCAAACAATATTGTTAGAAAACTATAAAATAGTTTTTAGCACCATCACCTATCTTTAACCGCCAGCATTTCTTTGAAGCTTAAAAGACATAATACGAATATCAGCTACTATTGTAGATAGAGTGCTCGTCAAAGTTTTGGATGCATCTACGTATTTGAGAAAGGGTATCCAGCAATTCTCTTTTAGCTTAACATAGAAGTTTAAAGTGTAGTTGTTGGGGTTTTTTTAATAGGTGGATCTAAAATTAGTGGACTTCTAGGGAATATCAATTTACAATGATTGTTGTTGCTTTTATATAATTAATTATAATAACTGTGGAACAACAACAACAATAACAAGCTACAAAATATGGCAATACTGTATTAGGAACAGTATATATACTGCATTGATATTTAACAGATACTTACCGGTTGGTTTTTTGGTTAAAACTTGTATCTGTTATGTAATACCAGTCAAAGTTATTATAGTTTTGATTGACTGTGCCTAGTGTTTAACAACAATAACAACAACAACAACAACAACAGTAATAATAATAATAATAATAATAATAATAATAATAATAATAATAATAATAATAATAATAATAATAATAATAATAATAATAATAATAATAATAATAATAATAATAATAATAATAATAATAATAATAATAATAGCTGACAACTCCCCCCACTACGAAACCTCTTCTTCCTATAAAGTAAGGTTTATAAGTTTGTAGGTATGAATGTAATGGTCCTTATTACCTAAAAAGAGTAATTCATTAGCACAACATTCCATTGTTAAGAGCCTCAAGGGAGAATGCACAGAAAGGTGAACAGAAATTGACAATTCTTGAGGCATCAGGGGTGGTGACCTCTGGATTTAAAGGAAATTTGTGCCCATAATAGACCCTACACATTTCTACGAACTTCAGAACTGCAGGAACCAACTATCTATCTTATCTGTGCCAAAGAATCTATCTCTGTGATGGGTCCATAACATGGAACCCATCAGAAATGGGCAGCGGGGGGGGGGGAGGTGAGGAAGGGAAGGAAACTTAATCTTGCCCTGAGGGTCAGAAGCACTTTAAAGCTAAAAAATAAACTGGTGGAGGTACTTGTCCAATTCCAGCTTCATCTCTTCTAACCCCTGCAGCGATATTAGTGTATGTTAGATTTGTTTTTGTAGGGATGGAAAGGCAAAAAAGGAAGATACTGTGTCATGAGACAATGAAAGATACTGGTCTTTTCTTCCCAAGGGCAACAATGGAGCTGCAGTTGCCAGGAAGTGTTTAATGTGTAAATTATAATCTTTCCTCTTCGCAACAGCCCAAAAAGATACAAGAGGCGATCCACCAACAAACCAACCAAGAGAAACAGCACAATATTTAGCATAGACACAACTGAATACCGTACTTGGTGCAAATTAAGCATGGTTTCTGTGCTGGGCTGTGGCAGCCCAAAGGAATGCCAATAATTAGTAATATACAGTAGTAGTAAAGCATAATGTTTACATACTGCAAACATAGCATTACAGTGGTGCCTTGCTAGACGATGATAATCCGTTCCACTGAAATCGCTGTTTAGCGAAATCATTGTCTAGCGAAAAACATTTCCCCACTGGAATGCATTGAAACCTGTTTAAAGCGTTCCAATAGGGAAGAATCGTCATTGTCTAGCGAAGATCGGCCATAGGAAAGCCGCTTTGCGAACCGCCGATCAGCTGTTTAAATTGCTGTCTTGTGAAGCTTAGGTCCCGAAAACACCTGTTTTGTGAGCGCGGAGGGAACTGTCAAAATCGTCGTCTAGCGAAAATCAGTTTGCGAAGCAGGGACCAAATATTGTCCAGCAAAATTCCCCCATAGGAATCACTATTTTGCGAATCACTATAGTGATCGCAAAAAGTCAATGTCTAGCGAAAAAACTGTCATGCGGGGTAACTGTCTAGCGAGGCACCACTGTATTTTTTTTTGGCTTTTCTTGGTTAAACATTATTAAATTAAATTCTCCTGTTGTTAAAACAGGGAGAATTGTTAAAACCTATTGCACATTCATCAAGTTTATGAAATATATTTTCTCAAGATGCTTGCTGAATCAGCAGACCCAAGGATCTTGCTGAAAAAGTTACAACAGATACTCTTTTGGAGTTTTAGAAAAAGAACCCACTAGGTTAAAACAAGGTTCCCTGGTGAGATTACTTAGTCAAAGCTGTCAAGATAATTATTAAATGTCCCACCTTGAAAGCTCAGGATGTGTTAACAATTAAATGTACTTAAAAACTGTACTACAAAATACTAAAATGTAAAATCAGATTATGATGTAACTCATCTTCTCCCAGACCTCTAAAAACAAGACCTGACACTCAGTCCCAAAATGGCAACTCAAAACGTTTGCCTCATTTGCTTGAACCAACATCACAACAATTCTCTTCAGCAGCATATAAGGAGAGCTAGCAACACTTATTTTTGTTTGACTGCAGTTCCCACAATCTTTTAGCAAGGGACTGCATAGCCTAGTGGCCATGTTGACTCCCAAGATTCCAAGAGGTAGGCACCAGAAGTAAGTCCTATTCAGAAATTATGAAAAATATCAAACCAATACACAAATAGTGACGGAGCAATGTGAAGTAGCTCCATCCCCAACATCATGTGTATTATTTAGTCCCTCCTATGGATGTCTGCAGATATGGCCTGTATGTTTGCAGGGAGGAGAGCTTCATACATATAGTTGTACACAGAGGCATCCATAGAAACTGTAACATTAAATTTTTTGTGCAGTATGCCAGGAATTCAAAGATTTCAGAGAAGGAAGCTGTTAATATAAAAGAAACAATTCTTTTTGTACTTTGACATGTAAAAACATATAATGGCACAACTTCTCATCAACTGGAGCCCCCTTTGTCAGATGCTTGAAGTGTTATGGCAACTAATGTGGTTCTGGTATAGGTACAGCACAGGCTTAGCATGCAGAAAATCTCGGGTACAGTCTCTGAGATTTCCGGATAGGGTTGCAAAAATTACTGTTGTTGCTTCTAATCAGCATCAACAACACTGGGCAAGACAAAAGCTGGGAAACACTTGGTCCTGCAGATGTTGCTAGACTACAGTTCTCGTAAACGAAGTCAAGAGTGAGGATGGGAGATGCAATCCAGCACTATCTGGAGGGCCATACAATTGTTACTGGCCTAGCACATTGTATATAACTTCCTATGTTTATGAAAATCGAAATGACAGAGGCTGGAAGATTTACCTTTTTGTACAGCAACTCCAAATGGCCATGCTAGCTGGGGGATTCAGAGAGTTATATTCCAAAAAAGTAACTTTTAAAACTTTGCAGAAGGAAATTAAATGCAGAAAATACAAGTTAGTGACTGTTCTCTCTGATAATAATATAGCTCTTTATTCAAAACAGAATTCAAACTATATTGCCAGAGAACACGACATATTCTCAAGTTACAACTCCATCTTTGCTCTGTCTTATTGCAAGTGTCAGAATGTTGGGGGAGGGGAGGGGAGAATCTAGAAGACTAGTTACTGTACTTCTAAAACTACCATAGAGAAAATTAAACAAAACAATATTGTATTTTGGAAATTTAGCCAAATATTACAGCGCTGCTGATTCAGCTGGGGAGGGCTGGTGATGGCATATCAGTTGGAAGGTCCCACTTCCACAGCTACATTATTATGGATTTATTTATTTATTATTGGAAATATTTTACCCTGCCTTCCTCCTTAAAATGCACTTCCCATTTTCTCGTGGAGATCAGAAAGAAAAAAAATGTTTTTCCTTTGAAATTTCCCAGAATGCAGAGAGTCAGCTTCTAAATGTGACTGAACAGACAGAATCTAATCAAGGTTCCGCTCACCTTGCGAATGCAACCCAGAATCTAAGCTTTCTGGGCCTTAATATTTTGTTCTTCACCATCTGAACTAAAGGCGAATTGCTTTATGACAATTGGCAGCAAGAAGCCTAAGCCTTCCAGAACACTCAGTTGTAATTTCATGAAAACCTACACACCACATAGGGGACATAAAAGATCTGGGTTCTCTAAATAGATATGGTTGCATTGTTGTTGGTCCTACTGTATGCAGTGTAATTTGTCCTTGTCCAGATTTTTCAGGACATTCAAAACCATTCAAGCCACCAGGAGTGATTCTCTGCTAGATTTTGTCTACTTTGGAGACTAAATTTACAAGGATGTTTTAAAAAACTGCCCTTTATTTTTATATAACCTTCATATTTCGCAGGCAGTGGATTATAGTTTTGGAATTGATCCAAATAAATAAGATACGAACTAGATTAAATGATCCCATTGATTAGGTTTGTAAGGAATGAGCAGCATTTTGAGTTTAACTGAACTCTACATCAGCTATAATCTTTCATATACCTGGGCAGTAAACTGTTACAATTGACTGAAAATGTGTGTTCAGAACCTGGTGATCTAATCCTGGAAATTGATAGGCTTCTGACCATGCAGGCAGCATATTATTCTGCAATGCAGATTTTTTTTTTTAAATAAGATTATCAGTATTGGTGAAGCTCAATCAGAGTGGACCATTACAGAAGAAACACTGCAGCAAAAAGCTTATTTTGTAAGACAAGACCAAGCAAAACATAATTATCACAGTCCTGAAGAACTGGATCACGTAGGAAAAATCTGGCCTGATACTAAGAAACGTGCCTGAAGGAAAAGAAGATAGTGATGTTGGTCATATTGGAGAAATGCATTCATTTGTTATTAGACTTGAATGAAGAACAAGCAAAAATTGAGACAGCTTTTATTTGAAAAACAAAATATGTAGTCAAAGAAAAATGATCTAGATATACTTTAATCACACTTTAAAGACAATGAATGTAAGACATTTACGTTGTAATCCTGTACATACTTATCTAACTCCTCATTTTATTGAACTCAGTGTCACTGTATATCAGAGCAGGATTGCAGCTAACTACTATTCTGTGCACACAAACTTGCATTAAAGCAGGCTACAATTCAGATGCAGGTCCTCTAAGATCTTTCGCCAAAATCACAACATTTTCCATTGAAAGGAATTACTTTTTCATCCAGCTGAGATAATTTATGCCCCTGCCAAACCTGGTGGTTATCCTTGGGAAGGGAGATGTTAAAGAATGAAAGCCCCTGAAGGCCCATTCTCTAATTAATTTGTTATTCCCTAAGGTGCCACAGGACTCTTTGTTGTTTTAACCGCAGCAAAACACAGCAGCTACCCTTTTGGAAACTGATAATATTGATAGTATCTGAGAAATCAGCAATGCAATATGGGCACGAGAAAAGGAAGTTGCCAGTTGAGGGCCAAACTATATCTTATAGATAACCTTGTCATCAGAACTGAAATCACATTAATAGAAACATAGTTCAGTTAGGTATCTACGTCTGAAAAATCAAACCTGCAAACAAAACCATGCTTAACTCCTGAAGAACAACCACAAAAAAGAGAAAAGAAATAAAAGCTGATTTTCACCTGATTTACATGAGGTGAGAAAAGTTCTTACTGTGAGATTCAGATTTTTTGAGCAATTAAGAAATTCTCTTTTCTAACAGATAATCAGCAGCATCGGGACCTATGGTTTAGCTCCCACAATATCTTTCTACAGTCAATTCTACAAAAATTATTCCCGTATGTAGAAAGAATAACTGATTTGAGGCAGAGTTTTCCAGCCCCTCCCCCCCCCATGGCTCATGGTGGTCATCCATGGCCTCTGCTGGTAGGTAGGGTCCCTCAGAATGGCCCTGAATTTGGCTTTTGTGCATAAGGCGAATCACAGAAGATGAAGCAGAGCTCCTACTCATTCAAGCCACCTCTGTCCAAATGTGTATGATCCCCACTTCTACTGGTATAGATCTCCATGCCTCATCTCCTTTCCTGGGGAGGGGGGGCCTTAACCAATGGCAAGAACCTCAGTGGGCTAAAAGCTCTTTTCCCCCCCCCCACAGATAATGTTTGGACATTATGAAGGGAAGAATGCACAGGCTGGAAGAGAAAGAGTTGCTTCTCTTCCCACCCCATCAGCTTTTCCTCCCCAGACCTTCACATTTTTATGAAACAAACTACTAAAAATTGACATACTTAATTTGGGTGCATATACTAGATTGCATTCTTTTTAATTTTCTGGTCAGAATCAATACCATAAGTTTAGGTAAATTATGCAATAAATTAAGCAATTTATAGACATTAGCATTTAATATATTTTCCCTATTGGTGGGAATACTGTATATATAATTCTGAAGCAATGCATATTTTTCAGTTACCTATAATTCACCATAATATTTTTATATAGAGCATTTATACACATATAAATCTGCTACTTTGCTGTTCCATGCTTTTATTATTCAAGCTTACACACAAATGCACCAACTTAAAGGTACAATTTTATCCCTGTTGTTTCTTTTATTTACTACACATCTTATATTAATTTGCAAAACTATATTATTTTTGCTTCTCCTTCCAGATTATTCTTTAGGCTTTTAAAGACAAACTGCTCATCACAGTGAGAAGCATTATTATTTTAAATGTGGACACACCACAGATCTGTTCTATGAGGGGACCGAAACAATTTCATCACAACAAATCTCTTACTTCCTTTGCTCTCTTAGCAACTGCAGTATAGTACATTACAAAGTGCTAATTTTGGAAATGTCACAGATATAAGGGTCAGATCCAGAAAACCTAAGACTGGATGCATCCTTCGTGCAGAAGATAGGAGTGCAGAAAGAATAGATTTATTTTCCTGCATCCCAACAGAAAATTTTGCTACTCAGAACAAAATATCTGTGTGTGAAAGCATTCTATTGTATGTGGACTGTGTGTGTGGATTTTAGAAAATAAAGATTCTAAAATCAATATTTTCAGCATGAAAAATCATAAAGGAAATTGCACTTTTTTCCTTTGTGTTTTTCCTGTAAGTTTAGTACATACAAGATTTCCTGTAAAATACACACAACACAGAAGGACCTTTCTTTAGCAAAAGTCATTTACGCTACCTTATGACCTTTATATATATGTTTTTCAAAGGCAGCTTACACAAATCAGAAAAAAAACACATACCCTTCCATTTCCGGCTTTGTCATTTTAACAAGATAAAATGTGTATTTTCTGCCCCCATCCATGGGGTTTGTTTTTTATTTTCTTTAAAAGAGCAGAGATTTTTTCCCTTGACATATTTTGCTGCAGCAAGACAGCACAGAGAAATCCAAAGCAAATGGAAACTGACAAATATTTCCAGATACATATATTATCTCTGTAATGGTTGAACATTTCAAAAATGTGAGGAAAGGCTGTTTCATGTGAGATGAGGATGGTCGGCATGGATTGCATTTCAGATTATTAAAAAAATTAAAGCGATCCATGTGAGGCAGCTGACATACAACGCTGCTGCCAGTGAAAAATGGTGCTGTATGAAGGGCCCAAATGAAGACGATGGTTGACTTTCACAGATGCAGCGGTCTTGTAAAATAAAGAGACATGAAACTGGACAACATGGTGCTGAAGGAATTATTAATTGCATGAAATAAGCAGAAGCAGAGACAGATATGTGGAGAAGAAGTACAGTATCCCTATTGCTTTCGCAATGTAACATATAATCCATGCAGCCAAGGTAGGCAAATTGCCCCTCAAGACTGGTGAGCCATCACAATAGCAAAGAAATGGGCTGAATTTTTTAAATTCTGAATAGCCACACTGGCCATGTAAGTGAAAGCCAATGGTCGCACAAACCCTACTAAAAATGCCATCAGAATCTAATTGAAGAAGGGAAGAGTCTACACCTCTGTTTTATGGTGCTGCCATTTCCATAGGATTTGTTTGATGACAGAAGGCTAAGGAATCCAAAACAAAGCTCTCTAATGTTTTATCATCAGCCATGCTTTTACATGCTTGTTCTCCTTTTGGTTTTTTATGTGCATGTACATATGTGTATGTGCAGATATATGGATGTATATGTGCAGAGCTGTATTACATCCCAGGTTAAAAAAAATCAATAAATAATTGCAATCATCATCATCATCATCAGTGTACATCAAACAGAAGAACCCAGAGCATGCTGCAGTTTTTAAAAGCAGTTAAGAAATCCATTAAATAAATAAATATGAATAAATCCTTGGTATTGTCTACCTTCATTACAGTTCTTCTAACAGGGGTATAAAACCTGTATTGGTTAAACAAAAACACCACCACCCTGAACACTATTTGTAATCAAGAAGTGAGAAGACTGGATTGCACAAATGTATTTTTCACAAAAAAGGATTTTGGAAAAGAGGTTTCATCAAAAGTGACATGACTTATATTTTATGAAAAAAAGATATTGTTAAATATAAGCACATGCACTGAAACGAAATGTTTCCTTTTAAATATTTATAGCATCTGAACCTTTCCTAGCACAATAATAATAATAATAATAATAATAATAATAATAATAATAATAATAATAATAATAATAATAATAATAATAATAATAATAATAATAATAATAATAATAATATGGCCCTGTTGGCTATAGGTATTTGCTCTTATTCTAATTTAAACCAATGCACAAACTTGGTAAGGACCAACACAAAAAAAGTGTACTAAAATTGGAATTATTTTTAAAAGACGCTAAATACACTTTAAAATGTATGTATTTCCCACCCTTTCAGTGCTTTATCATGCAAAGTCTGTTGATAGTGCTTCATGTGCTCAAGGCCTAAGAAAACAGAACAAAATTATTGGAGTGAGGGAATTAAGCAAGATAATGGGAAATCCAAAAGAGAAAGAAACAAAGGGAAATAAGAAAGAGGCTATGTAAAAACAAGCACTTCAAACAGCATCTGCAGCATTGACAATTTCATTTAGGGTCAATTCAAACAATCTTATCTGTCAAAATCACAAGCTAACTTTTAGTGGATCTCAGCATGCTGAAGAGGTCTTGCAAATTTTCTTACCTTTACTTGGATTAAGCATTATCACACCTGGAATCAAATGAGCTCACTGAAGGTTTTTAAGGTTCCAGCAATTTGCCATCAGAAGAGATGCTGGAACATTCACCAAACTGATACAAGACAGCTGCCATCCAGTTGAAAAGTCAACTTGAGATTTGTTTGCTTCAACATCTAAAGCACAGTTGTGTGAATTATATAAAAGGTAAGCTTGGAGTGGATCTTAGGGAGATAGAAAATCCCCTAGACTTTGCCAAAACATTTCAGGGAGAAAGACCAACTTGATAATGACAGCCAGTATCCTTTCTCTTCTGCCTAGGATGCTTAGCAGATGGCAAAGTACACCTTGATTTAAAAGCAAATTTAACTGCACCAAACATTCTGGCTTGGGGAAATACAGAATGGCTCTTCCTTTCTTGATCTCTTTGCAGGTGGCTGAAAACCTTTTGAAATCCTTTATGGTTTCTCTGACTATCAGAGGCAGCCGTAAGGACACTTCAGCAGCTTTCTACGTATATGCCTTCGCCAGCATAAAAGTCATTAATACACAAATATGACAAAGCAGGTGACAATGTCTACGCCACAACATTTCTCATGGAGCAGGGGAAGACACCCCTTTGAAACTGAAGTGACGCTGCTTCCCATTTGCTGGGATGGAAGAGAAAGAGACACACAATTTTAATCCAAGGTACAAGAAAGCAGATCAGGGCAGAAAGTTGTGTGGCACTCACCTAGAAGCATTGCAATGGAGCTGGCCGGCCGGTGTCTGTCCAGAGAAGGCCACTTCTTCGTCTTTGCTCCCCTGATGCCTCTGAGCGCTTGCTTCTTCCCAGAGCCGTGTGTGTATGTGTGTGTCTGTATACGTATGGACAAGCACAGTGCAACTGCCAGGCCAGCCAGCCCCCACCACACTGCCGACCACTGCCTCCCCCTTGAGCTGATACACTTACACCTCAATTAAAAGCTTAACGCTCGGCTGCTCAGTGCCCTAAAGGAGGTAATAGCAGCCACGCTTTCCCAGTCTTTGGCCCAACCCAGGACAGATGGAAAAATTAGCCTCCCGTAACTGCTCTCAGCAGAGGTCCATGCAAACAATGATGAGGAATTAACATTGAAATTGGATGGCAGAAAAAGGAAGGGGGATAAAAAAAGGGGGGGGGAATCCACCACCCCTTTTGCTTTTCAAAGCCTGAAGAAGTACATAACAATTCGATTTTTTGCCACCACTGAGCAAATCCTGGCTAGGAAATGCTGCCAAAAGCAAATAAACTCTCAGCCTGATGTCTCCTCCTCCTCAAAATATCTCACACATCCTTGCTATCTTTTTACAATGCCTGGCACTTCACCCTCCGAACTGAACGTTTTAACTGGGCACTAATTTTCCTTCTCCTCTTCCACTCCAGCTGGCTTAACCCCTTGTTATGATTATTGAGGCTCTTGTGGCAATGGGTTCCATGTACAAAACGCCACAGCACCTTGGGTCCAACAAATGGCTCAAGTGTCGCAGAAGAGCTGGTATAATCCCACGCAATAACCGAAAGGAAAATCATTACTCAGCCATTGGTGTGATGGACAGATTGGGCATATGACATCACACATAGTCTCCCTCAGCCCTCGTTTCCCCTCCATTTGCAAAATGGAAAGATTTGTAATATATTTCACAAGAGTGATCCAAGGACGAACATGGGGAAGGCAAAACAACTAATTCAAAGCCCGATAAAATTGAATAACAAAACAGGGCTTTTTAGCTCAGATCTCATCAGAATATCAGTGATTTGACTAGTCTCAGTTTAAAATATGTAATCAAGCTATGAAACAACCTGGTACATGGAATAAGCATTTTGGATTTGTATCAGGAAGAATGAGGATCAAATCCCTGCTCTGCCTTGAAGCTCTCTGGCTGACCTTGGGCTAGTCAATCTCAGCCTAATCTTGAGAGCATTCATGGATCACTGGGATGATTTTAATTATATTGCTGGTTTATCAGTTTTATTTTTCAGTTTGATGCCCTGAATGCTATTCTGTTGGTGTATATAAGATGATATGCAATGTCACGTAATAGATATAAGATAATTAGATAAATAATAAAATTATAATATTTGTTAAGACTGAAGGCGATATCAATTAGTTATTCCATAATAGTTTAGTGCCTCTCCTAGTGTGTTCCAAAGTTTATGATTTATTTGTTTGTGAAATTTTATCTCCAAGAAGCTCAATGTACAGTAGTACATATGCTCTGACTCTCTATTTTATCCTCATGATACCTTTAGAATTCCCTTGTAAGGGAGGTTACGGTTAGATATCCTCATTGGTCCAAAGTCATCTAATTCACTTTGAGGCAATGTGAGGATTTGAACCCCACCGTCCCCAATTCCAACTGAAGACTTTAACCACTACACACCACTCTCACTCCTTCTCCAACCCATTTTCGCTTCTCCTGTAAATATGAATAGCTACTGCCCATTTCAACATTAAAAATAGTAATTGATGTTGCATACTGGGTGGGCCCAGCCTACACTGGCGGAAAGCTCTCTTGTGGTTACCGTGTTATGAAATGCATGCCTATACAATATACAGGCCCATCAAACTACCCTTCCTATCTACATAGGTCCCATTAACAGTAAACTAACTGGTCAACTTTAGTAAGCGAAGCTACCCCCACCCCTCATCTATCTTCGCATCTCATGCCAGGAATACCACTGCTGCTTACATTGCTCTGTACTAAACTGTTTGTGCAAAGGTGTTGTATGTAAAGTCTGCCATCACACCTAGAACATTTCCATTAAGGGATTAGGGCGGCTAAGAAACTAGAAATATTGTGATGCAAGAACATGTGAAATCAGCTTATCTTTGCTGAGTGTGCTTAACTGTGGCCATAAATATATTTCCTTTATTTTTGTTTTTTTAAATTGTTGCTCAGAAATGTATGCTATCAGGTCTCCGCTGTCCCCTACTCCTCCCTTTTGAGTACCTGAATCTCTCTTTAAAAATTCAGCAGGAACTAGTTGGAGTTTTGTTTTGGGAGGTGGGAAAAAAAGCCAAAACACGTTTCATAGCATCATAGAATAATGGAGTTGGAAGGGGCCTAAAAGGACATCAAGTCCAACCCCCTTGTTCAAGGCAGGAATCCAAATCAAAGTACAGTATCTATTTCTTGAGTCAATCAAGACCCCTAGTTTCTGCAAGGAATTTTTTTTTATTTAAGCAATTCTAAGAACCATAAGGAAAGAAACAGGATGATGGGATCAGGATGATAGGATCCAAATGAATAAAGCTGGAAGGAAACTGAAAGCAGTATTTCTTCTGCTGCCCTGCCAAAACAGTCACATCCTATCTTTCATTGTAGAAAGGCCAAGGTCACTATCTATGTCTTTGAAAAAGGAGATACAGTACTGACCTATTTTATGGAACACATGCTTGTTTTCTTTAAATATTGAACTCGGACAAAAAATAGAGTAGAAAGCAGGGGACTCTCCCTGCCTTTACTTGCTCACATGCTTTGCATTCTGCTTCCGAAACACTATCCCATGCCTAAATGTTAGAGCATCACCTCATTAAATAAATCTTAGTAAATCTATCTGGGGAGTTTTAATCCATTTGCATTTCAACTGATCTTGGAAATCTTTTTTTGGTCTGCAACTGCCAGAATCGCCCCAGTCGCAATGCTCATGTTGCCTGGAGGACTCTGTTAACACTGTCTTTCAAAAATAATAATAAAAAAAAAAATCTAACATTTCCAAGATCCAGATCTGAGTGCAAAGCCTGCTTTTAAGGAACAGGCAAACTTTTGTTTGATTTAGGTAACGGATGAATGGGTTGCGGCAGGTAAAGCAAAAAAGGCATTTTCTCTCCCTCCTTCCCGGGGGTGGGGTGGAGAATTCTTTTAAGATGGTGCCTTGTCACCCTTGATTTTTGCTAGTTCTCATATCAGTTCTTCATTAATGAGTAATCAGAATCTACCTTTTCCCTATTTGAATAGAGGTGTTGTTGTTTTTCCAGCTTAAATCCTATGTTCTCCTTCTCCTTCTTTATATACTGTACACGCAATATCAGAAATTGGAAATAAGCCCCACTAAAGTCACTGGGAAATACCTGTGAGTAGACACCTAGAGGATTCAGCTTTTACATTGCAATCCTATCTTTACTACATGGGAAGTAAGCTCCAGTGAATTCAGTAGGGCTTACTTTTAAGTAAACATGCAAGTGAGTGTGCAATGCAGCCATTAATCTAACAACCAAATCCACTGAAACATACCTCTATGAAACATGTTTGTGTGCACACAGATCCGTCTATACACCATAAACAGGAGAAAGAAGTATCAGAAAGACTGTTCAAGGATATCTAACCTGAATGTTAAAACCTTTAAAACGTGAATGTCCACCAGTGTAAACCTTTTGAATGACAATGCAAAGAGTGATGAGGAAAAAAGGCAGACAAATATTCCTCTGCCTTTGGAATTTGTGCCCTTTTCATTGGTCTAATAAAGGTATTACCTTAGTATACATTTTGAAATGTTTCTTCTGGCCTGACTTTACTTTTTGTTATTTGTGGGTTTCCCCCCTTTTTTGCTTGGCTATATATAAAAAAGACAAGAATAGCTGCTTGAATTTTAAACACATGTGGGCATAAGCAAAGAAAACTCTGATATTGGAATGGGAGGCAGAGGGTTTTTTTTTTCCTTAAACAGAAGCATTCACTTCTCTTATCAGATGGAAACCACTGGCCCAGGCAGCTCCCCCTTCCCCTAATCACACAGCTGCCCAACCAGCGAACAGATATGGAGCAGGTTGCTGAAAGGAAAGCATTCCTTGGTTATGAATGAACTGCCTGTGTGGTTGAGACAAGGACAACTCACAAGAAGTCAGGCAGAACAATCTCTGGCCATTTTTACTCTATATTCTGTCTATTTAACACCTCAAATACAGTGTAAACATTAGCATAGCAAACCAAGATTTACCACGTTTCTGCAATTCTGTTTGGCCATACCATTTTACAGTCTTCTCCTTGTCTTCCCATTTATATACACATGCACAATACCAGACCTTTAAAAGTTACATTTAAAAAGTAATTACCGTATTTTTCCATGTATAAAACGCCCCCCCCCATTTCTAATCCAAAATTAAGAAATCTAAATGGGGATTAGCAAGTGTAGGGGGAAAGGGATCAAAGCGCTGCAGGATCTCTTTGACTCTGCTTTCCCCTCCACTTGTTTTTGTTCTCTCCTCAGCTTACTTCCGTGTATAAGACGACCCTCAATTTTTAGTCTAAAGATTTTAGACAAAAGTATAGTCTTATACACGGAAAAATATGTAATTGTCGCTACCTCTCATTCCTTTAAAAGCAATTCATATGTGTTTGGAAAGTAACTCATTACCATTGCTCATCATGGTGTTGGAACAGTAATTGTTTACCTTGGTATGCATTGATTGTTACTCTCCCATTATCTTCTGTTACCTAAAAACCATTACTATTGATAAGAGAATGGTGTAAGACTTGAAAAATGGAAGAATTTCTTTCAAAATGCCTCTAAAAAGTAAGTAATCAAAGTTACTAAACAGCTGGGATCCAGTTTATCATCATGTAACATAAAGTTACTCAGGATTCACCAAGCATTGGTTGTGTGGTTCCTGATTGTGGAAGTACACCAGCAAAAGTGCTTTATGGATAGCACTTCTGTCTTGACACACACAGACACACACACACTTCCACTAATCATGTTATTTTTGGAATGTACTTTTGTTACACCCTCTTTACCTCCCAAGATAATGAGTTACAAAAATCTGGGCTACCTATAAGTCATTACTTCCAAATTCTGCACAGAACATGCATATACACACAATCACGCTTATCCAAACCCACACTTACATAAGTATGTATATATGTTAGGGTTGTTGATGCCTAAGTAATGATTACATTCCTCTGTCTTAGAAACCAGGACTGAGCCCACAGAAGCTTATTCCACTCTGGTTTGTCACCCTAGAGTTCCTTAGTGTTACTTACAGTATATACTCGAGTATAAGCTGACAGAAATATAAGCCAAGGCGCCCAATTTTACCACAAAAAATGGAAAACTTATTGACTCAAGTATAAGCCAAGGGTGGAAAATGCAGCAGCTACTGGTAAATTTCAAAAAATAAAAATAGATACCAATAAAATTGCATTAATTGTAGCATCAGTAAGTTAAATGTTTTTGAAGATACTGCCATTCTGAGCTGCGAGACACACTTCACCGCCTGCGGAGGGAGGACTCATACCGGATGCTGCGCTTATCTACTGCTCTACTGCTGCGTAACAAGATGGAGGGAGACAGAGGATGGAGGAGGAAGGTGGGAAAAGGAAGGTGGGTACACAGAATATGCAGAAGGAGGAGGATGGGAGTGTTCTGGAAGCGGAAATGCAGTGTACTTAACCCGAGTCATCGGACCACCCACAGAGGCTGCAGGCGCTCATAGATGAGCGGAGGAGTCAGGAGAACACCCGCACTGCAGGCGAGAACATGTAATTTTGACATTGACTCAAGTATAAGCCGAGGGGGCGCTTTTTCAGAAAAAAACTGTACTGGAAAACTAGGCTTATACTCGAGTATATAAGTAGTTCCTGGATTACTTTTCCACAGTTACTTGGCAGCTATGTGGAAGTTCTACACAGGCACTTAATCCTGAGATATACTGTCTAGCAATGCTTTCCCTAATGGCCATAATCTTCCTATGATGTTTATTCACATCATACTCAGTACAAGATGTCAGGAACAATAATTAGAAGCATCCTTCTCTATAAACATCTATAAACTCAATTCACAAGCAGCCACTGACTCTCTCCATACTAAAGTGCTGTGGACAGTCTACCCACACTTTGTAGTTGACTATTCTCACTGTATCAGAAATGCTTTTTCCTAAATGGCGTACCTGGAGCTTGTACATGTGCATTAGGAAACATGTATTATATTATATTTATTAAATGCCTTATGAAACACATTTCTCCGGTACCAAGGAAGAGGTTGGTTTGATTTTTTTTAGCTATTTGTGTTCCATTAGGTGCCAAGAGGGTCTCTCCTTTCCACATGCCAACAGCCCTGAGATAAGGATTCGTTACAGCATTTTGCATAATACTTTGCTTCACAAGCGATTAAAAAAATTAAGAAAGAAACATCCACAAAATGTCCGCTCAGGGATCTGCAAATGTAGAGGTTAACTACAGCCTGCGAGAGGAACATGTTTACAGATAACAACCAATAATTTAATCCAGGTTGACAGCCACAGAAACCATCCCCATACAGTAACGACCTCCCCTGGAAATCTCTTTCTGTTTTCTCATTGAGAAACCACATCTAGGCACTGCCCTCACAACCACAGAAAAGATAAATGCTTCTGATCTAAGTGTGCATAATTAGCACTCATTATAATCACACTAGCCCTTAACAGGTATCAAGGGTCAGTTAAGCAAGGGGGCTTTTCAATCCATTACATTTCAATGGTATCTGCTCTGCTGCACAGGTTGGCATGGAAACCGCTCGGGATGATAACCGATTTCCATTCCATTAGCTAGACGAGGGGTTGGTTGTTCCCCCAAAGCACTCTTCTGTGGCCTGCAGGCTAGTAACAGATTCCCAAGCATACAAGTCTCGATTGTTTCAGGTAAACGATTCTAGTCCTCATGATCATAGGGTTATTGGGATGGTGTGGGGAATTTCTCAACAAATCTACCCTGCCTTCAGTTAAATGCAGAGATTGGCAAAGTGCAGCCCTCCAGATAATAATAATCTTAAGAGTAATAATCTTAAAACTGCAGAGATGGAAGGGGCCCTACGGATCATTGAGCCCAATCCTGTTCAGGAGGCACAGTGGGGAAGCGAACTCTTAACCTCTGGCCAGAGAATTAAACCACTGAGCTATCCAGCAGTTCTGTTTCAATGTACACATGCAGCCAGATAGACATAGACACACACTATGCATACAAACCACACACAAAAAGCAATGATGGAGACAGGCAGGGTTATGCACTCCCTTCTAAGCCTATTGAAGAAACCAGATTTTCAAAAATCTAAATAAGAGTCTTGCCACAAGAGTATTTTTCTTGACATGACTCAGAAGTACATCAATTCAGTAATGGATTGGGGAATAAATGTGGGAGAAGCTATCCTTGAAATGGTGGAGACACCTCTCTACACGCACATGTCATCCAAAAGCCAATCCTGCTAAATTAATGAACAAAACATGTAGAACAGACAAGCACATCAGAAGTCACCAAGCAGAACAATTCCCTTTTGGGCACCCATGCTTGCAGTTAAAGGCTAGAGCAACTAGACTGTCTACAAATATGTGAAGAACGCTTGCTAAATTCCTCATTCTTGTCAATTCAAGCTGTTTTAATAGAACACCTTAATGAGGAATCTTCGGTACTTCGTGAGAGTTCTCGTCTGTACTGTGAATATGAGACAAGGAACTCTTTTGTTGAAGGCCAAGGTCTCAGCAATTTGCCCAAAATTCTCTGTGCAAAACTAGCTTCTGCTTCCTTTGAAAAGCCAAATACACACTGGCACATGCACACGGAGCACAGAAAGACTGGCTAATTATTCAAGAAGATGCAAACACCCTGTGTAACAGTTCTGATCCTTAAAAAGTCCAAGCAACAGAACAGCAACAAAGTTTGTGTGTGTGTGCTTGCACTTTACAAATGTTTGTGCAATTTGCAAATTATTGCATACCCGCCCGATAATACAGCAAGTACAAAAACTGTTCTTGCCAATGTGACAAATACTGTTGGAAGTGCCAGAAAAAATCTTAACCTTTTAGTGGCAAGGAATCTTCTTCATCTTCACATGTAAGGACAAGACAAATTAGTATTCACATTTCTACCTCTGTGGCAGTCTCTGATTCTGTCTTGAAGTCCTTAACACTCATATCAATTAAGCTATCCTTCCATCTTTAGGTGGGTCCTGCCTATGCCATAAAAAGCCCACTTGCATTTGATAGCATGGCCTGCAAAGATACAACCATGTTAATAGGTACGTTTCAAGAAGCCATATAATCTCTCATGGGGAGTGATCAGTCCCTCATTTTGTTTTCATCAGCTGCTTGCATCTGAATGCTACAATATACCAGACTATAAATCACAAACCATGTTTTCCTTCTGCAATCCCTTAGCTCTTCCGATCCAGCTCCTTTTAAATGCCAGGGCAGCATGTTTAACGTGCAAGAATAATTCGAATTCTGTACTAAGAGAAGCAGAATTCTGCAACCTGCATATATCACATAAACTAAGGGAAACTATTATTTCAAGTGTAAATGACTATGCAAAGGACAACACTCCCCTATCCTGCACACTTACTAGCAATCTCATTTAGCCATGTTGGCCTCTGAAATTTCAACAGACATGGCCAATATACTTTCAGCAACATATCTGCATCCATAAAAGTGATTCTCATGAAGCTGATCCTAGAGTTTTCTGGACCTTGTGGAATCATTTCCTGCATATCCCCAGCCCTCTCAAAACCCACTCTTTCAACATAGACTTTCCAGAATCACATTGCCGTCAAGAAACTGAGTTCCTGTTTTATCTACTGTATTGCTGCCTTTGGAAGGCGGCTTTACAGTGGCATAGAATTTTATGGAATTCATCTGGCAGGTTTCTGCATGGATACTTTATTACACTTGAGTTTTTCTCTCCTCATAGCTCCTTCGTTAACTGTCTATTCATTATTTACAATTTATAAATCACGTCAGTCTAAATTATGTTCTGTCCAAAATTTAGAAATGAGAAAGTTTTGCTTGAAGCCTCACTATCGAGGTGTAGTTTCTCAACATGTTACTCTTAAAATGTAATTATTTACAATTAGAAAGCCATTATTTATAGTTACAATCCCAACACCCATCAGTTGTTAGTTACTGCTATAAATACAGTATCACACAACTTTGTTTTCTTCTTAATCAAAGGCAACTAAACAGTTGCTTTAAGTTACTTTAAAAACAGAATGCTACAAGCCACTGAGTTGTTGTGCGAAATACATTAAAGTAATTAAGCCACACAAATCCTATAGCTATAGAAATGACTGAAACAGGCATCACAAAACATTACATCACAGAAGGGCTGAAGTTATTTCTCATTAAGTTACAATTACAATGTAAGTCAGTTGTGCCACAGATATTAGAAAAAAATAATAAATTTCAGGTTTTCATAATTTAACATCAGAATTTGTAACTATTTATTTTGAAGTTCTGGACTGAACTATAAACAAAGAAATGCCTAATGCAAATCTCATCCAGATCACAAACCCATTGCCAGCTGCTTTTCTTGCATTTTTTTTTAAACTGCCCAATCTCTAGCAAATTTCATTTATGAATGCCAGATCTGTGGATGTTTGGCTTGAACTTTCAGACCTTTTAGTCTCCTTTTCAAGGGGAGGTATAAAGCTATAAGTTGAGATGCCCTGGAAGGCAAGATGCAAACACTTATATTCATAGCCCAGATTGCTTTGCTGTTCATTCCATCCCATCAACTCTTAGACTTTACTCAAGAGTGGCCAGTCTCGGCCCCTCAACAGGTGTCATATTTTGTCCTAATCAGGCTCAATCTATATTACTGGTACCCAAACTTGGATTCTCAGATATTTTTGGATTACAAATTCCAGAAATCCTGTCCATCACAGATAGTAGTGAAGGCTTCTCTGGGTTTTAGACTATCTAAGAACATCTAGGGACCCAAGATTAAGAACCACTGATGTATGTATGGCAAATTAACTTGCTTTTTCTTATGGTTGGTCATTATGTGATCATTATGTGATAAATACATGCTTCATTGTCAAATCTGACCACATAGACACAAAGCTTTAAAGAACTTGTGTGCTGCAAGGGAAAATGTAATAGTGGGAACCATGAATTTCCCTTAATATTTAATCTGACCTGACAAGTGCTGAAGATCCAACAAGTGGACCAAAAATTTATCCCTGAAATTCCAGGGTGAAAAAGTCATTTCATATTATTCCCTCCTTCCTTTCCTATAACTTTTTATCCCCCCATCTGAAAATAAGTGACAAGAAGAGACAGTGAATTGAACAGAAGAACATTAGACTGTGTATAGCATATGACTTCCTATCTGGGTGCATAGAACAGCTATATTCGCTGAGGCTGAATTAAAATGACAGCTTTGAGCTTTACCCATATATCTCTGCTGCATAGCATTATCCAATGGCTGTGGCATATTTTGTCTTCAAAGCTCTCTCTTTCAATCTTCCATTAAGATGGTGTGCCAATTCTTGGGGAGAGGGGAAAAATAAATAAACATCACTCTTTGTTATTCTGAACAACAAAAGCCCAGCAGGGCCTTGTTGTTTCCATTCTTCCCTTGCTCACAGCCCAGTGTGTGAGCAAGGTAGAAACAACAGACTAGAAGCAGCAGAAAATTATTGTTGCTGCTGCTGTTATTTATGTTTATGCCTGCTCTAATTTGAAAGAGCTAAAAGCAGTATTCGTAAGTCTAACCTTCATCCTATTTGTAGAACACAATAGTCCTGTGGAGGTTTGTGAGTCTAGGAGAGAGTGATTGGGTCAAGGTTATGCAGTGGCAGGGTACTCAAGGATGATGTCTCAGTGGTGACTAGAAGGTGGATCAGAGGAGTCCCAATGGAACAATCTTGCCACTTCATCACACTGCCCTCACTTCAGCAAATGGCCAACTTGTGCAGAAATCAAAATTGTATCAGCAATTCCAAGATCTATGCACAACCACCATCTTATGCTTAATTTCTCCTGATTTTTTAAAAAACCTAGCAGTAAAAGAAATAGGTGAAATTTCAATGTCAATTAAGTTACATTAGGGATGGGCAAAGTATGGTCCTACATGAAGTCCCCTAAAGTTCTTTCTACTTTCAGTAGACGTCTACGTTGGCTTGGGCATGTCGTGAGAATGGCTGACGGTTGGATTCCAAAAGATCTCCTGTATGGAAAATTAGTGCAGGGAAAGCGCCCCAGAGGGAGACCACAGCTGCGATACAAGGATATCTGCAAGCGGGATCTGAAGGCCTTAGGAATGGACCTCAACAGATGGGTAACCCTGACATTTGAGTGTTCAGCTTGGAGGCAGGCGATGCAGCATGGCCTCTCCCAATTTGAAGAGACACTTGTTCAGCAGGCCGAGGCAAAGAGGCAGTCTCCAAACCAGCAAAATCAGGGAGCTGGACAGGGGACAGATTGTATTTGTCTTCAGTGTGGAAGAGATTTCCACTCTCGAATTGGCCTTCTCAGCCACACTAGACATTGTTCCAAGACCTCTATTCAGAGCACATTACTATAGTCTCTCGAGGCTGAAGGATGCCTATTTTGCAGTATTCACTGCTAAAAAAAAAACTTTTTCATCAGCAATAAAGGATGAATTTCCATTTCTAGAAATCTTCAAAAATGATTGTTTACTTTTAAAAATAAGCAACAGCACCACCATCTCCACTAGCAATAATAAAAACAAATTACCCTGGTCACTTTTCCAAACTAGAGGTGAACTTCCACTTAATTGGGTTTTTAATTATTTTTCAGATTTTTATGGGCCGTGCCATCTCAGCTCTCCGCCTCGAGGATGTAGCAGGAAAAGCAATGGCCCCTGGAGCCACTAACATTGACCAACTCATTTTATATGATAAATAAAATATAGCAGTTTCTTCCACAGTCTGTTAAAAAGTCAATATTTTCACCAAATGTATATAAAATCTAGCATGTGTTGCTTATGAGTTTTAGCAATAGAACATATCTTATTTCATTTTTGTTGGTTAAGATACACTGGCTGAAATTCTCTTGTCTATGGAGGCAAATTCCCTAAAGTTAAGAAATCAATGTTGTTGTTATGTGCCATCAATTCAGAACTGACTTATAGTGACCCTAATAGGATTTTCTAGTTAAGTGAGATATTTAAGGAGTCATTTTACCAGTTTAATTCTCCCAGTGAGTTTCTCTGGCAGAGCTGGGCAACTGAACCCAGGCCTCCTGTGTCCTAGTCCATTACTTTATCTGCTGCACCAGAGGTCCATAACCTTTTTAACTCTGCAGACCAGTTGGGGAAGCCAGGGCACCGACGTGCTCGTGTGCATGTGTGAAGGAGCGGGCGCTCTCTCTGTCTCTCTCTCGCTCATGTGCATGCGTGAAGGAGTGGGAGGGCATTCGGGAAGGCATGCGCACTCGTGCACATGTGTGAAGGATGGCACGGTGCTCAGGGGCACTCATGCGTATACTCAAAGGGGTAGTGGAGCACTCACGTGGGCATAGGCGCACGTGTGCATGCACAAAGGGGCTGTGCAGGGGAGAGTATGTGCAGGGGGGAGGTCTGTCTCCGTGGCCCGGTCCAGCTCAGGCCATGGACCAGCACCAGGCCACGGACTGGGAGTTGGGGACCTCTGACTTAAGAAACCTAAGCTTATATTCAATCTGTTTATATGGGTGTCCATGATGGTATCTACGTGCCTGATATCTATGTTATAATAATAGTAATAATCTTAAAATGCAGAGATGGAAGGGACCTATGGATCATTGAGTCTAGACCCTGTCAAGGGGCACAGTGGGGAATCAAGCTCCCAAAATCTGGCTTCACAGCCAGATGCCGAAACAACTGAACTATCCAGCAGTTAGTATCTAATATGTATGGTGTGCGGTGTATATGGAATGCCCTCCCGACTGAGATTCGTCTGGCGCCGACACTGATGACATTTCGGCGCCAGGTCAAAACCTTCCTGTTCCAGAAGGCTTTTAACTGAAATAATATTAGCTGTGGGTCCGATGGCAATTTTATATATATATTAATTGTATTTTAATTGTTGCATATCTTTGTTGTATTTTGGATGCTGTAAGCCGCCCAGAGACCTTTGGGTAGTGTGGGCGGCATATAAATTAAATAAATAAATAAATAAATAAATATATTTCTCTCAGTTGTTTGCATTTCCCTTCCACTGTAAGCAACCGAATTTTGCTGGTATAGTAAATTGCAGTTCTCTGTAAACACTGTAGTCAGAAAAAATTCAGTGGGAATCCCTATTGCTTTTACTAAGGTAGAAAACTCTTAAGGAAGTGATTCCTTTTTTGGTTGTTGTGGGTTTTCCGGGCTGTTTGGCTGTGTTCTTAATGTTTCACCAGTCTCTGTGGCCGGCATCTTCAGAGGACAAGAGTCAGAACTCTGTGCTCTTGTGCAGTTTGTTGGATAGTTGAGTATTTATAGCTGTGGGATCAGCTTTTGTCCTTTTCAGGAAATTGGGGGGTTATGGTGATCAGTGTGTTTTTGTTGTGGGTCTATTGTTGTGATAAGGGGGAGAGATTATCTGTCACTGTGATTGATGGGTGTCATTAGCTGGTCTTTTGTGTGCAGTGATCACCGGTCCTTGTGGCTGGGTAGATTTGCAGGCTGTGTTTTTCAGTGCTGGGAGCCAGGCTTTGTTGAGTTTTAAACATTCTTTTTTGTTGAAGCTTTGCTGGTGTTTGTTGATTTCAATGGCTTCCCTGTGCACTCTAACATAATGATTGCTGGTGTTGTTCAGTACTTCAGTATTCTGAAATAGAATTTCCTGTCCAGCTTGTTTTAGGGCATGTTCAGCTACTGCCGATTTTCCCAGTTCTTTTAGTCTGCAGTGTCTCTCATGTTCTTTGATTCTGGCGTGAATGCTGCATTTTGTGGTTCCAATATATACCTGGCCACAACTGCAAGGTATCTGGTATACTCCTGCAGTGGTGAGGGGGTCCCCTTTGTCCTTTGCTGACCATAACATTTGTTGTATTTTTGTGGTGGGTCTGAATACTGTTTGTAGGTTGTGTTTTTTCAAAAATTTCCCCTGTGGTCTGTGACCCTTTGATGTATGGCAGAAATACTTTGTTTGTGGATGGCTGTTTTTCCTCTTCAGTTTGTTTTGTTTTCTTGGTTTGATGACTCTTGTGATTTTATTCTTGGAATAGCCATTTGCCTGTAGGGCCCAATTCAGATGGTTGGATTCCTTTTTTAATATTTTGGCTTGCTCTCTTGCTGTAATAGCATATTGGTTCCAATGCCAGGAGTATAAAATGTTGGTGAACAAATTTGGTCAGATACCAATTTGGTCTATTTGTATTTTGGTGCTCTAGGAGTTTCCCCCCACCCAGTGTTTTTATTTTCCTTACTAGTTGTTTAGATTTTGAACTTTCAGCTAGCTAGGGAAGAGATACTTTAGCAAAGCAATGTTATTTCACATTAACTTTGCTCTCAGGCTTGGATGGAGAGCTGGCTGAATATTTTTGCTGATTGTTTCACTTTTAGTATACTGATGTTCATTTTTAATGCATAATGTACATGTTCAGGATTGCATTTTTCATTCCTCTTAATTATTTCAGTACTCTATACATACAAAAATTCAGCCCTTAGTCCAAATATCTGGAAGTTTCCAAGTTGCCTAACCTTACTCTACAACAATAGTTCCTAACCTTGGGTCCCAGATGTTTTTGGATTACAAATCCTAAAAATCCTGGCCAGCACAGTTAGTGGTGAAGACTTCTAGAAGTTTTAGTCCAACAACATCTGGGGATCCATGGTAGGGAACCAATGCTCTAGAACAGGGGTCCCCAAACTTTTCACATGGAGGGCCACATAATGCATTTGTGATATTTTTGATGGCTGAAGGAACATGTGCATGCACACACTCCCACCCACCCGCACTCCTGTCTGCCCGCACTCTGAGTCACACACCTGCACTCACACACACATGCACCGACGGGCTGGATAAAAAGGCCAGGCAGGTTGGATGTGGCTTGCAGGCCGTACTTTGGAGACCCCTGCTCTAGAAGAATGGCCATGGGCAAGCCATGAAATAAATTTTCCGGATTCTTGCAACCTTTTCCTTACAAGCCTGGAAAACGAGAAAGGATGGTGAGAAAGCTAAAAATGGTTTCATTCCAGACAACTTCAGAGATGGTACAAATATACCACTTTTTTTACTCCATATATTGTCCTCTACTAAGAGCTTGCATAAGAAATATGTGTCTTGAGATGCAAAGAAGAAAACAGTTACCCTTATTTTTACATCGTCCTCACTTATAGTCAGAACCTCACAATGAAATCATGCTGATATATTGTTCAAACTCTAAGCATTGTTCTTGGAACAAATGAGCACCGTTCAGCATCGAAAGTGGCCTGTCACTATTATAACTCATTCTTTCCCAACAAGAAGTCCTCCATGTTTTAGATCAGCGGTCCCCAACCTTTTTGGGACCGTGGACTGGTTGGGGGGCTGTAGGCTCCGTGCACGGAGGGCCAGGGACACCCTTGTGCTCGTGGTTGGGTATGTCACGCTCACAGGTGGGCATGTCACGCTCGCGCAACCACGACACACCCATCTGTGAGTGCGACACACCCGTCCGTGAGCGCGACATGCCCCTCTGTGAGTGCGACACACCAACCATGCGGGGGCGGGAGATCCATCTCCGCGGCCTAGTTCCAGAAAGCCCACGGACCAGCACTGGGCCACAGACCTGTGCTACATCACACTTAGAAGTCACCATAGATGTTAACAATTGTTTATTAAGTTGTATGACTCAGATGGAAAGATAAAGTAAATGAGAAATTGAACCAAAACACACAGACTGTCTCCTTTTCTGCAACTCCTCTGTGCAAATCTCTTGCATTTTCTATATGTGTCTTCTGTTCTGTAATAAAATGATGTACGAAGCCATGGTGAGAGTATGATTGCCACATTTCCCCTTTGGCCAGGTTTCGCCAGAATTTTAGACACGTCACTGGGTATCCGTTTAAGCCCATCAGCTGGCCCAGATTTTAAACTTCCATTAAAAAAAGAGGAGGCAAGTCTCAAAGTCTTAGAGAATCAGAGACAAAGCAAAAGAGGTACTGTTTTGGCCAAGTGTTCTGTAGTTCAGAAAGGAACTCTTCCAAGTTCTAAAGTCAGGTCTCTTACTGCTTTTCCTGCTTTGGAAAGTGGATTGACCTAAATGGCTGGGGAGGGGGCGCTACACTTTTGTGATTCTACGTTCCTGCAGTTCTGTAGCCTTCCAGGAACATCAGTTCCATTTTAATTTCAATGGGGTTTTGGGAGCTTAGCTGGGAGTTTAGCTAAGTGCTGCCCTGAAGAAAGGAACAGTTGGCAAAAATAGGAGAGGAGAAAGTATAAATTGTCAGAAGCTTCTGCTTGTTTTTTAGGCTTATTCGTATGCATCAGAAATCTGTACAGCTGCTTTACTGAGCTCTCCTCTCCCAATTTTATAACCAAAACAACACTATAGCCTAGGTTTGGCTGAGGACACAAATACCCTTTGGGACTAAGTGAATTGAACCTGAGTCTCCCTGTTTCAAATCCTACATTAACCACTACATTGTATTGGTTCTCTTAGGTCAGTGATTACTATATAATTGACGCTAAAGCTGAAACATACTTGTAGAAAAACAAAGCAACAATTAACGTACTTCACTTAAGTAATATGGAAAAATCCATATAATTTTGCATAATATCCAAATAGGGCTACAGGAAAATTTACATCATATGCAAATTAATCATCCCAGATTTATAAAATTGTAATATGCAACCCCTGATAAGAGGTAGGAGTATATCCTTAGTAAGAAGAGGAAAAAAATGTGTATACAGAGAACACTCTATAAAGCTCAAATAAAGATAGGATTGCTTTCTTAATATACTCACAATCTGCAATGGCATCCCATTTCGTAATTAATTGCAGGTACACTATAGATCATGTAATGTCACAGATTTAAAAGGCCTAATTCAAATTCTTTAAATGCAGATATAGAAACCTATATTGACACTATAATGAATTGTGATGCAATTATGTACCACATTGTGGTACATAAAATGCTTAAGCAATTATATGTAAATTCCATGCTGGCATTCGTAAACAACATAGCTGACACTTAGACAAATGCCAGAATAGAACACTTGTGGAGGCCCCATCATGGCTGACAATTACACTTTAAAAACAAAGAAGAAATTGCATTGTGAAAAACAAGACTTGGAGTTCAGAAAACAAGAATTAGCCATTGCTATCAACACTAGGAAAGCGATGACAAACCTAGACAGCATCTTAAAATGCAGAGACATCACCTTGCCAACAAAGGTACGCATAGTCAAAGCTCTGGTTTTTCCAGTAGCGCTGTATGGAAGTGAGAGTTGGGCCATAAAGAAGGCTGAAAGCCAAAGAATTGATGCTTTTGAATTGTGGTGCTGGAGGAGACTCTTGAGAGTCCCCTAGACTGTAAGGAGAGCAAACCTATCAGTTCTCACTGGAAGGACAGATCCTGAAGCTGAGGCTCCAATACTTTGGCCATCTCATAAGAAGAGAAGACTCCCTGGAAAAGACCCTGATGTTGGGGAAAGTGTGAAGGCAAGAGGAGAAGGGGACGACAGAGGACAAGATGGATGGACAGTGTCACCAAAGCTACCATCATGAATTTGACCCAACTCTGGGAGGCAGTGGAAGACAGGAGGGCCTGGTGTGCTGTGGTCCATGGGGTCACAAAGAATCGGACACTACTTAATGATTAAACAACAACAACAAATCAACACTACCCTCAGGGCCACTGCCTCAACATACATTATACTGAAGCCCAGGGGCAATCTGAGGAAAATTAAGATGGTGGCTATAGCTGCAACAATTGGTACATATCTTCTCAGTGTTAGACTACGGTAACCCTCTGTTAAATTTACTCACATGTATTGTCTCCATCCATGCTAAGGCTCACAAGAATCTTTAACTGTTTAATGTATTCTCAAAGATTTTCATGGCCAGCATCCGATGGTTGTTTTAAGTATTTCAGGTTGTTTGGCCACGTTCTCCAGAACATGTCCAAATAGCCCGAAAAACCTACAACAACCAACCATTTAACTGTTTAATTAAATTTTTCATGGCACATTAATAATTCCCCCCCCCGGAAATTACTGAACTAGAAACATTCAAAGGTGATGAGTTAATCAGTGACTATTAGAGATACTGAAACCAGGTGTAGTCCTTTATGTATTGTTGGAATGCAACTCTTAGCAGCCCCAGCTACCACAGCTACTGTGAGATTTGCTGGGAGTTGTAGTCTGACAACAGCCGGAAGGCCAAACATTCTCTGTCCCTGTATGGAACGTATGAATGGTACATTCAGCACAGAGTCCTCTACTTACTTGGTAAATAGGCACAAACAACAAAAATGGTGTTTGCCCATCACCATATTTCAGAGGCACTTGACTTCCATGCCTGTCATGCACAGCTAAACATATAGCATGGTTTGATGGCATGTAAAAGGTTCCAAGCTTAAAAGCACTTGTAAAATGTTGGAATATTGTCTAATAAAGAATGGGCTTAATTAATATTT